>NC_053390.1:792404213-793053962 GCF_905171765.1 Bufo bufo | reverse complement strand
GTACAATTTTGAATACAGGGAAGTCCGTATGTCCATGTCAGACACGGACCTGACGACAGTTGTCTCCAATGGTCTCCAGGTCTGTAGGACATTCATTAGAATAGTGTCTGCTATGAGTTTCTCGAGGGTCTATGTGGAATAATAGAGGTTTGGAGCAATGATAGCAGTCATATAGGCTTCCAGCCAGTACCAAATCCAGATATGTGTGGACCCTTAGGGTGCCTTCCAACGTACCGTAATTTTTCATCACGGGCAAATCTGCTGCAAAATTGATGTCTTGTTACATGGGGACTTCAGTGGGGATGGGCTGCGGAAATGCTGCAGATTTCACTTTTAGGGCTCATGCACATCACCGTATGTATTTTGCAGTCTGCAAAACACGGATCCGCAAAAAAAAAGCATGACATCTGTGTTGCATCCGTTTTTTTTTCCGGATCCCTTGTAACAATGCCTGTCCTTGTCCCCAAAACGGACAAGAATAGAACATGTTCTATTTTTTGAGGAACGGACATGCAGACATAAGGAAACGGATTGCACACGGAGACATTTCAGTTATTTTTGCGGACCCATTGAAATGAATGGTTCCGTAGACGGACCTGTAAAAAATGAAACGGAAACGGAAAAAAAATACGTTTGTGTGCATGAGCCCTTTTATTGCATTACAAAGGGTGAAACCCACAGCCGTTCCAGGGCCAATCCATATTAATATTTTCTGGCGGATTTGTCCACAATGCATGTGAAGACAAGTGAATCATATTGGGTCTCCGTGTCTACCTAACCCTTAGGGCTCATTCAGACGGCCGTATGCTGTCCGCAAAAATGCGGATCTGTTTTTTTCCGGATTAGATGCTGTCCCATTCACTTCTATGGGGCCCTTTTCTTCCATTGCACGGCTCAGCAAAAAAATGAAACATGTCCTATGCTTGTCAGTGAAAATCAGGACGTGCCCCCATTGAAGTCTATGGATCAGCAATAAAACAGAATGCAATCCGTTTTTTCGCAGACATGCTGAACTGTCCGCAAAAAAACGGATCCACATTTTTGCGGACAGCATACGGCCATCTGAACAAGCCCTTAGGGCTCATGCACACAACCGTTGGCTGTCTTGCAAAATACAGATACCGTGTGCATTCCGCATTTTGAGAGACAGAACAGCTGGCCCATATAGAACTGTCCTATCCTTTTCCGTAATACGGACAATATTAAGACATTGTCTATTTTTTTGCAGAACGGCCATGCGGACAAATGGACACAGAATGCACACGGAGTAATTAATTTTTTTTTTTTGTGACCCTATTGAAGTGAACGGTTCCGCATACGCTCCACAAAAAAAAAAAAACGGAACGAACACGGGAAAAAAAATACGCTCGTGCGCATGAGCCCTATGCTTGATAGCATAGAGCATGTTTACCTAGCTTGCTATGGGCTCCCCAAGTCTAAGGGCCCTAGCGCTTGCTCAGGTTTGCCTGACCAACTCTCCTGCCACCCATCTCTCCTAGATGCAGATATGACTAAGCAATGGCCAAAAAAGGATTTTCTTAAGAAAACTTTTGATATGTCATAGATACTGGTCAAACATTTTGATGGGTGGAGGTCTGAACTCTGAGACCCCCCCCCCCCCCCCCCCCTCCACCACTACCACGATTGCTAGAACAAGGAGAGAGAAGTCCATATTGCACTCTCATTCCTCACTGCAGTAGAAAGTCTATGGACCCGTCTCAATTCTCTCGTCTACAGCGAGGAGAGATTGCATGAAATGTAGGGGCTTCTCTCTCCACATTCTCTTCGCTCGGACCCCCATCGATCAAAACGTTTTTTTGAAAACTCACTGACCCTTTATTTTTATGTTTTATATATATATATATATATTTTTTTAATTTTCTCAGGTACATAAGGACCGCTATCGCCATAAGAACTCCGCCCATCCAGGGGTGCACCAAGCCTTTCTGCTGCCTGAAACGCCCCCCCCCCCCCCATGCTAATTTCTTAACCTAACCCCTTTACCACAATGAAAGCGCTCATTGCCCATGTCCCTTCCGCTGCCCTCCTCTTGTCCCTACCTGGTGTTGCCTGAGGCGATCGCCTCACCCGGCCTCATTGGTGGTGCACCCCTGTGCCCATCTTCCAGCTGGTCCTATCACCCATGCAATTCCTTCTATATCCCCACCCATTCTGAAAATAGCCTTATTTTTGGGAACAAAAGCAAAAAGAGGCAAAGACCTTGGACCAAGTCTGTTTGCTGTTCTGTAATATTTGGCTGCTACATCCAGAGCTGAACAGCTGTGTACATGAAACGACCCAACAAAATGTTTTTTTCCGAGCGTTTAACCCTTCCATGACCCTATCACTGGCTGCATTGCTCCAGACTAGACGCATATGAACCACCTGTGCGCACAACCCTGATGAATGAAACTTCAATACGGCGTGAGACGTTGAGAGGGGCTTCACCCTCGAGTCCCTCTCCGTCAGTCAAGAAGCATATTCCATGTGGCGAGTCTGTCTGTGCTTGTCTCCCGGGCCATTGTGTTATTGACTAAGGGGTTGAAAGATTTAACGACTGCAGTCTAAGTTGAGACATGCTTTAATGCAGTGAGTATGCAGCCTCTTGTTTTATTGTGTCCCGGCCTCCCCGCCCCATGCGCTATAAAAGTTTTTATCCCTTGGCTCTACGACTGATTAAAATCCTCCTGGCTTCTGGATACAACGACCCAATTAAGAGACGATACTTTAAAAATGATTGCAAGTCGAGCAGGAATCCTGGTGGCATCGAGTTACCATTGTGAACCCTCGCAGCCCATGACTTCATTATAGAATTGGCAAAGTTCTGCAGGAGTTCTAGGAATAGACTGGAAGTCGATGTGGGCCTGGCCTGTCCAACATTACACACCCTTAATAAAATTTGTCACACTGCACCTAATTTACCAGTGTCGGGAAATAAATAATATATATACGAACCAGTTACGAAAATAGAAAAGGCGTTCTGGAAAGCTAAACTCTGTTTTTTTTTTTTTGTGATAGACCACGATGCAGAGCCTAAAACCATCAAATCTGACAACACATCGCAACGCACTCGTTTATAGATGAAATGTCACACACTCTATGCGTTGCAAGATGTGACTATATAAAGGGTTGTATTATAAGGAGGACACACATGGTCTCCAACTCCATAGGGACCTAGAAAGCCTCTAAAAACTCTTGCTTCTGCCCAGGTTGGCTCCTCCATCCAGGTTGGAGAGATTTTGATGTCTAGCAGATGCGAGGCTCTCTTTCCCACTATTTACTTTGTAGGTGGAAACTAAACTTATCACCCCTTTCCTTACATACCTGGAAGTTACTATTTGTCAGGATAATGTTTGCACTGCTTATCTCTGGGACCCCCAACTCTCAGGAAAAGGAAGGTATCTTGATGGCCATTAAGTTATCTTATCTGGCCCAGAAGAGGTGGAGAGGTGGTCAGCATGTGGCTCTCTCCTTTGAAAAACAGTTGTCTGGATTAACTCTCATGGACAGCGGTAGAAAGGACCACACTTCTGCAGCCAGATAGTGGGTCTGGTAGGCAGGGGCAGACTGGCCATAGACTCTACAGGGAAACATCCCAGTGGGCTGATGTCCAGGGGTCTGGGTCCTCCTCATGGCTGCCAGGCAGGTATATAGCAACCTGACACTCCTAGCATTAATTACAGCTGGGAAAGTCCAGTAGTTATGTACCTGGTTGGCAGCCGCAAGTGTTCTTAGATAGCTTCCTGCCCCACCACAAAGGGGTAGCTTTTGGGGGGTATTTGGTTATGCTTGGGCGGTATTGTGTGCTGCTCTATGGTATTGTTGATCCCACCTGCTTAAGTTGTCCCAGTTGCACTCTATCTATAGTCATTGGCAAGACACACATGTCCTAAGGTTTCTTCTTGATCCAAGCATGGGCAAATGACACATGTTCAAAACACAATAATCTACCATTTTGTAATATTAAAAATGTTCTTGGTCACTACAGGTTAAAGGGGTTCTTTGGGATTTACATATTGATGACATACAAGTCACCAGAAATCCAGCAAGTATGTGTAGTTCCAGCCTAAAAGAGGCCATGCACATTAGATAGACGGATGGTAATGGTTGAAAAACTGTTGAAGGAGCTTTACTCGGATGCAGCCATACACAATTTAGGCGGTATTGGCCATGCACCAGATGATGGAAGAACAATCTTTTTGGAAATGTTCTTTTATCGAAAGATTGTTCATGAACTAGCGTCTATCAGACTGTCGGCTTCTTTCCAGACGACGATGGACTGTCATCTCGCAGCTTAGACAATCTTTCATTCTGATGAATAATAATTTAGTTTGAAATTGTCTCCTTTTATATACTTTAGACTTATGTGTATGGGTTACCTTAACACGGTTTTACAAGATTCCCAAAAAGTTTATGTAATACCAAGGAATGCTATAAAATATGACCATTGGTGCCAATGATTAAGATTTTTTTTGGTATAGTACCTCCTGCCCAATGTTTGAGGGTCTCGGTAAAACCCACTAACAGTGCATTCAGTTCAGAACTGACAAAGTTCCGAAATTCAAGATTTCTAGGAAAAGACTGTGTCACTATGGGCCAGCCTGCTGAACGTGGCGCCCTTAAATACATTACAAAAATAGCAAAGGTGCTCTAGAAAACAAAACGAGAGGGGTCATCTTATATGTTAATGTTAATTGCCGTGGCCCAGACCACACCATTGAATGCCAAAGCAGAGAAGTTTTTGATTTGGTGCAGGACTGTGTTGGTGATCGGAAGGGTTTGGAGTGTGGTTTTGGTTGCCTACCATGGGGTACGGAGTGGAGGCAGCACTGCTCCTGAGCTCTGTATTAGAGTATAGACCTCCTTGATTCTGGTTGACGTGTCATTTTTGGTTGAGGAGCCTGAAAATTATTGCACCCCTAAAAGTACTAGATGTTTTTGACCCACTATCTTCTTTTACTGCATCCCATTATGTGGTCCTTTTGAAATAACTATGGTAGATTCCTCGCATGATGTGAAAAGACAGAAAGTTCAAACTATTTTAAGGAACAGCTTGACATTACATGGTCATCGACATAGATATGTCACCGCCTCTCCAAGATTACAAGTTGCCGCCTGCACAACTCTGGACTCTAACAGGGACCAAGTTACATCTAATTTTGAACCCTACAAATACCTACTGGAGCTCTCTGATCAGAGTATTTGAATTACTGATCTTGAGCCTGTATTATAGTCCCTTCACAATTCTGCTGGCTTCAGAGCTGAAATCTCCCAGCTTTTCTTATAATGCTAGAAACTTGCTCCTTTGCTTCCATAATTCCTACGGAGCACCTTTAAAGCTCATGAGCCCCTTTCAGATAAGACAGGGAAAAAGTTCCTTAAAGATATGACTTTTACTCTTAAAGTCACATTGCTCCTAATGTCCACTTACAGCAGTGGCAAAATTATCACAGACACCGGGGGACGGGGGCGAAAACCACTTTTAACTGCTGAGCACCCAGTTTTACTTTCATTGGCGCAAAGGGGGCATTATTAATAGTAGGCATTATTACCATCTGGGGCACTATATCACCTTACAGTTGGGGAGGGTGCTGGTAAAGAAAGGAGCCAAAACATTTCCCTGTGTTAAAGGGGACATCTAGGACTCACTTGATGACATTAAGATTTTTACATAACATTGGGGAACATATGGTTTCAGCACTTGGTGCCTCCCGGTTTAATCTTTCAGCCATGGATCTTCCTGCTTCACGGCCCGCTCTGCATTCATCTACAATGGCCGCCAGTTTCTCAGACTACCCTACACAACCTGTGCATCAGTAGTCTGAGACACTCCCCCCGCTCTCGGATTGGCCAGAGCTGTTGGCGTCAGCAGCCAATCTAAAAGCAGATGGGAGTGGCTCGAACTACTGAAGCACAGTGTGTTTAGGGTAGTCTGGTGTCCACTGTAGAAGAATGCAGAGAGGTACTTTAGCTATACATTCCTCAGGTCCTGTTAACATTTTATGGAGGAGTGGATGGTCACTTTAAAGGGGATTTCCAGGATTATGTAGTTGCTTACCTCATGTACATCTTCCCTGTGAGTTTTCACATGTAAACCAATCCCTCTGGTTTGTGTCCATCCTGTATGTAGCACTTCCTGTTCCTGTATCCAACCGAACCCATGATGCACTTCTTCTTCCTCTACCACAGCTCCAGCCCCGCCCCTAACAACACCCAGTTTATAGCCCCTCCAACCAAGCTACTTACATAGACACTCCCCTATCACCGCCCCTAACAACGCCCAGCCAGTTTATAGCTCCTCCCCCAGATAGTTACATAGACATTCTCCTATCACTGCCCCACCCATGGACATTACATCACAGGAAATAAGAAGGAGATACATGGACATGGTCATGTGACCACAGCCCAGATTGGAAGATAGGAGCAATAAATAAGCACTGTACAAAATTACAGTGACCTTCATAAATGACTATTTTAAAGGGTGTTGGTAAAAACTATAAAATCCCTTTAAGCATCTTAGGCTACTTTCACACCAGCGTTTCGGTGTCCGCCTGTGAGATCCGTTTTAAAGGCTTTCACAAGCGGCCCCAAACGGATCAGTTTAGCCCCAATGCATTCTGAGTGGATGCGGATCCGTTCAGAATGCATCAGTTTGGCTCCGTTCTGCCTCCATTCCGCTCTGGAAGGCGGACACCAAAACGCTGCCTGGCCATGCGGAGCCAAACGGATCCGTCCTGACTTACAATGCAAGTCAATGGGGACGGATCCGTTTGATGTTGACACAATATGGTACAATTGCAAACGGATCCGTCCCCCATTAACTTTCCATGTAAAGTCAGGACGGATCCGTCTGACTAACAATTAGACTTAGACTTTTTTTTTACATAGAATGCAGACGGATCCGTTCTGAACGGATACCATCGTTTGCATTTATAGGGGCGGATCCGTCTGTGCAGACACCAGACGGATCCGCACCTAACACAGGTGTGAAAGTAGCCTAATCCATATTGGGCTTCCAGAGCACCTCTCTGGAAGACCATCTCTGTAAATTTGGGTGGTCTGCTTATAGAGTTTGACTGCCCTAGAGGTATAGGCTTTGGTGCTTGAGGATTAACACAAGGCTTTTAATCAAGAAATAATCTGTTTATATACATAGAGCGGAACAAATCGAGTCTCATGTAACAATTCACATCCCCGTCTTCTCCCACACCAAAGAAACCCCAATTATCCCGAAAACGGGAAACGGAGATCTATAACAGGAATCACATTGTTCTTGTGGCAATTAAAATCTCACATTGAAGAGTGAGGAGAACAAAGCCGGTGGTTACGTGTGATGTCAGCCAATAAACAAGTCATTTTCTACATTTCCAAAAACTCGTCTCAATGTTTAATGCTGCGCACGAATCACCGCGCCAAACAGGACTGCGCCGATTAAATTTTCATCCCTCAGACTGGAGCAGCCGCCAAATGAAACAGCGAGAGATTGAAATCGTCATTGTCACCCAACATGTCCTGGGTGCCCAAGAAACTTCTTAAAGGGAATGTCCAGTTTAGAAAATTTAGATCTTATTTCTTTTGAGGGAGTTGACAAAGGAGAGGTTCTCAGCTCAGGATCCTCATCTCTTAGCCAGAGTGGAGAACGGTCACAAAGAGAGTCTCATTTTGAAAGGACACTGTGTAATACTTCATTTTGCCTGTGGTGGCGCTGCAGGAAAAGCCAACATTTACTGACAGCAGAATTGCATGCATGTCAATTTATGCTGCAGATTTCCAGCCTGGATTTCAGCCTTTGCAATGTACAGTCGTGGCCAAAAGTTTTGAGAATGACACAAATATTAGTTTTCACAAAGTTTGCTGCTAAACTGCTTTTAGATCTTTGTTTCAGTTGTTTCTGTGATGTAGTGAAATATAATTACACGCACTTCATACGTTTCAAAGGCTTTTATCGACAATTACATGACATTTATGCAAAGAGTCAGTATTTGCAGTGTTGGCCCTTCTTTTTCAGGACCTCTGCAATCCGACTGGGCATGCTCTCAATCAACTTCTGAATCTGCAAGTCTGCCATTTTAACCCAATCAGCCTGACATAATGATTTCCAGCCTTGTGCTCGTCAACATTCTCACCTGAGTTAACAAGACGATTACTGAAATGATCTCAGCAGGTCCTTTAACCACTTCAGCCCCTATAGCTTAAACACCCTTAAAGACCAGGCCACTTTTTACACTTCTGACCTACCCTACTTTCACCGTTTATTGCTCGGTCATGCAACTTACCACCCAAATGAATTTTACCTCCTTTTCTTCTCACTAATAGAGCTTTCATTTGGTGGTATTTCATTGCTGCTGGCATTTTTACTTTTTTTGTTATTAATCGAAATTTAATGATTTTTTTGCAAAAAAAATGACATTTTTCACTTTCAGTTGTAAAATTTTGCAAAGAAAACGACATCCATATATAAATTTTGCTCTAAATTTATTGTTCTACATGTGTTTGATAACAAAAAAAATGTTTGGGTAAAAGTTATAGCGTTTACAAACTATGGTACAAAAATGTGAATTTCCACTTTTTGAAGCAGCTCTGACTTTCTGAGCACCTGTCATGTTTCCTGAGGTTTTACAATGGCCAGACCGTACAAACACCCCACAAATGACCCCATTTCGGAAAGTAGACACCCTAAGGTATTCGCTGATGGGCATAGTGAGTTCACAGAACTTTTTATTTTTTGTCACAAGTTAGTGGAAAATGATGATTTTTTTTTTGTTTTTTTTTTCTTACAAAGTCTCATATTCCACTAAATTGTGACAAAAAATAAAAACTTCTATGAACTCACTATGCCCATCAGCGAATACCTTGGGGTGTCTTCTTTCCAAAATGGGTCACTTGTTGGGTAGTTATACTGCCCTGGCATTCTAGGGGCCCAAATGTGGGGTAAGTAGTTTGAAATCAAAATGTGTAAAAAATGACCGGTGAAATCCGAAAGGTGCTCTTTGGAATGTGGGCCCCTTTGCCCACCTAGGCTGCAAAAAAGTGTCACACATGTGGTATCGCTGTACTCAAGAGAAGTTGGGCAATGTGTTTTGGGGTGTCATTTTACATATACCCATGCTGGGTGAGATAAATATCTTGGTCAGATGCCAACTTTGTATAAAAAAATGGGAAAAGTTGTCTTTTGCCAAGATATTTCTCTCACCCTGCATGGGTATATGTAAAATGACACCCCAAAACACATTGCCTAACTTCTCCTGAGTACGGCGATACCACATGTGTGACACTTTTTTGCAGCCTAGGTGGGCAAAGGGGCCCACATTCCAAAGAGCACCTTTCGGATTTCACCGGCCATTTTTTACAGATTTTGATTTCAAACCACTTCTCACGCATTCGGCCCCTAAAATGCCAGGGCAGTATAACTACCCCACAAGTGACCCCATTTTGGAAAGAAGACACCCCAAGGTATTTCGTGATGGGCATAGTGAGTTCATGGAAGTTTTTATTTTTTGTCACAAGTTAGTGGAATATGAGACTTTGTAAGGAAAAAAAAATAAAAAAATAAATCATCATTTTCCGCTAACTTGTGACAAAAAATATAAAATTCTAGGAACTCGCCATGCCCCTCACGGAATACCTTGGGGTGTCTTCTTTCCAAAATGGGGTCACTTGTGGGGTAGTTATACTGCCCTGGCATTTTCCAGGGGCCCTAATGTGTGGTAAGTAGGTAAATGACCTGTGAAATCCTAAAGGTGCTCTTTGGAATGTGGGCCCCTTTGCCCACCTAGGCTGCAAAAAAGTGTCACACATGTGGTATCGCCGTATTCAGGAGAAGTTGGGCAATGTGTTTTGGGGTGTCTTTTTAGATATACTCATGCTGGGTGAGAGAAATATCTCGGCAAAAGACAACTTTTCCCATTTTTTTTATACAAAGTTGGCATTTGACCAAGATATTTATCTCACCCAGCATGGGTATATGTAAAATGACACGCCAAAACACATTGCCCAACTTCTCCTGAGTACGGCGATACCAGATGTGTGGCACTTTTTTGCAGCCTAGATGCGCAAAGGGGCCCACATTCCTTTTATGAGGGCATTTTTAGACATTTGGATCCCAGACTTCTTCTCACGCTTTAGGGCCCCTAAAATGCCAGGGCAGTATAAATACCCCACATGTGACCCCATTTTGGAAAGAAGACACCCCAAGGTATTCAATGAGGGGCATGGCGAGTTCATAGAAAAAAATTTTTTTGGGCACAAGTTAGCGGAAATTGATTTTATTTATTTTTTTCTCACAAAGTCTCCCTTTCCGCTAACTTGGGACAAAAATTTCAATCTTTCATGGACTCAATATGCCCCTCACGGAATAACTGGGGGTGTCTTCTTTCCGAAATGGGGTCACATGTGGGGTATTTATACTGCCCTGGCATTCAAGGGGCCCTAAAGCGTGAGAAGAAGTCTGGAATATAAATGTCTAAAATTTTTTACGCATTTGGATTCCGTGAGGGGTATGGTGAGTTCATGTGAGATTTTATTTTTTGACACAAGTTAGTGGAATATGAGACTTTGTAAGAAAAAAAAAATAATTTCCGCTAACTTGGACCAAAAAAATGTCTGAATGGAGCTTTACAGAGGGGTGATCAATGACAGGGGGGTGATCAATGACAGGGGGGTGATCAGGGAGTCTATATGGGGTGATCACCCCCCTGTCATTGATCACTCCCCTGTAAGGATCCATTCAGATGTCCGTATGTGTTTTGCGGATCCGATCCATGTATCCGTGGATCCGTAAAAATCATACGGACATCTGAATGCAGCCTGACAGGGGGGGTGATCAATGACAGGGGGGTGATCAGGGAGTCTATATGGGGTGATCACCACAGTCATTGATCACTCCGCTGTAAGGCTCCATTCAGACGTCCGTATGCGTTTTGCGGATCCGATCCATCTATCAGTGGATCCGTAAAAATCATGCGGATGTCTGAATGGAGCTTTACAGGGGGGTGATCAATGACAGGGGGGTAATCAATGACAGGGGGGTGATCAGGGAGTCTATATGGGGTGATCACCACAGTCATTGATCACGCTCCTGTAAGGCTCCATTCAGACGTCCGTATGCGTTTTGCGGATCCGATCCATCTATCAGTGGATCCGTAAAAATCATGCGGACGTCTGAATGGAGTTTACAGGGGGGTGATCAATGACAGGGGGGTAATCAATGACAGGGGGGTGATCAGGGAGTCTATATGGGGTGATCAGGGGCTAATAAGGGGTTAATAAGTGACAGGGGGGGTGTAGTGTAGTGTGGTGCTTGGTGCTACTTTACTGAGCTACCTGTGTCCTCTGGTGGTCGATCCAAACAAAGGGGACCACCAGAGGACCAGGTAGCAGGTATATTAGACGCTGTTATCAAAACAGCGTCTAATATACCTGTAAGGGGTTAAAAAAAACACATCTCCAGCCTGCCAGCGAACGATTGCCGCTGGCAGGCTGGAGATCCACTCGCTTACTTTCCGATCCTGTGAACGTGTGCGCCTGTGTGCGCGCGTTCACAGGAAATCTCGCGTCTCGCGAGAGGACGCACCGGCGCGTCCACCCAGAAGAGCAGGGCCGCCGCAAAGACGCAATCCTGCGTACGGCGGTCCTGTAATTCTCAAAACTTTTGGCCACGACTGTAGATGGTAAAATCTGCAGCAACTTCGTAGCTGAATCTGTAAATTCTATATAACTTAGGCCTCATGCACACGACCGTTGTTCTGGTCCGCATCCGAGTTGCAGTTTTTGCGGCTTGGATGCGGACCCATTCACTTCAATGGGGCCGCAAAAGATGCGGACAGCACTCCGCGTGCTGTCCGCATCCGTTGCTCCGTTCCGTGGTCCACAAAAAAAATATAACCTGTCCTATTCTTGTCCGCGTTTTGCAGAGAAGAATAGGCAGTTATATCAATGGCTGTCCGCGCCATTCCGCAAATTGCGGAACACACACACAGACGCCATCCGTGTTTTGCGGATCCACAATTTGCGGCCCGCAAAACACACAACGGTCGTGTGCATGAGGCCTTAGAAAGTTGATTCACATTTTCCAGCAGATCCGTAGAAAATTTTTTGGTGGAATTTCAGCACCAAATTACGTCTCATTTGCATGTACCCTTAAAGAAATAAAAAAAATCTAATCCAAAGGTATATACGATGTGGGGCTTAGTCTGTGGTGTTCATAGTGGTCAACATAGTGCCCACTGTGTCCACGCCGTAGGGGCCCCATATCCCTATAGAACCCACCTAGCTCACTATACCAATGTGTGGTGACACTATACCACGAGGTCCTGTTCCAGGCACCTAGGACACCAGTGCCCACGTAGTGATGGATAACCAGGTGACAAATTCTAGAGACATAAGGTGACATTTATCAAATCAGATGCGTCTGTTTTTTGGTGTAAAAATGGTGCATGACATAGAGATTGCTGCATTTTCTGCGACATTTAGGAGATGGCGGTTTTCAAAGTGGTCTATGTTTAAGGCTGAAAAGTGAGATTACATCTACTGACTATGACACTTGAAAATGTCACAAAAATGGCTGCAAAAAAGTCGCATCCTGCACCAGGTGTATTTTCTAAGACTAAGGCCTCATGCACATGACCGTATGTATTTTGCGGTCAGCAAAAAACGGATCCACAAAAAATACGGATGACATCCGTGTGAATTCTGTATTTTGCGGAAAGGAACAGCTGGCACTTCATAGAACAGTCCTATCCTTGTCCGTAATGCGGACATTAATGCGGACCCATTGAAGTGAAGGTTGAAGGTTAACGGACACGGAAAGAAAATACGTTCGTGTGCATGAGCCCTAAGTCATACAACACAATGCAGTTGCACCCAATACGTGAAAACTGTGCACCTTTTCATAAAGGTGGTAAAACCAAACAATGCAAAACCTAGATAGATATGAGATAGATAATACATAGATAGACTGATAGATAATAGATAGATATAGATAGATAGATAGATAGATAGATAATAGATAGATATAGATAGATAATAGATAGATATGAGATAGATAGATAATAGATAGATAGATAGATAATAGATAATAGATAGATATAGATAGATAATAGATAGATAGATAGATAGATAGATAGATAGATATGAGATAGATAGATAATAGATAGATAGATAGATAGATAGATAATAGATAGATAATAGATAGATAGATAGATAGATAGATATGAGATGGATAGATAGATAGATAGATAGATAGATAGATAATAGATAGATAGATAGATAGATAGATAGATAATAGATAGATATAGATAATAGATAGATAATAGATAGATATAGATAATAGATAGATGATATTAGAATCTGGTGGTTTTGCTCCTCACTGCACTCTTTCCTCAGTACACTACATAATACACACTCCATATACTGTACTGCGCGCTGACTCATTGGGACGTTCATAGAACATAAAAAGGCAAGGATTGGAGATAAAGATATTGTTCAAAGAATTACAGTTTACTGAACTATAGATATGTGCAGGATATGAGCTATAACTATATTACACCTGTGTTTGGAGTGTCATAATCCAGTGCACAGGTCATCCGCACCTGCGGTTTTATTACATATCTACAAAATACACGGCTCTGTTTACTGCGTGTAATGGGCAGTATTTTATCCAGTATTAGGTATGAGAGAAATACTGTAGATATGAGATAGATAGATAGATAATAGATAGATAATAGATAGATAGATAATAGATAGATAATAGATAATAGATAGATGATAGATAGATAGATAGATAATAGATAGATAATAGATAGATAGATAATAGATAGATAATAGATAGATAATAGATAGATAGAAGATAGATAGAGAGATCGATAGATAATAGATAATAGATAATAGATAGATAATAGATAGATAATAGATAGATAGATAGATAGATAATAGATAGATAATAGATAGATAATAGATAGATAATAGATAGATAGATAATAGATAGATAGATGATAGATAGATAGATAATAGATAGATAATAGATAGATAGATAGATAATAGATAGATAATAGATAGATAGATAATAGATAGATAGATAATAGATAGATAGATAGATAGATAGATAGATAATAGATAGATAGATAGATAGATAATAGATAGATAATGTAGATAGATGATAGATAGATAGATAGATAATAGATAGATAGATAGATAATAGATAGATAGATAGAAGATAGATAATAGATAGATAATAGATAGATAGATAGATAGATAGATAGATAATAGATAGATAATAGATAGATAGATAATAGATAGATAATAGATAGATAGATAGATAGATAATAGATAGATAGATAGATAGATAGATAATAGATAGATAATAGATAGATAGATAATAGATAGATAATAGATAGATAGATAGATAGATAATAGATAGATAATAGATAGATAGATAGATAGATAGATAGATAGATAGATAGATAATAGATAGATAATAGATAGATAGATAGTAGATAATAGATAGATAGATAGATAGATAGATAGATAGATAATAGATAGATAGATAGATAATAGATAGATAGATAGATAGATGATAGATAGATAGATAGATGATAGATAGATAGATAGATAGATAGATAGATAGGTATATAATGTATACGATAGATAGATAATAGATAATAGATAGATAGATAATAGATAGATAGATAATAGATAGATGATAGATAGATAGATAGATAGATAATAGATAGATAATAGATAGATAATAGATAGATGATAGATATGAGACAGAATAGATAGTTTTTGATGTGGAGTAACCCGTTACATCAGGAATATATGGTGGTCATCCACGTGGTTTCTTCTCTCCCCCCTGGGCTGACATCCGTGGGGAAGGTGTGACATGTCGGGTTCGCACACGCTGTGTCCGGGGGCAGATGATAATCACCGAGCGGGGATTAAATTGTTCTGCTAATCGCATGTCGTCTTAAATCGCCCGGTAACTTGTTCCAATAGATTTTCCACTTGAGATGTTTACATTTTGTGATTTATAAGAAAGCAATAAGACACGACAGGCGGCGCATTAAGGGTTTATGATGCACACCCTGGGTGTGGTCCCTCGCCCTCAGCGATCGGGGCGTGCTTCTAAATCCTTGAGCACGCCCCCCACAATGTCATGACTCCTCACCAGACCTGAGAGTAAGAACATTGTTACATGAAGGAAATGGGGAATTAGAGGGGAAGCAATTAGGAAAGTGGAATCCCTGACATGTAAACAGACACCACTAGACGGCTTCTGACTGTATCAGGTACAACCGCGGCCGCGTGTACCGTCACCCTGTGTGACCAGAATAAGGCCCCTTTTCCGCAACGGGCGCAATGCGGTCTGTGTACATGAGCGTTGTTTTTCACGCATAATTTCTGCGCTGCGTGAGAATCACAGCCTGTTCTATATTCTGCGTTTTTCACGCAGCCCTGGTCCCATAGGAGTGAATGGAGCTTCAGTGAAAAACGGAAGGCACCAGGATATAATGTGTCTTTCACTGATGTTTGCTAAGAGATGTCGTTTGTAAATCTTCATTTTTTTTCACACACGTAAAAAACGCATTAAAAAACTGAAACACTGAACGCAAACGCAGACAAAACTGAAGGAACTTGCTTGCGGAGGATGCACATGCTCAGTTCCATCCTTCAACAGCCACCAGCTGCAGCAGAAAGGACACGTCCCTGAGAAAGGACACGCCTCCTGAGAAAGGACACGCCCCCTGAGCTGTCAGCTGGATATAAATCTAGCAGAGCAATGTATGGGGAGATCTCTGGATCCATGTGAGGTACAGGGCTGGTTCTAGCTTTGTTAGAAAGAGACTTTCATGTACTATATCAGGCATGCTCAACCTGCGGCCCTCCAGCTGTTGCAAAACTACAACTCCCAGCATGCCCGAACAGCCTACAGCAGAGCATAGTTCTACAACAGCTGGAGGGCTGCAGGTTGAGCATGCCTGTACTGTATGATTTTCATCATGGGAGAACCCTATTAAGGTACGCGGATTGTTCACATGGTTTTTTGTGCGATTTTCATAGCGTTTTCGCGCCAAAATCCAATGACTTGAGGATTTTCTCGCAGATTTTGAGGTGGATACTTCTCATAGGACTTACTGTGGATTTACAAATGCAGATTTCCGTGCAATTTCCATACAGGAAGTTTTTGCACCATGTACAGTAGATGACATTTCGAATATATCATCTACTTAGTTGAAAATATGTAAATCAAATTTGTGCATAATAGGCAGCGTGTCCATACTGTACCATAGAAAATCCTCAGCATATCTGTCCTGTGTGAACAACCCCTTTAAGATTCTCCCTAATAGAGGAGGACCTAATGATTGCATCTGCACCCACTGCACAAGACATTCCTCGCCAATTAGGACGCCTTCACATGAGGCAGATTTTGTTGCAGAAATTTCTGACTGAAAAGGAGTTCCATTTACCTGAATAGAGCTTGCAGAAATCCATCTTCTTTACCCCCTCCATACAAAACAAAGTCTCTTCACAACACATCATGGAGTTTGTATGTTCTCCCCGTGTTTGCGTGGGTTTCCTCCGGGTTCTCCGGTTTCCTCCCACACTCCAAAGACATACTGATAGAGACCTTAGATTGTGAGCCCCATTGGGGACAGCTGGATGCTAATGTCTGTAAAGTGCTGCGGAATATAGTAGTGCTATATAAGTGCATAAAATAAATAAACATCAAGCACAGCGCCGTCCATTGTATGGTGGCCATGCTTGGTATTGCAGCAAAGGCCCATTCACTTGAATAGGACTGAGCTGCACATAGGCCATGTGATCGGTGAACATGACATCACATGACCTAGGAAGAGGCTGCAGCGCTCACTGTATGTACTAACTAACATCTACCTACTGTCTATCTAATATCTATCTATTATCTATATCTTCTATCTATCTATCTATCTATCTAATATCTAGCTATTATCCATCTATCTTATATCTATACACTGCGTGCAGAATTATTAGGCAAATGAGTATTTTGACCACATCATCCTCTTTATGCATGTTGTCTTACTCCAAGCTGTATAGGCTCGAAAGCCTACTACCAATTAAGCATATTAGGTGATGTGCATCTCTGTAATGAGAAGGGGTGTGGTCTAATGACATCAACACCCTATATTAGGTGTGCATAATTATTAGGCAACTTCCTTTCCTTTGGCAAAATGGGTCAAAAGAAGGACTTGACAGGCTCAGAAAAGTCAAAAATAGTGAGATATCTTGCAGAGGGATGCAGCACTCTTAAAATTGCAAAGCTTCTGAAGCGTGATCATCGAACAATCAAGCGTTTCATTCAAAATAGTCAACAGGGTCGCAAGAAGCGTGTGGAAAAACCAAGGCGCAAAATAACGGCCCATGAACTGAGAAAAGTCAAGCGTGCAGCTGCCAAGATGCCACTTGCCACCAGTTTGGCCATATTTCAGAGCTGCAACATCACTGGAGTGCCCAAAAGCACAAGGTGTGCAATACTCAGAGACATGGCCAAGGTAAGAAAGGCTGAAAGACGACCACCACTGAACAAGACACACAAGCTGAAACGTCAAGACTGGGCCAAGAAATATCTCAAGACTGATTTTTCTAAGGTTTTATGGACTGATGAAATGAGAGTGAGTCTTGATGGGCCAGAAGGATGGGCCCGTGGCTGGATTGGTAAAGGGCAGAGAGCTCCAGTCCGACTCAGACGCCAGCAAGGTGGAGGTGGAGTACTGGTTTGGGCTGGTATCATCAAAGATGAGCTTGTGGGGCCTTTTCGGGTTGAGGATGGAGTCAAGCTCAACTCCCAGTCCTACTGCCAGTTTCTGGAAGACACCTTCTTCAAGCAGTGGTACAGGAAGAAGTCTGCATCCTTCAAGAAAAACATGATTTTAATGCGGCACAATGCTCCATCACACGCGTCCAAGTACTCCACAGCGTGGCTGGCAAGAAAGGGTATAAAAGAAGAAGATCTAATGACATGGCCTCCTTGTTCACCTGATCTGAACCCCATTGAGAACCTGTGGTCCATCATCAAATGTGAGATTTACAAGGAGGGAAAACAGTACACCTCTCTGAACAGTGTCTGGGAGGCTGTGGTTGCTGCTGCACGCAATGTTGATGGTGAACAGATCAAAACACTGACAGAATCCATGGATGGCAGGCTTTTGAGTGTCCTTGCAAAGAAAGGTGGCTATATTGGTCAATGATTTGTTTTTGTTTTGTTTTTGAATGTCAGAAATGTATATTTGTGAATGTTGAGATGTTATATTGGTTTCACTGGTAAAAATAAATAATTGAAATGGGTATATATTTGTTTTTTGTTAAGTTGCCTAATAATTATGCACAGTAATAGTCACCTGCACACACAGATATCCCCCTAAAATAGCTAAAACTAAAAACAAACTAAAAACTACTTCCAAAAATATTCAGCTTTGATATTAATGAGTTTTTTGGGTTCATTGAGAACATGGTTGTTGTTCAATAATAAAATTAATCCTCAAAAATACAACTTGCCTAATAATTCTGCACTCCCTGTATATATATATATATCTTTATCTATCTATCTATTATCTATCTATCTATCTATCTCATATCTATCTATCTATCTATCTATCTATATATTATCTATCTAATATCTATCTATCTAATATCTAGCTATTATCTATCTATCTCATATCTATATATATCTTTATCTATCTATCTATTATCTATCTATCTATTATCTATCTATCTATCATCTATCTATTATCTATCTATCTCATATCTATCTAATATCTATCTATCTATTATCCATCTATCTCATATCTATATATATATATATATATCTTTATCTATCTATTATCTATCTATCTATCTATTTATCTATCTATCTATTATCTATCTATCTATCTATCTATCTATCTATCTATTAATCTATCTATCTATCCATCTACCTCTTATCTATACATCCATCCTTCTATCTTATATTTATCATCAGGGGTAAATCAATAAGATTACGTCATGATCACAACCCCTTTCCGTACCCCCTGAGCAGGGAGCCCTCTGTCCGGTGGACCATGGATTATACGTCATCCCTGTGAATGGACGCCATGTAATAGCACGTTTTTCTTTTCTTCTTCACTGTCTGGATGACGTCATCTTACTTTTCTGACTCTTCCCCGGTTGTACATCGCTGCGGTATATGACAGCGATAGATCTTAAAAAAATACATTCTTATTAGTTGCTGTCATGAAACGATTCTATTCTGTTTTGTCACTTTAGGGGGTCATTCACACGACCATATCAGTTTTGTGGTATGCGAATAGCGGTACTGCAAAACACAGACACCGGGCGTGTGCGTTACGCATTTTGCAGATCAACATATCCCGTCCTTTCATAGAAATGCCTAATCCGTAATGTGAATGACCCGCTAAGACAAGCCCAGTACGCAGGGACGACCTACCTGTATACTGTATGTACTGGGGGAGCTGGTCTATTACTTTATATGTGCAGGGTTGTAGGTAGCAGTCCCGGTCCTGGAGCGCCATTCTACCACCTGATATAGTCCACAAGGTAGGTAGGTGGTCCTAAAGCAGATTCTGCATCTATACACAAAGCT
Organism: Bufo bufo; assembly: GCF_905171765.1. Taxonomy (NCBI): domain Eukaryota; kingdom Metazoa; phylum Chordata; class Amphibia; order Anura; family Bufonidae; genus Bufo; species Bufo bufo. The sequence continues at coordinate 793,034,350 of NC_053390.1, read as the reverse complement.
CAGTGCAAATATTAGGCAGGTAAGTGTGACTCCAACCCCCTGTGTTCTCAGACCCTGCACCTGTGCTGTCCCTATTATATGGAAACGAGATAGTCTTCCTGAGCAAACCGCTGTGTTAATAGTTAACCCGGGCAATCATCTGCGGCCCACCGCCATCTTATAGGCAGCCTCTGAACGTGAGGGAGAGTCCTGATAAAGGGGAACTGAAGCAGTCTGTGATCTCAGGCCACCTCCAGGACGGATGTTCTCTGTAGAGACCCTCTGGCATGGCTCAGAGATTTCTCTTACTAGAAACCTTGAAGGGGCTCTCCCATGATTAATGTAAATAATGAAAATCAGACGCCATATAGTACGTCAGTCTCTTTCTAACAAAGCTAGAACCAGCCCTGTACCTCACATGGGTCCAGAGATATCCACATTCATTGCTCTGCTAGATTTATATTAAGCTGGCAGCTCAGGGGCGTGTCTTTTCTGCTGCAGCTCAGGGGGCGTGTCTCAGCTCTCCCTATCACAGCTCAGGAGGCGTGTCCATGCTCTACTTATCACAGCTCAGGGGCGTGTCCTTTCTGCTGCAGTTCTCTCCCTGTTACAGCTCAGGAGGCAGCTGGAGGATGGAACTGAGCATGTGCGTCCTTCTCAATGAGGTGGACAGAGAAATCAGATAAAGAACAAACAGCAGGTGGCGCTATACAGATGCATTTTATTGAGCAATTCAGTGGCTATACAATTTTTTTTATTATATGCAATTACAAAAGTATTCAGATCCGGGTGATGGTTTGAAAAATGGAGAATATTTTTGTGGGACAACCCTGTTTTAAGGGGTCTTCCCATGAACATTACTCATCCATTTGGCATCTCAATGGGAGGAGTCCTACCTCTGGGACCCTCGGCAATCACAAAATCAAAGGTCCCTATGAGAATGGATTTGTGTTAGGGCTCATGCACACAAACGTATTCTTTGTCCGTGTCCAATATGAAGAAACATTCACTTCAATGGGTCCGCCCAAAAAAACGGACAAAAAAATAGAACATGTCCTATTCTTGTCCATTTTTTCGGACATGGACAGGCATTGTTACAATGGATTTGCACAAAAAATAAATGGATGCAACATGGATGTCGCACGGACGTATTTTTTGCGGATCCGTTCTTTACGGCCCGCAAAATGCATACGGTTGTGTGAATGAGCCCTTACACTGGTGTAAACCTCCATTTTCGTAGAGGTTACACCCCCATCAATCAGACACATGTCCCCTATTGGATGGATACGGGGTAAATAGTGTTAGTGGCAAAACCCCTTTAAAACTTTTTGGGTGAAATCAGTTATTTCGTAGACGCATGTGATGCCACTCGGAAACCATCATCAAGCTGCTGTTGACAGACTCTGTTATTCAAACTCTGGTTTGCATGAATAATAAGGAAAGCCCAACTCAATGATACTTGTGTCCCTGTAGCAGCGGCAGTCACGGTGCCCCCACGAAGCGCACAAACGCTTGTCGCCACTCTGAAACTATCATCGAGCTGCTGTTGACAGATTCCGTTATTGTTTTGCTTTCTTATTATGGGTTGTATGTGGTCGGACTCAATGCCTCTTTATGTATGCCATCAGTTAGGCCGACCGGTTCCAGACAGGTGTAATGCGGCCGCATATTAGGGAGCGCTTTATAATGGCAGCACTCGGAACCTAAGCCAAACTTCCATGGCCTGAAGGTTGTATCAGTAGTGCTGGGACCCCATCAATCCTACCACAGTGGGATCCGATTATTAACTCATTCACAGCAGGGCATGCACTTAAAAAAATTGCAAATATAGACACAGGAAAAGATGATCGGATCCATCAACAGCAGCTTGCTGACAGTTTCCTTCATTATTTTTCTTTCTATTTCTGCACTGCACAGTGTAGGGAAGTCATCCTGAGAACCACACATTATAGATATGTCCAAGAGTAAAGCCGGTTAATCCCAAACACGTCTTGAAAATGAGAGGGGGGCGGTGGGGGGCACTGCGGCCCCCCGTCATCGTTCAGGCTTCTATTTCACTCATTTTCATCACAGGATCATATGATGAAAGGGGAGGCCGGCCGTGTGCTGCTCTCCGCACCCTAGTATAAACAGTATAGACATCAAAGCCTGGAAAATAATCCCGGGCAATACATATTTGTGCCTAGCATGGCATGTCCGATGTACGTGTGCTATGCCGCACTGCGGAGGGGGTCAGCACAGGGGGCTGTGTGCTCCTACACATTCTACGGAGGGACCTAGTAGACGTCACACACCAAAAATGCCATAAATTAATTTCCAAGTATTGTAGAAGGGAGAAGAAAAACATGGCTGCCTTCTTCCCAACACAGCACCACACCCGCCCACAGGTTGTGCGTGGTATTGCAGCTCATCGCCTTTTACTTTAATGGCTGCAATACCAGACACAACCTGTGGACGGGGGGGTGCTGTTTTAGTAGTAGGATAGCAGCCATGTTTTTTTTTTCTTTTTCCTGGATCCATTAGCTCAGTTAGAATTAGAAAAACTCGAAATAGCGCGAATGGGCTCGAGCTGCAATACCACACACAACCTGCGGACAGCTGTGGTGCTGTTTTGGAGAGAAATCAGGCAGCTCTTACTCTGGTGTTTCATTTTGTAATGGAAAAAAAATAAAATGTAAGATCTTTGCAGACTTTGCTTACGCCCCGAGTCTCGGTCATGTCAAAGATATGTATGCCAAATTTCAAGAAGATTGGATAATATTTAGAGGTTGCACACTTTGATCAGTTTTGTCAAAGTAGGCAAAAAAAATAAGATTTTTCAATGTTAATTACTTTTATTGGGAAAACTAGAAATCACAAACTTAAAATAATATTAAAACTAAAGACTAAGATTAATAGGTGGTATGATAGGCAAAACATGTGTTATAGTAATCAACTGTGAACGATGCAATCCCTTCTTTTGTTAGCTCGGTGATCTAAAAGTTAGATTTCTGGCGTAACGGGGGCATACATAGGTAAAAGTAGGAATAGGCTAGTTAGGTTTAGCTGACACTAGCACATCGCTACTGTCAGCTAGCTTTATAGGGTTAAATCCGGTGACAGAAACCCTTTAGACTTTTTTTATCAGAGCAATTCCTCTTTCTGCGGTATCATTGACCACCTTAAGAGCGTTCACATGGCTTCTGCAGTATTCTGTCACGTCGCGGATCCCGAACGATTCAAAGAACGTCTTTGTTTTATTAGTAACGGAATGGCTCAGGTCTTTTCCTTCAAAAACTAGGTTTTTACCCTCTAATCGTTTCATTTCCTTTTTCTTTGCAGGTTTGGTTTCTACATTTTTAGTCATATTTTGAGTAATACGTTCGTCCAAAAAAAACAATCCTACGTTTGTTTCTGACAGATACCAAAGGTGTCTCTCAGCAACTGTGAGAGCACTTTTTTTGGAGCCCATCGACTTACAATTGCCTTGTGCAGAAAGCGAACATATATGAGGCTGACAAAATGTGCAACCCGTTTCAGTCCATTCCATTCTCGTTGAGGAATATTCAACTGTTTAGTGAAGAGGATAATTTTAAGTGCATGTATCGCCTTTGCCATCCACCTTGCTTGATGCCGAGCCCCCGGGATCCTGAAACTGAAGCCGTTTTTAGACCAACCTCCTAGGTACAGGAGTGAGAGTAGTAATAAAAGTGATCAATATGTGCAACCCCTAAATATTATCCAATCTTCTCGAAATTCGGCATATATATCTTTTACATCACTGAGACTCGGGGCGTAAGAAAAGTCATATGAAAATCACATCTATGGAAAAATGAATTCATCATCTAATATTTCCCTGTATGGTCAATGTGGCCCCCCATAGGGACAACAGTTGATCACCGGAGGTTAGAGAAGCCTGAACTGCGGTAACAGCTGAATGTCTATTCATAAAGGGGATGTTGTCATAAGACCGTCCCTTTATTACTCATATAAGTCATTGTCCTACATTTAGGGCACAGCCAAGATCAGTGACTCCGACTTAGATGCCTTGTCTAAGGCCTCCTGCACACGAACGCGTGCGACCCGTGGCCGTGCTGCGGGCCGCAATGCACGAACACCCACCGCGGGGCAGCCGCAGCGGATCGCGGACCTTTTCACTTTAATGGGTCGGCGATCCGGCCGTTCTGCAAAAAGACAGGACATGTTCTATCTTTTTGCGGAACGGAAGTACGGGACGAAACCCCACGGAAGCACCATTCCGCATCTCCATTGAAGTGAATGCGGAATGCACAGCGAACTGCGCCCGTGTATTGCTGTTTCCGCAATACGGCCACGGAGCGCACACGTTCGTGTGCAATAGGCCTAATGGGAGTCTGAAATCCATCTCCCGTCTCAGGCTGCTGTTCCGTCACTAATCCATGCTTTACACTGCAGCACTGATTGATTCCTCTGTATTGACTATAGTAGTCAGGGGTTTTCCACAGGAAATTGTATAATCGCTGGGGGGAGGTCTGACCTCTGGGACCTCCACACGATCCCAAAAATAGGTGTCCTCGAGTGCTGTGTGAATGGAGTAGTAGTACGCACCCATGATCACCACTGCAGTCACCTCTATGGGACTGATGGAGCAGAGCCGAGTGCTTGAATGGAGTAGTGGACATGGATGTGCACTACTCCTCCATTCATACACAGGGGACAGTGGGGGTTCCAGCACTTAGAGCCCCCCCCCCACCAGCAATTAGACATTTAAGTATGGACCCACCCCTTTAAATTATCATATGGCTACATACACACGACCGTATGTGTTTTGCAGGAAATTGCATATGTCATCCGTTTTTTTTGGGCGGATCCATTGTAACAATGCCTATCCTTGTCCACAAAACGGACAAGAATAGGACATGTTCTATTTTTTCTGCGGGGCTACGGAACGGACACACTGATGCGGACAGCTGTCCGCATTTTTTGCTGACCCATTGAAATTAATAGGTTCTCATCCTATCTGCAAAAAAAAAAACGGAACGGACACGGAAACAAAATACGTTCGCGTGCATGTAGCCTAACGTGTGCTGCCCATTGCCGTATTGTGGACCGCATTTGCGGATCCGCAATACACGGGCACCGTTCCGTGTGCATTCCGCATCACGGATGCGGACCCATTCACTTCAAGGGGTCCGCAAATGCGGAACGGAAGCACGGAACGGAACACTACGGAGTGCTTTCTGGGCTTCCGTTCCGTGCCTCCGCACCGCAAAAAGATAGAACATGCTCTATCTTTTTGCGGAAACGGACGGATCGCGGACCCATTCAAGTGAACAGGTCCGCGATCCACATGCGGCTGGCCCGCAGTCGGTGCACGTGCATTGCGGACTGCACTTTGCGGTCCACGGTAAGGGCTGCACACGGTCGTGTGAACGAGCCCTAAAACATATAGCAGCAGCTTGAACACTCAGTGCTGGTTGCATTGGCTAAGGGTCCATTCACACGTCCGTGGTGTATTGCGGATCCGAAATACACCCGTCCGGCACCCCCCATAGAACTGCCTATTCCTTTCCGCAAGAGCGGACAAGAATGGGACATGTTCTATTTTTTTCCGGAGCTGCAGACCGGAATATTGGGGGGGGGGGGGCCACGCTCTTGAAATGCGGATGCGGAGAGCACACTGTCTTACATTCCTGCCCCATTGAGAATGAATGGGTCCGCACCCGTTCCGGATATTGCGGACCCATTCCACGGACGTGTGAATGGATCCTTAATGATTAGGTGATGGTTAATGCAGATGTAGCAGAGCCGAGGTCTTAGTCCTATCATGTGATCCTACACAGGATTGCAGGCACATTGACTGCCTTCTTCACGGACAGTTGAATGACACACTTAACTCTGCTACATCTGAAACCAAAAGCTTTCTGAAATAATTGGGCTCTGCTATGTTGGCATAGAGACTTTCTAAATCGAGCCTTTTGCGGATCGTCCCATATCCACAGGATAAGGGGTAAGTGTCTGACCTGCTGGGGCCCCACCGATCATGAGAAGGGGGAGGGGGGGCGGCGTTCCCCTTTTGAATGGAGCTCCTGCGCCTCCACTCCATTCAACTCTATGGGGCTGCCAGAGACAGGTGAGTGCAGGCGCTGAGCCCCACGGAGCGCTGACATTTCTGCAATGAACTCTGACGAGGGCGTGAAGACTTATGCAAAGGACTGCTGTTTTTTTAAAAATCGTGTAAAAAAAAATCCCATAGCCGTCTAGGCGCTCTCCGCTTCCGTCCGCGCTCGGCTTTGTGTGCGCTGCAGTGAGTCTCCCTCGCACATGCCCCATCTTGTGCGCATCCCGGTGTTAGCGTAGTGTTATACAGATGTAGCAGAGCTGAACGGCAGGCTGTTAACCCTTCAGGGCTCTCTGTCCCCAGTGAGACTCCCACTACAGTCTCTGTATCTCTATCTGTATTCAACTTTCTACAGTATTGTCCATATATCTCAGTATCCCGGCAGAAGGCCCCCATTCACTGACAGCAAGCACAAAACTGCAAAAACCTGCACTGATCTGAGGAGTCTTCATCAAATCTGACCGCCGTGGAGCATTCGCCATCCTGTTCACGTACATGGCAGATTTTTGGTGTCGCCATGGAAATAAGGACACATGCACACGAATGTATTTTCTTTCCTGTTTTTTTTTTCCGCGGACCGAATGCGGCGGAACCATTGACTTCAATATGTATGTCCGTATTTCCGTTCCGCAAAAAACAAAACTCGTCCTATTATTGTCCGCATTACGGAGAAGAATAGTACTGTTCTATTAGGGGTCGGCTGCACACGGACGTCATCCGTATTTTTTACGGATTCCGTTTTTTGCTGACCGTGATCATACGGTAATATTTCGCACAGCTGAGGGTTTGTAACAATTGGATAAAGGATTGTCAGCAAACCCTCGGCTGTTAGAAGCTCTGCCCAAATTGTTCCCACTCACAAACAGCAAGCAGAGATCTTGAAAACGCTGAAGAATAGAATCACTTAGGACTTTGCTGCTTTTTCTCTACGTGACATCACAGAAGTCAAGATGAGCTGGTGCCATACCGCACACTACACGTGTGCACGGTGACTTAGCCTCCCCGGCTCCTCCGCTCCTCGGTGTCCGCCGCGGTCGCTCTTCCCCCGGGGTCGTTATACCTGGCGCTCACACACACACACACACAACTAGAATCCCAGGGTAACCGCTGCAGCGAGCTAAGGGTTAAGATTCTGGGCGCCGCTATTGGCTGAGGTGCAGAGTCTCGCCCGCTGATTGGATGAAAGTTTTGAAGTGGGAGGGGCTTGTGTTCTTGCTCTGCGGTCCCTGGAATCACAAAGCCTGCGGGGAGCGCATAGCACGGAGACTGGCAGAGCGGGGATCCCGGGGCTCTCCGTGTCCCGGGGCAGCAGCAGCAGCACAGCACAGCGGGGGAGCCGAGGAGGAGGAGCCGGCGGCATCTCACCGCCGCGGGGATATAGGAGCTGTATTCTATGTGGGAGACACCGGAGAAGAGCCGCACTGCACGGACTGCCCGGAGGTGGGTGATCGGCGGCGGCGGGGCGCACTGCATCCCTCATACACCTCACCATGTGCTCCCGGCATCACTGATGGACGCTGCACAAAGCCCGGACTGCGAGCCGTACACTGCCCTATAGTGTCCCGTACACTGCCCTATAGTGTCCCGTACACTGCCCTATAGTGTGCCATACACTGCCCTATAGTGTGCCATACACTGCCCTATAGTGTGCCATACACTGCCCTATAGTGTCCCGTACACTGCCCTATAGTGTGCCATACACTGCCCTATAGTGTCCCGTACACTGCCCTATAGTGTGCCATACACTGCCCTATAGTGTCCCGTACACTGCCCTATAGTGTGCCATACACTGCCCTATAGTGTGCCATACACTGCCCTATAGTGTCCCGTACACTGCCCTATAGTGTGCCATACACTGCCCTATAGTGTCCCGTACACTGCCCTATAGTGTGCCATACACTGCCCTATAGTGTGCCATACACTGCCCTATAGTGTCCCGTACACTGCCCTATAGTGTCCCGTACACTGCCCTATAATGTCCCGTACACTGCCCTATAGTGTCCCGTACACTGCCCTATAGTGTCCCGTACACTGCCCTATAGCGTGCCGTACACTGCCCTATAGTGTCCCGTACACTGCCCTATAGTGTCCCGTACACTGCCCTATAGTGTCCCGTACACTGCCCTATAGCGTGCCGTACACTGCCCTATAGTGTCCTGTACACTGCCCTATAGTGTGCCGTACACTGCCCTATAGTGTCCTGTACACTGCCCTATAGCGTGCCGTACACTGCCCTATAGCGTGCCGTACACTGCCCTATAGCGTCCCGTACACTGCCCTATAGCGTCCCGTACACTGCCCTATAGTGTCCCGTACACTGCCCTATAGTGTCCCGTACACTGCCCTATGGTGTGCCATACACTGCCCTATGGTGTCCCGTACACTGCCCTATAGTGTCCTGTACACTGCCCTATAGTGTGTCATACACTGCCCTATAGTGTCCCGTACACTGTCCTATAGTGTCCCGTACACTGTCCTATAGTGTCCCGTACACTGTCCTATAGTGTCCTGTACACTGCCCTATAGTGTCCCGTACACTGCCCTATTGTGTGCCGTACACTGTCCTATAGTGTCCCGTACACTGCCCTATAGTGTCCTGTACACTGCCCTATAGTGTGCCATACGCTTCCCTATAGTGCCCCATACTGTACCATGTAACCATACACTTCCCTATACTGTCCCATATACTGCCGTATAGTGTGCCATACGCTGCCGTATAGTGTGCCATACGCTGCCGTATAGTGTGCCATACGCTGCCGTATAGTGTGCCATACGCTGCCGTATAGTGTGCCATACGCTGCCGTATAGTGTGCCATACGCTGCCGTATAGTGTGCCATACACTGCCCTATAGTGCCCCATACTGTGCCATGTAACCATACACTGCCCTATAGCGTGCCGTACACTGCCCTATAGCGTGCCATACGCTGCCCTATAGCGTGCCATACGCTGCCCTATAGCGTGCCATACGCTGCCCTATAGTGTGCCATACGCTGCCCTATAGTGTGCCATACACTGCCCCATACTGTGCCATGTAACCATACACTTCCCTATACTGTCCCATACAGTGCCATATAACCGCAGACTGCGCCATACTGTCCCTATACAAAACTCCTAAAATAACGCATAAGAATAACCACAGGCCTATAAAATGCCATATACCCCATAAGAACCTATACAGTGCCATGTAACCTATATATTATCCTATATAGTACCCACATATTGCCATGTAAATCAAATATCCCATAAACACAGAAACTCACCCATATATTGCCATATCACCTATAACATACCCTACATGAAGAGCATATAATGCCATATACTGTACATCGTATAATATCCGATTAGAACAATTAACCCCTACAGTGCCATATAACTCATATATCATCTCACAAAAGTAACCGCTAACTATGCATTGCTATATAACCTATAGATCATCCTTCCAGTCCCATAAACCATATAGTATCCCATAATCATGTACAGCGCCATATGGATATAACACCCCACAAGTCGCCCATACACTGCCATATGCTGCAAATGACTACTAACCTGCACCTTTCTGTGCAAGAACAGCTACTAATCCACACAATGCCTTGTATGAACTGCGTCCAACCTATCCAGATAGAGCGGCAGCTATAACAGCTGCTAACCCACACAATGCCATACAAGAACGGCTGATACCAGAGATTACAGGGCACTGTCCCCAACCTATAGGACAGCAATTAACCATACGCTGCCCTATAACCCATAGAATGACCCCAGAAAATCCTAAATCCTAAAATACAGAAAGCGTTCAATATCCTATCTTGTAACTATAGAGTACCCTATGGGAATCGCCTATAACCCACGAATGGCGCACAGGAACAGCACCCGAGCCATCGGCTCCTAGTCATCAGACATCATGGTACACGTGAGCGTATCTTCTATAGACGCCACATGGTTACAATGTGCTGGCTTTATATCCGACTATATACAAGTAAGGCCTCTTGCACACGTATTTTATTTCTGTGTTCGTTCTGTTTAATTTGCGGACCGTATGCGGAACCATTCATTTCAATGGGTCTGCAAAAAAAAAAACGGAAGATACTCCTTGTGCATTCTGTTTCTGTATGTCCGTATTTCCTTTCCGCAAAAAAAATAGAACATGTCCTATTATTGTGCGCATTACGGACAAGGATAGTACTGTTCTATTAGGGGCCAGCTGTTCCGTTCCGCAAAATACGGAATGCACATGGATTTTATCCGTATTTTTTGTGGGTCCGTTTTTTGCGGACCGCAAAATACATATGGTCGTGTGCATGAGCCCTAAGGCCGAGTTCACACTTCAGTTATTTGGTCAGTTATTTCCATCAGTTTTTCTGAGCAAAAACTGGTAGTGAAGCCGACTTAGGCTAAGTTCACACGAACGTGTGTGATCCGTGGCCGTATTGCAATACACGGCCACAGTTCCGTGTGAATTCCGCATCACGGATGCGGACCCATTCACTTCAATGGGTCCGCAAATCCAGAATCGCGGAACGGCCGCACGGGACGGGACCCCTCGGAAGCACTACGGAGTGCCTCCGTGGGGTTACGTCCCATGCTTCCATTCCGCTAAAAGATAGAACAAGTCCTATCTTTTAGCGGAACGGCCGGATCGCGGACATATTAAAGTGAATGGGTCCGCGATCCGATGCGGCAGACCTACGGCCGGCGATCGTGCATTGCGGCCCGCTATTTGCGGGCCGCAGCACAGGCACGGGTCACACACGTTCGTGTGAACTCGGCCTTAGGCTACTTTCACATTAGCGTTTTTCTTTTCCGGCATAGAGTTCCGTCACAGGGGCCCTATACCGGAAAAGAACTGATCAGGGATATCCCCATGCATTCTGAATGGAGAGCAAGGGTACTTTCACACTTGCGGCAGTGTGATCCGGCGGGCAGTTCCGTCGTCGGAACTGCCCGCCGGATCCGCCGATCTGCCGCTGACTGAAAGCATTTGTGAGACGGATCCGGGTGCGGATCCGTCTCACAAATGCATTGCAAGGACGGATCCGTCTCTCCGCTTGTACATTTTTTCACATTTTTATCGATCTGCGCATGCCGGAACGACAGATCCGGCATTCCGGTATTCTGAATGCCGGATCCGGCGCTAATTCATTCCTATGGGAAAAAATGCCGGATCTGGCGTTCAGGCAAGTCTTCAGTTTTTTTCGCCGGAGAGAAAACCGTAGCATGCTGCGGTTTTCTCTTTTGCCTGATCAGTCAAAACGACTGAACTGAAGACATCCTGATGCAAACTGAACGGATTACTCTCCATTCAGAATGCAGGGGGATAAAACTGATCAGTTCTTTTCTGGTATAGAGCCCCTGTGACGGAACTCAGTGCCGGAAAAGAAAAACGCAAGTGTGAAAGTAGCCTAATCCGTTCAGGATGCATCAGGATGTCTTCAGTTCAGTCATTTTGACTGATCAGGCAAAAGAGAAAACCGTAGCATGCTGCGGGTTTATCTCCGGTGAAAAAAACTGAAGAATGTATTAGTGCCGGATCCGTCCTTCCGGTCTGCGCATGCGCAGACCTTTAAAAATGAGAAAAAAAATAAATACTGGATCCGTTTTACCTGATGACACCAGAAAAACGGATCCGGTATTGCAATGCATTTTTCTGACTGATCAGGATCCTGATCAGTCTGAAAAATGCCTGATCAGTCAGAAAAAATGACATGCGTTTGCATACAGTTTGCCTGATCAGGCAGGCAGTTCAGGCAACGGAACTGCCTGCCGGAATCAAACAACGCAAGTGTGAAAGTAGCCTTAGAGATTAGATATAATGGAAAGATCTGCACCTGTTCTGTGGTTTTGACCCACACCTGAATACAGTGCCCTATACAGACAGTCCATAATACATACAGTGCCCTATACAGACAGTCCATAATAGTCACAGTGCCCTATACAGACAGTCCATAATAGTCACAGTGCCCTATACAGACAGTCCATAATACATACAGTGCCCTATACAGACAGTCCATAATAGTCACAGTGCCCTATACAGACAGTCCATAATAGTCACAGTGCCCTATACAGACAGTCCATAATACATACAGTGCCCTATACAGACAGTCCATAATAGTCACAGTGCCCTATACAGACAGTCCATAATAGTCACAGTGCCCTATACAGACAGTCCATAATAGTCACAGTGCCCTATACAGACAGCCCATAATACATATAGTGCCCTATACAGACAGCCCATAATAGTCACAGTGCCCTATACAGACAGTCCATAATACATACAGTGCCCTATACAGACAGTCCATAATACATACAGTGCCCTATACAGACAGCCCATCATAGACACAGTGCCCTATACAGACAGTCCATAATAGACACAGTGCCCTATACAGACAGTCCATAATAGTCACAGTGCCCTATACAGACAGTCCATAATAGTCACAGTGCCCTATACAGACAGTCCATAATAGACACAGTGCCCTATACAGACAGTCCATAATACATACAGTGCCCTATACAGACAGTCCATAATAGTCACAGTGCCCTATACAGACAGTCCATAATAGTCACAGTGCCCTATACAGACAGTCCATAATAGTCACAGTGCCCTATACAGACAGCCCATAATACATATAGTGCCCTATACAGACAGTCCATAATAGTCACAGTGCCCTATACAGACAGTCCATAATAGACACAGTGCCCTATACAGACAGTCCATAATACATACAGTGCCCTATACAGACAGCCCATCATAGACACAGTGCCCTATACAGACAGCCCATAATAGTCACAGTGCCCTATACAGACAGTCCATAATAGTCACAGTGCCCTATACAGACAGTCCATAATACATACAGTGCCCTATACAGACAGTCCATAATAGACACAGTGCTCTATACAGACAGCCCATAATACATATAGTGCCCTATACAGACATCCCATAATAGTCACAGTGCCCTATACAGACAGCCCATAATACATATAGTGCCCTATACAGACAGCCCATAATAGTCACAGTGCCCTATACAGACAGCCCATAATAGTCACAGTGCCCTATACAGACAGTCCATAATAGTCACAGTGCCCTATACAGACAGCCCATAATACATATAGTGCCCTATACAGACAGTCCATAATAGTCACAGTGCCCTATACAGACAGTCCATAATAGTCACAGTGCCCTATACAGACAGCCCATAATAGACACAGTGCCCTATACAGACAGTCCATAATAGTCACAGTGCCCTATACAGACAGTCCATAATAGTCACAGTGCCCTATACAGACAGTCCATAATAGTCACAGTGCCCTATACAGACAGTCCATAATAGTCACAGTGCCCTATACAGACAGTCCATAATAGTCACAGTGCCCTATACAGACATCCCATAATACATATAGTGCCCTATGCAGACAGCCCATAATAGTCACAGTGCCCTATACAGACAGCCCATAATAGTCACAGTGCCCTATACAGACAGTCCATAATAGTCACAGTGCCCTATACAGACAGCCCATAATAGACACAGTGCCCTATACAGACAGTCCATAATAGTCACAGTGCCCTATACAGACAGCCCATAATACATATAGTGCCCTATACAGACAGCCCATAATAGTCACAGTGCTCTATACAGACAGTCCATAATAGACACAGTGCCCTATACAGACAGCCCATAATACATATAGTGCCCTATACAGACAGTCCATAATAGTCACAGTGCCCTATACAGACAGCCCATAATAGTCACAGTGCCCTATACAGACAGCCCATAATAGTCACAGTGCCCTATACAGACAGCCCATAATAGTCACAGTGCTCTATACAGACAGTCCATAATAGACACAGTGCCCTATACAGACAGCCCATAATACATATAGTGCCCTATACAGACAGTCCATAATAGTCACAGTGCCCTATACAGACAGCCCATAATAGTCAGTGCCCTATACAGACAGTCCATAATAGACACAGTGCCCTATACAGACAGTCCATAATAGACACAGTGCCCTATACAGACAGCCCATAATAGTCACAGTGCCCTATACAGACAGTCCATAATAGTCACAGTGCCCTATACAGACAGCCCATAATAGTCACAGTGCCCTATACAGACAGCCCATAATAGTCACAGTGCCCTATACAGACAGCCCATAATAGTCACAGTGCCCTATACAGACAGCCCATAATAGTCACAGTGCCCTATACAGACAGTCCATAATAGTCACAGTGCCCTATACAGACAGCCCATAATACACACAGTGCCCTATACAGACAGCCCATAATAGTCACAGTGCCCTATACAGACAGTCCATAATAGTCACAGTGCCCTATACAGACAGTCCATAATAGACACAGTGCCCTATACAGACAGCCCATAATAGTCACAGTGCCCTATACAGACAGCCCATAATAGTCACAGTGCCCTATACAGACAGCCCATAATAGTCACAGTGCCCTATACAGACAGCCCATAATAGTCACAGTGCCCTATACAGACAGCCCATAATAGTCACAGTGCCCTATACAGACAGTCCATAATAGTCACAGTGCCCTATACAGACAGCCCATAATACACACAGTGCCCTATACAGACAGTCCATAATACATACAGTGCCCTATACAGACAGCCCATAATACATATAGTGCCCTATACAGACAGTCCATAATACATACAGTGCCCTATACAGACAGCCCATAATAGTCACAGTGCCCTATACAGACAGTCCATAATAGTCACAGTGCCCTATACAGACAGCCCATAATACATACAGTGCCCTATACAGACAGTCCATAATAGTCACAGTGCCCTATACAGACAGCCCATAATAGTCACAGTGCTCTATACAGACAGCCCATAATAGTCACAGTGCCCTATACAGACAGTCCATAATAGACACAGTGCCCTATACAGACAGTCCATAATAGTCACAGTGCCCTATACAGACAGCCCATAATAGTCACAGTGCCCTATACAGACAGTCCATAATACATACAGTGCCCTATACAGACAGCCCATAATAGTCACAGTGCCCTATACAGACAGTCCATAATAGTCACAGTGCCCTATACAGACAGCCCATAATAGTCACAGTGCCCTATACAGACAGTCCATAGTAAGTGCAGGGTCCTATACAGACAGTCCATAATAGTCACAGTGCCCTATACAGACAGCCCATAATAGACACAGTGCCCTATACAGACAGTCCATAATAGTCACAGTGCTCTATACAGACAGCCCATAATAGTCACAGTGCCCTATACAGACAGTCCATAATAGTCACAGTGCCCTATACAGACAGTCCATAATAGACACAGTGCCCTATACAGACAGCCCATAATACATACAGTGCCCTATACAGACAGCCCATAATAGTCACAGTGCCCTATACAGACAGTCCATAATAGTCACAGTGCCCTATACAGACAGCCCATAATAGTCACAGTGCCCTATACAGACAGCCCATAATAGTCACAGTGCCCTATACAGACAGCCCATAATAGTCACAGTGCCCTATACAGACAGCCCATAATAGACACAGTGCCCTATACAGACAGTCCATAATACATACAGTGCCCTATACAGACAGCCCATAATAGTCACAGTGCCCTATACAGACAGTCCATAATAGTCACAGTGCCCTATACAGACAGTCCATAATAGTCACAGTGCCCTATACAGACAGTCCATAATAGTCACAGTGCCCTATACAGACAGTCCATAATAGTCACAGTGCCCTATACAGACAGCCCATAATACATATAGTGCCCTATACAGACAGCCCATAATAGTCACAGTGCCCTATACAGACAGTCCATAATACATACAGTGCCCTATACAGACAGCCCATAATAGTCACAGTGCCCTATACAGACAGCCCATCATAGACACAGTGCCCTATACAGACAGCCCATAATAGTCACAGTGCCCTATACAGACAGTCCATAATAGTCACAGTGCCCTATACAGACAGTCCATAATAGTCACAGTGCCCTATACAGACAGCCCATAATAGTCACAGTGCCCTATACAGACAGCCCATCATAGACACAGTGCCCTATACAGACAGCCCATAATAGTCACAGTGCCCTATACAGACAGCCCATCATAGACACAGTGCCCTATACAGACAGTCCATAATAGTCACAGTGCCCTATACAGACAGTCCATAATAGACACAGTGCCCTATACAGACAGCCCATAATAGTCACAGTGCCCTATACAGACAGTCCATAATAGTCACAGTGCCCTATACAGACAGTCCATAATACATACAGTGCCCTATACAGACAGCCCATCATAGACACAGTGCCCTATACAGACAGCCCATAATAGTCACAGTGCCCTATACAGACAGCCCATAATAGTCACAGTGCCCTATACAGACAGTCCATAATACATACAGTGCCCTATACAGACAGTCCATAATAGTCACAGTGCCCTATACAGACAGCCCATAATAGTCACAGTGCCCTATACAGACAGCCCATAATAGTCACAGTGCCCTATACAGACAGCCCATAATAGTCACAGTGCCCTATACAGACAGCCCATAATAGTCACAGTGCCCTATACAGACAGTCCATAATAGTCACAGTGCCCTATACAGACAGTCCATAATACATACAGTGCCCTATACAGACAGCCCATAATAGTCACAGTGCCCTATACAGACAGCCCATAATAGTCACAGTGCCCTATACAGACAGTCCATAATAGTCACAGTGCCCTATACAGACAGTCCATAATACATACAGTGCCCTATACAGACAGCCCATCATAGACACAGTGCCCTATACAGACAGCCCATAATAGTCACAGTGCCCTATACAGACAGCCCATAATAGTCACAGTGCCCTATACAGACAGTCCATAATACATACAGTGCCCTATACAGACAGTCCATAATAGTCACAGTGCCCTATACAGACAGCCCATAATAGTCACAGTGCCCTATACAGACAGCCCATAATAGTCACAGTGCCCTATACAGACAGCCCATAATAGTCACAGTGCCCTATACAGACAGCCCATCATAGACACAGTGCCCTATACAGACAGCCCATAATAGTCACAGTGCCCTATACAGACAGTCCATAATAGTCACAGTGCCCTATACAGACAGTCCATAATACATACAGTGCCCTATACAGACAGTCCATAATAGACACAGTGCCCTATACAGACAGTCCATAATACATACAGTGCCCTATACAGACAGTCCATAATAGTCACAGTGCCCTATACAGACAGTCCATAATACATACAGTGCCCTATACAGACAGTCCATAATAGACACAGTGCCCTATACAGACAGCCCATAATAGTCACAGTGCCCTATACAGACAGTCCATAATACATACAGTGCCCTATACAGACAGTCCATAATAGACACAGTGCCCTATACAGACAGTCCATAATAGTCACAGTGCCCTATACAGACAGCCCATAATAGGCACAGTGCCCTATACAGACAGTCCATAATAGGCACAGTGCCCTATACAGACAGTCCATAATAGACACAGTGCCCTATACAGACAGTCCATAATAGTCACAGTGCCCTATACAGACAGCCCATAATAGTCACAGTGCCCTATACAGACAGTCCATAATAGACACAGTGCCCTATACAGACAGTCCATAATAGTCACAGTGCCCTATACAGACAGCCCATAATAGTCACAGTGCCCTATACAGACAGTCCATAATAGACACAGTGCCCTATACAGACAGCCCATCATAGACACAGTGCCCTATACAGACAGCCCATAATACATACAGTGCCCTATACAGACAGTCCATAATACATACAGTGCCCTATACAGACAGTCCATAATAGACACAGTGCCCTATACAGACAGCCCATAATAGTCACAGTGCCCTATACAGACAGCCCATAATAGTCACAGTGCCCTATACAGACAGTCCATAATACATACAGTGCCCTATACAGACAGCCCATAATAGTCACAGTGCCCTATACAGACAGTCCATAATACATACAGTGCCCTATACAGACAGTCCATAATAGTCACAGTGCCCTATACAGACAGTCCATAATAGTCACAGTGCCCTATACAGACAGACCATAATAGTCACAGTGCCCTATACAGACAGTCCATAATACATACAGTGCCCTATACAGACAGCCCATAATAGTCACAGTGCCCTATACAGACAGTCCATAATAGTCACAGTGCCCTATACAGACAGTCCATAATACATACAGTGCCCTATACAGACAGTCCATAGTAAGTGCAGGGTCCTAGTCTAGGATGTCCCCCCCCCCCCCCCCCGTGGCCCCGTGGCCCCGTGGCCCCGACCACTGTACGCCGGCTGCTCCTTCTAGCATCATGCATGTTACAGGGATGGATTGATGGATTTAAAGGGACACGTGTTACGTTCCCTGAACCTCGCTCACTTTCTTAAAATAGGTCCTTCTTGGCCTATAAATTGCTTTTATTTACTTTAACCCTCCCCGAATTTGATATTTTGACAGAGAAACGCTTGGGGCGCAGTGTACAAGTGCCCTGTGTATCCGCTGAATGCAGCTCTTCATGATGGTCTGTCAATGTGACTGTATAGGAAGCGGAGACGTATAGAGCACGTGGATATGGCCCGGGGGCGATATAGACCACAGGATTAACCCCTTATGTACCATTTCGTTTTTCGTGGCTGACAAGGCGTTAAGGCCCCCCCCCCCCTTCCCCCTTTGCTAAATTTGTCTTCCAGATTGTAGGTGTAATTATGGAGCGTGTTGGAATCAATACGAGGATTGTTGTGTGTCCCCGGGGTGGGAAGCGCTTACACCGGCCAGGAATGCTGACACTGGAGAGTGAGAGTGGAGCCCCGGGCGTCTGCAGGTCGTGACGCCCTCTGACACCCGCGTCGGGCCATTAATTGGGAGCGATGTCGCGTTGTCACACCGCTGTCATATACACATGGTTGTGGGGGGGGGGGGGGGGTATCTGTAGGGAACGCATACTGTAACATATCTGACCAATATCTGTCCAATCAGACCAACAGTTGGTGCATATGACAAAAGATCTTTGTGTGTAACAGGCCATCTGACCAATGATAATCTGCTGGCAGACGTCATCTTCAGGCATTTAGATTGTAAGCTTTTGTGGCCAGGACTGTGTCATTACCAACAGCTATCAGAATCATATTGAAGACACTAATAAGGGTGGAGGCCCCTGAAGTTATGTCATGTAGAGTGCAAGCTCTTGTGTTCACCGATATCTATCTAGTAATGATTAAACTATGATTATCTATCTATTATCTATCTATTATCTATCTATCTATCTATCATCTATTTATTATCTATCTATCTATCTATCTATCTATCTATCATCTATTATCTATTATCTATCTATTATCTATTATCTATCTATCCTTCTATCTATCTATCTATTATCTATCTATCTATTATCTATTATCTATCTATTATCTATCTATCTATCTATTATCTATTATCTTTCTCCTATCTATCATCTATTTATTATCTATCTATCTATCTATCTATTATCTATTATCTATCTATCATCTATCTATCTATCTATCTATCTATCTATCTATCTATTATCTATTATCTATCTATCCTTCTATCTATCTATCTATTATCTATCTATTATCTATTATCTATTATCTATCTATCTATCTATCTATCTATCTATCTATCTATCTATCTATCTATCTATCTATCTATCTATCTATCTATTATCTTTCTCCTATCTATCATCTATTTATTATCTATCTATCTATTATCTATCTATCATCTATCTATCTATCTATCTATCTATCTATCTATCTATCTATCTATCTATCTATCTATCTATCTATCTATCTATCTATCTATCTATCTATCTATCTACCAGTCTGTCTTCCTGTTTCTATTGTTTCAGGTCTTTTTAGGTTATTATTCGGTATAATGATCCTTCCTGCACGGACACTTTTCTTTATTGTACTTTTTATCTTGTATTTTAGGTATTAGGCTCTGAGGAGCGCCCACCATGGAATTCCAGTTTGCCTTCCTTCTCGTTGGACTTATTGCATTTTGCGACTCTGCACGAGGTAAGACTGATCGCTATAAGTAGGCGGGGCCTAATGTATAGAAACGGGAGGTGTTATCCATAGCAGCCAATCAGATTCCAGCTTTCATTTATTTTTATTTTTTTTCAGTTTCTGGTTTAGAATATAAAAGCTGTATGACGAGCTCCAGCGGCGCGGTCGGTCAGCGGGTTATAAAAGCTGTGATCTGATTGGTTGCTGTAGGCAGTCCCCTACATCATTGTCTGCCAGAGCGACCAATGAGTTTCCAGATTCTAGACAGGTGTAGACTGTCACCGGTTGCTATAGTAACAAGCCATGGACGCTTTCATATGGTTTCCTTGTGACACTTTTCATTGCTTTTGTGACTTAGCGGACGAGTCTTGTTTTTTGCTGCCAGTTTAAGCTCTGTTGGGGTTACTTTTGGCGTGTGCGGCATTTGGAATGGGGATAAGTTGTCTTCATGGAACACCCCTTTAAAGGGTACCCCTTGGGATGCATACTTGCCAACTGTCCCGAATTTGACAGGATTGTGCCTTCTTTTCAGAGACAGTCCCGGCAAATTTGCGCTATCCTGGGCGGAAAATGGGCGGGGTTTGTGGTAGCTTGGTTCCCAGGGGCTGCACTTATGTGCCCCAATTTTATCAACTGAAACGTTGTTGTATGGGGACAAACGTCTCTCCCGATTCCCCCCACCAACCTCAATACACATGCATGCATGGCTGAGCATGCATTTATACTATCTCCTTATAAACAAAATAACCAGGGAGTTGAAATCCAAGTGCCCGGTTCTTCTCTCCCTCGACATCACCCGTCGGTGGTACAGTCAGGAGGCCCCCTAATATGGCGGCAACCATTTCTGATGGTACCTTTTGTAGAATTTAAAGTGTCGTATGGCCTCGTTGATAATTGGTTTTGTTTCTGGTAACGTCGTTACCAGTTCTCATTTTTTGTCCGTCCCTTTTAAAAGGGTCTGTAAGCCGTGAAGGGGCGGCAGAGACAACGAGGCCGCCCCGCTAATGGAAGTATCAGAAGAAGCTTCAGTCTCCTTGTTATTTTTCCTGTCATTCCTTCAAGTGTCACTTATGACGGCCCCTGAGGTGTGGCCCCTCTGTTATCTCCATCAGAGGGTAATGGCAGCTGCTTAAGTCATCACTGGGTTATCTGGGAGGAAGCTGACACTAAATGCTTTACGACCCTTGGGTGCAGATTGTAGTTTCAGTCATGTGTAATGGTCGCTCCTGTGTAATGGTCGCTCCTGTGTAATGGTCGCTCCTGTGTAATGGTCGCTCCTGTGTAATGGTCGCTCCTGTGTAATGGTCGCTCCTGTGTAATGGTCGCTCCTGTGTAATGGTCGCTCTTGTGTAATGGTCGCTCCTGTGTAATGGTCGCTCCTGTGTAATGGTCGCTCCTGTGTAATGGTCGCTCCTGTGTAATGGTCGCTCCTGTGTAATGGTCGCTCCTGTGTAATGGTCGCTCCTGTGTAATGGTCGCTCCTGTGTAATGGTCGCTCTTGTGTAATGGTCGCTCTTGTGTAATGGTCGCTCCTGTGTAATGGTCGCTCCTGTGTAATGGTCGCTCCTGTGTAATGGTCGCTCCTGTGTAATGGTCGCTCCTGTGTAATGGTCGCTCCTGTGTAATGGTCGCTCCTGTGTAATGGTCGCTCCTGTGTAATGGTCGCTCATGTGTAATGGTCGCTCCTGTGTAATGGTCGCTCCTGTGTAATGGTCGCTCCTGTGTAATGGTCGCTCCTGTGTAATGGCCGCTCCTGTGTAATGGTCGCTCCTGTGTAATGGTCGCTCCCGTGTAATAGTCGCTCCCGAGTAATGGTCGCTCCTGAGTAATGGTCGCTCCTGAGTAATGGTCGCTCCTGTGTGGACATTTCTTCAATTCTGTGGTTTTATGAGGGACATTTACCTCAGAGATTGTCTCAGCAGTGCGATCAAATGTCTCACAATCTGGGGGCCCTCAATTCTTAAATCGGGCCTAGTTGCCCACAGCTCGGTTATTCGATTCGGCTGTGGTTGCTATGGGCAACAAGGCCCGTTCTACTGTGAAATAAGATGGCAAGGAATTCTGGGAGATAAGTGTTGCGTTGGCGCCTCCAACCAAGTGGATTTTTTTTTGGAAAATCGGATACAAAGGTCATCTACCAATGAAAATTCTGCAGTTGCTCCTCAGCCCCACCACATGTGCTCCTCAATTCTATTGGAAAGTTGTGTTTTTACGCAGCGAGATTCCTTTTATGCCCCATGCACACGACCGTATCCAGTTTACGGCCTGCAAATCGCGTATCCGCAAAATACACCCATTTTTTTGCAGACCTATTGACTTCATTTTGCCGACAAGTACTGGGCGGACATACGAATGCTTTCCACGTCCGCATGTCTGTTCCGTAAATTGAAACCAATGGATCCAGAAAGCATCCGTATTTTGCGGACCTCAAAACTGATACGGTCGTGTGCATGGCGCCTTATTATTCAGTTTGATTTTTTATATTTTATTTTTTTATATTCTTTTGGAAGACAGTCTGGTTATCCAAAAACGTCTGCTAATCCGGCATGGATGTGTTTATTGTATCTTGATTTGTGGCACAAAACCGTGTCTTAAACCTGCAAAACTGTGGTAAAATCTTTTACGCCGGCTACTTTGGATTATCGGACGGTCTGGAAAGTATATCATGTCAATTTATATAGGAGTAAATTTTTGTGAAATTAGACCGCAATTTTCAGAATTTCTGGATTATCGGTTGCCGGATTCAAGGACTATCCTGTATGTATATGGCAGGATTTTCTTCCGCACCCCCTCGCCTTCCCCTCCCCCACCCCTCCGTTGGCCGCCTTACAACCTGTCCTTGTGTGCGGTTCACTTAGTGAAGCGTAAAAAAAGTGTGAAACTGCACAGACCGCTGCGAGAACAAAGCCGAGGAAGGAGGGGGGGGGGGCCCAAAAAAACACGAGGCACATCTGGCCTAATTTTCGTGTTATGTCTTAGCGCTACAAATTTCTCCATAATTTGTAATTCATTTCCTGATCTGCGAGTTCTCACGGAGGGCGTCCGCGCCGGAATCCGCAGGAAACCGCCTTGTTTTAAATTCGTCCTCGTCTGTGGACTTTTTATGTAACAGGTGCCGGTAGCCCCAGGCGCAGCCTCCGCTGGCGCACTACATCTCCCGTAGCGGTTTTTCACCCCGCAGCCAGGGCGTCCTGCATCACGGTCGTGCTGGCATCCCGTGGCGGTACCTGGTACGGTAGTAACGTGACTTCAGCTCAGGACAGCGCTCACAAAGGAGCTTTTGTTGGGTCGGTGTAACCTAGAATTTATTCCCAGAGCTCCTGTTTTAAATTTTTTATTTTTTTTGAGTCTGAATATTTTTGAAGCCTGGGTGAGATGTTTGGCTGGCACCAGGTTTACTATATAAAGGGGGGCTCCGCAGCAGCTGTCGGTTTGCAGCAGATGGTATGCACTGCGTGTGTTCTGCAGCTTCCAGCATGGATCATATCACAGATGTAGCAGAGCTGGATTTGTTACTGAGAGTGACAGATTCTACTATAGCTGTAGCAGTGCCGAATTTGTCTTTGGGGCACAGCAGAGGTAGATTTGTAAAGGAATTTTAATGCAGATGTAGCAGAGCTGAATTTGTCATTGGAGCGTAGAGATTGATTTCACAAACCTTTCTAGTACAGATGTAGTAGCGATGACTTTTTTTATTGAATCATATAAATACAATTTATAAAGGGATTCTAGTACAGATGTAGTAGTGCTGAATTTGTCTTTGGGGCATAAAGATACATTTCTAAAGGGATTATACTACAGATGTAGCAGTGATGAATTTGTTATTGGCGCAGAGGTAGATTTGTAAAGGGATTCTGATACAGATGTTTTAGTGCTGAGTTTGTCATTGGAGCACAGAGATGCGTTTTTAAAGGGATTCTACCATAGATGTAGCAGTGCTGAATTTGTCATTTGCGCATAGGGATAGATTTGTCTTTGTGGCAGTGCTAATTTTTGTTTTTTTGGGGCACAACAGAGATAGATTTGTAAAGGAACTCCTAATACAGATGTAGCAGTGCTCCGTGCGTTATAAAATGTCTCACGCGCACGTAGCTCATGCATTTGTAAAGGGATTCTATTTGTCATTTAAGCATAGAGATGGGTTTGTAAAGGAACTCTGGAACAGACGTAGCAGAGCTGACTTGGTCATTGGAGCATAGAGATACATTTGTAAAGGGATTCTGCAATACCCATGTAGCAGTGCTGAATTTATCATTGGGGCGTAGAGACACGTTTGTAAAGGAATTCTAATACAGATGTAGCATAGCTGAATTTGTCATTGGAGCACGGAGACACACTTGCACAGGGATTCAGATACATGTGTAGCAGAGCTGGATTTGTTTTCATGCTGGATTTTTTTTTTTACACGTTTTTGATATGCGATTCTGTGGTAAAAACTGAAAAAAAAAAAACACATGTTCAAATGTGTGAACAAAAACACCATAAAATAAAATACATTTTTAATGGCAAACCCTCCTCCCCAAAAAAAGAAAAGGGGAGCCTTTTAAAGAGAGCCTAGCAAGGATGTAGCAGAGCTGTGTTTGTTAGAAAGTAAACTTATTTTGTGTGTAATATATTTGGTTCAGTTGTGCACCATGATATCTCCTATAGGAGCCCTGTGACCCTGAGTAATAGCAAAAGACAAACTCCGTTCTGCTGCTGTTTGCCTTCAGTATGGGTCCATAATAGAGATATAGAGGGACCAGAAAGCAGAGGTAGTAGAGCTGAGTGTGTCATTTAGCTCTTACCTCTGTGCATTGTGAGCTATAGTTTTACCTGTAGTCCTACTGAAAACCACACTGGATCTAGTGACTGATCCGCCATAATACAGATGTAGCAGTGCTTAATGTGTCTTTCAGGATGAGCAAATATTTTATAGCAGAGCTGAGGGCGCCATTATATTTTTTTCGTATCGTAGGTTTACCGGTGGTAAAATCGCCTTGGCTCTACTTCTCCCATTATTTTCACCAACCACAAGGCCTCTTTCACACGAGCGTGACGGATTAGGTCCGGATGCGTTCGGTGAAACTCGCACCATTTTTCAAGCGAGTTCAGTCAGTTTTGTCTGCGATTGCGTTCAGTTGTTCAGTTTTTTCTGCGCGGGTGCAATGCGCTTTGATGCGTTTTTCACGCGCGTGATAAAAAACTGACGGTTTACAAACAACATCTCTTAGCAACCAAACCATCAGTGGAAAAACGTATCACATCCGCACCTGCTTCCGGACGCAATGCGTTTTTCACTGAAGCCCCATTCGCTTCTATGGGGCCAGGGCTGCGTGAAGAACGCAGAATATAGAACGTGCTGCGTTTTTCATGCAACGCAGAAATGATGCGTGAAAAACATGGACACAGACCCATTGAAATGAATGGGTCCGGATTCAGTGCGGGTGCTGTGCGCTCACGTCACGCATCCGCATCCGCGCAGAAAACTCGCTCGTGTGAAAGGGGCCTAACGGTCTCAGCTCTGCTACATCCGAATTTCTAACAACAATAAATATATCATTTCATTTCGAACATCGTTATTCTTCATTATGAGCGTTCCATTATGCTGGGGAGTCCTCTCCTACATAACGGGACGGATCCGTTTTGCAGCCCACAGACTTCTGTTATGACGGAATGAATAACGGAATGCCTCTAAAGGCATTCCGTTATAGAATTGCGCCATGGTCCGTGGTAAGGGAATCCAAGACGCAATTCAGCTTAGGCTACTTTCACACTAGCGGCAGCCTTCTCCATGTCATAGTCATAGTTTTATTCCGGCCGCCTCTCGGCATGTTTGCCGTCGGAACTCAATAGAGCCAGAGCGGACCTCCGGCAGCGCGCGTGCAGTAGCGGCCGCACAGATCCGGCAGGCTGTTCCGGCGGGTGAAGGCTGCCGCTAGTGTGAAAGTAGCCTTATACCAGTGAACGAAGCGTGAACGAATTTTAAAATATTAAATTCGCTCATCTCTAATTATTTTATTACTATTTACCGGTAAATTTTTAATAATACCGTTATTTAAACATTTTATTTTTTTTTATTTTGTATTTTTGTATTGTTGCTGCCATTATGATATTATTCACATTTTTATTGGTTTAATTTTTAATCTTTTGGAATTTTAGTATTTTTATTTTTTTTACATTTTTGTATTATTAAACCTTTTATTATGATATTTGTATTATTGTGTAATCATTTTTCTCATTACTGGTATTTTATTTTTCTCCTTTTTATTGCTTTATTGACTTTTTATTTTTGTTCTTTAATTATTTTTTTTACATTTATTATTAAACATTTTATTATAATTAATAATTTTTATTCGCCTTAACTTTTTATTCACTTTTTTATTGTTTTTGTTCATTTTTTATTTTTGTCCTTTGTCATTTTTTTATTTTTTATTATTAAACACTTTATAATTAATTAATATTAGTATTATTATAATGTTTCTCATTGCTGGTATTATTTTATTTATTATTTACCTGTTTATTGCTTTATTCAGTTTTTATTTTTGTAGTTTTTGTCATCTTTAATTTTGTTTTATTTTTTACTTTAAAAAAAACAAAAACTTTTATTATAATAATATTTGTGGTATTATAATTACCATATTTTTCTTATTGCTGGTATTATATATTTGTTGCTCTACCTATAGGCCTAGAAGGTGATGTTTCCAGTCCGATCATATTGTAATGATCGTCCGGTAACCAGGTTTATGGAGATTATTATTTTTAGACTTTTCCCAAATGAATTTATATTTTATTAATAGGAATCAGTTTGGTGTTTTCTGTCATTAATGTCTTTTGCTCTGGATTCGTAAATATAGATCCGGCGACCATTATTACAGGCGGCTGACACCTGTTGTTTTGCTGTGCACTGTTTATTCTGGACCCAAACCTTGCGCCCATGATTTGCCCTGTACTTGAAACAAAGGGGATATTTTCTTTAATTTATTTTTTTATTTTTTGACATTACATTTCCTAAGTACAAATTTTTTTTTTTCAAATATTCAAGTTAACCATTTCTTTGCCAGTAGCCATGTTTGTCCTGCCCAATACCAATAGATTCATTCTGGATCTAGATGTTTTCTCCTATTTGCTATAATGGACATATGGGGTCTGCTTCTCTCCGTGTGTCATCCGTGTTTCACTGACGCTGTGTTTCAGTTTCCATAGCATCTCCTCTTAATGATCCTTGAAACACAGATAGCATCCGTGTTACGTCTGCGTTTTTTCAGACCCATAGACTATAATGGGCGTGATGGAGCTGTGAACACAGACAAAATAGAGCATGCTTCCGTGCTAAAACCACGGATCCACGTGCTAAAACACAGATGTGTGAATAGTCACATTAAAATGAATGGGTACGTGTGCTGTCCGTGGACAAATGAGCTGAGCATAGGGAGAGACGTGGCAAGCGCTTATGTGCTGAAAACAAATAATAGAAGAATATTGGATAGGGGGACTGCAGGGAGAGGGCAGGGGCAGTGCGGGGAGACTGCAGGGAGAGGGCAGCGGCAGTGCAGGGAGAGGATCAGCGGCAGTGCGGGGAGACTGCAGGGAGAGGGCAGCGGCAGTGCGGGGAGACTCCAGGGAGAGGGCAGCGGCAGTGCAGGGAGAAGGCAGCGGCAGTGCAGGGAGAGGATCAGCGGCAGTGCGGGGAGACTGCAGGGAGAGGGCAGCGGCAGTGCGGGGAGACTCCAGGGAGAGGGCAGCGGCAGTGCAGGGAGAAGGCAGCGGCAGTGCAGGGAGAGGATCAGCGGCAGTGCGGGGAGACTCCAGGGAGAGGGCAGCGGCAGTGCAGGGAGACTGCAGGGAGAGGATCAGCGGCAGTGCGGGGAGACTGCAGGGAGAGGGCAGCGGCAGTGCAGGGAGACTGCAGGGAGACGATCAGCGGCAGTGCGGGGAGACTCCAGGGAAAGGGCAGCGGCAGTGCAGGGAGAGGATCAGCGGCAGTGCGGGGAGACTGCAGGGAGAGGGCAGCGGCAGTGTGGGGAGACTGCAGGGAGAGGGCAGGGGCAGTGCGAGGAGACTGCAGGGAGAGGGCAGGGGCAGTGCCGGGAGACTGCAGGGAGAGGGCAGGGGCAGTGCGGGGAGAGGGCAGCGGCAGTGCAGGGAGAGGATCAGCGGCAGTGCGGGGAGACTGCAGGGAGAGGGCAGCGGCAGTGCGGGGAGACTCCAGGGAGAGGGCAGCGGCAGTGCAGGGAGACTGCAGGGAGAAGGCAGCGGCAGTGCAGGGAGAGGATCAGCGGCAGTGCGGGGAGACTCCAGGGAGAGGGCAGCGGCAGTGCAGGGAGACTGCAGGGAGAGGATCAGCGGCAGTGCGGGGAGACTGCAGGGAGAGGGCAGCGGCAGTGCAGGGAGACTGCAGGGAGACGATCAGCGGCAGTGCGGGGAGACTCCAGGGAAAGGGCAGCGGCAGTGCAGGGAGAGGATCAGCGGCAGTGCGGGGAGACTGCAGGGAGAGGGCAGCGGCAGTGTGGGGAGACTGCAGGGAGAGGGCAGGGGCAGTGCGAGGAGACTGCAGGGGCAGTGCCGGGAGACTGCAGGGAGAGGGCAGGGGCAGTGCAGGGAGACTTATACTGCATCAGTTTTATTTATTTATTCCTACATCAGCCGTAAGCTAAGATATGTAATTCAATACCAATAAGATGGAAGCCAGTGCCAGCGTGCCAACCAATACCATCCAGTCTGCAACCCTTAGGGAGGCCAGGACTTAATGATGTATTGCTGGCTTTACTTCTTCCAAATCATCCTTCAAAGTGTCGTAGAAAAGTCAGCGAGATGCACAGAGAGGAGGAGGAGGATGTTACTGATGACATATTCTGATCGATATTAGATGATGTGGAAAAGGATGAAAAGCAGATGGCAGAAGAAGGGCTCCCACCTGTAGGGCAGGAGAGCGCTGGGGTTGGAGAAGTGGGTATGCCAGAGCTGATTAATAGGGATGAGCGAATCGACTTCGGATGAAACATCCGAAGTCGATTCGCATAAAATTTCGTTCTAACACTGTACGGAGCAGGAGCTCCGTTCAGTATTAGAATGTATTGGCTCCGATGAGCCGAAGTTATTGCTTCGCGCAATAAATTCATAAATTCATTTGTACTGTAAAAAAACATTTCCCGAACTCGGGTTCAGCTCATCGGAGCCAATACATAATAATACTGTACAGAGCTCCTGCTCCGTACACTATTAGAACCAAGTTTTATTCGAATCAGCTTCGGATGTTTCAAACGCCTATTTTCCATACACTTCCCTGTAACATCTGGAGCTGGTGTTTTTTGTGTAAAAACAAGAGTAGAAATTGGCAGTAAATATAAAGCTCATCAAAAATCCAAAATGGTCAAAAAAAATAAATAAAAAAGACTGTGTAACACTAGCCTTAAAGGGTTTGTTTGCCCCTCAGGGACCTTTTTTGGGCAGACTTTCCAGTGTGGCCGGACCTGCGAAAGGAATCATTCTTACCTGTTCCTGTCTGCTCGGTCCCGGCTTCTCTGCTCACCTGCCATCTCTGCAGATTGTCGGTCTCCCCACATCAACATCGGGGTGGTTGCTGCAGTCAATGACTGGCTGCAGCGGTGATGTGTCCGCCGTGGCTCACATGTCACCTCTGTGGCCAGTTATTGGCTGCAGTGGCCATGTGACCTGCATAAAACCAGATGTTTATGCGAGTTGACCCGAGATCTGCATAGTTGGCAGCGGGGATCAAGTAAGTACGATTCCCTCTGCAGGTCCGGCCACTCAGGAAGGGTCTGCCCGAAAGGCCTCTGGGGGTGAATAACCCCTTTAATATGTTAACATGAGAGTCTGCATGGTGATCGACTGATCTAGCTCTCGAGAGATTTTTCCAGGGTGAAGATGACTATTCATTTTCCCTGCAGCGGCCACTACAGGTGAACTAGAGTATTGCATGCGGACATTAAGATGAATAGCAGTTCTTGTAATATAGGGATAAATAGATCCTTAAAGGGATCATTGAGGGGGCACTGGAGAAGATAACTCCAATTCACTCAGAATCAGTACAAGAGAAGTACATTGAAGGATTAATAGATGCGGTGTGGGCAGAACATTAATCGAGCTCTGTGCCATGGAGCTTGCGCTCTATAGTAGTACTACACATGTGAGAGATGTGTTGTGACACATCAGCCATAATTACAGCTTTCTCAGTGGGTGGCGTGAAATCACCCTCATTGTTGTAGAAGTTGAGTTTCTCAGAACGATGGCGTACCCTGTAAGCAGGGCTGATCTGTTAGATTAGCGGGGCTCTTGTTGGTACAGGTGGATCACGCGGTGGGGGTGCTGGTATCAGTTGTAGCCAGGGGTTCAGGTACAGGTTGCAGATTTGGGTCTGTTTATATCCATGTGTGCATAGAGCCGGTGACATCGGATATATAACACGATCTGTTCCCAAGCCTCCATAATCTGTTATAACCTGGCTTCCAACATTCATTTCAGAGGCCGCCCACTACCACGTGGTCACCCCGAGCTTCTCCAGTTCTGTAATTAGTGTCAACCAAGCGATAAGATGGAAAGCAGATATTTTACTCCGAGATTAGAAACTGGAAATGTTTTCATTTTTAGTGAGAAGGAAATGTTTAACTATCTATATGTCTGTCTATCTATCTATCTGTCTATCTCTCCCTCTCTCTCATATCTATCTATCTATCTATCTATCTATCTATCTATCTATCTATCTATTATATATCTATTATCTATCTATCTCATATCTATCTATCTCATATCTATCTATTGTGGGGTTTGGCTCTGGTAGATGGGGTAAGTGGGCGCAGTACAGAGGCAAAATACAAGTTCTTAACTCAAAACGTCAGTGTTTATTCACACTTGAGGCAATTGCACAAAACAGCACGCAACTTTGCAGTCCTGGTATTAATTCACACACAATGGAAAGTTCACTTTGCTGGCAGTTCTGCCTCCACTAGTCCACAGCAGGCTTTAGGGGGCTTGTTTCCCCAGCATGCGGCTCTCAGCCCTCCAGCACGGCACAAAGCCTCAGATCCCAAAAACAGAGACATCTCTGCTGAGCCCAGCTGCCTATTTAAGGACAGCCAGGTGCTGCTAAAAACCCGGACCGGTACTTAAACTCCGGTCCGGTATTTGACCTCACCTGGCTGGAAACCAGCCCAGCCGCACATGCTGGGAGGAAAATACCTGCCTTGCCAGACACAACCCCTCACTGTGTCACACTATTATCTATCTATCTATCTATCTATCTCATATCTACAGGTGAAACTCTAAAAATTTAAATATCGTGCAAAGTTAATTTATTTCAGTAATGCAACTTAAAGAGGACCTTTCACCAGGATGCATGTATTGAAATAGTTATATTACCTTACAGTGCGGCCCCCAGTGATGTCTTTCCGCTTTTTTTTTTTTCCTAAGGACCCCCCCCTTTCGTCCGCTGTGGTCCCCGTTTGTTTTGGCGCCTCATATGCTAATGAGGCGATTTGGTTCAACTAGGCGGTGACTTGAATTTGTCCAGGGCGCAGTTATCTTCTCCCTGACTGCAAGCGCATCCAATCATCACCCCGCTCTTAGCCAGGGAGAAGGAGATTAAGTTCTCGCGAGAACTTGAGCTTTTACACATCCCGAGCCGTGCGCCATCTTGGAGTCCCCGTTGGAGAGCATCGCAGCGGCGGCGGCATAGGCGGCAGCAGCATCCTGTGGGTAAGTATGAAAAAACAACCCTAGAAAACGAGCAACTTGTTCAAACTTTACTAATACTCCCCCTAGGCTAACGAGCATGATGTTAGTTTTACAAATTTACCTCCCACCACCCCCTAAGGGACTCCAAGATGGCGCACGGCTCGGGTTGTGTAAAAGCTCAAGTTCTCGCGAGAACTTGAGCTCCTTCTCCCTGGCTAAGAGCGGGGCTGTAACGGTCACGTCCACACACACACACAGGGGGAAGGGTAGTGACCACTGCGCTCCACCCTCACCCCTGGCCCTGCCTACTTGCCTCACGAGTCCTGATGACAGGGGACAACTGGACGGCAGTCCCTAACTTAGGATATGTGCAGGGAAGACAGACAAGACAAAATACGGAACATGAACGGACCGGGTCAGAACCAAGAGAGCTACGCAGTACAACGGATTAAGCAAAGAACGGTCAGGAGAAGCCGGGGTCAAATACCAGGAGAGTAGCGAAGTACAAGAGGAGTCCTAAGAGAGTAGTCAGGTGGGAGCCGAGGTCACAATACCAGGATGTATGCGCAGTACAGGAGGAGCAGGCAGAGGATCGTCAGGGAACAGGATCAGGTAAATATTCAGTAGTCCAGCAAATAGCCAGGAGCCTAGAAATTAACAGGCAACCTGTAGCCAGCAGGCTGCCTGTATTTATAGTGGGGAGTGAGGGTCATGTGACGTGGCCAGCATCACATGACCGACAGACCAACCAGTCGAGCACCGAGTGATCAGCTCGGCGCTCAAGGCAGACTAGGAGCAGGGAGCCACCCAGCTAGTAAAGCCGCCCTGGGAATGAGGTCAAACACAGAACCTCATTCCAAAAGCTAAGCAACAGTTCTGCGGGCAATGGGGGACCGAGTGCACCTTTGGAACCCTGTGACAGGGGCGCTCTGATTGGATGCGCTCGCAGCCAGGGAGAAGATAACCACGCCCAGGACAAATTCAAGTCCCTGCCTAGTTGAACCGAGGCGCCAAAACAAACGGGGACCACAGCAGACGAAGGGGGGGGGCCTTTGAAAAAAAAAAAAAAGCGGAAAGACATCACTGGGGGCCGCACTGTAAGGTAATATAACTATTTCAATACATGCATCCTAGTGAAAGGTCCTCTTTAAAAGGTGAAACTAACATATGAGATAGATGCAAAGCGAGATATTTCAAGCCTTTATTTGTTATAATTTGGATGATTATGGCTTACAGCTTATGAAACCCCAAAGTCACAATTTTGAGGTCCCCTTTGCTCGGGGGGTATGGATTAATTAGCTGACTAGAGTGTGACACTTTGAGCCTAGATTGAATATTGAACCTTTTCACAAAATTCTAATTTTATGCTGCATTAATGCAATTCCTTTTCATTTGCATTACTGAAATAAATGGACTTTTGCACGATATTCTAATTTTTCGAGTTTTACCTGTATCTATCTATCTATCTATCTATCTATCTATCTATCTATCTATCTGTCCCATATCTATCAGTCTGTCTGTCCATCTATGTGCATATGTCTGTCTATCTATTTTTATATTTTTTATGTCTATCTATCTGTCACATATCTATTAGCTATCAGCCTGTCCTTCTGTCTGTCTATCTGTCTGCCTCGGTCTATCTATCTGTCTTTCTATCTATCTATCTATCTATCTATCTATCTATCTATCTATCTGCAGCATACATGCCAACAGCCCCAAGTTTGCTGGGACAGTCCCATGAACTGGAGTTTATGCAAATTTTCTTCCATTGTGGTCATTTTGGGGGCATTCCAAGGGGCAGAACTTAGCATAGATGTTGATGTATCGCTTCAATATCTTAGTGGTAGCTCCACTAAGGTCATTGGAGATGTAAGGCTATCTTCTGATTTTCTCATTGACCTTGTGAAAGTGGAGGTATTCTTCAAGCAATGTATCTGGTGGTCGCTTGTCTACGTCCACCTCACTAAATAAGCGTGAACTTCATCTAAGTATATATCTAAGGCTACCCTAATGCATGAGGGAGCCATGTTTATCAAGTCAGCCAAGGTTCAGGAAGATACAGCCTTCAGTCTTCTAGATTAAAGTTGGACAAATCTCTGGAGCCAAGAAGCTGACGGGCCAAGAACTTTTTGGAATGTTTTGTATGTTCTTATTAGCAGGTCCCTGAGAAGGACAAACTTGCTCTTGGAGAAGTCTAGTTGACTTCTTAAGTGTACTCTTATTTGTCTTCCTTGTGTCTACAAAGCGCGGCTGTACACACGACAAGAAGTTCTGAAAAAGTTCCTTCTTTCAAATCTTACAACAATGCGGTTATGTTTTATAAATCTATATTTCATTACATGGTGAGACGCCAGTTGTAACCACGTAGGCCTTCAGACCTGTCGAAAGGAATAAAAACACGTCTGGGTTTCTTAATTTGGAAAAGTCTGCCATCTTTCCCCCAGTGTTTATGAAGAGTGAATTTTAAAGGAGATGTTTAGTTTTCCAGAGAGAAGAAAAACCTGTGACCACATTATATGGAGGCTGTAAAGAGAGATTATAAATGGGGGGGCGCTGCGGATAAATACAGACGTTAATTAGCCAGTAATTTGGGGTGAGACATTTCGTATGAGGCCGTTACTGAAAGCGCCATTTAAAATAATAATGTAATATTCATTATTTTTATTATTTCTGGAAATACGTTCAGGAAAACTGTCAGATGATATTTTGTTCCACTAATGAATTTATAAAAATGCTGTAATTTTCTTAAATTTTGTAATTCATCTTTTTGCCTAATTTTTGTATTTTAAATGAGAGATTTTTTGTCCATATTCTAGATATTCTACAGTGCCAGTTAGTGCCTATGCTGTAGGTAAAGCAACAGTTTTTTTGGTTGGGGGTTGGAGTGTTTGGTTGTTATAGTGTCAGTTTCTGTAGGGCACAGTCAGGTGTTAAAAAGGACCAATTGCAAGCCCAGGTTTGGGGCTGTCATAATATATATTGAAAAAGTGAGAGTGCGTGGTAAAATAAGTGGTAAAATAAAATTGTTCCACCTACCTGGGTAGATTGTTACTACACTTGATGCAGTACCACTTTCTGCCACTATGTGATGTAGAGGTCATTCATTCCATAAATGGACCTGCACTGTAAGTCTCTCCGTCAGTGAAGGAAAGAAGAGATGGCTGTTCTAGACTAGACTCTGGTGGCCAATCTCAAGGTCTTCAGGATTAGTTCCTAAGATCCTCGAACAGTGCAGATTTTCCGCATTTCCAAGATGGTTGAGAGTAAATTATGTAAAGCAACCGCTATGCTGATCTCCTTTGGGAATCTGTGAAGAAGAAATATGCACTGTTGACAGATCTAGAAGACCACATTAGCCCACCACTGGCAGATAAATCCTCTAGTCTAAAGCTGGCCATACATTTGAGATAATGATCGGCTGCCTTGCGGCCAGTCAGTTCATCCATAGGATCGTTCATATGAACGATCCCACCAACTAAACTGGTCGATTCACAGGTACTTGAGTACAGTGGCAAGTGATCGGCTGAATTCAGCCAATCTTGCCATCAATGTTACATTTTGGCTGATGAACGGCCAAATTGTTAGAGTATGGTGAATTACATTTTTGGCAGACAAGAGTCTGCCATCATGAACGATCGCTCACGCTCAGTTTTTCAAATGACAGTCGGACAGAATGGCGAGACGCGAAGATCAAACATTGGATCTTTCCAAAAGTTATTTATCCACTAAGAACAAAAATGTCACCAGTGCTTTGACATATGTATAGAAGGATCAGTAAAGTGGCTCCACCACTGCTTTGACATATGTATCGGAGGATTAGAAAATTGGCTCCACCACTGCTTTGACATATGTATCGGAGGATCAGAAAAGTTTCCCCCCACCACTGCTTTCACATATTTATCGGAGGGTCAGAAAAGTGGCTCCACCATTGCTTTGACATATGTATCCGAGGATCAGAAAAGTGGCTTCACGACTGCTTTGACATTTTGTATCAGAGGATCAGAAAAGTGGCTCCAACACTGCTTTAACATATGTATCTGAGGATCAGATTTGTGGCTTCACCACTGCTTTGACATATGTATCAGAGGATCAGAAAAGTTTCCCCCCTCCACTGCTTTCACATATTTATCGGAGGGTCAGAAAAGTGGCTCCACCACTGCTTTGACATATGTATTAGAGGATCAGAAAAGTGGCTCCACCACTGCTTTGCTTTGACATATGTATCGGAGGATCAGATAAGTGGCTCTACCCTCTCCCGACCTCTACTTGGTTCTTATCAGAGGTTTTGAAATAAATGGTGAGCTGAATGCTGGTATCCAAAAATATCTCCTCCATGACATCAGCTACATTTACACCCAGTCAAAAAAAACTGACTACATTACTTGTGACATCAAGTAACCTTAACACATGTTCTCCATCAAGTGAAAATCGACTACTGCCACTTTAAACGGTTCACTTCATCGGATGCTTGTGGATAACCTGATTTGGCTTACATCCTATGGCAGGAGTTGACTTTTTGGAATATACGTTGTGCCAGTTTAATATCGTGTTTCCAAGCCCCCCTAGTATCGAACCTCAGTCTTAAAAGTATGACCTGGAGCTTAGAGAGTGCGACTCACTGGAGCGAGATCAGACTTTAACAAGTTAATAGATGCCGTCTGACATTGTGTTCATTCACTTTTTTTTTTTCTTTTTTCTCGTTTAGTTTTCTTTCCCACTTTTCCTAGTCAAATAAACATCGTCTGTACGGTGCTGCCTGATTACACAGTCGTCTCATTGTATCCCAACAGAAACATATTATTCCTCCGTGCCGTCAATAACCTAGAATTTTCATTTCATCAAAGACTCTTCAATTATCGGGAGGAAATCTGGCCAAGCTACGTCTTCCATCCAGTGCATAAACTTTTTTTTCATCCCTTCATTTTTTATTTTATTTTTTCAAAAATTTGGAAATTAGGAACAGAAACTTTTTTTTTTTTTACGAAAAAAAGCCTTATTCTGCTTTCTGTTCCTGCAGAGATTTCTTTTTTTTCCCCTCTGCGTAACTCAAGAAGTCAAAGTGGTTTTCGTCTTGGCAGCCTTCTTAGTTATTTTCCCCCCTTTCTAGTCCTTCCCCTCCCCAGCCTTTCTTTCGTCTCATCTGGTAAATTTACTTCACTAGTGTTTGATGGAATTTGAGGCGTCACATCACTAAAGGGTACACAGCAAAAAGTGCTGCCCCCCCCCCCCCCCCTGTCTCAAACGGCAGTGACTTCTGGTGTTGGTTTTACGTCTCGGAGCCGATACTTGAGAATGAAAAGGCACTGTTTGTAGAATAGTTTCCCGTTACCCACAAAAATGACTCTACTCATATATTCTGGACATTCTTTATGATGCCAGTAAAATTGCAAAGGGAATTTTGGCAAGCGTCGAGTCCTTACATGCCGAATCTATTTTTACTATTTTTCTCCCCCCCCCCGGCTGGTCAGGTAATAATGTTGGTTTCTGCCGTCCATGAATTGTGGTTGGAGTGTATGGAGCAAAGGATGTCTACTGTACAGTACTTGTGTGTTGTGGATAGTAACATAGTAAAGGAGATCACGAAGATTTTTATAAATTACTTGAAATCAGGGAGGACGGGGTTGTGTGTGATGATCATATCCAATGGATTTGATGACAGCAGCAGGAGAGGAGTGTGTTGATCTTGTGGAGGTCAGTGTCCTTTAGGTTGTTATGTTAATGAGTACAGGGCTGCATATGATGAGGACTGGTCAGGAAAAAATGTTTTGCAACTAGGGAGAGCATTCCATTAATGATTGCTGCAGGAGAGTAGTGTATTGATTTTGAAGGGGGAAGTGACCCGTCTGCCATAATGAATATTTTAATAAGCAAAGTGATGAATGGGGCAGGATTGTATGCCATTAACAGGTAGGTATTCATGGAAACAATAACAGCAGTCGAAGAGGTGTGTGATGATATTTTAGGATGCAGTGACCTGTTCTATCGTGTGATTATGTTAGTGAAGACGGTTGTGCTTTAATAGGGAAGTATCCTATTTTGTGGGTTGGTGCAGAACTAGAACCTTCTGTAGGTAATCCGATTGTGGGAAAGACTACAGCAGCAGAAGCGGAGTGTGATGACCTTGTATGAGGCAGTCCCCTGCCCTTCCACGTGTTTATGTTAGTGAGAAAAATACTGTATATAATGGGCCAGTATCCTGAAATGGTATGGTTAAATAATACCCGGTAAGCATAGGAAAATGAGCATTTTGACAGCAGCAGAAGAGGAGTGTGGTGACCTTGTAGGAGACAGTCACCTGCCCTTATATTTGATTAAGTTATTGAGGAAAGTACTGTAATATAATGAGCCAATATCACCAAATGGTATGGACAAATAATACCCTGAAAGCATAAGAAAATGAGCATTTTGACAGCAGCAGAAGAGGAGTGTGGTGACCTTGTAGGAGACAGTCACCTGCCCTTACATGTGATTATGTTAGTGAGGAAAGTACTGTAATATAATGGGTCAGTATCACAAAATGGTGTGGACAAATTATACCCTGAAGGCATAGGAAATGAGAATTTTGAGGGCAGCGGAAGAGGAGTGTAATGATCTTGTTGGGGTAAAGTGACCTGTAAGTCTGTGTGATTTTCTTAAAAAGCTCAGGGCTATAGCCTGCAGGAGAGGATTGGCTGTCTAGCTATAACGACCACGCGGAACAGAGCAGCCCGACGACAAGCTATCACTACAGTCTAATAAAACACGACCGTGGCGTGTAATTAAACCCATATTATGCCCACGCTTCTATTTTGTGCATTAATTAGTGTTGGTATTACGGCCCAGCGTGAGTTTTATAAGATGTTTGTTTTTCTAACCAGTTTTGATTGAAGGAGACACAGTAGCTATAAACCAGTTGTGAGTGAATGAGCGGCTACTGTATGTGTGAATTACTGAACGCTATCTCAGGGGCCTAATGGCTGTATTCATCGCTTGCCAGCCCCTGTCATTTCACTGACTCTCTCCTTTCTGCAGTGTGAATGCCTGAATGGATTTTTCTTTGGCAATTAAGCAACCCCTATTGTCCTGCCAGTCTCTGCCCTTTCCAAGGCTTGATGGATTTATATGTTTGCCACTTTATCATTCAAAACATGCGGCTCTCCTGCTTATTTTAGCTGTTTTTCATAAATCCAAGTCACACTTGCCATTTAAAAAAATAAAAATAAAATGTTTATACTGCAAGAAGACTGGAACATGAACGTTTAGCCTTAAAATTTTTGTCATCTGTTTTTGGGTGGTTGACAGCCAATAAGGCCATTACTATAGATTTTTAGGGGTTGTCACCCAGCTTTCCAAGATTCCTGGCGCACTAGTTGATGAGTCATATATCCTCTGCCACTTTCTATCTGTCTCTGTATTATACTTTATGTGTATGTTGTTCATGTCCTTACAGTTTGTCCGATCCTAAGCCGCACAATCTACTCCAAAAATGTATCTTCTACAGATCCTGAATTTCCTCCTGTATTACACTCCAGAGCTGCATTCACAGTTCTGCTGGTTGTTAATGGAAACAGTCGACAAACTGATTGAGAGAGTCATAATTAGCTGAGCTACTATAATGCAAGGCACTAAGGCAGTTAGTTTTTCCTATGTCATATTACTGTACGGTGGTGCCTGGTGTTAAAGGAACACTTCACCAGAAGAAGCAATGTGCAGACATTGAACCAGCAAGGAATAGTGATTGCAGCTCTGGAGTATAATACAGGATGTAACTCAGGATCAGTATAGGATAAGTAATGTAATGTATGTACACAGTGACTCCACCAGCAGAATAGTGAGTGCAGCTCTGGAGTATAATACAGGATGTAACTCAGAATCAGTACAGGATAAGTAATGTATCTGCACAGTGACTCTACCAGCAGAATAGTAAGTGCAGCTCTGGAGTATAATACAGGATATAACTCAGCATCATATAGGATAAGTAATATATGTACACAGTGACTCCACCAGCAGAATAGTGAGTGCAGCTCTGGAGTATAATACAGGATGTAACTTGGCATCAGTACAGGATAAGTAATGTATGTACATAGTGACTCCACCAGCAGAATAGTGAGTGCAGCTCTGGAGTATAATACAGGATGTAACTCAGGATCAGTACAGGATAAGTAATGTAATGTATGTACACAGTGACTCCACCAGCAGAATAGTGAGTGCAGCTCTGAAGTATAATACAGAATATAACTCAGGATCAGTACAGGATAAGTAATGTAATGTATGTACACAGTGACTCCACCAGCAGAATAGTGAGTGCAGCTCTGGAGTATAATACAGGATGTAACTCAGAATCAGTACAGGATAAGTAATGTATCTGCACAGTGACTCTACCAGCAGAATAGTGAGTGCAGCTCTGGAGTATAATACATGATGTAACTCAGGATCAGTACAGGATAAGTAATGTATGTACACAGTGACTCCACCAGCAGAATAGTGAGTGCAGCTCTAGGGTATAATGCAGGATGTTACCTCAGGATCAGTACAGGATAAGTAATGTAATGTATGTACACAGTGACTCCACCAGCAGAATAGTGAGTGCAGCTCTGAAGTATAATACAGAATATAACTCAGGATCAGTACAGGATAAGTAATGTAATGTATGTACACAGTGACTCCACCAGCAGAATAGTGAGTGCAGCTCTGGAGTATAATACAGGATGTAACTCAGAATCAGTACAGGATAAGTAATGTATCTGCACAGTGACTCTACCAGCAGAATA
Organism: Bufo bufo; assembly: GCF_905171765.1. NCBI lineage: Eukaryota > Metazoa > Chordata > Amphibia > Anura > Bufonidae > Bufo > Bufo bufo. The sequence goes on along the minus strand of NC_053390.1, from coordinate 792,993,811 downwards.
GTGAGTGCAGCTCTGGAGTATAATACAGGATGTAACTCAGGATCAGTACAGGATAAGTAATGTAATGTATGTACACAGTGACTCCACCAGCAGAATAGTGAGTGCAGCTCTGGAGTATAATACAGGATGTAACTTGGCATCAGTACAGGATAAGTAATGTATGTACATAGTGACTCCACCAGCAGAATAGTGAGTGCAGCTCTGGAGTATAATACAGGATGTAACTCAGGATCAGTACAGGATAAGTAATGTAATGTATGTACACAGTGACTCCACCAGCAGAATAGTGAGTGCAGCTCTGAAGTATAATACAGAATATAACTCAGGATCAGTACAGGATAAGTAATTTAATGTATGTACACAGTGACTCCACCAGCAGAATAGTGAGTGCATCTCTGGAGTATAATACAGGATGTACTGAATGACTTATGTGTCATGGCCTCATGGATATATGCAAGTGTTTATATTGCTCTATGGCCCTTGACTTCCTCATTGTGGCCCCCTCTATTATGTGGTTAGGACCTGTCTGTTTAGTACACATCTAATTGATATTTCACTATAACCAAATGAAGTAGTCAGGCTGTGCCCTGCACACCAGTATGGGTCAGAATATAATGTAAAGGTCCTTTATAAAGAGGAGGGAAACAGAGGCATTTGTTAAGGCTCTCCCAGTGGCCGTGTAATTGAGTCTTGTTTATCCTGTCCGCCCTTGCTCTCCTTAGGTTTACTACCCCTGTTTGGCCAGAGGAAATGAATTAACATAATTTACAGTTTTTAAAACAAGACACATAGTGAGCCCCCCTCCCCCACCAGCTCCGAGCGTGTTTACAGAGTCTGGGTCCATTTACAGAGAACAATAACATGATTATGAGACGTAGACTTTCTCCAAAAACATGCCCAGGAATTTTGTGTCCTCTGCCGCAATGGTAAAATCAGCCGCCATCGTCATCATCAGGTTGTTAAAATCTCTATTCAAACTATTTTTAGGGATATCTGTACCTGCAAAAAGATTTTTTCAAAAATGTACTCCATATGCTCATCCTGCTCTCGCTGGTTTAAGAAGAAAAATGTCAAAACTGTGCAAGTCTCAGGACTAATCTGACCCATAGGCTGAGCCTGAGGACTTCATGGGGTCTCTATTGAGGGTGATACCCTGCAGTTATTTATAGGCCGAGTCAAAGAGAGTCCACGGGCCAAGTTCATAAGTCAACTGCTGTGTACCCTCCAGCTGGGTGTCTGGGATTTCTGGAGCTCCTGGATAAAGGAATAAATATTAGCGTAGGCCAGAAGATCTTTCCTGAGTCACCTCGGAGGATTTGTGAGCCTAGAGGGTAATTACATGGTGAACAGAAAGGGAGTGAGCGATTTAAGGTCAAGGGTAGATGACTTAACAACCTTCCTTAGCAAGTTTTGTAAACCAGGGCAGGTCTCCGGTGTGTGGTGGGGGTCTTTATGATCTTTTAGTCTTCTATGAACATGGCTTTTGACGGAAACCACATTGCTGGTGCCCCCCCCAGCTGTTCCTCTTGTCATTTAACAAATGGAATGCTGAAAAGTAGTTGTTAGACCTCAAGAAGTCTCTGTCTTTAGGAAACAAAAACTTTGTGGCGCTTTTGTTAATATCCTTCCAGATCCTGTATGGATTGTCAGTTTTTCTTGGTTTCCATGTCTTCAGAAGTCAGTTTTTATGTGAAGCTCCAGAGCCATACATGGATCCAACACCTACTACATCGTCGTTTTGTTACTCACTTTGTATGGCAAGTAAACCATGAAGAAAATTAGTTAGTGCCACTTGAAAGTCAAATCTTGCTAGCATTTAGGAAAGTCACTTTCGAATGTTCTCGAGTTGTTGGCAAGATCCTAGGGTAGGAGTAAAAATACTCCTCTGACCATTTTTGAGGAGTATTTTTTACCCGAGGAGGAGTACGAAAGCTGCAGTAATCCAAATACATAATACGTAGGCCTGCACTTGTTCACATCTGCGTTGGAGGCTGCGTTTGGAACCTCTGTTGCAGATTCTGTCAAAAGACCAGACAAAAAAGCCTTGTATGCAGCACTTTTTTGTCTGGTAAAAAGACAGATCCTGAACGGATCCCATCATAGTCGGCGGAGTCTGTTCAGCTTCTTCCCTGTCAGGCTGGGCTCACATCACATTTTTGACATATATATTTTTTGTGTACATTAAATGTATGTTATCAGACGCCTCAGACAGATGCCATACTGTTGCATCCGTCACCACAGAGTTCCATTGTAAAATAAAAAAAGTTAGGCTTCATGTTTTTTTTTGCTGAACCTTGCAGGATGGAAAAACGTGCTACACTTTCCTATCTTGCAGAGTTCTCCAATTATTATTTTTTGATCACACACTGCACTGCACACTGCTGTCACCTTGATGTCCGGGGCTGTTTGTCACGGTCACCTCTGAGGACTCCTCTTCAGCTCCTCCGCCGCCATGTTTCCCGGGGTTCTTGTGCAGCGCGCCCCCTCTCCTTACTGTAGAAACTCCCGGGAGCCGGACCCTCCTCCTTTCAGCTCCCACTGGCATCCCCTGCTGCAGAGCCCGCCAAAACCATCCAATAGTAAAGCTCCTTACTGTATGGAGCTTTGCTACTGGTCATTTCAGGCACAGGTAGTATCGCTGCGCTGCCTGTGCCGTTCCCTGTGCTGCTGAATGTAGGGGAAAAGTCTAAGGCAGGCTATTTTAGCCAACTGATAAAGTACAGGGTTAATTCTGCTATATTGGACTGGAATTTATCACTTGGCTATAATTGCCTGATGGTATTTAGTAATGGTCCCCTGCATAGATACCCACTTCTTAGGCCACGTTCACACCACCACTATTTATTTCTGTTGTTCTGCCCAGTTTGATGAGCAGAGCAACAAAAATAACAGCACTGCTGGATCGGGCATGTAAGGGTGGGTTTTTGTCATACTTTCAACATACACAAAAGCGGTATACATTAACGGACGCCTCAGACAGATGCCATACTGTAGCATCCGTCACCATGGAGTTCCATTGTAAAAAAAAAAAAGTATATGGGAAAGTGTAGTGTAGCACTTTTTTCTATCCTGCAAGGTTCAGCAAAAAAAAATATGAAGGCTAACTTTTTTTATAATTTTTTTTTACAGTGGAACTCTGGTGACGGATGCAACAGTATGGCATCTGTCTGTGGCGTCTGGTAACATATACGGTATACGTTTTTTGTGTACATTAAATGTATGACAGAAATATGATGTGAGCCCAGCCTGACTGACAGGGAAGAAGCTGAACAGACTCCGCCGACTATGATGGGATCCGTTCAGTTTTCGTTCACGAGCCTCTCTTTTTACCAGACAAAAAAGTGCTGCATACAAGGCTTTTTTGTCTGGTCTTTTGACAGAATCTGCAACAGAGGTTCCAAACGCAGCCTCCAACGCAGATGTGAACAAGCGCAGGCCTACGTATTATGTATTTTTGTATCACTGCAGCTTTCGTACTCCTCCTCGGGTAAAAATACTTCTGAAAAATGGTTAGAGAAGTATTTTTACTCTTCTGGAAAAAACGTAATGCGACCTCTGGATCCATGTATGGCTCATGAACTCCATGTTAAAAATTAGTTCTGAAGACATGGAAACCAAGGAGAACAGACAATCCATAAGGGGTAGGGATGAATATTAGAACTAATGTTAAGAGCCAAAAAGTTTTAAAGTTTTTGTTTCCCAAGAACGATGAAACCAGCTTTAAAGCTACCCTAGGATCTTGCCTTAGACTTTTTCCAGGGAGTAAAATGACCTGAACAGGCGTCAATGACGCTTGTACAGGCGTTTTTTGCGACCTCTGCATGGATCCACCACCTACTACTTCATGTCGTGGTCGTGTTCACTCTCGTTGTATATGGCAATGAAACTGTGGATTTGAAGGTCAAATCTTGAAAGCATTCAAAAAAGTCACCTTCTATTGTTGTGGACTCGGAGTTATTGGCAAGATCCAAGGGTAGCTTTAAAGTTTAATTGTATGTACGTGACAGTTCCATGATATCTTCATGTTCAACACAGAAGAAAAATTGTAATGTAAGACAAAATTAGCCAAAATAGACATAAATTTCTAAGGAGTAACGCACATAAGAGACATAAACGCTCAGTATACCGCCATATCGTGCCACATATATCAATATGTCACAGTTTCTCTGTATCTGGAGTAATATGGAGATATTTTAGGGTCTCGTACACTTCTAGAAGAGTGGTATTACTGCCACATACATCTTGGAGGTTGTACAGAGCCATAATGGTCATGTGTGGGAACCTATAGGTCTGCTTAGTCTTCTAATGTCCTTGAGAAGTTCCACATTATTGTGCAGCTCTATGCTGGATTATAGCACCTTCTGGATTATCAGGTGCCAGGTTAAGGGAATTTAACTGTAATATTAAAAACATTTGTTTCCTCCTGGCGAAGTGTGAATCAGAAATGGGAAGTCTGTTAAAGAAGAGTGAAACCCAATTGATATTTTTGTATTTCTTGTTCAAGGTTCTGCAATTTTTTTTAAATTATTGATCCTGGTAGATATTACCCAGGATAACATCAGGTTCGTGGTATGAAGTAAAATAAGTTTTCTTTTTAAAATAGGTGAACTTCAGAGTCCCACATGTATAATTGACAATTTAGGTGGAAACACAATCAGATCTTTGTCCAACTCCTTCTGAAGCTTCCTTGCAGGTCAACCCCGGAACTAGCTAACTATGTTTATAAAAGGGAAAGCGAGGGAAGCTCAATGCTGACTGAGTTACTCAATATATTCCCCCTAACGTCATTTTATTACCCCCTTACAAATCTGGGATTAACTCAGGGGTCTCTCCACCACGAATGGTAATGAACGAACACCACCGCCAGGTTCAAGTTAATTGTTCACACCTGTAACTTGCGGCCTGGACGTGATGGGTAAGGCATGACAAGTAAATTAAGACCAGATATTACATAGGGGCGGCACACTTTCATGTTCCATTCGAGAACACTGGATGTACTGTTTGCCTTCTGTAATGGGAGTTGGCACAGAGACTTATTCAGGTAGTGACTGAACACTAATAGGATTTCCTGTTGTACCTCTCATTTGATTGAACTGGTAACATTGGGACCTCTGATGAGGCACAGCATAGAGGTCTGTGGTGTACGGTTTCACATGGACTGGAAAGAGTGTGAAAATGTCATGAAAATTATATTCCCCCACCATTAAAATTGCTTCAGCTGCTCCACAATCTTCAAGCCATTGTGTATTTTTAATTTACATCCTAATTCGAACCAAACGGTGAAGTGGTTTTCAAAAATATTTGGATGGGAGATCCATGAAGACGATATGTGCTGGGTAATTGTAGGGCTTTTGTGAAATGACCTTGCTATAATTAGTATAAAATGCCTTTTTTGTTCCTTGAGAATTAATTTGGCTTTAGCAGTGAGGTTTATAATATGTATAAAATTTCTGATGGTATGGTCCAGGTGCTGGTCGGATTGAAAAGTCCTTTGTTTGGTATAGGCCACGTCTAGAATCTAACGTTCAAATTTTGTTGGGTTATTAGCAGTATTATACAATATCTTTAGAATTTGACTCCATGGACGACGGTCTCATGGTATCTGTATGTTCAACACATAGAGAATATAAAAAAATATTTTGTTTTTGTAGGTCCAGCATGAGGTCGGACTAGCAGATTTTTTGCAACTGTTTTCTTAAAATTGCTTTTTGGGGTCACAACCTCTTAAGTCCAAAGGCTTCTCCAAAAATAGTTCTTAAAGGGTTTCTGTCACCCCACAAAACTCATTATTTTTTTTTTTTGGATAGTTAGATTCCTTATAGGGCGATATAGGAGAATATAATAGTCTTACTTACTTTCATGCGGCCGATTCTTTATAAAACGAAGTTTTATAATATGTAAATGAGGGCTCTACCAGCAAGTAGGGCGTCTACTTGCTGGTAGCCGCAGCAGCAATCCGCCCCCTCGCCGTGTTGATTGACAGGGCCAGCCGGGATCTCCTCCTCCGGCCGGCCCTGTCAGTAATTCAAAAATCGCGCGCCTCTGGTCATTCGGCGCAGGCGCTCTGAGATGAGGAGGCTCGTCTCCTCAGTGCGCCTGCGCCGATGACATCACCGAAAGAGAAGACGTCATCGGCGCAGGCGCACTGAGGGAGTGCTGAGGAGACGAGCCTCCTCATCTCAGAGCGCCTGCGCCGAATGACCAGAGGCGCGCGATTTTTGAAATACTGACAGGGCCGGCCGGAGGAGGAGATCCCGGCTGGCCCTGTCAATCAACACGGCGAGGGGGCGGATTGCTGCTGCGGCTACCAGCAAGTAGACGCCCTACTTGCTGGTAGAGCCCTCATTTACATATTATAAAACTTCGAATCGGCCGCATGAAAGTAAGTAAGACTATTATATTCTCCTATATCGCCCTATAAGGAATCTAACTATCCAAAAAAAAAAAAAGAGTTTTGTGGGGTGACAGAAACCCTTTAAGGGCCATACACATGCAATAAAAGTTGTTCAAGATGACCTATTTCTGCAGGATCTTAAGGCTATGGGGGGTCTTCCATCTCTGACGGCAGATGTTGTGAAAAGAGGGATCCAATATGGCCAATCATTTGTTGTTCTGTCTGGCAATAAGCATGTTTGTGGAGTCAGGAGAACTGGTCAACCAAGAATTCATTGTTTCTGGTCATCCTTCTGAAACTTCACTACAGTGACCAAACCCAAGCATGGATGCGTGAGTGTTTTGGATCTTTTTGAGGTGGAGGTTGACCTCACCACCTGTCCCCATTCGTAGCTCAAACTTGGACTTCCTCTTTACAGTGTCATCACACAAGGGTGGGTGGTCAAACGAACTTGAGGGTCACATCTACCTTAGGAGGTTGATGTTAGGTCATGAACCGCCAACTATATAGAAGTATTTTTTTTCTATTAGGATGTTTTTTAGTTCTGTATAGGTCCAGACCATTGGCCAGTCTTGGATTAAAATGGTGTTTACACAATGTTGACCACATAATGGTTCGTGGACCATTTTTGGACCATCATAGCTGGATGCTGGTATTGTATTATGTATCGTAAATGTTTTTATGTTCCTTTATAATGTTACCATGATATCAACGTTTTATAAACACCAAATACAGTGCTTTTGGTGACTGTCCTTCAGCCTTAATTTTCTCATGTGCGTGGCATTTTGACTTTGGTGTTCCACCACACCTGGTCTACTTTGCGGTTTGTTTATTTTTCTACTGCACTTGCCAAACAAGCCTTGTCTCACTGCCGTGCGGGTCTGCTTGTGGACCATTGTCTCACCTGTGCACTTAGGTCTTTACCTTGCTGTCGGGTCATAGGTTGGTCATTGTACCCAGCATTTTCCCGTGATCCATACATATATGTTTCATTATTGACCTGTGTGCTGTCCCAGGGTGGCGCTTTTTCTCTGCTCCCATTCACTTTTTTAATGGCATCATATTTACTTATTTCTTTACTTATGTATATTTTTTAACCATGTTCCAATAAAACATATTTTTACTTTTTGGTACTATGAGCTCCATTTTCTTGTTCTTTTGCTATTATACTCGGGAGCTTGTACCGAGTTACAAATCACGGGTGTCCTTTGTGGTCATATTGGGTGGGCACTGTCCTTCACCCTCCTCTGGGACGCCCTGGGTCTTTTTTGTTTTTCTGTTTTTTAGTTCTGTATAGGTCCAGACCATTGGCCAGTCTTGGATTAAAATGGTGTTTACACAATGTTGACCACATAATGGTTCGTGGACCATTTTTGGACCATCATAGCTGGATGCTGGTATTGTATTATGTATCATAAATGTTTTTATGTTTCTTTATAATGTTACCATGATATTAACGTTTTATAAGCACTAAATACAGTGCTTTTGGTGACTGTCCTTCAGCCTTAATTTTCTCTGTTTTTTTGTTGATTAGGTAGCACAAAGGAACAGTGTATATATGCGATTTTATTATCGGCCTGGCACAATGTTTAATTTTTAGCTAGTATTAACATAGGTAAAAATGGCAGCACCTGATCTTAATTACAAGCAGCCCTCCAATTAGAGCCATGGTAGTCGCACAAGTCTTCATTTATAAAGCTGTGTTTCTTTCCAATACAGGAAGGTGATTTTGGCAGTTTGCTGCGGACTGTACTTCACAATACAAAGCCTTACTGTGTCATTAACATTTGTAGTCAATTAAACGTACGGGTCAGAGGGTGTCAGCTATATGGGACGATGTGCAGAGCGGATTAGACTTGCAGTGGCTTCATTAGTACTCAGCTAAGTAAATTTTGAGGTTATGTTTGACTGCGTATCCTAGAAAACCCTGAATCATACCAAGAATCATACTAATCAAAAAGATAGCAGTGAAAGGGTAATTTCTATCTCAGACATTGATGACATGTCGCTAGGATATTCCATCAATGTTAGATAGGTGTGGACACCACCTCTGGGATCTGCTCCTATCTGTAGAACTTAAGTGAAAGAGAGCGCACCACGCAAGTGCAGCCACCCTCCATTCACCCCTATAGGAGATCCAAAAATAGTCAGGTTCTGGCAACGGAGAGGTGGCAGTGCATGCGTGATGTGCTCTCCATTCACCACTATGGATCTTCCAAAAATACCTGAGCACGCTTTGCTCGGCTGTTTTTGGAACTTCCAAAGAAGGGAAAGGATAGCACACTGCGCATGCATACAGTTTCCTTCACTTCGGGGGGCTCGTTCTGGAGATAGGAGGTGGGACCTGCAGGCTATCTGACATTGATGGCATATCCTAGCTATATGTCACCAATGTCTGAGATGGGTATAACTTTTTAAGTATAGGTATACGGCACATGGTTTATGTGTTTTGTCTTGTTCTGATTGGTACACATTGATATTGTGATATTCTGACTTGATCAAAGTAAGTAACCTATAAAGAATAAAAGAAAAATACGGTTGTTTACTTCCATAAAAGCTCCACACGTGGGTTATGTCCGGGGCTGTGCTGCAGTACCACACACAAACTGAAGTCAAGTGGGTACTGTTTTTAAAAGAAAGAAGCCATGTTCATCTAGTCCTGAAATGATAAATGGTCTGCTATGTTCATTGGCTTTTTCCATATTTTGTCTTTTTCTGCTGGGCTCTGGGAAAACCTAAAATTCTTAAATGCTATTACATGAGATGTCTATTTAGTAGCCAACGCCATGAGTTTTGATGGACACGGTCGGCAGCTTAGGTTACAAAATATTGGAGAATTTAGTCACTAGACGACACAACAACCCCTTCGATAGACTGACCTTTATATAGTTTTTATGGCCATAGACATGAAAATGTCTCACTGATACCACTGATATCAGATATCAAACCCCATGAGGGACGAACACTACCCTTCAAAAGTAAAACTGTCTTCACCGGATGGAGGTTTCCTATGTGTGATTCTGATGTGGTCGGTTTGTTAACCCAGTTCTTGGCCAGATTATGAGGTCTTAGACTATCTATAAATCTGACTAAGGCCACATTACATGTACTGTAGCCAAATCCACTAATTTCAGCATGACTGGTTGACCATCTAATGTGCATGTCCCTTAATGGTAGATGTCGAAAGAGAGAATAGTTAGGTGTGCTCGTGAGATAAGTCTCCTCCAGAAGTGTCTGGCAGTGGCTTTCTGCCATTCACAGCACATAGAGCTTGACCAAGCTGAGCATGCATGTGTATGGAGGGATTGGGAGAGATATCTGTAAGTTGACAGTTATCAAATGTGTATAGCTGATTTAATAATTTTACCTTTTTCTTTACTTTAAGATGCCTCTAAAAACTTGGGATGGCTTTTTTCATGAAGTTAGGGTTTTGACTCTCTTGCCCTTTTTGAGAATTCTTTAAAGGAACTTTAGCATCTGATACTAGCCATAGTCCAGCTGCCACTTGTCATGTAGGGGTTGTTATGTTGTGTTTGTCCTGGGGAGTGTAGCCCTCTTTGTAGCACTTGATAACTTTTTAGTGCTCCAAACACAACCCCCGCCAGCCTTTATTTTTTGAAGCTGCGGTTACATAAAACAACATTATGGAAGGGGCCGTTGTACATGTGAGATTTTAGAAAAACACTGGTCTCTGTCACGTGGGGCTACCCACAAATCTTTTCTTAATTAAAGTCTTAATTTTTATTTTTTTGGGCCAAATTAATTCTGTGGTGTACTATTACAATAATCACAGATATTCTGAGTTGGTAGAGTTATGTGAACTTCTCGGTTAAAAGTTCATTCTTCTGGTGGTCCTCCTGCTTATATCAGTAAGACAGAAGCATATTTTTTGTTGTTTGCAGATTTTTATTTTCTTCCTCCAACTTCTTCCTCAAATTCTTATATTGGTTAACTTCAAATAGACACTTGCTTTTGACTTCAGGTCTTCAGGTCTGTCAAACGAATGCACTATGATATGGCTAAAGTGGGTGGAACATGACACACAAGTTCTGTTTTTGGGACTCTTTGAACCTCTATGTTATTCTCCACCCCATAACAAAAATTTTAACAAAACTGTTAATTTAAGTGGCTTTTGTACATCACTTATGAAAGATCTTTTTTCCAATGTGTCCGACTTTTCTATTGAATGAAATTTAAACTATTTCTGACTACTTATTATAAGCTGAGGAAAACGTGATGTCAATGTCCTTCAGGGAGATTAGTTGGTAAGAAGCTAATACGGGTCTAGAGATGAAATCTAGAGTCATTTGTGGTCCAACATTTTATGTCACTTGCCTAAGGTATTGGTTGTTTTGATCTTCATGATTAATACTGGTAGGTGAAACTGGCGGGGTTCAGATATGCAGGTAAAATAATTTTTCCTGTGTGGGCACATTGTTGGTGTGATATGTTTGTCACAAAAACAGGAGCTAATTTTATCAGAAGAAAGTGGTAAAGCTTCTAAAGATACAGCTGGTTTACCTGTTGTTCTTGAAAGGTTCCTTATCTGATATGTGCCTTGACCTCGTAAGGACTGTATGAGAAATGTGCAATATTTCATGGCCAAAAAGGACATTTGAAAGACTATATTTTTAGTGTCCTTTTTTTTTTAAAACCCTTGGGGTTTTTGTTTTTCTTTTGGTGTAACACTCGTTCACTTTTGATAGGATTCTGTTTTTCTATTTTTATATTTGACTAGGGCTGAAACGATTACTCGAATTAATCGATTAACTCGACACAAAAAAATCCTCGAATCAATTGAATCGATGATTCGTTTGTGCCATGTGACCACAGAGTGTGAGTGAAGAGCTTGCTATTACTCACGATCGGTGGTCACCCGCCTGCTCGGACAACGCTGCACTGGATCCTGATGTACACACATCGTCCGGACATTTTAGTTCACTGGCGCTGCGGCTGGGCACTGATGGCTAGTAGGGGGAGTGGGAGAACTGATGGCAGTGGGGGGAGCTGGTGGCATTGGGGGAGGAGCTGATGGCACTGGGAGGGGGAGCAACTGATGACATGGGGAGCTGATGGCACTGGGTGGGGGAGAGCTGAAGGCACTGGGGGAGTGGAGCTGATGGCACTGGGTGGGGGAGAGCTGAAGGCACTGGGGGAAAGCTGATGGCACTGGGGTGGAGGAGAGCTGATGGCACTGGGGTGGGGGAGAGCTGATGGCACTGGGGGAACTGATGCACTTGGGCTGATCGCACATCGGGGAACGAAGGGTGTTGGGGACTGATGGCAGGGGGTCTGAGTTATTATAAAGGAAAATAGTCTATTAATTCGTTTTTTCTTATTAGAGTACTCGATTAATCGTAAAAACGGTAGAATACTCTATTACTAAAATAATCGCTTAATGCAGCCCTATATTTGACTCCTTAGCACAAACTTTTGGCTTCTTTCGCACATTTTTTAGAAGGTATCAGAATCTAAAAATGCTCTAGTTTTCCATCAGTGTAGCTCAGTAACCATGTGGGAGTTTGTCCAGGGGCTCCTAACTAGTTAATGAGATACGTGATGACAAGAAACTCCCGGCCATATCGTTTTTTGCAGACGCTGTGTTCTTTTATTTTAAAAGCGCTGATTGGGATGATCAGACACATTCTCATACTTCTTACATGACCTTCCTCCTTCTTTTTGAAGTTGGAGTTTAATAAGCTTGGGGTGTGAAGAGTCTAGAAGTAGCCAGTAAAAGGATCTGCCATTGTTTCATCCTTGCCATTCTAAGCCTCTCGGAATGACTTGGCTCTTAGAGGATAGACCCGACGTTATATTTAGAGAAATGAAACTCTTATGTCAGAAGTTCTCAACTCAAGTGGTGGTGAATCACTTATATCGTCTAGAGTTTAGGACTTTATTAGTAATGTACCTCCCATTTATATATTTACATGATTGTTATTCATTTATGTGATGCCAACATTTCCCAAGAGCTGGACAGAGATTGTTCTCATTCACATTGGCCCCTATCCCCATTGTGGCTCACAATCTAATTTCCAAATGAACATCTCTTTATGTTTTTGGAGTGTGGGAGGATGACCACGCAAACACGGGAAGAATATACAAACTCCATGCAGATGCTGCTCTTGGTTGGATTGGCAAAGCAATGGTGGTAACCACTGAGCCACCATGCTTGTTTAATGGGATTTAGAATGCCTTGGATGTCCATGGTGAAGATCTAACCCCAGAGCAAAACTAAATAGGTCCTTTTTGCTGGTGTTGGTTCAACTCCCAACACCCTATTATTTCAGGACTCATCTCATTTCTTGTAAGACAGATCAGGGCCATGACCCGTTTTCTCCACACTGACTGGGATAAGATTAGCCTAACTAGTGGGTGACTATACTGGTCTACACAGGAGCATGGAGATCTTCCATAGTCAACCTTTCACTTCTGAAGTCATTGCTAGGTACCAGCTAAACATATTGAGATGCTTCCTAGGAAAGAAAGCTCAGGGTAGTATTCATTATACTTTACGAGTATTAGGGTACAACCACATAAAATACATTATTTTTGATTATTATAAATATTTTTTTTTATTTGAAGTTTATTTTAATTCTAAAATTATTAAATATAACATAAACTTAGTATAATTAAAATGAACAATGATTAAAGGGGTTTTCTGGGGGCTTCAGTGTTGGTGGCCTTTCCCCAGGATAAGTCATCAGTATCTGACTCCCGGCGCCTCTGCCGATCAACTCTATGAAGAGGCCTGTGACTGCGGCCTTCTCACAGCATGCCAAGCGCAGCGCCGTACATTGTATAGTGGCTGTGCTTGGTATTGCAACCTAGTTTTATTCACTTAAATGGGATTGAGCTGTGTCTAGACCATGTGACTGATAAACATGACCTCACTGGCCTAGAAAGAGACCCGGGCAGTGCGGCCTTTTCAAACGATGATCGGCGGGGGTGCCAGGTGTCGGACCCCCTCCAATCTGATATTGATGACCTATCGTGAGGTTAGGTCATCAGTGTGAGAAAACCCAAAATGACCCTTTAATTATTAAACATTCAATATTATTGAATATTGATCTAAATATTTTTATTCTTTATATATTTTTTGTAACTTTTTTTAGTTTTTACTTTATCTTAATTTCTGTTCTTTATTTCCCCTCCTATTTTTTTTCCCACTCCCAGTGTATTTTCTTTATGCTTCTTGAGGATCCTCTGATCCATTATTCATTCCAGGATTCGCCGTGTTGGCTTTTGTCCTGTTTATTTGATATACCTGAACACCTGGTGCATGTAGGAGTCCTAGCAAGTTTGCACGCCTCCAGGTTCCTCTCTTCAGTGTCCCAGCGTCTTTCATCTTCCAGAGCTTTTGTTCCTTATTTCCTTTGCCCCTAAAAAGGGTATTTTCAACAAGGTGTATTAATCCCCTATGACTGGCCCCCATGAGTGGTAGTCTGGAAATGAAAACCCTACCTTGCTAAAATAACATGATTGCCGGGCTCTCCTATCCATCTGCATTCCCTGACTTAAGTATTCATTGCAAATCTCCCATGGTTTAAACTCCTTCCTTTGTTTTGTTCTGCTCTGAAGGCTTGATGGAAAGTGACTGTGGCAGCAGTAATGCCTGGCTGACTCTGCAGAAAACAAGTCCTGGCCTCATTTGCACACTGGAGATGAAAGAAGCTTCCATTATCTGTGCTCATGTCGGCCAATGAAATGAGCCATATTGCGCCTGTCGAGAGATTCCCATTTTAGGGATAACTCAGGTGAAATTCTTCCAGACTGTGAGAACGCTGACGTTACTGCCGCTACAAATAGGACCCATCATCTGGGGGAATGTGAGATCACAGATTCTTTCTGTCTCAGGGGTTACAACCGGTTAATGAAGGAATTATCTTAGTAAAGACTACAGGGGGAAACTACTGAAGTCCTGGCTAGCTGATGGCATGCTGATGTAATAATACTAAAAAAATGCATATAGCGCCAACATATTCCGCAGCGCTTTACAATCAGGGGGTTCATGTACAAACAGAGTCATAAATAACATAGCAACATATCTATCTTCAGGCATTTAGATTGTAAGCTTTTGTGGCCAGGACTGTGTCATTACCAACAGCTATCAGAATCATATTGAAGACACTAATAAGGGTGGAGGCCCCTGAAGTTATGTCATGTAGAGTGCAAGCTCTTGTGTTCACCGATATCTATCTAGTAATGATTAAACTATAATCTTTTATCTATCTATCTATCTATCTATCTATCTATCTATCTATCTCCTATCTATCTATTATCTATTATCTATCTATCTATTATCTATCTATCTATCTATCTATCTATCTATCTATCTATCTATCTATCTATTATCTATCTATCTCATATCTATTTCATATCTATCTATCTATCTATCTCATATCTATCTATCTATCTATCTATCTATTATCTATCTATCTCATATCTATTTCATATCTATCTATCTATTTCATATCTATCTATCTATTATCTATCTATCTCATATCTATCTATCTATCTATCTATCTATCTATCTATCTATCTATTATCTATCTATCTATTATCTATCTATCTATCTATCTATCTATTATCTATCTATTATCTATCTATCTATCTATCTATCTATCTATCTATCTATCTATTATCTATCTATCTATCTATCTATTATCTATCTATCTATCTATCTCCTATCTATCTATTATCTATTATCTATTATCTATTATCTATCTATCTATTATCTATCTATCTATCTATCTATCTATCTATCTATCTATCTATCTATCTATTATCTATCTATCTCATATCTATTTCATATCTATCTATCTATCTATCTATCTATCTATCTATCTCATATCTATCTATCTATCTATCTATCTATCTATCTATCTATCTATCTATCTATCTATTATCTATCTATCTCATATCTATTTCATATCTATCTATCTATTTCATATCTATCTATCTATCTATCTATCTATCTATCTATCTATCTATCTATCTATCTATTATCTATCTATCTCATATCTATCTATCTATCTATCTATCTATCTATTATCTATCTATCTATTATCTATCTATCTATCTATTATCTATCTATCTATTATCTATTATCTATCTATCTATCTATCTATCTATTATCTATCTATCTATTATCTATCTATTATCTATCTATCTATCTATCTATTATCTATCTATCTATTATCTATCTTCTTTATATCTCTCATTTTATTTTTTGTTTATCTTCGGCCTCATGCACACTGCCGTATGTATTCTCCGGTCCGCAAAAAATACGGATGACATCCGTGTGCATTCCGTATTTTACGGAACATCTGGCCCTTCATAGAACGGTACTATACTTGTCCGTAATGCGGACAATAATAGGACATGTTCTATTTTTTTTGCGGAACGGAAATACAGACATATGGAAACGGAATGCACACGGAGTAACTTCCGGAAAGAAAATACGTTTGTGTGCATGAGCCCTTACTCTTATCTGTTCTTCCTTCCTTCCATTCTTTCTTCTTTTTTTTCCCCTTTTTCACGGTTTTCTTTCTTTCTTTTCCACTTATCCATCGTTCAGTCAGTGTACACCGACATACACCGATCTGCTTTGTTTTCTTTCCATGGAGAGGTCTAATTTATCATGCCCTATTTAATGGAGCCGTCTACAAGTACGTTGCGTGCATTTACATACAGTATAATTGGTTAATAATTTTTTCCTTTCCGCCTGCGTATATAACATGATATATAGTTGTTCTGAGTTTAAAGAGACACTTTGTGTCTGGATTAGGTCTTTTCAGGGCTGACATTAGCCCATTCATGAAATAATCCTCTGACCATGAAATTACTTTGTCTTGCATTAAATGTGTAAAACATTTTATTTCTGCATAATGCTCCACACGGCTGCATATTTCTAGAAGCATAGACTTGGCTAGTGTCATTCTCCAGCTGCAGGCTCAGTTCTGCCTTCCCCGGGCACTGTGTTGTCCTGCTGAGAGACAGACAGGTTTAATCTCCCCGGTTGCACCAGCTGGAGAACTCCCTGTAGGTTCCTCTTCCAGACAGAACCCATTGGGTCACCTGTGCCCTCTCGTCGATAGGACTTTGAAGCCAGAGACATCACAGGACCCTAGCATGAGTTGCGTCGGCTTTTGAAGGCTGTCTCGTTTTGGGAACCTATGTCTGGAGAAGTCTATAGCATAGGGAGAATGAGCTGTCTCCTAAATGAATTATGCAAATTCATACATCTTGAAAGACTCTTATTATCGCAGCAGGGGTCACTTTCTAATAGACTGCTAAATCACGGTGTGAATTTATATTTAGAGCGCTGCATATTGTATGTGTCCCCTTCTAATTTCTTTGTTACTTAAAAAGGGTAAATTCAAAGGTGTTCTTTTATTTGGGCAACCTGTACTTTTAGACCATAAACCGATCACAAAGTCTTAGCATCACCGCCAGTTAGTTTTTATCTCCTGCCAGTAAGCGTTCCATTTTCCTGCAGCGCCACCACAGGGGAAGTTCAGCATTACACAGTGTCCATTCAAATCAAAAGGTAGTAGGACAGGGCTGGTCCTCCAAAGTGAGGGACACTCTTTATAACCCCTCTTGCCCCAGGACCACTATCTAGTGTTAAAAAACGAAGTCATAAATGTCAGGGTTTCATTTGCCCAAAAAAATTCTGTCTTTATGTAAAATATGGACACGCCAATGTTCTTTACCAGACTGTAGACAGACAGTTTTGCTCTGCATCACTTCTTGTAGAAACTCCTTGAACTGTCTGGGAATAATTTATTAATTTGCAGCCTCAATTTGTCCTTGTGTCTTTAACCTCCCCTCCCCCTATCTCTGTGCTTTCCATTTATTGAGATAAGGAGCCTAGTGAAAGACAGTGCAAAGCACCATGTCCATTCACTAACTATATGGAGTGGGAAACTTGATACAGCGCAATGGGAGACTGGTTCCGCAGGCATGAATGTACAGGATGCAGGAGATAATCTGTATTGGCAGGATCAAGTGAATCATGGTGGTTGCGTAGGTTACGCTACTGCTTTCAGCTTCTGTAACGATATCATCTTGATGGAGGTTATGCAGGTTTTATCATTCCTTGTCTGCAGAAAAATGTCCACCTCCCATTTCCCATGGGAATGGAAAGGTTCCATGATATGTGATGCTTAGTCTGGCTGGTCTTGACTATTACAGTGACAAAACCCTACCAGATGTTGGGTCACTGAATAGATGGTCTTCTATGGAAATATAGGACAACAGTAATGCAGGAAACAATTTGCGCCGCCACCAATACTCTGTGTTTTTTGTGTTTCAACCATTACATTTTCAGACCTTTGAGTCAAACTTGAAAGTAATCGAGTCTGGGACTATTTTTGAAGAGGTTCAGACCATAAGAACTTCCAGTACATTGTGTTTGGGTTCAAAAGAAATTGGCAGTCTTTTTTTGTGCAGTTAACCACCAGAATTTCAGTAAGTTCGATTTGGGTCTGTTTTGACCAAGTTGGCAATTTGATTCAATTGGAACCTGAATCGAAAGTGCTTCAATTAATCTGAAAACCTGTGGATGACTCTCTTCTCTCTCCAAAAATCCTCCTAAATTGATAGATTCCCAATTTTTACAAACATTTGGGTCGAATTATGATTCTATAGAATTGATTCAATTTTAAGCAATTACAAAAAGTTGAACAATAACATCATAAATACATTTCTTCCCATTCCTATCTACCCCCAGAAACCCGCCCTAGCGATGTGTCTCAATACTTCTAGAAAATAAAAGAACCTTAAAAAAAAAAAAAATGATGGAAGGAGAGGAGGGAAGAAAAATAAGGGGTTAAAATAAAAATTCCGACCATTTCCAATTTCCCCATATATACTAAGCCATTTTTCTGTGGATGATGTACACATCATGCTTAGAGCTACACATCTTGCTCATCTGTGGAACCACTGGTCCCATAAACCACACCACCCAAGTGGAAAGCACCAACTTTGTCAGCAAGACTAGTCATTCCCTGTTCTGACCTCCTGCAGAGGATCTGGGTCGTGGAGGTGGGTATAAGAAGATCCCAAATGGATCTAAAATAAGATGTCTGGTTCCAAACTTTTTTCTTACTAAAAAAAAGTATACTTCAACTTAATTACAGGGCATTGGATCTACGATAAGATGTGTATGTATATTGTTTTCACACTAGATCTACTAAAAAGTTGAAAGAGCTGCACCTGGCCCAAGGACCACAAGTTGGGTTGATCTAGGTTTACATAGCAAGTCATTTCATAAGGAGACTTTTTCAGCCTGCTCCAGTCTCTCTGGCTTACTCCGTATCTAATTATTCAGCGCCCTGTGAAATTTTTCTGTGCTCCTGAGACACAAATGTCTCGTGCTTTTTGCCATTAGATAACAGTACTTTCCCGACACAAGCAAGGTCACTAGACATGTCAGACACACAGACTACAAAAAAATCACTCTGTGCACAGATTAGGGGTCCTCAGCTGACATCTTCTAACTCTCTCTCCAAATTATGCTCCAAAGTCAGAACATTTTAATGGTAGATTAGACCAATTACTTACATGACTTGGAATGTAGATCCACCCCGAGTGACATGGTTATTTTTGTTAGGCTGTAGATAGTATAGTTGTATAGTATCTTCACATCTCACAAAGCTACTTTTAGTGTATGGGCCGTCTAAATCTGTAGCTTGAACCATATTGAAAAATCTTTTTTTCTCTATGGCCATGTTCCACGTAACTTGTGCAAAAAGCAGTCTTATAGATTAGAGCCTTGCAAGCCAACAGCCTATATCTCTCACTGCAGCTGTCCATGAGGTCAGCTCTTAAGGACTCAACGAAATCCCAACAGTCCCCTTTTACAATCTTATATTGGTCCCAAAGTAACAGTACTATTGTCCTCCGTGTACAGAGTAGTGTCTGAATCAGTAGGGTCTTTGATCCAAGAGGCTCGATTACTTTTGACTCCTTCAAAGCCTGATTTTGTGGACGGAAATAAGCCAAATATAATGGTCAGTGATAGTTGCAGTGCAATCTCATCCATTATTGATGTCCTTCTTGGCTTATTTGGTTTAGAAGGGAAGTTTATGATTGAGGTACAGTAGGCAGTGATATGATTTTGAGTACCTGTGTACCATGTGACCAGTGTTTGAGTGTGTTCCTTTAATAATAGCGCTAGGTGGCGGTATAGACAACATGGTTCTGGTTTGTGCTACCTCTTCTCATTTGCATGGAACATACAATCAACATACAGATGTTGAAGGAGCGTTGACCCTTCTCAGACATTTCCTGTTATGTCAAACCAGGACCAGGAAGTGGAGAGTAATGGGGTAAGTTTCGAAAACGGCAGCGAAAGGGATTGGCGAGTTGAGTATTGATTTTTATTTTTTTAACCTTTTCTGCTCCATATAGTAAAAATTTCATCTTCCTGGTCAACCACTTCAAATCCAGATTGCCTGGTTGTTTGGTTTAACTATCAGAACTCTCGTAGACGCACGATTAGCTTTGCAGTAAACAGAGCTTAATATCACATGCTATTTCAGAACACCCAAAAGCCGGGCAAGTGTTCCAACCTGAAATAAAGGGGAAGGGAGGGGGAGGTAAACTATCCAGACCTCAGGCTGCCATATCCTTTCCTTTTCTGCAAGAGCCAAGTTCTGGATGGTACCGTTTAGTGGCCTTCAGTTCACAATAGCCACATAAAAGACTGTAAAGGGGAAAAAACCTTCTCTAGATGTAATTCCGGTTCTTGAATAGAATTATACCTGAATTATTGGCTTTAAAAAGGTTTTTTTTTTTCAATCAAGCAGATAAATGGATACTTAATGGATGCTGGGGGGGGAAGAAAATTGGCAGTCGAGACAGAGAAGGCCCTTGTTTGACTTTTAACTACCGAGCCAAAGCCCCTGACCTTGTGTGATTGTTGGTAAAAGAAGCTGCTTAGGAAGATTGAACTGGCTGCCTGCTTCTCTCGGAGGTGGGAACCAGTGTGTAATGACAGGTACAACAGGGGAGCAATGACAGATTCATTCAAACAATATTCGGAGACTGAATATGGCCTTTAGACCGTCAGCGAGCATTTGGCAGGCCCCACTTGCTGCATAGACAAGGTTTAATGGGGAGGGGGGAGAAGACATCAGTTTGGTCTGTGCCAACTCTGATGTAAGGCAGGTGACTTAGGGTGATTTATTGCCACAACTGAATGCAACACAAAGCATAATGTTGTGTATTCACTATTATTCCCTAAGTTGTGTCGCCATGCTGCTGCCATACGTAATTGCCGTCCGTTCAGGGCCACTTACCAACTAGAGGGTAGCGTTGAAAATCTTAGAAGGAGCTAAAGTTATTTAAATCATTTTTTCTAACCAGAAGTGTTTTGTCTGCATTGTATTCCACTGTAGAAAAAAAGTTCATATGCAAGAAAAAAATAGTTCAGACACTATATAGTATATGTGAGAAAAAATAAATAAATTCAATGGCATCGTAAGTTGAACTTTGGTATTGCAACTAAACCTCATAAAAGTGATGGCTGCAATATCAATCATGGCCTGCAGACAAGAGTGGCGTTGTTTTTTTAAGAAAGCCGACACCATGTAATCTCTTTCATATTTACCGCATCCAATAATATAAATTATACCAAAAAAGGCAAAAAAAAAGTTTATCATGTACTATAATATTGAGGTATGTTAGATGACACATAATATGGCCCTAAAGGGATTGTCCAACCCCAAAAATTTTGACATCCCTGATGATTAGCTTATTTAAAGGGCCTGTGGCATGGTGGCACAGGAGGCCGCACTGATCGTATAAGCGGCACAACCCTTTCCAACAGCTAATTGGCGACAGCACCAGGAGGACCCCCAGAAGTTAGATATTAATAATTTAGAGTCTGCAATGTTTTTGGAGTGGTTGTCACCTCCTACAATCAAGCTCCTCCCAGAATTGGGATGGATAAGAAAAATGGTTGAAAATGATGTATCATGGGAGCTGAAAATAAAGAGTTTATGGGAAGTATAGGTCATACAGTCATTGTTTTTGTACAAGCATGTCGTCTGTATAAAGTTATTAGATGGTTGGAGTTGTCCAGGATCAGAAAAATATGGCTACTTCTTTTTTTCCAAAAACGGCACCACACCTGTCCACAGGATGTGTGTGATATTGCAGCTCAGACCTATTCTCTTAGGGTGAAGCTGAGCAATAATACCAGACCCAACCCATGGACAGGTGTGGTGCTTTTTCTGGAAAAAAGTAGCCATGTTTTTCTAATCCAGTACAACCCCTTTAAGTATTTGTAAGTAATGATAGGGAGAAATGGAGGACACTCAAATTCTAGTCCATACACATCCTACTTCTTAGTGCCTTAATGGACAGCTGTTTAGTTGCAGAATCCATATTGTCTTTCATGAAATTGGTAGCGTGAGATCCAGTAAAATCACTTGTAGCCACCAGAGAAAGTCTCTAGTATAATGAGAGAATAATGTCAACATGTGGGATGCTATCTCCTTCACATTACTGCACAGTAATGAAGGGCCATGATTGAGCAGGACCTCCAGGGTCACAGCTCAGTTCTTAGGAGGTCTTCCTGTGGAGGAGTTGAGAGGAACCCAGCTGTGGAAACAGCGCAGACTGGGGGCTTTGTCTTTTACAACACATTCCATTGGTCCAGCTTTTCTCCTATATGTTTTTGTATGGTTGAAAGCTGTACACAAAACGATGAATCACTGTATACTCCCAACACTCCTCCATCATGTGAAAAGAGTTCTGATTACTTAGTGGAACAAGAAAGCGTATATTTTATGCTTTAAATTTTTTTCCGTATCACTTAGCCTTGTCATAATCCACTTCTGTACCTAGGTGCCATCACCATCTAAAAGTCGCCTCCTTGACCATCTGTAGCCACAGTCCTGTACAACTATGCCACCACCATTTTAAAATGACTTCGTTAACTATCTATTGCACAGTACTATACAACAGTGCCATCATAATCTCAAAGCAGTCTCCTTAGCCATCTATATCCACAGGCCTATACACAGGGGCCATCACCGTCTTAGATTGGTCACCTTAACCATCTTTTGCCACAGTCCTGTACACAGGTGCCACCATCTCAGTTTGGCCTCATCAACCTTCTGAAGCCACAGTCTTGTACACAGGTGCCACCATCAGCTCAGCATTCCAACTGTCTCTAGGTGATAGATGTGCATTAAGGAGCTAGTGAATTCTTCATGTTCCTTTCTGTTTATGTAATTCAAGATGATCTCCAAGCAGGTTCCTCTCTTCAAGACAGAAATGACTAAACAATTCAACTTGAGCAGCTAACTTTGTCTTTCGGGATGTGCCTGGTCTTGGTCATACTTGTACATGTGAGCTTTACATGTTCAGGAAGGAGGGGGAACCGCATGTCATTCAGCCAGGTCGCTGTAGTTGGACGGGTCTATTGCTTTGTACATAGGGTACCCCTTTTTAACCTATAGGCGCTTTTCTCTTTCTGTGTTTTCACAGCTGAGGTATGACCACCCTCATACCAATGGAAGAGGGTCACAATTGCTAAATGTTTAGCTGTCTTTCACACCTGTTCACTAAAAGTGCAGCTGGTCCTATCTCTCAACTCAAGGAACAAAATCTAAACAAAAAAGTCTCATGAAAGCAAATTCTAAAAATGCAGAGAAAAACAGGGAAGACCTCGAAAGCAAAAGTTTTTGAAGAAGCATTTGTAGAAAAACTGATAATATCAATGATTGTCGTTTTAAATCTTTGATCCTATTAGATATACAAGATTTAAGGAGCACCTCTATGTAGATACTGAATGCATTCTACTTACTTAGATTCCTAATGTGGTCTATATTGGGGCAAATTTTCAACTTCTTGTAGGACAACGAGGTGAAATCGGGAAGTGATAACCAATTCCAGCTCCAAACTTATTAATATTGTATAATGAATTTAATAAATGTTTAGCTTGTTGCCTATAATATTCCATAGAAATTCAGCAAACTTTAGAAATTTGAATAATATAAAAATATGTTATGTTCAATCACTCTTAAGCCTCTATTTATTTTTTTTAAACGGTGATAACTAGCAGGTCTGTGGAGTCAGAGTCATGGAGTTGTAGTCGTAGTCAGAGTGTGGAAATATAGAGGGATTTTAAAATGCTCTACTCTATAGGTTTTTCAATCATTAGTGACTGGAATTTTTCTTTAACGGTCATTCTTTGCGGTGTCTTAATTATTACTGAACAGTTATGGGTTGTGCCTGTTGAGGTGTTAGAATGCCATAGGATGTAGAGTGTAGTGTAGCTACCAAATTTTTGAGATTCCACTAGCCTTAGCTGTCCATGTGTAATCTCCAGCTCCTTTCGATATCGCTTCCCCTGCATGTGAACTGTGAGTTCCCAGTACTTCTGCCTCCTTGCTCATAATATCTTCTTGCTGCTGGAATGCATGCCCTGTCTGAGCTCATAGCACTCTTATCAGCTAAAATATAAAGATAAATCTGAGTACTGCAGAGCGCTTTCCTGGGTGACGTCCATATGTAAATATTATTGGCTTTCATTTTATCTTTAGAAACGCACAAATAATTGGCAAATTAGCATTACCATCACTAAAATGAGTTCAAAAGAATCTAGTAATGTAAAAGGGAAAACAAAGCTAATAAGTCTCCTTTTTTTTCTAAAAATTTTTTTAATTTTTTTTTACTTTCTATATAATATTTTTTTCATAAATTTAGTGTTTTTATCCCAGTTAATGCAGTACATAAATTAAATATGTGAATAATAGATTAATAATAGATGCAAATTCTAAAATTAGATGAAAAAATATAAGATTATATATTGAATTATTATACATTTTATTAACTATATATTATAAATTAATCTTTTAAAATTTTTCAAAGGTTGACTCATTCCTGAGAATAGTCTTTGGAGTGAAAAAAAAAACTAAAAACGTATTAGAAAATTAGATAAAGCAATTCTCAGAATTGTTTTCCACGCTTTGAGAACCCTTCCAAAAGATTGGTTTTGTCTTTTTGCCAGGCCTACATTTATTTTCGTGTAGTGCGCCTGAGAATCGAGCAACATAAGGGACAATACAGCGTCTGCCATATTGTTCTACGCTCAAATGGAAGCTTCACAGGAATCTGAAACCTGACTCTATACTGCCGCCCTAGGGGTAGCATTGCTATATAAACCAGACTGTAAAATCTATACTAAGTAATAGGAAAATAAAATTACTGAAAGGAATAATACAGAAAATAGTTTTTTTTATAAAAAAAAGCATCAAAAAAAAAAAAGTATTCTAAAGTACTTGTAGTGAACCTAATGTTTTTTATTTTATTTTTTTTGGAGCCCACAGATGCACATATAACCCTTCTTCAGGATTAAGGGCCCCCTCTAATCTTACAAGTGTTAACTTGTGAGTTCGGAGATTGGCGCCGCTTTTCACTTAGTCTCTGCACGCAAACGTTGAGATTAACAGAATCTGCTCTGTTGTTTTATGGGTTTGATTGGGGAATTTTATAGACGAGCGAGGAAAAGTGCATGGAAAGCCGGAGAGATTAGAGAGACAGCGCTGCAGCTCATGTTTCCTGTTTGGGACGAGGATGCGTCTCTGTACAAGTAAGCTTGTGAAAAAACCCACATGTACTCGACATATAGGAAGACTTTTTCTCCAGTCTCAGATGGCATGTTGATAGACTGTTATCATTAGTCTGTGGCTTTAGAGGGCATGACCCCATGGTCTCCTTCCGAACCATCATAACTACTGTTGATTTCACACTAATCCGTGGAATTCTCCAATGTGAAGTGGAGACAGAAAATGAAGTCCCACACAGCAGAAGAACTTGAAGATGTTGGGAACTTGGTGACTTGATTTCTGCCTTGAAGAGCTTAAAGAGTTTTCCTGAGTAATCATGGATTAAAAATAATCATTACCCACCTCAAGTTAGAAACCTTGGATACCCAACACTTTTACATTTGCTGAGCGCCATATATCAATCGCTGAGAGAGGTCAATGGTGTCTTCTTTGAGTGGAATCACATCCCTTGGCACCCATAGCCTCATCCAGTATTTGATGACTGTACTGAAATTGAGCCTCACACTATACCGATTCATTGTCTAACACCTTCGAACCCTTTCAGGAACCTTCTTTGCTCCTTACACTTTCATGAGTTCAGTAACATGTTTTGGTAGCAGATTCTGTTGTCTGTAAATTTTAACAGGATAAATTTATCAGATGGCAAGTATTCATTTGTTTCGTGTCCTGGATCCAAGTTGCGGTCTGTTATCACCTCTAACATATTGTTAAAATGTACCCTGCTGAAATCTGGCGTTTACCTGCACCTCCGGCATCCGATGTCTTATTATAACATTGTCTATATAACAGTACTGGTGCCAGGTAATGTATCACAGAGTAAAGACACTGTGTGTACCTGTCTAGTTTTCTGGTGTTCATGTGTCTATGTATATATCTTATCTATATATGGGCAGCACGGTGGCTAGTTCTGGTGCTTTGCAGCGCTGGGGGCCTAGGTTCAAATCTGACCAAGGACAACATCTGCATGGAGTTTGTATGTTCTCCCCGTGTTTGCGTGGGTTTCCTCCGTGTTCTCCGGTTTCCTACCACACTCCAAAGACATACTGATAGGGAAGGCAGACTGTGAGCCCCATTGGGGACAGTTGGATGCTAATGTCTGTAAAGCGCTGCGGAATATAGTAGTGCTATAAAAGTGCATAAAATAAATAAATAAATAAATAAAATCTATATATTCATTTATCTCCTTCTTGTCCATCTATCCATCTGTCACAGTCACATATCTCCCTTTCTCTCCCTCTTCCATTATCTTCTATCTATCTATCTATCTATCTATCTATCTATCTATCTATCTATCTATCTGTCATCTCTTCCTTTTCACTCTCTCTTCCCATTTTTATCTTTCTCTCTCACATTTATCTGTCTGTATCTATCTATCTATCTATCTATCTATCTATCTATCTATCTATCTATTACAGCTGTAGGTGTGGACCCACTGTGCCATGTCTATGGATGGCTGCTGATCAGGAAACAGGGAGAGGTCAGGGCAGGACAAGTTTTAGCAAATTCGTAATATAGTCCACAGGTCAGGGCAGGCGACACAGGGACAGAACATTCAACAGGTAGAGGTGGGTACGCAGGCAGACAAATGGTTTATAGGTATTTTGCAAGGTTTAACAGAACCTGTTGATCAGGCAGGAGGTGGACACTCAGCAGAGAATATACAGCTGAGTAATCAGCACCAGTGATGGCCAGTTCACATTGTTCGCCCGCGAACACATGCGGGCTGCCATCTTTTCTCACAAGTCCGGCGAGGCACAGGTAAGCCCTTACCTGTGCCTGTGCCGCGAGCCGGTCTGAAACAAATGCGGTCAGCGGGAGCAGGCAGTTCCGAGAACAACCCGATAAAGGCCCCCGGCGGCTGTTCTCGGAATTGCCTGCTCCCGCTGACCGCATTTGATTTCAGACCGGCTCACGCACAGGCACAGGTAAGGGCTTACCTGTGCATCGCTGGACTTGTGAGAAAAGATGGCAGCCCGCAAGTGTTTGCGGGAGAACAGTGCGAACGGGCCATCACTGATCAGCACCACACTGCCAGTACCTGCACACAGCAAAGGAGTCTATCTATCTATCTGTAATCCTTTCATCCTCACATCTGTCCCTTTCTCTCCCATTTTCTCTCCCTCTCTTCCCACATTGTTAGTTAGTTATTTTCTCTCTAGTGACACCTAGTAGACCAGTCGATTGATGGTGTCAGGTCAGGCTTTTGTTTCTTTTCTTTAAACTAATGTTTAGCGTGACGGAGTACATGGATTTTCTACTGGAACAAATACATTAAACATTTTCAGCTCCCCATTGTTTGTACTTCTCTGTTTTTACAATTGTACTTCGCTAAAGAACCTCAACCACTGAAGCCTATTTTTATTAATGACCTGTTTATACATACTTCAACCCCATGGGAATTTCAGAATCCAAATATTTGTCTTCAGAGCCTTCTTCTTCGAGCACTTATTTGCCCCATTTCTTCTGTTGGCAAAGTCTAAATGATGGCTAGAGATTTTACTAGCTAATAAAACTGGATTGTCTAGATGAGACATGCCAACAGTAAAGCACTCGGCTTAGACGGCTGGAGGAAGGCGAAGGTGGCGCTAGCGTGTTCTGATAACAGTGGATTCAACTTCCCCACTTATCGGTGTGATACAGCAACTCTGTATAAGTTGCTCTTACCGAAGAAGGAGAGTTTCCTGTATTTGCTAAAGGGATTCTGATAAAATTATTTGCTCATTATAGTTCCAAGATAATGTTTGTCAGTTTTCTCCTCCATGTAAAGATTAGCACTGTGCCAAATGTCCTGCGTATCAGCCTGTTACACTGTAAATTGTTTTGGGTGCAATGATCCATGATGGAGATTTTGGCCACTTCAAATTCCATGAGGGATAAGGAAGCCACAAGTCATAACAGAGTTGCAGTGGGTAAAGCTTTGAGGATTTGTTGAAGAAATTGTAAGTGGTGGATATTTTTTGCCGTTTCTTGACGTAGTTGGGGCGGCCATGGAAGTGGTAGATGTATCACTAACACCTTTAATCATTGCGGTATCTACCTGGCATGCGATCTCTTCAAAGGAAAATACGTTTTCCGTCAGTTAGACATTTTTCCGCGCTCAATGTACAGTTCGTTAGCTCATCAGAGCCGCTTATTTTCTACTCTATTTGACCGTTTTGGGCCATAATTGTGTCCCATACAAGACAAACTCACCGGTGAAGCCTACTCTGTCCTAAGTTTCATATTAACCTCCATGCATTTCTTTTCAATATATGGTGAATCTTCTGCAAACTCTTTTATAAGAGCTCCCCACTTTGACCAGTGTATAAAGGTTCAAGACTTTTTTTGCGCCATCATTCTGTCCAGGTGTGACTAGCTTTGGGCAGAATTCAGAAGGCCTATTTTGTCATAATGGTTCTAAAGTATTATCAAGTTGTAGCCCCAAGGTTTTGTTTCCGATGTTAAACCTCTTTAAAATTACTACCTCTTTTAAGGTATCCAAAGACCATCCATTAGATTATTGTTGGCTGATCCACCCATTAAGGCAGGTCCACTATCTGATGTACAAGACCTTACCATCTCTAAACTGATGGCAGATTATAGGGGAAGAAGGTTCGTACATGTTTGAATTCAACATAACCAGTCCTTTTGTTCTCAAAGGAAATAAGCACGGAAGTCAGGCAGCGGCATGTTCTCCTCAAGCCAAGCATGCATGATGCATTTTTAATACTTTTTGTCCACCGAGAGGTCTTACCAACCTCAACAATCAGTAAGGCATCTATCAACAGCGTCATTATTTTTTTTATATATGCTCACTTTGCCCCCCTATGTGGGGACTCTAGACAGATCATCATTTTTGGCCATCATTCTGTTCAGTAGTGACCAATTTTAAATACCTGGTATCACTAACGCTACTCACAAATATCCAATACATAACTGGTAGTCTGTTCCGGCATAGGAACCGCTGCACAATGCCAGGCACTACCGGATCCCCATTGAATATAATGGGATCCAACTGGGATACAGCGGCTTTCTGACAAAAATGCCCACTTTTGGCCTGACAAATACAGCTGCAATGAGCAGTATTTGTCCGGTCCAGTTGAAAGCCGACATTTGTGCTGGAAAGCTGCCAGATCCCTGTAGGATCCCATTATAGTCAATGGGGATCCTGTGGTGTGCAGCGCTATCTAGCTATGCTGGATACTGTAACACTGGTAGCCTGTTCCTCTGCCAGACAAATTACCAGAGTTATGTTCTGGAGATATGAAGTCTTTCCTAACTTTTGGGTCCAGGAGATCTGAACCTAGTCATAGTCCGTCCTAACTGTGGGTCCAAAATGTTGGCATGTTTCAACTCTATGTTTTACTTTTTAAGGTACTAGGAACCTCTTTAGAAGACCAGATCTAGACAATAATTTTCTGTGGATTATAACCTCTGTATTTTGGCTCTGTTCTTTGAGAGGACTTCCCTTCTAAAAGACCATTGTCCTATGTGGTTGTCTCAAAGAGGCAATCTGTTGAAAAAAGTGAATGCTCAGTTGAGTACATGGGAGAACATTTTACCATCCCGCTTTCTTCTGGGTAATTATATTACATAATAGCTTATGCGTCTTATATAGATGGCAGCAAATTAGGCTTTGGAGGATTTTTTTTTTCTTTTCCTTTCGCAATCAGTGATAATTTTATTTAATTGTGGGACTGCTCAGAGGAGGGAGCAGGGAAAACACCAAAGCACAAAGATGCTACTGGCAAGAAGTTAAATAAATAGGGGCTTTTAAGAAGAAACCGGAGAAGTCGAGGATTACAATCACACAGGATGGTTATTTGTTTAAGGCTAGGCTGTGTTATTCCGTCTCAGTGGTGCACTGAGGTGTTTATGAATCTCCTCTGTGATTGCAGCTAAAGTAAGCAAGGGTTTCAATTTTTACACTAAATCAATGAAGTCAGGATCCTGGAGTTAGTTTGAAGGCCTCCAGAATGGTCTGTCTATGGGTCTTTGTTCCATACCACAACATGATGAAGGCCATTTGAAGGACCATGGTTGTGTGGTGGCATTCATAACACTTTGAAGGTAAATAACCCTTACAGAACGCTCCAGCATATATATTCCTTAACGTAAGATTGATCGTTTTCAAGGAGAAACGTACCAAGCCAAGTCAGCTACTATTGTTGTGTTAATCTTGTGTGCTCCGTGATCCTTAGAGGCCTGGATAACAGTGTCTCCATGTGGTGTATATGCACCAGTCTGCTTCTGCGTTTGTGATATCGGACAGGCTGTTTGTGTTGTTTCCTTTTACAGTTTTTCTGATAAGTAGAGTATAGGTTTATCTACATAGCGCCGTAGCTCTTGAGGCTCATGCATCCTACTCTATTTAGCCGACGTTTTATGTCCACACGCAACGGATACATGTAGCATACAGAAATGCTCTAAACACAGCGAAGTTTTGCAATCATTTAATTCCTCCAATACATTTAAAATAAAGCAACTTTGCAAATTGTCTTTGTTAAAAAAAAATCCTACTATTTTGTGTATACAGTAGCTATGCAGACCTGTGTGTCTCCGTGCTTATAGACTACAATCCTGTTGGCGGTCCCATAGAAATAAATGGAGGGCTGCTGTGCATGGACAGTGCACCCTCCAACCACCTTCCCCACTCCATTCTCGGTGTAGGTGTGGGATGAACAGATTTATATCCATAGGGTCAGGATAAAACGAAGAGTAGTGGTTCATTCATGTCTTTGCTGTATGGTATGGAGCTTCTCACCGCTGATCACCGCAGCTGGTGCTACTATGGTATACCTAAAAATAATAATAGTCCAGTGAAAACAAATAGGCCCTCTAAAGGCAAATAGGTCAGGAAAAAACTGTTCCTATACTAGGATGCTACCCCTACCTAAAAGAGCATCTGCGTCGAAATGGGCTACCCCCTTATCAGTGGCTGTCCCTGAGGTCTGTATTACTCCTAAAATATCCCAATGCACAAATAAGGTTCATCATGGGATACAAATACCAAAACTAAGTCTCAAGATGGCAGATATTAAAACCCCAAGAAATATATGGTAACACGCAGACAGCATGATGGCACTGGTGTCTCTGGGTTTTCCATGATGAGCATTAAAAAAAAAAAAAAAGAGAAAAGACCACCAACACCAATCTCCTGACAGTTTCCGCTTCTTTGCTTGTCTCTGCCTCCTGATCCCTCTGGACGAGGCGGGTCACGACTGCAGCCAGTGGGGATCGGTGGAGGTGAATATGACTTCTTTAAGTAAACAAATCCAAATAATCACCTTCGACTGTTCAGATTACCTTCGGGTGAATGAATCACGTGTTTTGGAAAGATTCTGGGTCTTTACATAACAGCA
Organism: Bufo bufo; assembly: GCF_905171765.1. NCBI lineage: Eukaryota > Metazoa > Chordata > Amphibia > Anura > Bufonidae > Bufo > Bufo bufo. The sequence continues at coordinate 792,962,486 of NC_053390.1, read as the reverse complement.
GAAGAAGCTTAATTACCAGCACAGCGATAATCCTTTGAAAACCGTAGTCTTTATGCCATGTTAAAAATGCACATGGAACTTTGACACATTTCAAGCTTTCAGCGAAATTTGCCCGGCTGAAATCAGACATTTATGCTGAAAAAGTGCTAGATCCCTATCAAATCCCATTATAGTCTGCTGGAACATACTACTGGATTAAGGTCTCTGAGATGTGAACCTACCTACCCTAAGTCAACGAATGTGTTTTTCACACACTACATCTGAAATGACCACCCTTTTAAAAAGTAAAAGTCGCCTATTTTGGTGTGACTCTGTAAGTTATGAAAATAATTTTAAATTGTGTTCTCTCCCCCTGCCCCCCAGTTAAAGACAATGCTAGGAAATTCTGTTTTTAGGGCAGTACAGATCTTTTCTCTTTCTTTTGGATAAGTAAGTAAAGACAGAAATTGGAGCCTTTCTACGTTGTTGACCATTACCATTTGAATTGGTTTGAATCCCGATGAGTATCCTGATATAATCTGATGGACCATCCTAAAAAAGTCAATGAAGTGGTTCTTTTTACTTGCAGCCATTGTGACTGGCCAGGATCATGTTCTTCAAAGGATGCCTGTCTATTTCAAGACACAAAGTCCATATCACAGCTGAACATTAGAGTCACCTGATAGGCCTTGCGTCCAGCTCCATGCGCTCCTTTCCAGTTTTTTTTTTTTGTAGACTTGAAGCTGAGGGTAAGAAATAAGAAATAAAGACTCTTTGTACATTCTTGGAGTCCGTTCTACCTAATCAATTATGAAGGCTGGATTGGTTACCTTTTCTTGATAACCTGTTTAGTTTGTCCTGGGACCTCTCGGAATGTTCAGTATCTTCTTGGTTCTTATTCCGAGAGAGTGATGGAATCTGCAGGACTCTGAAATACAACTCCTTTGGGAGAAGACGAATGACTCTAAAAATTGGAGCTATTAGGTTTCTCTTCTGTGCAGTGGACAATACTAATGGTTCATCATTGCATTATCTGGTTCATTTGAGAATGCACGTTAAGTTATTTGATTCATGGATAGTGCAGTCTTCTCCTTCAATGCATCTCGAAAGATACATTCTTCATTGACATAATGTAGACAACATACAAGCAGTGTGTTACTGTTCACACCAGACAATTGGTCTTCAACTGCAGTTTTTTTGATGCTAGCTAAACTTAGGAGATTAGTCTAAAGAATCTACCCATTCTAAATACTACAACCCCTTTTCCCGTAATATTCCCAGATAGTGGTCCTCAGAAGTCACCAGTGGCAGCTGTGCTGTAGGAATGTCTGAATTGGCGCAGAACCAAAACGAAGTCAAGGATTGTCACCAGGAGGTTAAACCAGTGGAGGAGAGGTAGATATAACCAGTACATGGGCCAGGGGTCAAAACTTAGAGGTTTGACAACAAATCTCATGCAACAGATCCAAAGAAGCAAGATGTAGGCAAGGTCCAATGGCAAGTATGGTCAAGGTCAGAGTATGATTGAGGGCAAAATAGAAATAACTCAAAGGATGACAATGTTGCTTTGTTTTAACACTTATGAAGAAACGTTTCAGCATCAATTACAGGTTCCACGTTGCTTTTTTTCTCCTCTGCCTCAGAAGGAAAGTCTTTTAATGGCTGTCTACTTTCACACTAGCGTTTTTGTTGGATCCGGCAGGGTTCAGCAAAAACGCTTCTGTTACTGATAATACAACCATCTGCATCCGTTATGGACGGATACAGTTGTATTATCTTTAACATTGCCAAGACGGATCAGTCATGAACTCCATTGAAAGTCATTGGAGGACGGATCCGTTTTCTATTGTGGCAGAGAAAACGGATCCATCCCCATTGACTTGCATTAGGGGTCATGCCGGATCCGTCTTGCTCCGCATCTCAGGACTGAAAATCAAACTACAACATGTTGCGGTTTGCCCTCCGGTATGGGAACGCAACTAAACGGAACGGAATACATTTTGGAGCATTCTGTTCAGTTCAGTTTTGTCCCCATTGACAATGAATGGGGACAAAACTGAAGCGTTTTTTTCCCGATATTGAGTCCCTATGAAGGAACTCAATGCCAGAAAACTAAAACGCTAGTGTAAAAGTAGCCTAACTGGTACCCAACCTGACCTGCCATTAGATTATATCCTCTGAGGATAGAAATAATGTAGACATTTTTACACAGTTGCATTTTGTACCGAGCAGTATACAGTCACTTGGCGTAAGGATTTGCTTTTAGTCTTAGGCCTCATGCACACGACGGTGAAAAAAAATGTCCGTTAAAAACGGACACACTGTCAGTTTCTCATGGCCATTTTGCATCAGTGTGTGCATCCCTTTTCTGGCCGTGTGTCCATTTTTAATGTCCGTTTTGCATCCGTTTTTCATGTCCGTTAAAAACGGACATAAAAAATTTATGAATTTGACCCACCCTTCTGAGAACACCCACAGGATAGTAGGCTCCCAGCTAAAATAATGTCCCCCATACTGTAGGATTTTTTTTTTTTTTGCTGCCCCCAGCTTTAATAATGCCCCCATGTAGGCCGCCAGCTAAATAAATGTCCCCCACAGTGTATATCATTTTTTTTAACCGCCCCTAGCTTTAAAGGGGTATTCCCATGGCGCCTTTTCATAGTTACCTGCTGCCAGTGCGCCGTTCACTTCCTGGATTCTGGCTGAGGGCGGGCTTCATCTTGATTGACGTCTTCTCCCGGCGGGGACGCGCGCTGGACTGAATGTGCACGCCACCGCACATGCGCCATGGTGACTTATCCCTGGCCAGTATAGTACAGAGCTGGCGTGCGCGTTCGCGGCTCTGTACTATTCTGGCCAGGAAGAAGTCACCATGGCGCATGCGCGGCGGCGTGCGCATTCAGGACAGCGAGCGGCCCGGCTGGGAGAAAAGAAGGAGTTTTCTGCGCAAGTGCGGCCACAGGGATTCTGAAGAAGAGCAGTGGCCGTAACCAGGGGAGACCGAATGACAACAATAAGGTAAGTGGGGATGAATTTTCTCTTAAAGGGTGGGAATTGGTTAATCAAATATATTTACAAAAATCATAACTGTCAAATGATTAACAGATTTAACAGTGATCATTATGATGGGAATACCCCTTTAATAATGCCCCCAATGTAGGGCCCCATCTTAAATAATGTCCCCAATAGTGTGTTTCTTTTTTTTTTTAGGGCCCCCAGCTTTATAATATCCCCTATGGTTTATATAATGCCCCCATAGAGTCCCGCAGCCCAAAAAAAACAAAAAAAAACCCTCACCTTATCCACTTGCTCGCGCTGCTGCAGTCTCCTCTCTCTTCACAGAACGGGACCTGCCGAAGGTGCGCGATGACGTCACTGCGCGCTCCCACGTGGTTACGTCACCTCGCAGGTCCTGCTCAATGAATAGAGAAGGGACTGCCTCTCCACGAGCAAGTGGATGAGGTGAGTTTTTTTTTTTTAAACCCCTAAATCGCCTGTGTACCCGTTATTAACGGCCGTTAGACGGGTGCACTCCTGTGAAATCGGCCGTTAAAAACAGTCCCATTGATTTCAATCGGGTCCGTCCAGCCGTGAAAACGGCCAAAAATAGGACATTATTTTGGACGGACGCTGTTCACTGGCCGTTAAAAAAATGGCCATGTGAATAGCCCCATAGACTTTCACTGGTGCTAAAAATGGCCGTGTGACGGCTGTTACTTAGACTGCCGTCACACGGCCATTTTTCAATGTCGTGTGCATGTAGCCTTAGTAATGGAAAATGTTTTTTTTTCTTTTACACTCTCTTATGATCTACTACTACTACTACTACCGAGAACCTAGTTTTAAGAGTTGCCTCATTCAAACTCATTACTGCTCATTCTAAGGAGACTATCTACCTTGGCGCCAACAGTTTTATAGCTGGCACCAAACATAGAACTAATGACTAATGAAAAAAAAGCATTTTAGCACTTTATTACTCATCTGCATATCATGCATACAGCTTTAACCACATTTATCTCATTGGGATTCTTGTCATCTCCAGACTGTATCTGCTTTCTTTTAAACTTACTCTTTTAAATGTCAAGGCAGTATAAGTTTAAGGGCAAACTGCATCATGTGAGGTGTTAGTTATGGGATACCTATTTAGGATAATGTACTCTCAGAGTGACTTCTGAAGCAGAAATCTTTGTTTTCAAGATGGGGCTGCCATTGTTGTCATTGACGGGCTATCCATTGGCCTTTGTTAATATGCTTATGTTTTTGGACTTGTCATTTTGCAGAACTTCATAAAAATTTTGCTACAATGGAAGCAATACATGTTCTTAAGAATACAGTACATCAAGACGCAGATAACAAATACCATGAAAGACATCAAGAAGACCACATGATAGAGAAGGTTTTACTGTCTGAACTGAGCTAACATGGCATTCACAATACCCAAATCCCGCTCTTGTTTCATAGCTCTGTTCTAGTGCCAGACTTCGCCCTCCAGTTAAGACTATATTGGTTTTGTTCCTTGTGTTTCGAGTCTTTTCAGTGTCTTGCAGATGTGAATCTTGTTCTTTCTTGCCTCGAACATGTACCAATAGCTTCATCAATTCACATTTATGTTGAAACCTCTGCCGAAAAAATACACATCTTATTTCAACAAGGTAAGGAGCCACCAACAATGGCTACACCTAACCATTGTCGGCTTCTTATCGTTGTCCACCAATACTGGCCTAATCTTTGAAGTCCGATTGTATTATCTGTGGTCACAGTGTGCAGTCAAACTGCAGTTAGCATTTCTCTTCCATGGTGTAAAGATGGTAATAGAAGCAAATATTGCATTGGATGCGATAGAGTATTTTTTGTAGATCGTACCCACTGTGTAAAAACATGTAGATGACCATTCAAAAATGTATGTCAACCTATTTACCATGCAGTCTTCAGCCTCTGATATATTTGGGCAGATAACATGATAGATCATCGGTGGCCAAAATGTAGCTTGTGATCTTCTTGTAGACTACAGTTAGGGCTAGTAGATGTTGACTGAAACCAAAAATTTTAGCATGATCAGCCAAAAATCATGTGCTTGGGGGCCACTTCTCTTCCATGATGGTTGATGTTTCTGGAGGGATCAGGCATGTTAGTTTTCATCATGCAAGATTGTTTGTTTCTGTTCACACTTGAAACATGTGTGCTCACATTGTCTGGAGGACTAAACCGTTAGCTGGACAATGTCTATGGGCCTATTCATGCTGGTGAGGGTCTCACTCTTCTCTACGACTAATATACAAAATAAGTACAGTGCAGGGCAGAGGGAAGGAGAACATTGGTCTTGAAGAATTAACTAACTTTGGTTGCTATAATAATCATGGTGGCATCGGGACATCTGAAGAAGAGGGCCTATCCTTGGTAGAGTGGAAGCATACCTACCTTATTGAATATGTTTGGTTAATATTTTAGAAAATTAGGTTTGTTGGCGTATCCATAAGTGGAATCTGCAATATACTTGTCAGAAGCCTATAGGCAAGGTCTTAGACTATGCTGCCCCAAATACTTATTGAAGAGCCATGTACCATATCGAAAAAAAAAAGAAAGCATGGCCAATCAGTGGGTTGGCAGAGCATGACTTGTAATGACTAGGTTGTGGCTTGTGAGGCTTAACAGAGACATTGTGAAGCAGACGGGAGAACAATCTGTTTTGAAAGGTGTTGAATTTAGGAAAAGCCTGGCAGGCAGACAGATTGTCTCAATAGCTTACGTTGGCTGAGTACATTGATCCCTCTTCCTGGACTCCTAATGTAATTGTGATTTAGGTAGGCTTGTTAGTCATCTCTTGGCAGATGTATTCTCAGCGCAAGAGGGAAAGCAATGAAATTCTTTTGTCTTCTGCAATCTGCCGTGGAAAAAAAATCAAACCTCGTCTATTGTGTGTTACTTCTCAAAACTAAGGGACCATATCGGCTTTTGTTTCCTTGACTTTTGCGTCACATTTCCCTGTACAATTTTGAAACACCAAATTAGTCCAGACTTAACTGGGATGTGGGTATTTTTTACATTCTTTAGGGATTTGAGGGAAAGCGTGAGTCAGTTATGAGACCATGGTACAGGATCGGAAACGTACTTAGGTCACGTCGTTGAGCTACGTCATCTTTATAACATGAAGAAGCTCGGAGTATGATAACCAATTATTACTCACTTCTTCAGCTTTTGCATTTTGTTAAAGGGGTCTCCAGGATTTTGATATTGATATCGCATATCGCACATGCTTAAAATTATATCGCAATATAGATTTTAGGCCATATCGCCCACCCCTAGTAGTGTGACAATGTAGTCTTCTCCATCTGTCATCTACATCTTGCTATCCTACTATCAGGGAGGCAGGATCCGATTACACACAGGTTTTGTTGATAATCTGTAACCATGGAAGCACGTAGATCTAGATAGGAGTTGTATACTCAAAGGTTACACAATTTTTTTTTTATCAAGGTTATTAAAGGGATTCTGTCATCAGAAATGAGCCCTATAAGCTAAACATATGGCGATGTCCCTTGTAAAACACTGAATCCTAAAGTGAGTTTATCAAATGCCCCTGTGGCTCTATATTAATAAAAAAGCGGTTTATATCACCTGTCAATCACTTCAAAATGTGTCCAAGGGGACGTCTCATGGTGAAAGGTACCCGGCCGTTTAGGTGCCCAGCGCCGCTTTCTGAGCTGAAATCGCCGCCCTCCTTTTAATTTGATCCGCCTACCTCAGGTGACTAACCTTCCTTGTGCCCAGCCACGACCGCCTGTGAAGGAGCCCAGCACCGCCTATGTCTCCTCCTTTCATCGACGATAGATAGCCGTAATCTTGCGATGCGCGATCTCCCGCATGCGCAGTTCTTTCCCTGAGGCTGATGCCAGCACAGGGAAGGAGCACTATACTGGCACTGTGCATGCGCGAGCTCGCGCATCGCGAGATTACGGCTATCTATCGTTGATGAAAGGAGGAGACATAGGCGGTGCTGGGCTCCTTCACAGGCGGGCGTGGCTGGGCACAAGGAAGGTTAGTCACCTGAGGTAGGCGGATCGAATGAAAGGGAGGGTGGCGATTTCAGCTCAGAAGGCGGCGCTGGGCACCTAAACGGCCGGGCACCTTTCACCATGAGACGTCCCCTTGGACACATTTTGAAGTGATTGACAGGTGATATAAACCGCTTTTTTTATGAATATAGAGCCACAGGGGCATTTGATAAACTCACTTTAGGATTCAGTGTTTTACAAGGGACATCGGCCATATGTTTAGTTTATAGGGCTCATTTCTGATGAAAGAATCCCTTTAAGTTCATCTTTAATTTCAGAGTCATTGGAAAGATAGAGAACATAAAGAGTCGTTTGCAGATGAAAGTGCTATTTTCTTTTCCATTGTGGTGTTTTTTGGTTTTATCTAGTTGGAGGTACAGTTGTCAGTAAAGAGGTGCCGTTTGTTGTGGGCATTGCGTTTCCTCTAGGTCATGTTAACATTGTTTGGTTTCATATCTTTTACCTTGTTTGAAGATGGGGGTGCTTATTTTATCCATGTGTTGCTAAAACAGAATGATAAAACCCTTTGGTGGTTATCACACATTTTGGTTTTTCATTCCTGTATTGTGCCAGGCAGTGTGCTAGCATGCTTCTTTTAAAAACAACTCGCAATGCAGCCTACAAGAGAATAGATAAAAGAAATTCTATTACCCATAGTGGTCTCCAGCTTATATGAGCAGTAGTATAGTAGTTATATTCTTGTACATAGGAGCAGTATTATAGTAGTTATATTCTTGTACATAGGAGCAGTATTATAGTAGTTATATTCTTGTACATAGGAGCAGTATTATAGTAGTTATATTTTTGTACATAGGGGCAGTATTATAGTAGTTATATTCTTGTACATAGGAGCAGTATTATAGTAGTTATATTCTTGTACATAGGAGGCAGTGTTATAGTAGTTATATTCTTGTACATAGGAGCAGTATTATAGTAGTTATATTCTTGTACATAGGAGCAGTATTATAGTAGTTATATTCTTGTACATAGGAGCAGTATTATAGTAGTTATATTCTTGTACATAGGAGCAGTATTATAGTAGTTATATTCCTTTCCATAGGAGGCAGTATTATAGTAGTTATATTCTTGTACATAGGAGCAGTATTATAGTAGTTATATTCTTGTACATAGGAGCAGTATTATAGTAGTTATATTCTTGTACATAGGAGGCAGTATTATAGTAGTTATATTCTTGTACATAGGAGCAGTATTATAGTAGTTATATTCTTGTACATAGGAGGCAGTATTATAGTAGTTATATTCCTTTCCATAGGAGGCAGTATTATAGTAGTTATATTCTTGTACATAGGAGCAGTATTACAGTAGTTATATTCTTGTACATAGGAGCAGTATTATAGTAGCTATATTCTTGTACATAGGAGCAGTATTATAGTAGTTATATTCTTGTACATAGGAGCAGTATTATAGTAGTTATATTCTTGTACATAGGAGCAGTATTATAGCAGTTATATTCTTGTACATAGAAGCAGTATTATAGTAGTTATATTCTTGTACATAGGAGCAGTATTATAGTAGTTATATTCTTGTACATAGGGGGCAGTATTATAGTAGTTATATTCTTGTACATAGGAGGCAGTATTATAGTAGTTATATTCTTGTACATAGGAGGCAGTATTATAGTGGTTATATTCTTGTACATAGGAGCAGTATTATAGTAGTTATATTCTTGTACATAGGAGCAGTATTATAGTAGTTATATTCTTGTACATAGGAGGCAGTATTATAGTAGTTATATTCTTGTACATAGAAGCAGTATTATAGTAGTTATATTCTTGTACATAGGAGCAGTATTATAGTAGTTATATTCTTGTACGGAGGAGCAGTATTTTAGTAGGTATATTCTTGTACATATGGGCAGTATTATAGTAGTTTTCTTGTACATAGGAGGCAGTATTATAGTAGTTATATTCTTGTACATAGGCAGAATTATAGTAGTTATATTCTTGTACATAGAAGGCAGTATTATAGTAGTTATATTCTTGTACATAGGAGGCAGTATTATAGTAGTTATATTCTTGTACATAGGCAGAATTATAGTAGTTATATTCTTGTACATAGGAGGCAGTATTATAGTAGTTATATTCTTGTACATAGGAGGCAGTATTATAGTAGTTATATTCTTGTACATAGGAGCAGTATTATAGTAGTTATATTCTTGCACATAGGAGGCAGTATTATAGTATTTATATTCTTGTACATAGGAGGCAGTATTATAGCAGTTATATTCTTGTACATAGGAGCAGTATTATAGTAGTTATATTCTTGTACATAGGAGGCAGTATTATAGTAGTTATATTCTTGTACATAGGAGGCAGTATTATAGCAGTTATATTCTTGTACGGAGGAGCAGTATTATAGTAGTTATATTCTTGTACATAGGAGCAGTATTATAGTAGTTATATTCTTGTACATAGGAGGCAGTATTATAGTAGTTATATTCTTGTACGGAGGAGCAGTATTTTAGTAGGTATATTCTTGTACATAGAAGGCAGTATTATAGTAGTTATATTCTTGTACATATGGGCAGTATTATAGTAGTTTTCTTGTACATAGGAGCAGTATTATAGTAGTTATATTCTTGTACACAGAAGGCAGTATTATAGTAGTTATATTCTTGTATATAGGAGGCAGTATTATAGTAGTTACCGTATATTCTTGTACATAGGAGGCAGTATAATAGTAGTTATATTCTTATACATAGGAGCAGTATTATAGTACTTATATTCCTGTCCACAGGAGACTATACTTACTACTATAGTGATAGTATTTACTTGTTTTCTTGATAGACTTTAAAGGTGACATTATTTTTTTCCTGAGCCAGAATTGTGCTTTCCGTAGTTATTTCCTTTGCCCCGCTCCCTTGACTGCCCATATAAAGTGCACATCTCAGCACTTGACATATGAATTCAAAGCAAAAAATAAATAAATTAGTTTTTAACTTTTATTTAATACTGTGCAGTTTTGATTTGAATATAATGTTTGCATCCTCTGCTCTGCACATACAGTATTTCCACCTATGCTTGGAAAACATCATGCAGGGAAACGCCCAGATGAACAGCCAGGGCTTTGAGTAAACATAATGTAATTGTGACAAGAGATTTCATGCTCTGTCTCCTGTAATACAATAAGAGGTGTTTTCTTGTCTGTGCTTTGCAGGCCTGTTCCTTAGCTCCGTGTGTGGCATCTCCTTGTAATTACCTGAAGAGTGAATTTGCTTTACTAATTTGTAGGAAGCAGTTTGTGACATCTGCTGGCGCCCCGAGGCTCTTCTGGATGAAGTCTTCTAGTTTTCTTTCACTCCTGAACAAATATGAGCAGTTTTAATTGTAATTTTCCTTGGGCCATTGTAAATGTTTTCAAAATTTTGGCAGCTGTTTTGGGGTACTTTCACACTTACGTTGTTGGATTCCTAAATCTACCTAAGATTTCTACATAAAAAGATGTCTGTCTCTGTAAGGCCTCATGCACACGGCCACATCCGAGCCGCAAGCTTGCGGACAAGAATAGGCATTTATATTGCCGGCGAACGTTCCGTTCCGCAAATTGCGGAAGGCAACACGGGCGGCTTCCGTTTTTCGCGGATCCGCGGTTTGCAGACCGCAAAAAAAAAACGGCACGGTCGTGTGCATGAGGCCTACGTCGGGCTTGGACTTGGCTTCCTCTGGTATCTGTGATTGTAAATGTTGGCCAGGAGGGCGACTGCATAGATGACTATGTAGTTTGGCTGTTCTCCATGTGAAGATGACCTCATGGTTGTCTATTTTTAGAACTCTTGCAACAGTAGCTACCTTCCCAACATCAGCAATGGTCAACCTACAATGGAGTTTCCTATTTTTGAAAAAAATAAAATTCAGAAAGAACTCCCTTCAAATTGAAATTTATTAAATTGAAATAGTTTCCTAGAAAATGTTGGTCTTGATATATTTCTGGGATACCTCCTAACTCACCAGTGGCGGTTGTCCAACTGTTGGGACTCCAGTCGTCTACTAGGTTGAGGAGACTGATGGGCTTCGGAGCTTTAACACAGCTTTTTTTCTGGCCTGGGACATTGCTGGTACTGCTGTTCAGCCCCATAATCCTACTCCCCAGGGATAAGTGAGGGGACGGACAACATCATTAACTTATGGCATATGCTATAACTTATTCATGTAGTCAAAAACAGAATTGGGTTGACAGCTCAAGCGATAAAACAAGACATAGCTTTCTTTTCTTGAGTGAGATATGCTTTACACTATAGGTTTTTACAGGTTTAGAAAGAAAATTCTGTCTCAAAGAATAAAAATAAAAGCTAAACTTTTGGCCGTACCATATGGAATAACTGTGACTGGTTGTCATTGGCTTTGCGAAACACCAGTGTCATCTCTTAACTTTCTTATGGCACCATTAACAGCTTGTAAGTGGGTGAGGTAATGTGTTAGACTTGTGTTATTCTTTTCAACACATGGTTATGTATTGCCATCTCATTTACCATGTTTGCACGAGACATTACTGCTAGAGTTGTGCTCAGCCAACTTTTTATTTTTTGGAATAGGACGTGTGCTGGTTGACACTGTTGCGGTGACATTGTCAAATCATTATGCCATTTGAAGTTGTTTCCTGTATTTGCAATGGGAGCGAGGACTGTGGACAAGGCCTACCACTTACTGCATCAATAATTCTCAAACCATGGTGGAACCTCTAAATGTTCTTGCATGTTGAATATCATTAAAATTTGTAATTTTCCAGTGAATCAACCACCGAACACCATTGGATCCTACCAAAACCCACCTACAAAGTAATCCATCCAGCTACATAAATCCCATTGCTCAAGTATTCATGCTTATTCACTAATCTTGGGTGGAGAACTTGTGCTAATAACTAGTTAGAATTTATTGAGGGATTTTAAAGCTTTTATCTTAGGGGCAGGTCAATGCAGAAGCTTCAAGTCAGAGTTAAGAGTTTGACTTTGTGTTGCTGAGGACCATCTAATAAAGTTTACTCAAAATGTTGTGTAGTAAATAACCTAACTTTTAGCACTTGTCTCTAGACTTGTAGATCTCCAAAATCTCACAAATGTCAAATATTCTTATCCAGGGTCCATTACAATATGAAGGAGTTGAGACTGTATACAAATATAAATAGATGATATAATTATTTGGAATCTCAAGGGTCCTCCAGTTGCTATTTTGCTGGCTTAACAGGTTCCTACAATGACAACTGTGGTGAACAGTTTTACAATAACTTTGGTAGTAGTTCTAATTTTCTGTTTTTGGATGGAAAGTTGTGGAGATAACCTCTGTAAATTGAATCCAAAAATTGGACTAGTCTGCAGTCTGAGTGGTACACAGCACCCAGGTCAGAAGTTTGGCATCTATCATATAGATGAAGGAAGCGATCTTCGTCATAGAAATTTTAGTCACAGTTGCATTACTCTGATCTTTTACTCAACACTCTTCTCATAGAAAGCTGTATTTTGGCTGTAGCATTAGGAGTGATTCCCAGTCCCCACCCATCCCCTTCCCCAAAATACATGCATATCACTTGCTCGGCCAAAGTACTGGTGTTGGAGTGAAACTTGTACTCCTTTTCATTGGAAGGTCTACATATCGTACTCCAGGTGTTCCATGAGGGGAGGTCAAGTGTTCATGAAGAGAACAGAAAAGGGAACCCTGGGGCCAAATACTAAAAATAAAGAGTAGTCTGCAGTTGACCTGAGACAGCTCAGCCAGTTAAAGCTGTGACCTGACCAAGTGCATCTATGTTCACGCTGGGCTGTTATTCTGTCACATCAGGCAAACTGTTGAGGTTTTCAGAGGAGAATAGACAGCCAGATATAGAGTCTGAATGTTTCTGTCTGCACTTCATTATATTTTATCTGGCAGGAACAAACAGATTGACAAAATTCTATCTGACATGATGTCACAGGTGCGGCTCAGCAAGCACTACCGTTCCTCGGTTCCGACAATTTCCCTGTTAATTGTTGGTTCATCTGGTTCCATTTTTGGATCTTGGATTCAGTAATTTTTTTATACTTCTCTCTCTTCAGGACTAAATATACAAGTCATAAGTGATTCATATACCTGCAAACTTTTTTTTTTATGCAAAACTAATTTTTGACCATAACACATACTTTTATGCAACTTTTTGGTAAACTTCTAAAGTTCATTTCTGGTAAGTGTCCTTCTCTCTTTTTGTTTTTCCTAAATTGAAGCACCTTGTACATCAATGAATGTTATTTTAGTTCCAAATTTTTTTTGGTGTACTTGGGAACATGTGTCCCTAATGTCTCGGCAAACCTAAATGCAAACTTTTATCTATTGATGTCAGGAGGATGCTTAATAAAACTGTTCAAACAAGAGACAATGTTATATCTGTTCAGATTTTCCAATATAGTTCATTATTGGAGGCTTGAGTTTGAAAGGGTAATGAAAGGATTTCCCACAATTAAAAATTTTCAATATTTGCCTTGTATTGCAAATTTTTTGGATGATTGATGTATAAATGCTTTAATAGTAGCAGTCATCAGTGCGGTCCAACCATTGGGACCCCCATATTTTTTTTTGCTTCAACCTGAAACACTTCTCAAAGTTTTTGTTCCACCACGTGAAGATTCCTTTTGAGCTGTTAGTGTCTTGCTGAGCTTTAATTGGCTTTTCTTGCATTCTTATTTTCATGTTTGATTTAATGATCTAATTTTTTGAAAAGTTGGTTTTATTCAATGACTCTCGAGAAGCATGTGGTTCTTATGAGCTATTAAAACTACGTTGGACAGGACAGTCTGCCAAGAAGCCGGGTCAATTCCTCTTGGAAAATAAAAAGAAAAGCAATCTTTATTTTAACAGTGTCTTAGGTTTCACTCTAGGTTCCATAAATATTTGTTGGTGTTCCTTCTCCTAAGACCCTAACGAGGCCCTTGGCAGTGGCGTATGCTATCTACTGAACAGTGAATGTAAATATATTCATTGGAGATAACCAGAAATCGAAAGGTGCCAAAGGGCTGCCGCCAAGGAAATGGATCCCAGTTAAGATTTGAAGAATGTTCTTTTTTTTCATACAATGAGAGCTGCCAAGCAGTTATGGTCTAGGAGATCTCCACGTTAGAAACAGGTCGTAAATTTTCAAAAATTTGTTATAAACCAAATTATAGAAATCTGTCTGTGTAGTGGGAAAGCACATTCTCCACCATCAGCAGTGATGGCATCTAATATTAGAAAAACAAACATTCAATTGCCATCGTGGATGGATTCATAATGGTTGACTTTTTACCCATGTGGATTTTGGAGTCTACTTGAAAGCCTTGGATATATTAATAGATTAGGTTTCCTGAAACGTCTACCAGTGGTGTTGGCTTAAGTTTAGGCGTATAATATTATATCGCTGTAATTGGCAGGATATAGGTCCAATACTAAATACTAGGCCTGCAGTAAACGATTATTTTTAGTAATCGAGTATTCTACCGATTAATTTTACGACTAATCGAGTAATCTAATAAGAAAAAATGAATTAATAGACTGTTTTCCTTTATAAAAACACATCAGACCCCCTGCCATCAGTCCCCAACACCCTTCATTCCCCCTGTGCGATCAGCCCAAGAGCATCAGTTCCCCCCAGTGCCATCAGCTCCGTTCCCCCAGTTCCTTCAGCTCTCCCCCACCCCAGTGCCATCAGCTCTCCCCCACCCCAGTGTGCCATCAGCTCCACTCCCCCAGTGCCTTCAGCTCTCCCCCACCCAGTGCCATCAGCTCCCCCCCCTAATGCCACCAGCTCCCCCATGTCATCAATTGCTCCCCCTCCGATTGCCATCAGCTCCTCCCCCAATGCCACCAGCTTCTCCCACTCCCCCTCCTAGCCACCAGTGCCCAGCCGCAGCACCAGTGAACTAAAATGTCCTGACGATGTGTGTACGTCAGGATCCAAAGTAGCGTTGTGCGAGCAGGCGGGTGACCACGGAGCGCGAGTAATAGCAAGCTCTTCACTCACACTCTGTGGTCACATGGCACAAACGAATAATCGATTCGAGGATTTTGTTGTGTCGAGTTAATCGATTAATTCGAGTAATCGTTTCAGCCCTACTATATACTGAAAAGGTCGTAAAAATTGTTGTCTGTGGCAACCAATCTGATTTATAAGAAAAATTATAACTGCATATGGACGATGGGTTTATTTTTTATTTCAGAATTTTAAGTTCTTTTTTATCTGGCCGCTCTTTTAGACAAATAATCCTTCTCGACTCTCCATCCTTTAATGCCAAAAGCTATTTAAAAATGTTTTGTATGTGATGGACACAAATATATTTTTATTAGAATTTTCGAACAGTAAGAAATACTCTCTAAATCTTAAAGGCATTCTAGATAGGCAATATGAGATTGGCGTAAGGTCCAACACTTGGCACCCCCACCAATCAGCCAAACAGCTTACCAAGCACAGCGCCATCAAATTGATAGTGACTATTCTTGGTTTCATAGCTCAGCCCTGTTCACTTAAATGAGACTGAGCTGCTCCTAGGCCATGTGACCGATGAAGTTGACACTACATGACCTAGGATGGCCTAAGAGCTTGCCACAACCTCTTCATACAGCTGATTAGCGGGGGTTTCGGGGAATCGGTAACCCCACCTCCTTGATCCTGAGAATATACTATCAATATAAATCTCAGAGAACCTTTTTAAAGGCTATGGACACCCTTGGAGCATTTTTTTTTTTATTGATTTTGATGTATTTCAGGCTAGAAGTGTTGCACGTTCTGCAGCTTCTGTATCTCACAGTACATAGCAAACTGCAGAATGCAGTTGTGTGATAAATCCGTCAGACTTGCTGTCTTCTCCTGAAGCATAGTCTGAGCTGATTCATGACCAAATCAAAGCTCATAAATCGCTCAGAAGATTGTTAAAGAGAGGTCAGAGAGGGAATAAAGATTGTGCCATCACCCAAACAGTCTGAAGGATTTCAGTGGGAACAGCTATCTGCAGCTGCTGTGTACTGTGAAACTTAGAAGTTGCAGAAGCCAAATGGTATAACAGTTTTTAATATAAACCTATTACATATATGGCCTGCTCAGAAATTTTGTAGAATTCTTTCTACCTTTGCCTGGGGATAAAAAAAAAAGTATCCACACACCCACCACATCTTTTCCAAAAAAGCACACTAAGTGCTGCCAAGCAGAAGCTATTCACAACACCAGAATTCTACATAAACAGACCGCAAGTTATGTGCTCATCTTAAATGAGACATACTGCTTTTATGTTGGATGTCTTTCCATCTGGCGGAAGGCCAGATTATCAAACGTACAATTTCGACACTGTTCTACGCGGGGGTCTTCTTTGACCTTGTTAACTGCACCCCATAAATAGTTAGTCTGAATGCCGATTGGCTGCAGGGACTCCGTCCGCCTCTCTCAGCTGTTCTATAACATTAACCATGCAGACCGGTTTTATCCTAGTAGACACCTGCCTAGCGTGCATAGACATTAAGACCCTGGTCTTCTCTGAATGGCTTTCCATCCTTGGACTTTGATGTACGGTGATGACATTGTTATGATTATTGTATATGTGTCCGGCTCCTGCATATACTGCAAATATAGAACAAAGCTGATCTGTAGACGTTCCCTGGGGGTGACGCGTATCAACCCTGCTGGACTGGAATGTTATACGATCCTAAATTTAGAAAACCTTACCACTGCCATTATTATCCTATCTTGCTTAAAAGGGAAATTTTGTATCCCTACAGTTCCTAAATAGTCCTACACTGAGATGGAGGATCTGAGGACTTCATAAGAAGTTGTTGATGATGCCCAAGATTTAGTTCACTGCTTCATGCCCTCAGTAAATGCCCTGAGGTTTGTTAGCATAGTCCTTGTAACCAGCGCCCTGCCAACCCTTCAGCACAGGAGTTTTCAGCCAGGTTGTCATGGGTGAATATAGTACAGAACGGTAATAACAATGGGTCTCAGGAACGTTCTGGTCCCTTCTTAAGAGAAGTGTTTTTGACTAATTAATATAAGTCCTTCAGTAGTCCTATGTATCTCATATCTATCTATCTATCTATCTATCTATCTATCTATCTATCTATTATCTATCTATTATCTATCTATTATCTATATATTATCTATCTATCTATCTATCTATCTATTATCTATCTATTATCTATCTATTATCTATCTATCTATTATCTATCTATTATCTATCTATCTATCTATCTATCTATCTATCTATCTCTTATCTATCTATCTATTATCTATCTCTTATCTATCTATATATCTATCTATCTATCTCCTATCTATCTATTATCTATCTATCTATCTATCTATCTATCTTTCTATTATCTATCTATCTATTATCTATATATCTATTATCTATCTATCTATCTCCTATCTCCTATCTATCTATCTATCTATCTATCTATTATCTATCTATCTATTATCTATCTATCTCCTATCTCCTATCTATCTATCTATTATCTATCTATCTATCTATCTATCTATCTATCTATCTATCTATCTATCTTTCTATTATCTATCTATCTATTATCTATCTATCTATCTATTATCTATCTATCTCCTATCTATCTATCTATCTATCTATCTATCTATCATCTATCTATTATCTGTCTATCTAATATCTATCTATCTATCTATTATCTATTATCTATCTATCTATTATCTATCTATCTAATATATATCTATCTATTATTATCTATCTCTATCTTTCTATCTACGGTATTTCATTATCTATCTATCTATCTATCTATCTATCTATCTATCTATCTATCTATCTTTTTGATATCTACCGTATCTATCCTTTCTATTTTATATATCTATCTATTATTTCTATCTTTATCTTTTTTTTTATATCTATTATCTATCTATCTATCTATCTATCTATCTATCTATCTATCTATCTATCTATCTATCTATCTCTTTATCTGTCTATCCCGGTCTGCACACCCATTCTTGGGATCTCCTCTGTAATTATATTTAATGTGTTAATTACTACCCTTTGAACTGTATTACAGCTGAGTCTCCTAGGAGCCATTTATATGACATGTATGGAGGCCATATGTGAATTTTCCTTTGCTAAACTCTCCTTCAAGTGCAGGAATGATCTCAGGACTGTTACTCCCTCCCCAGGAACCATTGAAAGTGGTTCACAGAAAGTTAGGAATGTGGAGAGGGATTTTTGTCAGTGCCTTGAGGTGCAAAACACTTCCCACAGAGCAGACGATGCTGCTGTTTCTATGCAGGGAGTACACACACGTCAGCCATGCCTATGGCATATGGTAAACTGAGGTTCTGGGTATATTTAAGCGACATCTCAAAATGTATTCAACTCCCAGAACGGCTGCCTCTTTAAAGGTTTTGCTCAGGAATAGAAAAACCTGGCGTGCTCCAGAAACAGCGCCACACCTGTCCACAGGTCATGTGCGGCATTGCAGCTCAGTCCCATTCACCTTAATGCAACTGAGCTGCAATACCAGATACAACCCGTGGACAGGTTCTGAGAGAAAGCAGCCATGTATTTTGCACCTGAACAACCCCTTTAACTAATATGAACACAATGTCGTCATTTGTAACTATCCAAAGCCGCTTGTTATAATCAGCACTTATATAGCGCTAAAGATATCATCAGACGTAAAACTAAGGGAAAAAAAGGTTCAAAAACTTAGCATGGTTCACACGACCGTATGAATGAGTCCGTATCCATTCATTTCAATGGGAATTTCCGCGTGCTGTCTGCATCCGTAGTTCCGTTCCGCGGCCCTGCAAAAAAAATAGAACATGATAGTGGCGGCATGTGCAGTCCGGAAATTGCGGAACACGCACGGACTGGTATCCGTGTTTTGCGTATCCGCAAAATACCACGGTCGTGTGAGTGTAGCCCTAGAGAGATAGGCCGCCTCCCTGTCCAAAAGACTCCTTTTTTTTTATTTTTATATTATTATTATTATTTAATCATTTTCTAATCAATTCATTTTTTATCTAACATTTTTGGGCAAGCAGTTAATTTTCCGAACGTGGAAAAAAAAAAGCATTTTAAAGTGAAAGGAGAGCACACCTCGCAAGCGCCGCCGCTGCCTCTCCATCCGCCTCCAGAGCCGGCGCTCGGTTATTTTCGGCACTCCCATAGAAGTGAATGGAGGGTGGACGCTCTTGGGCCCCGTTCTAGAGATAGAGATGGGAAAAAATAAATAGAAAATGCCGTTGCTCATGACCGTGGCTGTGCTTTGATGAGAGGCTCGTCCTTCGTCTGCCAGTACGGCATCAGGCGGCCTTTTCTATGAGTTCAGGGTTTGTGTTTGTATTGGCCGGGATTCCAATTCTGGACGGGGCCCTTTATAATCCGCAGTAGAATATACATTGAACGTTGCCCAGCTGTTCTCGAAGACAGGTGGACTACTCATCTCTTCTTCACAGAATTCACCCCGCAGTTGCTTATCCTTTATTGACACCAGGACATTGCCACTTTTGTCTCGGGAGGAGGAGAGCTGGAACAAAAAGGATATAGATTTTCGGAGCCTTGATATCGCATTGCCAGAAATCGGCTATGGGATGCACGTGTAGTAACAATGCTGCTAATTGTAGATTTCAAGGCCATTACGGGAGCCCAAAAATATGGTCCATTTCGAAAAAGTTTGCAAACAGTAATTCGAGATCATGGCAGGAAATAAAAGTAATAACTAAATATTACATCAAATTTGAAAAAGTTTTTTTTTACATTACTTTGCTTTTTCTTTTCATCAATTTTAATTGAAAAAAATTCAAGAAATGCAAAAAAATATAAATTATTTCTAGTGATGAGCGAAGTATTCAAAAATTTGATTTGGCTACTTCACCGAAAAAAATAAAAAAATAAAATCGCTTTGTCACGAAGCGCATTTCTTTGTAAGTAGTGGGTGCGCCGCCCCCCCCTTCCCCCCCCGGTCATTGTACTCCTCAGATGCCGCGTTCATAGCCGATCGCGGCATTTGACAGCAGTAATACAATGTATAAAACCATACTTGCCTCATCCATTTGAGCGCGAAGAGCCGGCCGCCGCCATCTTGATTGAAGATCTAGCAGGAAATCTTGCACGCCCCGTGGTGACGTCCTCACGTCGTGGGTCGTGGTGATGTCATACTTCACCACGCACGGATTTCGTGCGAGATCTTCAATCAAGATGATGGCGGCCAGCTTTTCGCACTCAAACGGATGAGGTAAGTATGATTTTTTTCAATTTTTTAACGCCATTCAAGGAAAAATTTATTCGTTACCACGAAGCACGAGGAAATCCAGCTTTGGGGCGAAACTAATTTTCCTTGAATTTCGAATCGAATTTCACTTTGTGGAGTTCGATTCGCTCAGCACCAATTATTTCAGTTCCCTTAAAGAACCAGCAGAAAAAATTTTTGTTAATAAAGTTTGCCCTCTGAATTGTAACGATTTCTTTTTGGGTTTTTAACTTTTTTTTTTTTTTTTTGTTTTTCATTGTTTATGAATCATTTGATTCTTTTTGCTTTCATTTTTATTTTTTTTAAAGTCGTCATTTAGCTGCTTCTCAACATAAAACCACAATTAACACGCCCTCGTCATATAGCCAAGTGTTATGCCCAGTGACAAGTCCGCCTCTTCACTGTCTAATCAGCAGAGCTCGGCTACATCTGGTTAAATAAGAAAAATGGATAGGACGAATTCTCGATATAGTCCACCGCATGAGTCAAATAAATTTTGTTCTTGTCCAGCCGTCTGTCATCAGACAGGGGCGAAAAATTCTGTGTGGCTACGGGTACATGTGGGTATATCATTAAACATACCAGAGCTCGGTGGAGGGTGCGTTACTGTGCGTGGGGCTAAGCAGCTGATGTATTAAATATATACCGTGATAAGCCTCCGCATTAAAAGGCAAATTTCACAGGGTAATTATGTTGACTTATCGGCGACCCAAATGTCCGATTTACTAATCTTCTTATCTCTTTAACACCATTAGTGTAAAAGAATATTTTCGAAATTTTGATTTGCGCCTGGGCCTGTATGAAATATTCGCACTTACACATGTACTGTACTATTACATCGATGGGTAGCTGTTTTTAGATTTACGCGGCTTGGTCGTAATTTTTTTATTTATTTTATTTGCCCGAAAGTGACCTTTATCTTAGGCTACTTTCACACTTGCGTTTTGGCTTTCCGTTTGCGAGAACTGTTCAGGGCTCTCACACACGGTCCAAAACGGATCAGTTTTGCCCTAATGCATTCTGAATGGAAAAGGATCCGCTCAGAATGCATCAGTTTGCCTCCGTTCCGTCTCCATTCCGCTCTGGAGGCGGACACCAAAACGCTTCCTGCAAGGTTTTACTGTCCGCTTGACGAAACTGAGTCCTGGCACACAATGTAAGTCAATGGGGACGGATCCGTTTTCTCTGGCACAATAGAAAACGGATCCGTCTCCCAGCCAACTGCCGTTCCCCGCCAGACCCCATTGACTATAATAGGATCCGGACGTATTCCGGCAAAATGTTGACTTTTGACTGGACAAAAACTTTTGCACGCAAAGGTATTTATCTGTGAGAAAACCGGCAATTATATCCAGAGGCTGGATCCCATTATAGTCAATGCGGTCCAGCGGCGAATGGTAGTATCCGGCGAAGCCGGATCTGGTGAACTCCGCAAGGCCTGCCTCATCCAATGAACGGAGGTGCGAACCTACCGTAAGGGCCACAGATCCAGCCAACAGTTCAGTTCTTTGAGGGATTCAGTGTCAAGCAGAGAGCAAGAGTAGATGAAGTAAAAAAGAAAGCTGTAGAAGCAAAACTATTGAAAAATATTAATAAAGACCAATTCAAAAATGTTTTAGCCCACAATTGATACAATTTTTATAATACAGAAATTTCCCCCAAAAGGTGTCCATAGCTTTTAAATTTATAACCTTGGGGTGACTGTGAGCACCCTAGTCTATCTGGTGGTGCCCACCTGTCTTACTATTGGACATAGCCTTTAACGTTTTTTTTCTTTTTTAGAATGTGACCTATCTCCTCTGTTATGGTTATTTTGGGTATAATAACACATTTTAGACATATTGAATATGGAGCAAGCGGTGTTATCTCACCTCTGTGCAGCATAAAACTAATGTTGGCTGAACCCCTGCAGATTGTAGGCTGACGTCCAGTTTTCCCACTTGCTAAGGACTTAACGTAAACTTTTTTTTAAAGAAGTCTTGCAGAAAAGTAACCAGCCGCCGACCTTGTGTTTTTGAGACTGGCACTACTTTTGTATTAAGGCCGGGTCCACATCACGTTTTTCCCATTGTATACAAAAAAAAGTGTACATTAAATGGATGCCTCAGACTGATGCCATACAGCGGCATCTATCATCATAAAAAAAGTACAGTATTTTTCGTCCTATAAGATGCACCAGTCCATAAGACGCACCCAGGTTTTAGAGGAGGACAATAAGAAAAAAATTTTTTTTCATTAGACATCAGATCACCAATCAGACTCCTGGTGTTATTCACACCTCAGCTCACATCCCCAGTCAGACCCCCAATGTGAATGACCCTCAATCAGACCTCAGATAAAATAAGACCCCCATTCCTCAGATCAGACCCCCATGCCCCCAGGCTCAGAGCAAATAAAAAAATAATAATAATCAACTTACCTCTCCTGCTCCGGATGCAGCGGGCTCCCAGGATCCAGCTCTCTTCTTTATGCCGTCGGCTGTGCTGTGACCCCGCGCACACCGTGAGGTCACAGAGCGCCCTCACGCTGTGCACAGTCACAGCACAGCCGACAGCAGAGGACCAAGAAGTGGTGAGCTCTGCATTCACTGCTTCCCGGTCCTCCGGTACTAATTCACCCCATAAAACGTAGTGACATTTTCCCCAACGTTGGGGGGGGTTGTAAAGTGTGTCTTATGGGCCAAAAAAATACTGTATACTTTTTTATTTTTTTATTTTACAGGACTCTGCAGGATACAAAAGTGTGGTGTGCTGTGCTTTTGTATCCTTTTTTTTTTCCAATGCATGTGTCAAAAGGGATGGGAAAAACATGATGTAAACCCACCCTAATTTATTTTATGTTTGCAGCTTTGGCTGGGGGAACTTGTGCCAGTGGGCATCTGAACGTGAAAAATAGTTAGCAGCGATTTAGCAAGCACACGTGGAATTGAAATGTATCACATTGCCATAAAGTGCAGCGTAGACGCATCGCAGTAGAAAACCACATGAAGATTCCATAATCGCCTTTATGCACTGTGCTGGCTCAGCGCTGACAAATGTAACTTTTTCTTTATAAAAGAGAACCCAAAAAAAAAATTGTCATTTTAAGATGTTTCAAAATTTTGGGAAAATTTTTGACCAAATATTGCAATCCAAGATAATAATAAAAAAAATCACTTTTTTTCAACCGTGCTGGATCTGAAGAGACACTGGAAGGACTCCAGTGTCTCCTTCTCTTGTGACAGGAGAACTGTCCAAAAGGACAAAAACTAAAGGTCAATGCCATGGAAGTGGTCCTGAGGTTGAGGCCTGGCAGGAGCAAGCCTTAATGGTGGAGTCCAGCTCCCAAATTCTTGAGAATCCATTCATGTTTAGTGTGTCTTCAACTATTCCATGTCACTGGAGGAAGACCAAGTAACTCTTGGACTCCCGTTCAATTTTTTTGTAAATTTTTGGAATTTAAAAAGAATTGTTGTACATTTTAAAATTTTTGTAAACTTGTGATCTCCAAGGTCCCAGCTGAAACCCAAATCACTTGCAATACAATGTTATGAGATTAAAAATTATGTAAAAATTTTGATCAAATGAATTGACCTTTTTATGTATTGTTTTCTCTATAGGTCCCCCACGCATTTCAGACAAAGTGATCCACCGGCAAACAGTGAGGTTAGGAAGAACCATCAAACTGCTGTGTCCAGTGGAAGGTGATCCTCCACCTCTTACAATGTGGATGAAAGATGGACGTTCAATCCATAGTGGTTGGACCAGGTTCAGGACTTATACTCAAGGACTGAAAATCAAAGACGTGGAAAGCGAGGATGCGGGAGGCTACCTTTGCAAGGCCACCAATGGATTTGGAAGCATCAATGTGAATTACACGCTCATCGTCATTGGTAGGTGCATCCCTTATTTTTTCATAAAAGCATCATGTTTACAGTGGTAAAATTTAAGTAAGCTTGTATAAAAATTGCAGTCCGTAGCTGCATTAACAATTTTTCAGGCTTCAGTGCTGAAATCTCCCAGCTTTCCTTTCTGCCTCAAAGTCTGTTTAGAGCTTTCTCTGGGAAGTGTTGTGTGAAATGTAAGAAAAGAATGAGCATGCATGCTTGTTGCTATAAGGAGAAGGGGATAAGCCGTTAGAGTGTGTTTATCAGCCAGCATGCTGACTGTTTCCAATTGATCTAATTGGCTCACCAGTTTGGCATTTGGTTCCAGCACAGTTCTCCAGTATAATGTAACATTTTACAAGACAGGGAAGCATAAAGTCTCATCAGACAGATTTATTGTACGCCTTAGGATCGCTAGGATATGCCCCCATTGTCTGATAGGGGCGGGTCCCGAGAATGGAGGCGGGAAGGTGGCGGCGCTCTCCCCGTTGTATTGAATGAGAGCGCACCGCGCTTGCACGGCCACCGCTCCCATTCATTTCTATGGGGCTGACGGAAATAGCCGATCCAGCGCTCGGATTTTCTCGGCGGCCCCATAGAAATGAATGGAGGGCAGCTGCGCATGCCCCCATTGTCTGAGAGGGGAAAACCCCTTTAACTTTTCACGTTTCGGACCCGTAACCACTTTTGGCTCTTTACAGCACCGTAGGGACAAATTCGGTTGGGCGCTACATCGCTGTCCGTTCACATTGAAGTGCTAGCAGCGTATTTTGTGTTAACCCTTCGTGTTGCTCTTTCTTCTGCCTTGCAGTTAAGTTTGATATCATTTCTATGAGTATCTAATAATCCACAACATTTGATACTCTAGCACTAGGTCCCGTTGATGACGGAGTAAAGGAATTCTTATGCACCTGTGACAGTGACGGATGGTAGCTGTAGGTGCCTTGTCTTTTTCGGTGTTGGTGACTCAACCCTTAGCTCGGGCTTCTTATCTGAAGTGAATAATGCTGCAGGGTTAGTCATTATCACGGTTTCCCTTAAATGAATAATATCTGGCTACTGTTTTGACCGGCTGTGTCATGGGATGAATCCGAGGTGAATCGGTTAAATCTAGGTCATCTTCTCGGTGTCTGCTCCGAGGAGAACCTTAGTAAAGAAGGCTATAACTTGTGGTGTCTGCACTTGGCAGAGTTCTCTATGACTCTGAGAAAATATTACATTTTCACTGACACGTTCAGGGTGGGAGCAGCCATCTGGATTTTTTGTTTTTGTATTTTTTTTTTAAATAAAATTTTGACCACAATGTCTATTTGCGGAAAATTTATAACTAGAGGTGGATTTATTAAAGGGGTTGTGCATCCATAAAAAACTACATAGACATAATTAGGTTTCCCTAAAAGAATTGACTTATTAATAGTAAAGTAGTTCCAGTTTGGGCTCCAACTCCCCTTTTTGATCCCCAAACATGTGACCCCAGTGATCCAGAATACACACATGTGGCGTGTTGTTGCATCTGCCGATCATGTGACTTCCTCCTTGGACCCTTGTCAGCCAGTATGGTTCACTTTTTAGCTGAAAGAGTAAAAAAAATTATTTTTTTGTATATGTACATGAGGCCTAATGGTCTGAATGAGCAGCAGGGATAGATTGACAAGTCAGTAATTCGGGAAGTGGCCAAAGGTGCCTACAGCCTCTTACCTAACCTCCTCTTTCCACAAGACATACTCCAAAACGATCTGTGTACAAAAGACCTTATAGTCTAAATGAGACAGCGGTATTAGTGGACTGGTCAGTTGGGCATTAGGGCAGTGCCTGAGGGCCCATGGTCAAAAGGTGCCTACAGCCTCCTACCTAACCTCCTCTTTCCACAAGACATACTCCAAAACGATCTGTGTACAAAAGACCTTATAGTCTAAATGAGACAGCGGTATTAGTGGACTGGTCAGTTGGGCATTAGGGCAGTGCCTGAGGGCCCATGGTCAAAAGGTGCCTACAGCCTCTTACCTAACCTCCTCTTTCCACAAGACATACTCCAAAACGATCTGTGTACAAAAGACCTTATAGTCTAAATGAGACAGCGGTATTAGTGGACTGGTCAGTTGGGCATTAGGGCAGTGCCTGAGGGCCCATGGTCAAAAGGTGCCTACAGCCTCTTACCTAACCTCCTCTTTCCACAAGACATACTCCAAAACGATCTGTGTACAAAAGACCTTATAGTCTAAATGAGACAGCGGTATTAGTGGACTGGTCAGTTGGGCATTAGGGCAGTGCCTGAGGGCCCATGGTCAAAAGCTGCCTACAGCCTCTTACCTAACCTCCATTGCGATGTTTTATTAAGTGTTATTAGAAGGTTTCCTATTCAATTAGGTTTTTCTTTCTATTTTATCTTCTCATTTGTATGCTTTTTATTACACTGTGTTCACATTATGCGATTTTTTTCTAGGCAAAACTGCACATGATCAAGGTTCCGATCTGGAATGTATGAAGTGATCTTATGATTTGACCTAGGTGTTTTTGTATTTTGTACCTCATATTTCGCATTTTTGTGGGATTTATAGGTGTTGGTTTTTAATATGATGTCAAATGTAGATAATGGGTGTAGCACAGGACAGAGTAAGTGCTTTGCCTCGCCCTGGGGATGTGGTTCCCCTCCCCCTCCTTTTCAGGAGGAATGGATCTATTTAAACCTGAGGGTCAGGCAGTGCACACAGTTACGACTAAGAACGGTGTAGTTCGAAACGCGTCCATGTGCAGGGGTGTGAGATGGTGTTCACATGATGTAATTTGTTACCAAAAATAAAGACAAAACAACAGAATCTTCAATAGTGCTGGAACTTTTTTCTGCTGTTTATATCTTGAGAACTTACCTGGTTTAGTTCCGTGCACGGAGGATAAAGGATACATGGTGAGCTGGACATTTTGTTTATTAATCTTACCTAACCTCCCCTTTCCGTAAAAAAATACTTGGGATGTCTATGTACAAAAGACCTAATAGTCTGAATGAGATAGCAGCAATGGTGGATTAGTTGGGCATTAGGACCTAAGGACTCATGATCAAGAAGTTCCCACAAACTCTTACATAACAGTTTTGGGCTTACCAGGTGTGCCTTAGGGAAATACCTAAGGGTCCATGGACAAACAGTGCCTACAGCCTCTTGCCTATCCTCCCCTTTTCTTAAAAAAATACTTGGGATGTCTATGTACAAAATACATAATAGTCTGAATGAGCAGCAGTCGTGGAATAGTTGGCCATTAGGGCCAAAGGGCTCATGACCAAGAAGTTCCCACATCCTCTCATCTAGGGGTGGGCGATATAGACTATATGCGATATAAATGATCAAAATTTTCCAACGATAGAGATTTTGTTTATATCGCCATATTGCGGTAGAACATGGCATGCGCCGCTCTCGGCACGCACCATGTTCTCCTGAGCTGGCACAGTGGAGAAGGAGGGAGTCCCTCCCTCCCCACTGTGTGCGGCTGCCGCTGACCACCAATGAGAACAGAGTAGGAGGAGGAGGGACTGTGGCCACTGCGCCACCAATGAGAACAGAGAGTAGGAGGAGGAGGGACTGTGGCCACTGCGCCACCAATGAGAACCGAGAGGAGGAGGAGGGGAGGGACTGTGGCCACTGCGCCACCAATTAATATAGTTAATATGCCTGAATACAAACATAGCCTGCATGTGCCGGCCATATCCAATACCCGGCCTCTATGACTGCACGCTGTGATCCACCGCAATTAACCTCTCAGGTCCTGAGGGGTTAATTGCGGCGGATCGCGGCGCGCAGTAATAGAGGCCAGGTTTGGGATATGACCGGCACATGCAGGCTACGTTTGTATTCAGGCATATTAACTATATTCATTGGTGGCGCAGTGGCCACAGCCCCTCCCTTCTACTCCCCCTCTTCTAAGTATTATATTAATTGCGCCTCCCTCCACACGATTAAATCATTGGTGGCAGTGGCCCCAGGGTGGCAGCTTCTGATCGGAGCCCCAGCAGTGTAATCGCAGGGCTACGATCGGTTACCATGGCAGCCAGGACGCTACTGAAGACCTGGCTGCCATGGTCAGCTCCCTGCTGCTGTGTGCACTATGCACAGGGCAGCAGGGTGAGTGTGAGGTCCTATTCACCCTAATAAGAGCTCTATTAGGGTGAATAGGACAAGGGTTCTAGCCCCTAAGGAGGCTAATAGTTATTAAAAAAAAAAGTTTGAAAAAAACCCCCGGGATATATATCTCATATCCCACATGCTTAAAATTATATCGCAATATAGATTTTAGGCCATATCGCCCACCCCTAAGTCTCACCTGTGCATTAGGGCAGTGCTTGAAGGCCGCTGGCAAAAAGGTGCCTACATACAGCCCCTTTACTTATCCTCCTCTTTCCATAAGAACTACTTGAGAGGTCTATGTACAAAAAACCTAATGGTCCAAATGAGACCGCAGCAGTGGTGGACTGGTCAGTTGGGCATTCTGACGTAGGGACTCATTCCGAAGAACTTGCCACATCGTCTTGTATAACATCTCCTTCCGCCATGAGCTAAACACTGTAAAGTGACTGTGTTGACTCTGCTTGTGTATTAAAACTATGTCGGTTGGTAAGAGGCCGAGGAGGGTCATTTCCCATGGGACCCATACCTCTCTCGGTCCTGGACAAACTTCTTTTTTGTGTCTAACGGAGTATCTTTTTTTTTTTTTTTTTTTGCCCTCAGGGCCCTTGACTACAAATTATCTTGTCATTCTGACCTGAGATAATGATTGTTGTGCCTAGTGGTTCAGCCTTTGCTGTCAGTCTTTGTGAAGAGGTAAAATCGAGGATAATTCTAGAACATGCAGGACGTACGACATCACGCTGGGTAATTAGGAAATGCTTAGAGAACTGACTAATGGAATTTATGGATGACATAATACCGCGGCCGATGTAGTAATTACCTTCTGGAAGCTTGTCTTCAATTGGCCGCCGTGGGTTTCCTTTGCATGTGTTCTCCTCGGGCTAGTAAATAAAATGTCTTCCAGATTAAATTAGACTCCAGGACACTATTTATAGTTTATCAGTATCAGAAACATATTCTCCTAATGCTGGAAATGACTTCCCCTTTAATGTTTTCAGATGTTTTTGAAAAGTCATAAAAATGAAAGTTCTTCTGTTCGCCCACATACGGCATCCATGCCTTCTCCAGATGCCGGGGCTTAATGCACGGTGGATATAGGATAAGCTGGAAGGATTATGTATATATGCATGGAAATGAATAAACATCCACTTTTTAGCTTCCAAAAATGTCCTTTGCGGAGATTTCTCAGCTAAGCTGCCTGTGTGTACTGCATTTTGTACAAATAAATGTCAGGGATGGGAATAATCCAGCCTTACAATGTCTGCAGATGTGCAACTTATCAGGCTTCAGTCATCAGTTCATAGCAGGGTGCAAAAAATAAAAGTGCATAGTCTGGGGATTGAGGAGTATTTTCATTTTCCATAAAGTTTTTTTTTTGCAAAACGTTTTTTTCATTTTTGTTGAATTTAATAAAAATAGATATAGTAAAATTCCATTAATCCACCACCTGGTCTGCCTTGAATTCGCTAATATGGAATAAGACAAAAATGACTCAATGCTGGAAGATCACAAAAAACTTACCTGTTAAGGCCAATTGACACGGGCCAGTGTTCACACTTTAGAACATCATTGCCTGTGCAATCAGCTGACATACGAGCAAATGATGTGCCATTGTTTAAAAGGGGTTATCCGATTTCAGAAACAGCCCCCCCCCCCATGTGCCGGGCCCCTCACAGGTAATATACTTACCCCGCTCCTGGTCTCCGCACCGCTGCTTCTCCCTGCACATCAATGAAAACATCTGGTGTCGGGGGGGAAGCAGCCAATGGCAGGCAGGGACGAGCCTCTCTAGCGTCACCCGCGATCCTAGGGAGGATCGTCCCCATCCCCGCCTGCCATTGACTGCTCCCCCCGACACCGGATGTTTTCATCGGTGTGCAGGGAGAAGCAGCAGCGGCGGTGCGGGGACCAGGATCGGCACGGGGAGCGGGGTAAGTATATTACCTATGAGGGAGCCGGCACATGGGGGTGATGTTTCTGAAGTCGGATAACTCCTTTAATATTCCTGCTAGAAGTTATGAATAAATTACTTGCAGTGAAGGTCCAGATGGGTGTTACCAGTTGGGGGGTGTCGATGGACAGTCTGACACTATCCAATCAGTGCTGCCAGTGCAGGGAAACACCTCCAACTGGTAACAGCCATCTGGACCTTCATTGCAAACTGCTAATCAGTTTATTCATAACTTCTAGCAGGAATAATAAAGGAATAGCACAAGAATAAGAATAGACGCTCCAGAATTGTTATAACATGGGGAGTGCAAGTAGTTACTAAAACAGACATATCAGGAGAGGGGACATCTTTAAATGTGCACTTGTCCTCTCTTTTGTAAAACCGATCCTTTTCTTGATATAAGTAGACAATTCTGACAAATTAACCAATTGAACTAGTAATCTATGACAGCACTTCCCAATCTTTTTACCATGGACAAGGCCTACACATGTTTCCCTCATCCTCGGGAACACCTACAAATATTTCATGCCTTTTACACACGTGATGGCCTTGGTTTTGCTGTCTAGGGGGACCCTTAACCAGGTACCATGGAATCCTGGTTAGGAAACCCTTTATGATGACAACTTTTTGTGTTTGTGTGCGGCCAAGATTCTTCTGTTGGACTAGAGTTTCTTAACATTATGTATGGGTTTAAAATTATCCAATTACTTGAATTATTTCTTTAAAAAAAAATATTTAAGTGAATTGTCTTAAATTTGACATCCAGCACTAGCAAAGGTTTTCCAATCTAGCATTTGTGGAATTCTAGAAAACTGGAATCAAATAATCATTCAACCATCTTGGCGAAACCCAACATTTGGATTTTGAAGTCCTCTGTAACTTTCTACCACTGATCCAACATCCCTATTATCTACCATAGAGCTTTTCTCCATGTCCCATCCATGTGTCGGGGCCACGTTTCATGTCTAAAAACTTCTACGTTGCATCATTTCGTTAACCTCCTCACTTTTATCTTGTTTCTTTGAAGTCAAGAGGATAGGAGAATTTGGACCATCTGATTTCACTAGAGGGATTTAAATTAGACACTTAATGACATGTTGAATTGATTCTGCTCCAAATTCCTCGGTGAACACACCTTTCAGCAATTAGCACGTTTTTGATGAATCCATACCAAGTGATGCTAGGGGGGCTTATTTTTTGGGGAAATTAGCTTATGGCTATTGCGATATAATACAGACTCTGCTGGCCACCCTACCCTACATCTGTAGGTAGCATCTCCTTCAGTCATACCAGAGGCAGCTACATGCTCTGCCTTACCTTCATACCAGCCCTGGTCAGGGTGGTGGTCACCTACTCTGATACTCTGTAGAGTGCCACCAAGTGGAAGACATTGCTCCCACTGAATCATTGTTGATAATGACTCTTACAGATGCCCAAATGTCAAAGGATCCTGATAAGTTCTCTTTCAAAAGTTCAAAAATTATAATAAACATTTATGAAAAAGTTTATAAAAATATGTTAAAAAATTCTCTTTGGGGATCGTCTCAATAAGCTAGGGCCTCGTTGTAAATGGTCTTCAATATGTTTTTCTTTTTAATTTCGAGTCCTTTGCAGAATATTATGGTTTGTAGAACTTTATGAATGGCATATTCTTCTCAGTTCCTTTTTATAGCCCCCGAGGAATCGTTGCGGAGGCTGCGGCACACACACAAAATGTCTTATGAAGTTGTCTAGTCAGACCTACGTCTCCACGCTCTTATTTTCCTTGGTAGTGCTGCAAGCTAATTTTTTTGATGGTTTGATGCATCTGTAGGTTTCTTCCTAGACTAATAAGAGAAGCTTGAACTCCCTTTCATTGGGTATGTGTCAGATTTCTTCCTTGCTTATTCTCTCCCAGTATGTAGATGTTTGCTAATTTAATGAAGAAATGGGACAGCCGAGAACAGAGCGTATAAAGTCGAGTTAAACAGGCTTTGTGGCTTACCACAAGATTTGGAATGCCAATTACTGTACAAGAACAAAAATTACAAGTTCGGTGAGAGGAATCCTTTTCTAAACTGATGCTATTGAGATTAAAGAAAAAAGAAAAGAAAGCATCAAAAAGTTCAGCTTACGAAAGTACTAAAGATAAAAAATATATGGAAAATCTGCCAAACAATAATAAGCAGCTAGGGTTGAATTGAAGAGTGAACCATGTAACACTGTCCGTCCTTTCCTTGAACGTCTGATAAATATGATTTCCCTTAGGGATTTAGAGGAAGCAAGTGTTTTTTTTTATTAATTTGCGTGTTCCGGGTTAAACCAATTATGTAAACAGTAATAATTTATTGAAATAAATGTTCTTCACTTGATTTGGAAAAATAGACATAGTAAAAGGAATAACGTGCTGTGTCTTTAGTTTTGTTGACGAGCACAATATAGTTATGTGTTTTGATGAATGTGGTCTCATCCATGATATGACTAAGTGAACCTTGAAATATTGTTCCATATTGTTCACGATAGGGAAGATAATTATAGGTAAGGCCCACCACAAGATCCAGTAGGTTATTGCCATTGGGCTCAGTCAAGTAATATGGCCAGATAGTCTTGTTTGTTGAAATGAGCAAGGAACTAGGCAACATTAGATTGCGTTGTTTTGGTCAGTGAGTGGACACCAGAATTAGATTCTAGAGAGCACAATGTACTTGTGTATTTAGATGAGTTAAGTCTCATCCATAATTGACCTTTAGTTGTTGTTGTTCCGAGTGCCTCGATAGGTAATTCAATTAAATGAGAAATGTCTTTTAGTACTTTTTCCATTTTAGGAATACAGTTCATGGTAAATTTTCCGCCTAATATTGGTAAGGCCCATAAAACTGTTGACACCACGAAAAGTGCCAGTGGCATCGGTCAAGTAATATCGCCAGATAGTCTTGTTTGCTGAAATTAGCATGAAACTCTGCAACATTGGATTGGGTTGTTGAGGTCAGTGGATAGACACCTGAATTGGGTGGACAGCAACATAAATTCTAAATAGGAATTTAGGATTTTTCTTGATTATATATTTTTGTGATGTCAGAATATTTAGAAGAGTATCACCAGTGGGGGAATAATGGCTTGATCTTCCACCTATGTTGATGGTTTTTGTGCATAGCAGTCCACTCGTGCCTGGCCGGTATCTTAATCTTTGATTGGGAACATGGCTGATTGACATGTAACATAAGTCAGTGCCTAGAAACTCCTTTTATGACCTTTGAATAATTGAATTTGCCATGGAGTCTCCTGTGATGCTGCTATCTCTTGACCTTAAAAATTGGCCCTATCCTTCCAACTCTTTGTTCAAAACCATCAGAAGTCTAACATTGCCCATGTTTTCCAGGTGCTAACTATTTTGGATTTCATTGATGCCATGTGCTGTGACTGGTGCTTACATTTTTGTTTTCCTCCTTCTGATGGCAACTTGCAGATCAAAGGCCATACAGATGTTTTACGTTGTCTTATCTTTACAGTCTTCAGTCTATTGAGTTTTGCTTGTAATCAAAGCCAAAGCGTATTCTCAATCACCTCTTGGCGTCGTCGTTTGGATAACCCGGTTCATACTCTTTCAGTTCAGGGGCAATTGGGAACCATGACATTTTCTAAAGAGTAAGACTGTAGAAGAATAAAGATGGTGAGTAGAATCTGGCACCTGGAGAGTTGCTACTCCATCACAGGAATGGAGGCTTGTTTCTCCTCAAAGAAATTGAGTGAGAGAACTGTTGAGTTCTGTGACTAAGGTTCAGCTGGCTTTCAACAGAGTTGGATTGTGGAAAAAAAAAAATCAAACTTACGTGGCTGGTCTTGTAGAGTGCACCATTTTGTGATGGATCCTGCGCTACCGCTATCTTAACGGGGTTGTCCAGCTTGTTGGTAATTTTTAACTATCTACATAATACTATCTATTGTTTAATAATTTTACTCCATCATCAATAAAGATCCCATTACTATAGAGAGTGCCCCACTACTATTTTTATTTAATTTTTAACTATCGATAGTAGAGTGAACAATCAGTTTAAAAAATATTGACCTGCTCCCGGACGCTCCATTCCGTGTCCCTGGTTCTCTTCAGTGGTCTTCTGGTCTCCATCCAGTAAAGTTTCAGACAGACCTGGTCATGTGTGCCACTGCCGCCAATGACTGTCCTCAACGGTGATTTGTCTCCAAGTGGCATATCACTGCTGGGTCATATCCCACTTGGGGACAAGTCTTGTCTGAGGCCCATCATGGACAAAAGCGGCCCTTGTGACCCCGTCTGTCCAGAAGACCACTGAAGGAAGCCAGGCAGCTGATTTGGATTGGTGAGGAGAACGTCAGTGTGATTATATTATTTTTTTCAACAGGTAGAGCACTTTGCTTTTAATAGTATGTCCAAAAAGATGGGCAACCTTTTTAAGGGTGTGACCATCTGAAATCACATACAGGATGAGGACCATACTTCGAAATAGTCTGTCACACAGTTTTTGTCTTTGGGATACAAAATTTTGATGTTTGAACTCCTCTTCTCCTTTGGTTTAGTGTGCAGATGTCCTCCTCCACAAAATACAGCAGGTGCTCTTTAAAAAGGATATGGCTACTACATTTTTAACTAATGAGTTATATTTTTGCTGAATTTCCTATTATTGGACCTCTTCCATGAGATTTATGATATTTTACTACCTAAGAAAATGTTGGCAGATCGCTTGCTAATTTATTTCACTTCACGTTTCTCAATTATATAAAATGTCCCTTTGAATAAAATCTTTGTTCCCCCAAAGTGAATTCTGCATATGTACACTCGTCATCGAGAAGAGCCATTTCACAGTTGCAATGGGGGCCGAAAGAATTTTTCTGGCAAAACGCTTGGAAAAGAAGACTCGAGACTTAAAGTCCCGAGAGCTCTGAAAATCTAGACTCTGCTTTCAGTGAGGGCCTGCTAAAGACATTAAGTTCCCTGCAAACATCCATCTATCAGCAGTAAAGTATTTGTAAAAGGCCTACTTTGTTCTGAACTCACAGGCCCACTGATTATTCACAGTGCCTTTATTGTGGAAATTGGTTGATGACCCTTTACCCTCAGTAACGATGAGAGATTTATGTATTTTAACACCCAAGGATGATGTATTTGTTAACTGCGGGCCAGCCGGAGCCACCGCTGCCAATATCTATTTTTATGATCGGTCTTTTTTTAAGGTGCCCTGTGTGTATCAGGAACAAACATGGATTAGTTTAGCAAAAATAGCCATATATGCCTTCATGACCCATCGGATACACATCATTTTGCAGAGTGGTCCATAGCTGTAAGTTCAACAAGTAGCAGAAGCCAACATGTAGGTCTAAGTCTACAGCCAGGACTTTACATCATCGTAGTGAGATGTTCTAATTTTAGTATAAATGACCATGTAAACTTTATTCGATCTTAGCACCTTTAGATCTCAATGTCAATGTGTCGCTCTTGCCTAAAGTCATGGGCTCCAAAAATCACAGCCTGCCTTGTTCTCCAAGTTACCCCAGTCTTGATATCAGGGGCAAAAACGAATTCACAGACAATACCAACGCACAGCCAAGGGTAGGAATAGTTTTAGGATCAAAGTCGTTGCGTGGTGACGAGGCATCTTGGATGGTGACTGTTGCCCAAACCCCCAATAGGTATGATAGAGAGGGTCTCATTTTTTAAGTGCATGTCTCTTGGGATCTTGGCATCTGTTTCCTACTTATAGGGGTTCTCCAACTTAGAC
Source organism: Bufo bufo (assembly GCF_905171765.1). NCBI lineage: Eukaryota > Metazoa > Chordata > Amphibia > Anura > Bufonidae > Bufo > Bufo bufo. The sequence continues at coordinate 792,926,590 of NC_053390.1, read as the reverse complement.
AACCCCATCTCACATTGTAGATCTTCCTCTTTTAGGCTAATCCAAGAGTGACCAACTCTTTCCTTCTTGAGGCTTCCCTAGTCGAAGACACCCAAACTTCTCAAAACGTTACAGAAACTGCCCACCCCTTTAAAAATGTGTATTCTTATCGTTGTGATATATTTGATCCAACCCCGAGTTAAGCTTCTGCTACTGCTGACTGGTGTATTTTTGTTATGAAGGGGTTAACTCCAGGATTATATAGGGCTGTGGAAGGAACGGAGAATGAAGCTTCATACCAGGTCCCTAGCACTTCATTTCTATTAGCCATATTTTTTCCATTTTCATTTGTCCATAAAAACAAGGAAATGTAATTAAATAGACTGCATAACGATGCATCCAGAAACCTCAAAATATACGGACAAAAAGAAACTTGGCAGTGAAGGAACACAAAAGTCCCTCTCCACATTCCCATTACAGCCAATACAACATACAGTTTATAAGCCGTGAGTTGTGTTTATCTAGATATTATATTTTAGGCTTTCTTTCTGAAGATGAGCTCCCCTTACAAGTAGTTTTGAAGTTCACAAGCATTCGATAATACAAAATATCTGACAATCAGGCACCTATCAGATCCTATCCTGGCTGGTTTGAGAGGATTATCTCCTGAAGACAACTCCACTCATTAAACCGGTTGTCCAAGATTTTGATGTTGATGGGAGCAGGCCTCAAGCCCTTTAGAAGGTCTCTGTCCATATCTTAGTGGCCACAAGGGGGCGCTTCAGACGTTGCTACACATTATTTCCAACACGTGATTTGCGTTAGTTACACTTTTGCCCTTGATAGGGCACTACCAGCCTTGAGACGTGATCTGTAGATGGTGGGTTTCAAGTCTACACTGGATGAAGCATCTTCCTGCTCTCAAGGATGAATCATAATTGTGAAATTTTCTGCAATGGATTCTACAACACATTAAGAAAATGTGAATTAAAGGACCTGTACCTCTATCTCATATCTATCTATATATCGATCTATCTAATATCTATCTATATCTTATCTAGTTATGTATCCATCTACTATCTATCTATCTATCTATCTCTTCTTTTTGTGTGTATATTCCTCCTCTTTGTTCTTTCTTTCTTTCTTTCTTTCATTTTCCTAGATATTCTGGATTATCAATCATATGTTTAATTAGAACAGTTTTCTAGATTTTTTTTTTCTCTTCTCAGTCATCTGCTTCTATAAAATTTCACATGTTCTACAGTTCTGAACTGGAAATAAGTGCCGGATTATCAGACTTTCTAGATTCTCAGTTGCTGCATTAAAAGAGTCTCCCTGTACATCCAAAGCTGAATATGGATGGAAACATAGCCCCTGACCAGGAAAGCTGGGTGACAACCAACATGGCCACCATTACAGCTCCCAAGTGAACTGTCCTCCAGCTCTACCATCAGTCTGGCTGCACAGCAGTATATGAGCAGGCTGTGTATAACCGGATAACCAGACCCATGGCTCCAGTTGACAAGCAGCATAGAATTACTCCGTCTGTCCACTGCACAGAAATCCGAGGAATCTCGCAGAAGAGTGAGATGGCGCCTCCTGACTGTGTAACGTAATTCCAATATTTGTGCATCATGTTCTGTGTTTTTGGGCTACTGTTTGCTATGAGTCTCCATTTTGTCCGTTTGTACTTTGTGCTGAGCAGGATCCAGAGATCCCCTCCCCCCCACCCCTCATTCATTGCTAGAATTGTTCTGCTATATTTATTTCAAGCTAGTAGCTCAGGGGACGTGCCCTTTCTGCTGCAGCTAGTGGCAGTTGAAGGATGGAACTGAGCATGTGCTTCCATCCCATTACGCAGGACAGAAATTTTTTAAAAAGAGCAAACAGCAGGTGACGCTATACAGATAGATGTAGCGATCCCAAGTTACATCCTGTATTATACTCCAGAGCTGCACTCACTACTCTGCTGGTGTAGTCACCGTGTACATACATACATACATTACATTACTTATCCTGTACTGATCCTGCGTTACATCCTGTATTATACTCCAGAGCTGCACTCACTGTTCTGCTGGTGTAGTCACCGTGTACATACATACATACATTACATTACTTATCCTGTACTGATCCTGCGTTACATCCTGTATTATACTCCAGAGCTGCACTCACTGTTCTGCTGGTGCAGTCACTGTGTACATACATTACTTATCCTGTACTGATCCTGAGTTACATCCTGTATTATACTCCAGAGCTGCATTCACTATTCTGCTGGTGGAGTCACTGTGTACATACCTTACATTACTTATCCTGTACTGATCCTGCGTTACATACTGTATTATGCTCCAGAGCTGCACTCACTGTTCTGCTGGTGTAGTCACCGTGTACATACATACATACATTACATTACTTATCCTGTACTGATCCTGCGTTACATCCTGTATTATACTCCAGAGCTGCACTCACTGTTCTGCTGGTGCAGTCACTGTGTACATACATTACTTATCCTGTACTGATCCTGAGTTACATCCTGTATTATACTCCAGAGCTGCATTCACTATTCTGCTGGTGGAGTCACTGTGTACATACCTTACATTACTTATCCTGTACTGATCCTGCGTTACATACTGTATTATGCTCCAGAGCTGCACTCACTGTTCTGCTGGTGTAGTCACTGTGTACATACATACATACATACATTACATTACTTATCCTGTACTGATCCTGCGTTACATCCTGTATTATACTCCAGAGCTGCACTCACTGTTCTACTGGTGCAGTCACTGTGTACATACATTACTTATCCTGTACTGATCCTGAGTTACAACCTGTATTATACTCCAGAGCTGCATTCACTATTCTGCTGGTGGAGTCACTGTGTACATACCTTACATTACTTATCCTGTACTGATCCTGCGTTACATACTGTATTATGCTCCAGAGCTGCACTCACTGTTCTGCTGGTGCAGTCACTGTGTACATACATTACTTATCCTGTACTGATTCTGAGTTACATCCTGTATTATACTCCAGAGCTGCACTCACTATTCTGCTGGTGCAGTCACTGTGTGCCTACATTACATTACTTATCCTGTACTGATCCTGAGTTACATCCTGTATTATACTCCAGAGCTGCACTCATTTCTATACTGGGAAAAAAAAAATGTTATTGGGTTTGGTGTAATAACTCTGAACCAACTCTGTTCAGACACTAAGCAAGCATGGAATACTGAATCGTTCCAGCAGAACTGTGAGTGCAGCTCTAAAGGAGCAGTACAAGATAAGTAATATAATGTGCTTACAGAGTGACTCAGACTTTTATGTAGATCAATTCTTTACCTCATATTATAATGCTCAAAAGTGGACCTGCCCTTTAACTCTATTCACCACCTTACAGTTTCTGGCCGGGCACGCTCCCAGCACCTGGCACTTCGGTTGTCTTTTCCTCCCTGTATATCCCAGACCGTCTTATCTCGATCCTCATCAGGCAGGATGACACTAGTTAAGCATGGGTAGCTGAAGGAAATCCAGCGAGGAGGAAGTGGCCGGCCATTCAGTGTTTGCGTAGGATCACTTCCACCGATCACTTCCAGATGTTGGCTCTCATTGTCGCACTTTGCTGTGTCGGAGCAGTAATAGTTGAAGAGGCCGGTTAATAAATCAATCCTCCGGACTCATCTCTGGTCGAAGCTGCCAGAATTTTATTATTTTTTACTCCTGGTTTCCAAAGAGACTGTGAATCTCAGAGAAATTCTAGCAAACAATGGCGTGGACGTCCCTCCTGTTATTCCTCTTCATTAACATGTGATCGACAGCTGTAAAACAGGAGAATGGCACAACAAGGGGGGGGGGGGGGATTTATCAAAACTGGCGTCAAGGAAAACCCATAGCAACCAATCAGAATCCACCTTTCATTTCTGACAGCTCCTTTGGAAAACGAAAGGTGGAATCTGATTGGTTGCTAGGGGCAACTAAGCCAGTTCTACTTTACACCAGTTTTGATAAGTCTCCCTCATGGAGGCACATCTCACCTTCCCCAAAAACATCAAAAACTTAATATATAATAAATAAGACACTACAATCTGGGTTGGATGAATAATGGCTGCAATGCTTTATTATGGGTTACCTTAAATAAACAACACCAGAATCAATTATCATAAATAAATATAAATAATTCCACATTAAATAAATAAATAAACCCATAAGCATAATCAATTACTGAGAACTACATCCACTCGTTAAGGCGGGGCCCCCTGCAGATTGCAGGCCCAAATTGTAAATATCTAGTCCAATCTCTGAAAGATGGACATTGTCAGACCTAAATAGACCAAGTAATGATCCCTCCAAGTCTGAGTGCCTGTATGAAAAACCACCTACTAAAGGAAGAAACTTTTCCATTGCCCTATTGATCCTTTTCCGAATCTTTTCAAGAAATAACTGGTCCCTGGTTGACCAAACCAGGCGAGGCACAATTTCAGAGAAAATCTGATTAACCTTTGGCAACATACCTTTTATTAAGGCCAAATCTCTCTTCATTTCCCCAAATAATTCACAGGTTTTTACCTTACCTAAATCATTACAACCTAAATGAATAATTAAAACATTAGGCAACTGCCACCTTGAACAAAGTTTATGAATTTCAATGACCAGCTTCTTCCAACACAGGCCTCTAACCCCTAACAAAAAAATATATTAAACGCTGAAGAATCAAAAGACAAATTTTCTGAATAAACTCTCTTTTCTGCTTTCTTCTGAGCCCAAAAAACATAAGAATTGCCTACAATCCATATAATCACTTGGTTTCCTGCAAAAAGAAGATTAATTAGTCTGAAATAAGTAGCTCAGGCCTGATATATTATCTAAATCTGCTAGAATCCCAACGACCAATATTTTTAACTACGGACTCATCTAAACCCCATCTAGCCGCCTCCGTAGCTGCCCCAATTCTAAAGGAATGAGAGGATATATTAAAGGAACTAAGCCCCAAAGCATTTTTTAAGGACCGAACAGAATTGAAACTTAGACAAAGGTGAACCATCTTTATGGATCAAAAGTGGGCCAGGCCCAGCTAGCCGAACATCAAACCATAATCTAATAGTATCAACCGGGCATAATTTAGACCCTACCCAAGAATTTAGACTCCCTGATCACCCCCCTGTCATTGATCACCCCCCTGTAAGGCTCCATTCAGATGTCCGTATGTTTTTTACGGATCCACGGATACATGGATCGGATCCGCAAAACACATACGGACATCTGAATGGAGCCTTATAGGGGGGTGATCAATGACAGGGGGGTGATCACCCCATATAGACTCTCTGATCACCCCCCTGTCATTGATCACCACCCTGTCATTGATCACCCCCCTGTAAGGCTCCATTCACACATTTTTTTGGCCCAAGTTAGCGGAAATTTTTTTTTTTTTCTTACAAATCCTCATATTCCACTAACTTGTGTCCAAAAATAAAATTCACATGAACTCACTATACCCCTCACGGAATCCAAATGCGTAAAATTTTTTAGACATTTATATTCCAGACTTCTTCTCACGCTTTAGGGCCCCTAGAATGCCAGGGCAGTATAAATACCCCACATGTGACCCCATTTCGGAAAGAAGACACCCCAAGGTATTCCGTGAGGGGCATATTGAGTCCATGAAAGATTGAAATTTTTGTCCTAAGTTAGCGGAAAGGGAGACTTTGTGAGAAAAAAAAAAAATCAATTTCCGCTAACTTGTGCCAAAATTTTTTTTTTTCTATGAACTCGCCATGCCCCTCATTGAATACCTTTGGGTGTCTTCTTTCCAAAATGGGGTCACATGTGGGGTATTTATACTGCCCTGGCATTTTAGGGGCCCTAAAGCGTGAGAAGAAGTCTGGGATCCAAATGTCTAAAAATGCCCTCATAAAAGGAATGTGGGCCCCTTTGCGCATCTAGGCTGCAAAAAAGTGTCACACATCTGGTATCGCCGTACTCAGGAGAAGTTGGGCAATGTGTTTTGGGGTGTCATTTTACATATACCCATGCTGGGTGAGATAAATATCTTGGTCAAATGCCAACTTTGTATAAAAAAATGGGAAAAGTTGTCTTTTGCCGAGATATTTCTCTCACCCAGCATGAGTATATGTAAAAAGACACCCCAAAACACATTGCCCAACTTCTCCTGAGTACGGGGATACCAGATGTGTGACACTTTTTTGCAGCCTAGGTGGGCAAAGGGGCCCACATTCCAAAGAGCACCTTTCAGATTTCACCGGCCATTTTTTACAGATTTTGATTTCAAACTACTTCTCACGCATTCGGGCCCCTAAAATGCCAGGGCAGTATAACTACCCCACAAGTGACCCCATTTTGGAAAGAAGACACCCCAAGATATTTCGTGATGGGCATAGTGAGTTCATGGAAGTTTTAATTTTTTGTCACAAGTTAGTGGAATATGAGACTTTGTAAGAAAAAAAAAAAAAATCATCATTTTCCGCTAACTTGTGACAAAAAATTAAAAGGTCTATGAACTCACTATGCCCATCAGCGAATACCTTGGGGTGTCTACTTTCCGAAATGGGGTCATTTGGGGGGTGTTTGTACTGTCTGGCCATTGTAGAACCTCAGGAAACATGACAGGTGCTCAGAAAGTCAGAGCTGCTTCAAAAAGCGGAAATTCACATTTTTGTACCATAGTTTGTAAATGATATAACTTTTACCCAAACCATTTTTTTTTTTACCCAAACATTTTTTTTTAATCAAAAACATGTAGAACAATAAATTTAGAGAAAAATTTATATATGGATGTCGTTTTTTTTGCAAAATTTTACAACTGAAAGTGAAAAATTTCATTTTTTTGCAAAAAAATCGTTAAATTTCGATTAATAACAAAAAAAGTAAAAATGTCAGCAGCAATGAAATACCACCAAATGAAAGCTCTATTAGTGAGAAGAAAAGGAGGTAAAATTCATTTGGGTGGTAAGTTGCATGACCGAGCAATAAACTGCTAAAGTTGTGGAGTGCCGATTTGGAAAAAAGGGCCTGGTCACTAGGGGGGTATAAACCTGTGGTCCTTAAGTGGTTAACAAAGTAGAACATAAAACAGAATGAGGAAAACCTACAAATAAAAAGTCATCTAACTAATGTAATACACCTTCAGAAGGAACTTGAGTCTGAATCACCCAATGAATAAATGTGGAAAAACATTCAAAATAGAAGCAAGATAACGAGAAACCCATTGGGAGGCATTTGTCAAAATAGAAACTGCCCTCAAACTGAAAGCCCAAAGAGTCAAAACCTGAAGGAATGACTGGGAGTAAGAGCTCCTGTACCAAAACGCCTCAGTAAAGACAATGCGTTATCAAACCAAGAGTATTCTACTGAAGCATTAGACATCATTTAGCGAACTTTTCCCAGGGAATGACATTGTGAATAAGTCTAAATTCTCCCGGTTCCTTCTTTGGAACAATCCCCAAAGGTGACAATCTAAAATTTTAAGAAAGGTGGGTTAGAAAATGGACCGGCAATTCTACCAAGTTCCAAATCCTTCTGTAATTTAACTCTAATTACCTCCTTAAAACGACTTACAGATTTTAAATTATCCACCCAGCAACAACCTTCTCCCAGGAATTCAGGAACTTCAAATCCAATATGAAGACCATCAAATATTTATTTAGCTTTCGCCTAATCTGGGTACTGACTGAAGCATTTCTGAAAGCCTCACTGGCGTCCACGCTTTTAGAAAACTGATCCCTGGTACTTGGCTGTTGCTGGTTGACTTGAGAGTTCCTTTTAAAACAACGCACCATTGGATGCATACCACCACAGAAGGAACATTTATGCTTATATCTACAATTAGATAACCATTTATATGAAGACTCATTAAATGCAAAACTTACCCCTTTTCTGAAATTGTATTGTGGGTTACCCGGTGATTTCACTGGCAACGATTTTTGTGGTAACATCAGATTAACCCACAATCCAATATCTTTCACTCCCCATTTCAGTGACGGATGTATCGCCAATTTTTGGCAAAACATTTCGCCATATTGAAACCAAGCCATCCCGCCAAAATTGCGGTAGGCCTCCAAAATAATATCTAAATGTTGAAACAGACCACTACAATATTCTGGGTGTTTTTCACCAAGGACTGCAGCATAAATGCTAAATGCTTGAATCCAATTATTTAATGACCTACTAGAGAAACGTCTCCCATCATCTTCACTTTTTTCATCTTTCTTTTCCATCCGCACTACATGTTCCTTTGCTGAAGGCAGCAATGACAATACCTCAATAAATACCAAACGCCAATTTTTTTCTTTTAATACTATTACTTAAATGAAAACCAAGTGGCGATATTTCACATACCATCACACAGATCTTATTAGCACCAATACCTTTCTCCAACACTGGCACGTTTTTTTTCCACCGCTGCACTATTAGTATTAACTTTCTCACCATTAGAAATCCAGACATCAGATGCTGGATGAACCAATCGCCTACCAGCCAGCAGCTTAACCAAACCTGACCGTAACAGGGACTCAGACGAAGACGACACATGAAGGTTCTCACCATCAGTAACTCCCTCATGGACAAGTCCAGAGGATGTTACTTGCCTAGCTCTCCTATGTGGGCCAGGAGGTGACTCAACCACAACCTGTGGGATCCCCTCAACTGGCTGCCCCATCGACTCTTCCGTTGCTCCTCCCCCTGTAGTAAAATGCTGGCTGTCCTCCTCCTCCACTGCTGCTTGTGTGCCCCGGCGTTGTTCTCTGTAGAGGCCAGCGTTCTCCCTGCTGCCAGGCCGGCCGCTCTGTGTCCCTGGCTCGTTGATCCTGGAGGACCTGCTTCTCCGTCTTCCTCCAGCAGATGGCGCTGCTTCATGACCAGATGTGCCGCTCTGTTCCGCCTGCGCCGCGCCTTGGGAGGAGGAGTATAAGCACTCCTAGCTCTTTTGCAAGGGAGCGCAGCCAACTCCTCCCCCCTCTGCTGGCAGGCAGCCGGATCTTCACTGCCCGCCTCCGGCGCAGCGCTGCTTCCTTCTTCTGGCTTCATCCCCGATGTCGGCAGCTGTTCAAGGCATCTCTGCAGCAAGTCTTCTCCGCCGGCAGCCTCCGCCATCAATCAGCTGGCGCAGCAGGACGTCCATAGCGTAGGACCAGCGATGCTCCTCTTCTTTTTCAAACTGGCCCCGAACCACTGGAACACCTGAAATATAAAGGGGACAAGCTGGATTTCTCCCCCATCAACCGCCAGCACCAATCAGCGTTGAGGATTCTTGAGCCACCACCAACAACATCAAAAAACGGAATAAGCCAGTTATCTCAGCGCCAAACTCAGGTATCTTCTGCAAATAAAAGAGCGGGAAAAAGAGAGGTGGGGGGGGGGGGGAGAAGGCGATTACATAGAAATATATGAGGTGCCTGTGCCCCCAGGTGTCCCTCAAGCTAAACGCTCTGATGGACTATTCATTATGTAAGTTCTGGGCCTAGCTACGTCTAGTATGACTCCACTCGGGGGGTAGTCACTCCTTCATGTGACGGTTTGGCTGTCAGGTCAGGGAAATAAAGAGTTAAAATCATTTTCAGCTGTCCGGAAATATCATGTGCACGCTTATGCACATACACATATAATAGACAACGACATGCATACGTACAAGCGCGCACACCCTCATACACACAGAGACATGATACATGTGCGTATACACACACTTTACAGACAGTAATGCACGTATACGCTCCCACAATGCACGCAGACCTATACCGTATAGACATACACACACATAATGCGCATACACTATATAACCTAGATTGTATATGTATATATATACACACACACACGTCTATATACTGACTTACATATGGACAGCTAAAAATACACACACTCATGCATGCATACAAAAACGCACACTTATACACACATACATCACACACTTTTCAAACACATACATGCACATACACACGCACCTAACGCAAATATACTATATATTCAAGACTGTATATACAGTATAAACACCTAAGCCAGCAGATAAACAGCTTATACATACATGTAAACACTTATCATGTGCATAGATGTACATACACATGTACAAGCACGCTCTTCGCATTAGCCTATATATATAAAACTTACAACATGGAGCCATACATACTTCCATATGAACGGTATACAGATGTTCATACATATACAAAGCTACGCACTCGAACTTAAAGAACACTTAGGGCTCATGCACACAAACTTTTTTTTTTCAGTTTACATTCTGTTTTTTTACAGGTCCGTATGCAGGTCTGCAAAAAAAACAAAAAAAAAAACGGAAATGACTTTGTGTGCATTCCGTATGTTCGCATATCCGTTCCGCAAAAAAATGCAGACAAGGACAGGCATTGTTACCATGGATCCGCAAGAAAAACGGATGCAATAAGGATGTCACACGGATGTCATCCGTCTTTTATTTATTTTTTCGCAGATCCGTGTTTTGTGGACCGCAAAATACATACAGTATGTATAGGGTAAATGCTCGCATTCAGGGGCGTAGCTAACGGCTCATGGGCCCTAGTGCAAGAGTTCAGCTTGGGCCCCCCTTCCCTCAGTGCGTTGTGTGTCTTCTTATGTGGCACAAGGGTCTTTGGGCCCCCTCAGGCTCCTGGGCCCGGTAGCGACTGCTACCTCTGCACCCCCTATAGCTACGCCCATGCACGCATTCAGGATATATATGCAGAGAATCTGTACTCAAATCTGCAGGTGTTTGCAGGGAAATCTGTTGGTGTGGATTTTCATTCCGTTTTGTATACGGGTTTGGTGCGGATGTTAAGTGAATGTACATGAGAATTTCAAATTCTCATAGAATACTATGTGCATGCACAGTATAGTATAGGTACAAATACCTATAAAAACATTATACAGTCGTGGCCAAAAGTTTTGAGAATTACATAAATATTGGAAATTGGAAAAGTTGCTGCTTAAGTTTTTATAATAGCAATTTGCATATACTCCAGAATGTTATGAAGAGCGATCAGATGAATTGCATAGTCCTTCTTTGCCATGAAAATTAACTTAATCCCAAAAAAAACTTTCCACTGCATTTCATTGCTGTCATTAAAGGACCTGCTGAGATCATTTCAGTAATCATCTTGTTAACTCAGGTGAGAATGTTGACGAGCACAAGGCTGGAGATCATTATGTCAGGCTGATTGGGTTAAAATGGCAGACTTGACATGTTAAAAGGAGGGTGATGCCTGAAATCATTGTTCTTCCATTGTTAACCATGGTGACCTGCAAAGAAACGCGTGCAGCCATCATTGCGTTGCATAAAAATGGCTTCACAGGCAAGGATATTGTGGCTACTAAGATTGCACCTCAATCAACAATTTATAGGATCATCAAGAACTTCAAGGAAAGAGGTTCAATTCTTGTTAAGAAGGCTTCAGGGCATCCAAGAAAGTCCAGCAAGCGCCAGGATCGTCTCCTAAAGAGGATTCAGCTGCGGGATCGGAGTGCCACCAGTGCAGAGCTTGCTCAGGAATGGCAGCAGGCAGGTGTGAGCGCATCTGCACGCACAGTGAGGCGAAGACTTTTGGAAGATGGCCTGGTGTCAAGAAGGGCAGCAAAGAAGCCACTTCTCTCCAAAAAAAACATCAGGGACAGATTGATCTTCTGCAGAAAGTATGGTGAATGGACTGCTGAGGACTGGGGCAAAGTCATATTCTCCGATGAAGCCTCTTTCCGATTGTTTGGGGCATCAGGAAAAAGGCTTGTCCGGAGAAGAAAAGGTGAGCGCTACCATCAGTCCTGTGTCATGCCAACAGTAAAGCATCCTGAGACCATTCATGTGTGGGGTTGCTTCTCATCCAAGGGAGTGGGCTCACTCACAATTTTGCCCAAAAACACAGCCATGAATAAAGAATGGTACCAAAACACCCTCCAACAGCAACTTCTTCCAACAATCCAACAACAGTTTGGTGGAGAACACTGCATTTTCCAGCATGATGGAGCACCGTGCCATAAGGCAAAAGTGATAACTAAGTGGCTCGGGGACCAAAACGTTGACATTTTGGGTCCATGGCCTGGAAACTCCCCAGATCTTAATCCTATTGAGAACTTGTGGTCAATCCTCAAGAGGCGGGTGGACAAACAAAAACCCACTAATTCTGACAAACTCCAAGAAGTGATTATGAAAGAATGGGTTGCTATCAGTCAGGAATTGGCCCAGAAGTTGATTGAGAGCATGCCCAGTCGAATTGCAGAGGTCCTGAAAAAGAAGGGCCAACACTGCAAATACTGACTCTTTGCATAAATGTCATGTAATTGTCGATAAAAGCCTTTGAAACGTATGAAGTGTGTGTAAGTATATTTCACTACATCACAGAAACAACTGAAACAAAGATCTAAAAGCAGTTTAGCAGCAAACTTTGTGAAAACTAATACTTGTGTCATTCTCAAAACTTTTGGCCACGACTGTACATGCACATGTTCACACTGAAGTATGCACACAAACATACATGTCCACGGTCATACTCCTACGTATGCAGTTGTGCTCATACGTGTGCCGTACAGTTACAAGCATACACCCACAATTACCTATACAGACTTCATACACGCGCCCATCTGGACTGCTGCAGCTCCCTCTCTGACTATGGGGCCGCACTACATTTCAGAAGAAGCGCACCATTGTGCGAGGAAGTAACTGGCTAGAAAATGCAGAGAATTTTTCGGCCACAATGTGTTTGCACTAGGAAGCGAGGGACTTGCTGGAATGCAGAGCACGCTTCCAAAAATATTCCCTGCAAATAGCCCTCACGGTCTATAACGGTTATTTTTATTGAACCACCGGTCCCATGAATCCCGGTGATGTCATACTCCCTCATGGCGGAGATGAAAGTACAAAGAATGTTCTGTGGTTTTTCACAAATTGAGCCAACAGCTGAAACAGCTCACGTGTTTTTTTATTTTTTTTTAACCCCTTTGCTGCCGGTGGGGCTTACTCATGGAGGATGGGCGGTGTCTACCCAGATCCGGCACACAAAGGGTTCAGCGAACATTGTTGTTCCTACTTTGCACTATGGCGGACATCAAGGAAATACCTGCCGTTCCTGCTGCAATCTGCGGCTTTATTTAAATTTTTTAAAATTTTCTTAATTTTTTTTTTATCTTACATAGCTGCATAAAGTCGTAACGTAGGCCATACATGGTGTTTCGGCTGAACGCTGTCTCTTCGGACCCCCTCCTGTACACAGGAATAAGTCACAAAGCCAGGATTGTTAGATGATTTCAGCTCTGAAGCTGGCAGAATTGTGAATGCAGCTCTGGATGTTGTATCGCTGACAACATTTTGTGTTGATTCCTTTCGTATGCATACACTGACGAGATGTTCCTAGGTGGACATACCTAGAAAAGAACCTATATGCCCCCACCCCCTACCCCTTGTACACAGATCTGTCAAACTTAAAGGGAACCTGTCACCAGGATTTTGTGTATAGAGCTGAGAACATGGGTTGCTAGATGGCCGCTAGCACATCAGCAATATCCAGTCCCCATAGCTCTGTGTGCTTTTATTGTGTAAAAAAAAAACCTATTTGATACATATGCAAATTAACCTGAGATGAGTCCTGTCCCTGAGATGAGTCCTGTCCCGGGAGATGAGTCCTGTCCCGGGAGATGAGTCCTGTCCGGGGAGATGAGTCCTGTCCGGGGAGATGAGTCCTGTCCGGGGAGATGAGTCCTGTCCGGGGAGATGAGTCCTCAGGTTAATTTGCATATGTATCAAATCTGTTTTTTTTTACACAATAAAAGCACACAGAGCTATGGGGACTGGGTATTACGTATGTGCTAGTGGCCATCTAGCAACCCATGTCCTCAGTTCTATACCCAAAATCCAGGTGACAGGTTCCTTTTAATACTTTTTAGGGAATTCTCCAATTTCCTGCAAGAGCGAAAATGTCAGCGTTAACAGTGTCTTGATTTATAGGCAGGGCAGTCAGGCTCATACGCTTTTAACGGGTCCCCCCAGGAATCCCACCGCCATAAGCGAAGGGCAGAGCTGTGTTCATACATGCAGCCTGATGAAGAGCCCGCTCCGCTGACAGATATACAGTGGCAGGAAGTTGTAAAGAGTGTCAGGGTTTCCATTGTAATTCGGCACCCCACAGTGAGGGGGGATGATTTATGGGATGGAGTCAGGGAACTGTTTGGGTTCTGGCGAGTCTGTCGTGGCTACATAAAATATATTGTATTTTTCTTATAATGGTCGCCCCTGCAGGGAGCCGAGGCTTCCCCATGGTAGCCTCATGCCCGGTCATTTCATCGAAGCCCAGCCATCCCCCCATAGGGTTAAATAAGATCATAAAATGTCATGGCTGGATTGAATAACCGCCTGGTGCTATGGATTTTTCAAGAGGTTGGGTTGTTGCTTTTGACTTTTATGGTGTGTTTTTTTTTATTTTCTTTTAAATTTTTTGAGTCTAGATTTAGTTTGTCTGACCATATCTCTTCAGCTGTAAACCTATAAATACTTGTGTGCCCCATACACACCATGTGCATTGTGCTTTCCCTTTACTATTCCTCCTGGAAACGTAATCCTCCATAGCCTGGTGCTCTGATTTTTCAAGAGGTTGGTCGTTGCTTTTACATTTTATGGTATTTTTTAGGTTAGGTTTGGTTAGTCTGTGCGTATCTTATCAGCTCGCCTGACAAATCTGTCTTAGTAAATACCTGTATGTTCTATAAAGGCACAATTCTTTGAAATGTGTATTGTGTTGTCCCTCTGTTATTCTTACAGGAAATATAAGAAAAAAATGTTCAACTTTTTTGTCGTTAGAGTGTGTCTCTACCCTGACAGATGTCCGATTGTGCAGGAAAACCCTCAATCAAGGCTACTTTCACACTTGCGTTGTTAATTCCGGTATTCAGATTTGCCAGAGGATCTCAATACCGGAATTAGACGGATCCGTTTTGATTTTGCACATCAGGATGCATCCGTCCCTTTAGGATGCGGCTGTGTCAAATCAAAATAGAAAAAAAACGGATCCGTCACTAAATACATTGAAAGTCAATAGGTGATGGCTCCAGTTTTTTAGGCTTAAAAAACGGATCCGTCACCTTTGACTTACATTTTTCTTCTAGTTTTTTTTTCAGTTTTTATGACCCGTCACAAAACGGAATGCTGCAGGAATCTAAGACATCCTGATGCATCCTGAACGGATCTCTTTCCATTCAGAATATATGAGGACCAAACGGAAGTTTTTTTTCCAGGTATTGAGATCCTCTGCCGGATCTCGAAAAACAACAATGCGAGTGTGAAAGTAGCCTGACAAGTGGAATGGTAACACCCAGTTGTTAATTTATTCGTAGAATTGTTTTCAGGAGGAATAACAGAGGAACAACAAGGCTCCGTTCTAAGAAAAGATTATCCAGAAATTAGTTATTCAATGGGAATACAAGTATTTACTAAAACTGGCATGTCAGGAGAGCAGACGGGTTCTTTGTAAAGGGGCTGTCTGGCCAAGCAAGCCGTGCGTCAGGCTCCTGAAAACCTCAAATATTAGATGTTGTCGCCAGGGAAAGTTTGGATGTCGAACCATGTGAGGACATGCCCCATTGACAAGGGGAATGGTAACGCCCAGTTGTTAATTTTATTTCTAGATTTTCAGGAGGAATAACAGAGTAACTAAAAAGTTCTATAACTTTTTTTTATCATTATTTTGGCTTAGCGGCCCTTTAAAGGGCGCTTCCGATCAGGTAGGAAAATTAGATCTACCTGCTTGTCCATAGGGGGCGGTATGACAACATAAACGAAAACAACTTTCCAGAGTCAGAAATGTGCTCCTAGCAATTGTCACTTCCCTTTCCCCACTCCTTATGTATCTCCACCAATGTCATACAGTGGGGGCAAGAAAACGCTCAGGGGTGCATTATGCCGGAAGTTGGATAGAACAAAACAAGTCGAAAGTTTTTATCAAAATTTTTGTTGTAAATCTTATTGGTAGCGGTTATGTTCCAGCCTATGAAACAGGCTGATGTGAAGATAACCAGCTCGCATCTGCAGACCAAGACCCCAGGTCTAGTCTTAATTTAACATATGGTTTTGGAAGTGATTCTTAACGCACCCTGTAAAATAAATCCTGAATTTCATCAAATCCTATAGTGTGAGCCCCCGTTTCTGGCAGGCGCTCCCTATTTCTGTTGGCTGGTATCTGTCTCTCCCCAGATAAATATCATTATTCACATACCATGCTTATTACAGACGGACGCTTTTTCTGGGAAAATCTTCCATCTGGGCATATTTCATCTACTTTTTTTTTTGTTCTCCGGAATAACAGGCTCTAGCGGACGGTCCAGCTACCGGTTTCTCTGGGAGATTGTTATTTTTGGCAGGAGCGGAGACGTTGCTGAGGAGCACGGCTAGATTGGTTACGTATCGATTAAACAGGCTCTCATGGGATGAAAGGCCGTGCACTCAATGACATATCTTAGGAGTCGGGGGCCCGACGGGTGTGAGGCTTCAGAGAGCGGAGAGTAATTTGATAGTTCTCTGGGGAGGGTCAATGAGAGTTGGGCGCGGAGATAAATGGTTGGGTGTGAAAAGAAGTAATTAATAAGAGTTCAAGAGTTTAAGTGAATGTATAGGGCTGATTATTTAATGGCACATATTCACGAAAAGGACTGACATCGATACCGAAGACGTCCACTAGTTGCCTATCTACTCCCCTAGAACCGTAGACAGCCAAGCTAGGCATTACAGTAGGTTACCCCAGTAGGTCTTCTTCTCAGATGGGCTCTGTCATGGTGGAACATGCAAAATATGTGACAGGGGCCCCCACCTATCTGGGGTTCAAGAGTTTAAGTGAATGCATATTGCTGATTATTTTATGGCACACATTTATGAAAAAGACTGACGTCGATACCGAAGACGTCCACTAGTCTCCTATCTACTTTCCTAGTGCCATAAACAGCCAAACTAGGCATTAGAATAGGTTACCCCAGTAAGTCTTCTTCTCAGATGGGATCTGTCATGGTGGGACGTGCAAAATATGTGACAGAGGCCCCCCACCTATCTTGGGTTTAAGAGTTTAGGTGAATCTATAGGGCTGATTATGTAATGGCACAGACTCATGAAAAGGACTGAGGCCAATACCGAAGACATCCACTAGTTGCCTATCTACTCCCCTAGTACTGTAGACAGCCAAGCTAGGCATTACAGTAGGTTACCTCAGTAAGTCATCTTCTCAGATGGGATCTGTCATAGTGGAACATGTAAAATATGTGGCAGGGGCCCCCCACCTATCTGGTGTTCAAGAGTTTAAGTGAATGCATAAGTTTGATTATTCAGTGGTACAGACTAACAAAAATGCCTAAGGCCGATACTGGAGACATCCACTAGTTGCCTATCTACTCCCTTAGTACCATAGACAGTCAAGCTAGGCATTACAGTAGGTTACCCCAGTAGGTCTTCTTCTCAGATGGTATCTGTCATGGTGGGAGCTGTAAAATGTCACAGGGCTGTGGCACCTACCTGAGATTCAAGAGTTTAAATGAATGAATACTTTTATTTTTATGGTACAGACTCCTGGAAATGACTCAGGCCGATACCGGAGAAGTCCACTAGTTGCCTACTTCCCTACTACTGTAGACAGTCGAGCTATGCATTAGAGTGGGTTACCCCAGTAATTTTTCTTCTCAAATGGGATCTATCATGGTGGCACATGCAAAATATGTGACAGAGGCCCCCCACCTATCTTGGGGTTCCTGAGGTTCTAGAGTTTAGTATATGTGCTGCCGAAGCAAGCACATGGGGTTCAAGAGTTTAAGTGAATGCATACGGCTGATTATTTAATGGCACAGACTCACAAAAATGCCTGAGGCCGATACCAGAGATGTCCACTAGTTGGCTATCTACTTCCCTAGTACTGTAGACAGCCAAGCTTGGCATTGGAGTAGGTTACCTCATTATGTCTTGTTCTCAAATGGGATCTGTCATGGTGGGATATCGATTTGTTCATGATGTTTACCTCAGGAGTTCTTGGTTCCACAAAGTCCTGAGCTTTACATGCTCTATAAACCAACCTGTGGGCGCCCCTAACACTAGGTTCTAGGTAGGACTGCTGCCTCTAAATGTTTTATGGCTACTGCCCTGTTTAGAAAAACTGATGTGTGTCTGACGCCCCCCAACTTCTAGACCTCTACCTACACCGCAGTACCAATAACCTAGCTTGGAGACCACCAGTATGACCTCCTGACCTCCAATACAACTCTTATAGGGGTTGTCAACCCTTCTTCCCTGGATGACAACTTGCCTATGTATGCAGTGATAATCCCTTAATCCCATTGTACCATATCACGGAGCAATTTGTTCTTCAGGAAATTAATTTAATAATCTTTTTGGGTGGGTGTGTTTTATCTACATATATACTGCCCTCTAAATATTCCCAGCTAGTGTGGGCCCTCCCTTCCTATATGGCTGGTTGTCTTTATTTTCTGTTCGCCTTAGAGGTGACCCCAGTTGTTTTTAAGTAAGAGGCCTAGACTTTCCCTTTAATCTCTTGTCTCGCTGGAGAAATTGAGTTTTTCCGCTTAATTGAAAAGGAAGATGATGCTGACGTCCGAGGGCAGAAGATTAAAGGCACAGACGTTTATTCTAATAAAGAAAAAGACCTTCATCATGAGGCATGTACTTTTATATGATGGAAGCGCCTTTTCTTTTGTGCGTGGACGGTTCCTCTGTTATTTATCATGACGTCTCTTATTTTCAGACGAGTCTGTCTTTCATAGTGGTAGATATTTTATAGGTACCATGACTTGTGGAAGGGAACCTGGCCCATGCCTTGTAGAAGAACCCTTAATTGGTGGATTCTGTTGATCTCCTGACCATTTTATTTCTGTTGAGACAACCAGGGTATCTTTCACAGATAAGCGATTCAAGGTAGGAATGGGAGTTGCTTATCTGGTTTGCAGTCGCTAAACCTTAAAGGGGTTGTCATATCAGGGACAACCTCTTTAAAGATTAGGCGGCATCCGTGGTAGGGGGTCCCATCCCTCCTAACAAACAGCTGATTTTGGCAACCAAACATTTTCCCTACTGGAGAGATGTAGCATTGCATGGCAGCCACGTAGATGAAAAGCCGGCCATGTAATACAAGTATAGTACGAGTCCACAGGGGAGAGACTCGTACAGAGCAGTTTTTTAATTCTGGCTCATCGGTGTGGTTCCTGAATCGTAGACCCCCTCTGTGATGTGCATGGAAACATCCTAAGGGTTTGTCCACGTGGTGGAAATACACATTGGGAACATCTGCACATTTGCAAGGTATAAAATGAGCCAATGATTCCCATTAAGTGTGCTATTTAAAAGGGTCACTAACTTTTCAACAAACTTTTGATATTTCATAGACATATCAAAAGTTTAGATCAGTGGTGTTCTGAGCGCTGAGACCCCCACGATCTCTAAAACGAGGGGAGTGAAGAGCGTGCATAGCGCACTCTCTCTTCTCGCTGCTGAGAACAGACCCATGGACTTCTATGGAGCCCATCTCGTTCAGTGTGGAGAGAGCGCTCAGACCAATCTAAACTTATGATATGTCTCTATGACTTATCAAAAAGTTGTTGACCCTTTAAGCGTTTATAACATGGTTTCCAGTGCAGAAAATACATCAAAATCTGTGTCAAAAACACAGTGTGAACATACCCAAAGACTGAAAACCCATCATGGAACTTACCCTTAGCCCAGTTCTCCAAGGGGCCACATCTTGACATACCCTATGGTACTTGCACCCTTATCCCAGAAAATCCTTCCACTGTTCCCTTGTTCTCCTTGGGTTTCTCTATGTGTAGCAATGCACCTGATGAAATATTATTTACACACCTGTAAAAATGTACCACCTGATTCTCAAAATATACTCAAGCCCACCCCCACCCCATAAGCTGTCATACTTGTAAACAGTCTGTTTGGTTCTAAAGGTTGTTCTTCAGCAGATGTTTTCCATCCCAGGAAACATTCCCATCATGGAGGACCATTATCTGTAGTAGTTCCATGGCCCCATAATATATGATGGTCTCCCCCCACAGCAGGGTCACCTGTAAGTCATTTTCTAGCAGGGCCCTTCTCGGAAGGGGCGAGGGAGCGAGGACTTGCAGGAACAGCCTTATTTTTAGCAGCAGATGCGTTCACTTTTTTTTCTCACTTTTTCGAGGAAGGCATTTTGATAGGCTGCGATCTGGACACCACCTGCTTCCCAGGCTGAAAGCATGCCAGAATTGGATCTTTTGGACCCCAGAAAGCTTTTCATGTGCTAAATAAGACATTGTGCTTCTCAGCTTGGAAAATGTGTCTTTACTTGTCCTTCAGTGGCCCTCAATAGGCATGTGTCTGCAGACGGGCTGATGAGAGCACAAATGTTATGCATTAATTGGCCTACCCGGGGGAGGAGGAGGAGGGGTGCCATCGGGAAAGACTGGACAATATGATAGAGAATGGTGGGGGGGGGGTCCTGGTTATTGTTGAGCAATGGTGAGGAGTGGGGAGAGCATGACTTGTGAAAATACCATGTGGGATCGGATTTCTTGCATACAAAAAATCTGCATATTTCCTATAGGGAACTAGATGTAGCAGAGCTTTGCCTGTCAGGCGTAGTAGGTGACTTTGGTGTTGTTTTAGATCATGTTGCATTTTGCTAAAGAAGAACTCAGATTACTTTAGAATTGCATCCTGTGACTTGTTAAACAGGGTAGGGGTGTAGTTTAAAGAAGATTACTGGTGGGACCGCCATCATATGACACATTATACTGGGTAGGGGTTTAGTTAAAGGGGATTACTGGTGGGGTACCACCATTATATGACATGTTATACAGGTTATCAGTGTAGTTAAAGGGGGTGACTGGTGGGGTACCGCCATTATATGACACGTTATACAGGGTTGTGGTGTAGTTAAAGGGTTTACTGTGGGGTACCGCCATCATTGGACACTTTATACAGGTTAGCGGTGTAGTTAAAGGGGGTGACTGGTGGGGTACCGCCATCATATGACATGTTATACAGGTTAGCGGTGTAGTTAAAGGGGGTGACTGGTGGGGTACCGCCATTATATGACACATTATACAGGGTAGGGGTGTAGTTACAGGGGTTACTGGTGGGGTACCGCCATCATGTGACACGTTATACAGGGTAGACGTGTAGTTAAAAAGGGTTTACTGGTGGTGTACCGCCATCATTGGACACATTATAAAATTTACTTATGTGGATGGTAGATTTAAGTGCCGACTTTTTCCCGTCCAGTTCCCCGCTTGCATTAATTTGCCATAAGCACTTGTTCACACAGGCCTGGTTGTTAGCCCTGACATTTGCATTATGATGACTGCACAAACACTACCCTGGCCAGTTTTCCAGAAGTACAAGCTCCTGACTTCCATGTACAGTAAATAGATTAATCATGTAAGTCGACCATAATCCATCCTTTTAACCTCGTCTTCAGCTCATTTACATCTCTAAAACTTTCCTTAAAGGTCAGAAACAAAATATTCATCATTTTCCATAAAATTGTGCCAAGCGCTTGCGCTGACTGCATGAGGTGACTATTCCCATAAGTGTAGGGGAAAGGAGTTGTTCATCCTCTCGCCTGTAAAGCCTGGCACGCTGCGGGCAACATTGCCCAGGCCCATGGATTTATAGACTACTGTGCCACCGGCTTACACACAGCAAGTTATTCCATCAGACGCAGGAGACAAACAACAGGCCTCCTTCCAGAGCTGCGGCGCACAGATCTAGAACAGGGTAGAACGTATGCTGTGAAGATAGACAAGGGGTCCACTAGAATCTAGATAATCCAAAAAAATTACAAAAACAAGGCCGCACTCCTAGATCAGACGAACAGGGTGTTGGACCCGCTTTGCTTGGGTAATAAAGCGGGTCTAACACTAACACCCTGCTCACCTGACCTTGGAATGCGGCCTAGTTTTTGTATTTTTTTTTTAGATAGATAGAGAGAGAGAGATAAAGTAATAGATATGAGATAGAGAGATAGAGCGATAGATAGATATGAAATATGGGATAGATATAGATAGATATTAGATAGATATTCCATATTAAATATGTGATGAATATAGAAATATGATTCAGCATATACAGTCACCACTTCCCATGTGGATACGGCCATACTACTTTAAAGTAATGCCTGCCTCTGTCTCGCTGACCCCTATCTCGGGGTCCTGTCCCCTACCACTCTCAGCTTGTCCTCCTCCCCATCATTAATCAGGATGCGTGTGGAATGTGCAGAAGTGACAAGTGTCAGCCGTCTTCGTAAATCACAGATATAAATAAGGTGACAGGGGCAGGGCGGCTGCTAATTAGAGCAACTGTGGCCCCTTGAAGATGAATGGCTCGGTATGTTTACCATCCACTTATCTGCACACAACTCTATTTCCTCTACATTACCAGATACTGGTGTCCCACTGCCGGGGTGGATGATGGACGCCGCTCTGCTGTCTTTCCTTAACTTGTCTTTTAGCAAACTTGTCTCCATGCAGACTACTCAAGTGCTTCAGTTAACTGACTGCATGGAGACAGCTTAGAAGAATCCGGAATCCGGCCTTGAGTCGTCCACCTCAAGTTTTTAAAAATTATTTTGCAATGTTATCTTCTTCTGGGTAAGTTGGGTGTCAACCAGTATAGTGGTGGTATCACCATGTCTTCCCAGTAGGTCTAATTACGTAATGACACATACCCTGCTGTCATATGTATGCTTAACTAGGGAAAATAAAGGAGTATTACAGGAGGAATAATTTTAATGAAAAATATGGTTGGTGTGGGTTAAAATAATGAACCATAATTACTCACCTCACTCATCTATATAAGAAGACCAGCCCACATAAATAGGGAAGAAGACTAACCTACATAAGTAGGTAGGAAGACTTGCCTCATATAAGTAGGATAGAAAAACCACCCAAATAAGTATGGATGAATACTGCCCACATAAATCAGGAAGAAGACTGAAGTAGACATACTGTAGATGGAAAAGAAGACTTCCCAAATTAGTAGGAAAGAAGACCTGTCCAAATAAGTAGGGAAGAAGACCCACCTTTGTAAGTAGGAAAGACCTGCCCAAATACTGTAAGTAGGGAAAAAGTTCCAGGTACATAAGTAGGGAAGACCTGCACAAATAAGTAGGGAAGAAGACCGCCTACATAAGTAGGGAAGGCCCACCCACATAGATATGGAACAAAACTCCCCAAATAAGTAGGGAAGAAGTGCTGTCCAAATAATTAGAGAAGAAGACTCGCCCCCACATTAGTAGAGAAGACCTACCCAAATAGGTAGGGAAGGAGACCCGACTACATAAGTAGGGAAGAAAACTCGCCCACATAAGTATGGAAAAAATCTCCCCAAATAAGTAGGGAAGAAGTCCTGTCCAAATAAGTAGAGAAGAAGGCTCGCCCACATTAGTAGGAAAGACCTGCCCAAACAAGTAGGGAAGAAGACCCGCCTACATAAGTAGGGAAGACCTGCCCAAACAAGTAGGGAAGAAGACCCGCCTACATAAGTAGGGAAGACCTGCCCAAACAAGTAGGGAAGAAGACCCACCTACATAAGTAGGGAAGACCTGCCCAAACAAGTAGGGAAGAAGACCCACCTACATAACTAGGGAAGACCTGCCCAAACAAATAGGGAAGAAGACCCACCTACATAAGTAGGGAAGACCTGCCCAAACAAGTAGGGAAGAAGACCTAAAGTAGGGATGTAAAATAAAAGGCCCTTCTCACCTTTCATAAATACTTATTAATTACCTATTTATTAGAAGGGGGTATATGAAAGTGTGCATGAAAGTAAAAAAAAAACATAGCTGCTTTCTTATTTGGTATTGCATAAAAGTGGACATGTTTTGTTTTTCTTTACTCTTGTCTTATTGGATTTTTTTTAAAAAAAATTTGACTGGTTATGGGCCATTTGTTTGCATTCATTGCACAGAACCTACCTGCCAGTTGCTTCAAGGCTCCTTTGGGTTAAAAATTTCTCAAGAGTCAATGAAACGATGTAAAGAAAACAAGACAAGTAGTGGGTGCTATCCAGGCGTCCGGGTGGGCATTGCCCTATTTGTCACTGATTACTAGAAATCACTGAGTACAGGCCCGTCGGCTGACACACATCAGACGCCATATGGGAGAGTGGAGACTTGCAAATACGAGTTTGGATTTCACGCTTCGCTGTTTGTTAATATGAGTTTGGAGTATCGATTTCATAGGGACCGATGGGGCCAGACCCCGAAGCAGACGTTCCACATGGATTCAGATCTGAAAACACTCGTGTGACACATTTGTTGTTTACACTTATGTGATAATGAAGTAACCCGATAGGCGTCCATTCATGGCTTGGTTCTTGATCGAGCTATTTTCCGTAGTCACCTTCCTAGTGGAAGACTGCTATCCCTACATGGATCAGACTGAGACGCCCGGGACTTTGAAAATTATACATCTGATTAGTTTACCGCTAAATGGTCGGCTCTGGACGGGATTCCTTGTCACATTCCAGACATTGTGATATGTCCGTACTAATGACACCACACAACAACGTTAGTACACCAGTAGGTGTATGTGTAAAGACCCCCATACACATTAGTGTGATGTCTGCCGAAACCGCCATGATATGTATGGGGAGCTCCCGGCTCATCATTTATCGGTGGGGTAGAAGGATCCGGCAAAGTGAATATTTTCACCCTATCCTTTTGTTCTTCCTGGTCATATTCCACCATCAAAAATGTCTTGCTGTGACTTTCTCCATTAAATACACATCTTCAAGGCAGGTCATCAACAGGGGAGGATTGGCCAAAGACCTTACAGGGAAATTTCCCGGTGGGCCGCTGCCCAGGGGGCCGCCTGAGCCCTCCTCACAGTGGAAGTTTTAGGGGATGTATTTTGTGCTGCTGGGGCAGTATTTTGTGATGGACTGTGGTTTTTCCCTATGTTGGGGTGGTATAATGTGCCTCAATATGGTATTGTTGGCCCTGCTATCCATCAATTTGGACCCAATTACAAAACGGGGCCACTTTTAGTATTTTTTTCCAGGGCCCCTTTAAGTTCCCAGTCTGCCCCTGGTCATCAATATCAAATTGGTGGGGGGGTCTGACTTCCAGCACCCCTACAATCAGCTGTTTAAAGAGGCCACGGCACTCTGGTGTGCACCATGGCCTTTTCCTAGGCCAGTGACGTCACGTTCATTGATCACATGGACCTGGAGTGATGGCTGTGACGGCACTTCAGCTGTGGTGAAACTACGACTCCCAACATGCTCCATTCATTTCTCTTGAGTTCTGAAAACAGCCAAGCAAGTGTACATCTTGAGATTCGTAGTTTTAGCACAGCTGGAGTGCCGGTGGTTAGCCATCACTGGACTAGGTGCTGCTTAATCCCATTTAAATGAACGGGCCTTGGCTGCAGTACCAAGTACAGCCACTATACAATGTACGGCGCTGTGCTTGGTAAACTGCGAGGAGGCTGCAGTGCTCACCAGATAATGTGTGGGGTCCCTCGTGTTGGTCATCAATATCAGAATTTAGGAAAACCCCTTTAATATTTGTATTTGTGTGTGTGTTATACTGTATGAGTTACTATGTGTGTGTGTTCACATTAACATTTGTGTGTTGTGGTGTGTGCATGTCAGACTGTAGCTGTACAGGGTAATGTGTGTGTGTCAGACTGTATACAGTATGTGCACAGGTTTATAGAGACGTAAATGTCAGCCATTTTGGTGTGTATGTCAGATAGCGTAACGTAGGTGTACGGGTTAATGTGTGTGTGTATGTCAGATTGTGTAATTGTACAGGTTTATGTATGTGTTTGCCAGCCTTTGTGGCGTGTGTATATCATACAGTGTAGTTGTGTGGGTTATTGTATGAGTGTATGTCAGATTGTGTAAGTGTATAGGTTTATGTATGCGTTTGTCAGCTTTGTGGTGTGTATGTCAGACTGTAGGTGTATGGGTTAATGTGTGTATGAGTTTGTCAGGCCTTGTGTAGGCGTGCGGGTGAACGTGTATGTGTGTGGTACAACATCTTTGCTAGCACAAGCCCTGTTTACACAGTAATTTCCCAGCTTTTGCACACTTGTGGAGAGGCCGAAACATGACGAATGTCTCTGGAAACAATGCAAAGTGATTTCACTCTGACACTTCTGATAAACGAGCGGCCACAAGTGTAGAGCGTACAATATTTACCTCCGATAACCTCCCTGTGATCAGACAGCTGGAGCTTTGTCCTGGGCCCAGGCCTTTTCTTTGCCGCCTTGTAGTTGAGATGTGGAGTAGAAAAGACGGATTTGCAGGTAAAAGTAAGGAGATCGGTCTTCTAAAGCCTGGCTGTCCACCGTGCATGTGGGAACAGTCATTAGGTTTTACCAGAGCTTTTGAAGGTGAAGAGAGTAGAGCAGAAGGTAATGGGAACTTGACAGACACCTCGCCCCATTCTTTCTACACAATGGTCACATACAGTATGTAATTTGCTTTTTCTTACAAGGGGATTTATGTTTTTTTTTATGTGAGAAATCTTTGATGTTGAAAACATATAGTTTTATAGTCAAGCTCATGTTTTCTGCTTGCTCAAAGTACAATTAAGACTATCTTACAAGCGTTAGGGGAACAAAAAGTTAAAATAATTTGATTGTCCCTTGTCATCTCGATGGTGTACCTCACTGGACTCCACACCTATGGATCACCAACTGTTGCGAAACAACAGCTCAACATACTGAGAGAGCCACAGGATGGAGACCACCAGTGTACCCATAGTTGCCAACCGTCCCAAATTCGATGAGACTGTGCCTTTTTTCAGAGACAAATTCCGGCTGTCCAAGGTCGAAAATGGTTGGTGTTTATGTAATTCCCACCCATATGTGGGTGTTCCTGGTAGTTTGGGATGTTTCCGGGGTGTGTCTTACATTTGCTGAAAAACAGTATTGGCAAATAGGGGTGTACCTGTTGGGAAATTGTCAAACACGTTAGTAATAGCTGGTAATAATTGCTTGTCGGTCTTTTGGCTTAGATCAAGTGTAGTAATAGCTGGTGATGTCCTACACAGAATTAGAGTGTTTAGTAATTTATTATATTCCTAATTATGAATTAAAAGTATTCTCCATTTTAGTTTATTTTTCAAGAAAAAATTGCTGTAAGAAACAGGAAAACCAAGAATTGAAGACCTGGCTTGTCCTCTTGTCTCTTCTCTGCCCTCACTTCTCCAGCAATTCTGCCATGACCTACCTGAGTAATGTGAGTGACTAGGAAAATAGACTGGTGGGGTTGGCAACCAGCTCTTCCCTAGTTACCAGTCTATCTCAGGGCTGGATGATTGGGAGGATATGTACCCTGTGTTCTCCACAAACTGCAGGACCTAAGAGGCCACCACCATTCAGTTTTCCCTGGCTGGTTCCTAAAATTCTGCATGGATTGTCTATCCACTACTTTCCTCTGAAACCCGCAAGTTTTAGGGAAACATGGTCCTTGTTGGTCCCTGCATGGATTGTCTATCCACTACTTTCCTCTAGGAACCAAAACATTTAGGGAAATAGGGTCCTTGTTGGCTTTTTAACAGTCCCAATATTTGGTCACATCTGCTGTTGGCTCTCTCATTTGAAGTTGATGGCCCGGTTACTTCCATAGACTTTAGAGGATGCACATACACAGCTACCTCTCCTTTTTCTGGAGTACCGTGTCAAATGGGGTCTGGGTCCCAGATATAGGACCAAATTCTTAGCCAGTGGGCCTCCATCAACCTCAGTCCTTGCTGTACAGCTCAGGGCAGAATTACCAAAGAACTTGGGGTAGAGAATGAACAAGATGCTCAAAGTTCTGTCTGTTGCTAAGGAGCAGGTGATAGATTGTTGAATGGCAAGCAGTAAATTTCTGTGAGACTAACTCCACATGTTTTGTTTTTGAGGGAGAGGAGATTCTGATTGAATGGATGAACATTTTGACACGTGACAATATCTTGAAGTAAATATGGTAATTTATTGTGGCAAAAATTATAACAAAAGAAGAAATAATCAAAAAAGTTTATTGTAAACTAGACCACATCTGTCATTTCCTAGATCCTTCGACATTTCCTAAGTTTCGCCGTCCTGGGGTTAAATATGCTTGTACATTTTTCTTGGCTAATTGTCCCATTGTGGCCCGTGAAGCTGTATCTTTGTGCCTCACAGTAGGTATCGGGAAGTCATGCAGGGCTCTTAGCTGAATCATATATGCCAGGTCTGAAAAGCCGCCCCTTTGTTTCCCAGCAGTGGACGGCCCTTGTAAGCTGATTAACAGTCATTTTGACACCTTTGTACTTCGTGCTCAGTTCTTAATAAACTGGTTCTCTTAAACACTAGGCCTCTGGGGAGAAGAGTGAGTGCTGCCGAATGGCTTCCTGTAGAAGAGGCCTAATAAACAGTGGTATTTTTTTGTGGAGAGAACGTTACTCTGGCATCACAGACAGGGTCAAAGTCTTCATAACTAAGATAACAGAACAGCTTAAGCTTAATATTAAAAAAAGTAACAAGTATGTGCAGTTTTTATAATATTTTGCAAAAAAAAGATATAACAATTTAGATTTAAACATCACTTAAATTGCCAAAATCGAGATATTTAGGACCCGTCCATGGGGACTCCCGGTAATGTCCCAAAAAGGGCTAATTTTGGGTAGGATTTGTGGTCCACAAGATTGTCCCTCCAAAATCAGAACTGTTGGCAAGTATGGTTCAAGAACAAGTTGAGTTTTTTTATATTCACATTTGCCCAATAGATCATACATGTTATGAACTGTGATCTGTTGTCCATATTGCCCCAGGCTGAATTTGTAAAAAAAAAAAAATGTGTCAGCTACTTGGGTTGCCTCACGCATTGTTGCTAGGAGATGATCGGGATGGGGACCCGATCATTATTATTTTCCATTATAACATGGTTATAAGGGAAAATAATAACATTCTTAATACAGAATGCATAGTAAAATAGGTATGGAGGGGTTAAATTTTTTTTTATTATTATTTAACTCACCTTAATCCACTTGTTCGCACAGCCCGTCTTCTCTTCTTTCTTCAGGACCTAGGTAAAGAACCTTTGATGACATCACTGCACTTATCACATGGTCCATCACATGATCCATCACCATGGTGATTGATCATGTGACGGACCATGTGGAGAGCGCAGTGACGTCACCACAGGTCCTTTTCCTCCTGCACAGCAAAGAAGAAGAAAGAAGAGAAGCCGGCCTGCGTGAACAAGTGGATTAAGGTGAGTTAAATAATTTATTTATTTTTAACCCCTCCAGCCCTATTTTACTAAGCATTCTGTATTAAGAATGCTATTATTTTCCCTTATAACCATGTTATAAGGGAAAATAATAAAATCTACACAACACCTAACACAAACCCGAACTTCTGTGAAGAAGTTCGGGTTTGGGTACCAAACATGCCGATTTTTGTCACGCGTGTGCAAAACGCATTAAAATGTTTTGCACTCGCGCGGAAAAATCTAGCATTTTCCGACGCACCTGCATCTTATCCGGCCCAAATCCATGACGCCCGTGTGAAAGAGGCCTTAAGAGGACCAAGGTCTTTTGGCTAGAGATAAGGATCCTCATAGTCCGAATCGACCTTGAGATTCGATTTGGGTGTGAATCCATTCTACCAGAATTTAAAGTATTCTCTCTCTCTCTTTGTCTCTGGTCTGTCTCGGAAAAACTCACCTGAATCGACTCTTAAGAAATTCTAAAGAATCCAAAAAAGTTGGGTTGAATTTTGATCCTAATCGATCTGCTCACCTCTACTTTTGGCCTTAATGGAAGAGACAGTGGCATAGGTATGATGTCCCTGAATATGAGGACCCAGACTAGGTTGGAGCCACATTTTATTTTAATGGGTGGTAAAAACTTATGCAAGGCCTTTCTCTCCACTGGCCCTACAGATAAGGATTTGGGGAATCAAAAAAGGATCATGAAAAAGATTTGAGTGGCATACAAGTACCATGCCCTCCTTCCCCAGGTGATTAATGGTTCTCTAGATAACCTCTATAGGAGCTATGAATAAATGTGACCATATTTATTGTCACCATGATTTCCCAGACACAGTTTACTCACTTGTTGTTTTTTTTTTATATATATATTTTTGAGGGGTAATGCTCATTAAGCAATTCCCCATTTCACATACCTGATCAGGCAACAACATAAAACCGTTTCACACATGCACAAAACTGTTGAAAAAAACAGATGCCTTCAAGAATTTTGTGAAAGATCTTATGTGAAGGGTTGCCTTTCTTGACGAAAACATTCACAACACCCCTCCCCCCCCCCCTTCCCAAAGCTCCATGTATTAAAATGGGGAATGGGATTTTAACAGATACCATGGAGGGTACCATTTGTCCTTGATTAGACTCAAGAATGAAAAGAAAGCTTGTAGTTCATTAAGCAGCGGAGGGATTAGCGATGTCGGAAGGCTGCTTTGAAAAGGCACTTTGGATGGTACTCAAAGAGGCCGGGTACCTTCAAGAACCTTCGAGCCTGTGGATTCCTAATGGTCTCCCTTTTGTGTGACACGATATAGGAACAAGAGTCCTTTCTCCTAATAGAACTTTCTTACAACCGGCTCCCTTTTGTCTTCCTCCTGGTTAATTATGGACTTGAATAAGGCTAACCAGTCAGGTCTGACCCATACATGGCCGTGGAAAGATGAAAAACAGATGAACCAATTAATTGAAACATGCCCCCCCCCCCCCCATCTTTGTGGCCCTAACCCTTTCTGGGGCGATTCCAAGCACAAATAACGGAATTGTCTGCCCGAGCTAATGCGGGTGTGGGAGAATGTCTCTATACAGATGGACTTGTTGCATTTTTACCTGTTCCGATTCTTTATAATTTATTGGCAATATCTGTAATATCTCTCAATATCTCGCTGTGAGAACTTTACAGGGACTCTTCGTAGACATTGCATTAATTCTGCTTTATCCAGTGACGTCCTGTCCTTAGTAACTACCATAGCAGGTCATCAGTAATCATAGCACTGTGTGATTTACGTAGGCTAGTTCCACACTAGCGCTTAACCATTCCAGTAGTGGAGCAGCCTGCTGGAGTTCATCACATCCGGCACAGCTGGAAACTGCTGCAGCACCTCCAGACCGCATTGACTATAGTGGGATCCGGCCTGTTTCCGGCATTAGTGCCAAGATTCAGCCGGACAAATACTACTGCAAGCAGCAGTTTTTGTCTGGCCAAATCCCGGCACTAATGCCGGAAACAGGCAGATTCCCTGCCGGGTCCCATTATAGTCAGTGGGCTACGGTGGGGAGAGATAGTATCGAGCTGCGCCAGATTGGATGAACTCCGGTACAGTTTAGCGCTAGTGTGAAACTAGCCTTTCAGTATGATGTAAGCATAAAGGCGTGGAACTAAGCTCCTCCAACTCACCTTTTTAATTTTTTTTACCAACCCTTATAATGACCCCCCCGATGCCCGGGCACCTCATATACATTATACTTACCCCGCGTTGCACCTGATCCCTGCACGGCCACCGCTGAATCTCAAAATTTGCGGGGGAAAAGGGGGCAGCCAATAGCAGGCCATGGCGGGACAAGCCCCCCTTGCATCACGGGTAATGCTGGGGAGACTCATTGCAGTCGTGGCCTACTTTTGGCTGCTCCCCCCGTCGGATGTTTTGATCCACGCGATACGTGGAGAAGCAGCAGCGGCCGTGGGGGCGTCAAGAGCGATGCAGATGCCGGGGAGCGGGGTAAGTATAACCTATATGAGGGGCCCAGGCATTAGGGGGGTTATTACAGGGCATAGATAACCCCTTTAAGATTTGTTCTTGCTATCAGTGAATGGAAATATTACTGTGACAGAGGTGCATTTATCATTATAACAGAGCCCTGATACACTGTAACAAGCTGTGCACCAGTGTGAACAGCACATCGGCCGGAGAGGTTTTCAACCTTTGCCCTTCACACTCCATCAACATCTACGAGCTTACTTTTGTATCAAATACCTATTTGTGATGTATCGTATGCTCAACAGATGGGAAACCAATGGGGTGGAGGCACCTTATCTTCTGGAGAACATATAAGGATTGGACATGTTGAAATCCAGCTGCCTGATCACTATCTCCAACGACATCTGCCAGGATGATAGACCGTTAAGCAGACATTAATCTAATGTGCTTGGCCAGCTTAAGAACGAGGTCAGAAGTCAGGAACCACCATCTTTCAAGATGGAGCACGCATGGATTAAACCATTAAACAGTTGGCCACAACTGATTGGCTGACTGTCTTCCACTCAGTGCACCATAGCCTTGTATGGGGCACAGCGCCAATGCAGTGTTTTTTGATCCAGGGCGGCCATGCTGGATAACGGGACATATGTGAATAAATAAAAAATAAATAAAAACACATCGATAGATACGTATAGTCTACATCAGTTATCAGGACAGACAAGTACATACATCTGGTACTCTCTGGTATGCCTACAATGAAGAGCATTACAAATATGACAGCTGGTACAATATAAGTATACGGCTTAGACTATTCTCTACGGGTTGCAAGATGAATATAGACGCCCTGTAACGTGAATATGTATGTATGGAACCACAAACTATTATTTGTGAAGAAACAACTCCCTACCATTATGCCTGAGTTGGTTTTCAAGTCATCTGGTGGAAAAGTCTCCTACCGAAACCACTTCTGCTGGTCCTCCTCAGGAGACCCTCCCCCCCATGGGTTGATGTTATTATAAGGCACTAGTAAAGTTATTTTGTCGTTTGCACTTGCAAGTGAGAAGTTATTGGATATTACGATGCGGCTCTACTGTAAAACAATGTGTTTCCCTCTGAACTTTTTTGGGCTGTGGTATGGAAAGACTGCAGCGGTCTCCATGTAGTGAGATCCGAGGCCGGGTATTAGTTTCAAAGGGAACGATGAGCAGTCAGTATTTAAAAAATTTTAATTCGCTAAAGCCTCCTGTTCTCCTTGATGTTTGCTAGAGTTACGTTAAGCAGCTGTAGTGTAGTATGTGCACATGGAGAAGGAAGGGTCCGTTGTGTGTCCTTCCTCATGTGCTATCAATACATCTCGCCGCTTCGAAGGCCTTTTTACCCATTCACGAGCCATGCCCATGTTTGAAAGGAACGTGCTTCGGGTGTTGAAAGCTTTGATGTCAGATGAGGGTTAAGCAGCTGGCAGAGGTGTCCTCTACAGAGAGAAATGTCACCCGAAAATCCCTGGCCATACTGGAAAATCCCACCCCCTTTGTAGATTAATCTTCACGGATTGACTTGTCCTGTTGATCGGGCGAGACCTGTGAGTGACCAGATTCCAGGAGAACGGGAAAAGACCTCTGGTGGAGGCACTGGAATGTCTCATGTCCCATGAGTGACCTTGAATATCTCTTGCTAGCTATTACGTAAAGTCTCCACAATCATTTACAAAGGTTCAAATTTGCTCCACTTATCTCACGTTGCCTGGTTAAAATCATTATGCCAAAATTAACCGCTCGTCATTGAAGTCAGGCTTCGGCCTACCACCACCTCTTAAAAACAATATCCTTCCAAGCCTGGGGACCTGGGTTCAAATGTTCTCCTTGAATTTATGGGTTTTCTCTATGACTTTATTTGATTGGGGCTCTCCCAATTGTTCTGTCTTCATAGAACATTGGCACCAAAATGGATAATTTGTAGCAAATTTATAAAATAATTAATTCAGAACGCCACCAGCAGAGGCAGCGCCTAACTGTTGACAACTTCATGTTCTCCTTGTATGTTGATGGAAGCTGGAAAGGTCCCCAAACTATCATCCTTGTGGCCCTTTTCAAGAATGCCAAGTAAAGCAAAAAGTTAGCTAGTACTGCATGCTCCAGGCTGGAGACCAGACTCCATCTTCCTGTCTTGTGTTTGTAGATGTGGGCCACCAGTCCTTCACTAGTAGGGCCATTTCTCCACTGGAATGTAGAGGTCTGGCCATGTCATCCAGGAGCATTCGGTTCAACAACATGCGAGGAACAAGAATGACAAAATAATGATTCCTAACACTAGGTAGACAACCTTGAACAATAGGCAAGCACTCCATTAAATTATACTTTAAACTTTTAGCATGTGCAATAGACTATTGAATTTAACTTTTGGTAGCTCTCTACTCTGGTGAGTTCATGACCTAAGCTAACTGACTCACCGAGGTTTTCACAGTCTGGTGGTCCTGGCTCTTCGACTCCATTGTATGCAACGCCTTTTTATCAGAACACATTTTCTTACAGTTTATACAGACGTGACTGATTTAGTCCGAAATTAGGTCAACACTATACATCACCTGATTCCAGGGTGTCATGAACCGATCTGTCATGTCCTACACCCTACTTATCTGGCAGGCTGATCTCTGGAGATTTTTTTTCTTCTTTGTGTTTTGGTAAGACGTAATCCCGAAGGTGTAGACTTCTGTAGAATTGTAATGCTAGAAATGGACAGTAAAATATTATGGCTCAGAACGGCATAAAAAACATAAAAGTTATTGGCCACATTTCATAGTCGTGAAGAACCAGGAAGTAGAGAGCGGTGGAGGCCCTGGGAGTGCTATGATGTGTATAAGTAAAAAATATATTAAACCATTATAAAAAAAAAAGGGGGGGGGGGGATTCCTCAGTAGTTGATACCTTTTAATGGCTAACTGAAAAGAAGATGACACAATTGCAAGCGTTCAAGGCTACTTGGGCCTCTTCGTCAGGCGTCTTTTGAGACAGTATCTGAAGATTCACATATTTATACACCAAAGTACATAGGAATAATGAGGTAGATGAGACAAGTCATGTTAGGCAGATCAAAATGAGTGGAGGAATAAGGCTGAGTTCACACTTCAGTTATTTCCATCAGTTATTGTGAGCCAAAACCAGTAGTGAAGCCTACTTAGAGATCAGGAGTAATGGAAAGATCCTCACCTGTTCTGTGTTTTTGACCCGCACCTGGTTTTGGCTCACAATTACTGATGGAAATAACTGAAGTGTGAACTCAGCCGAACTGGAGCACCTATAAGATGAGGATTATACCTAAGAAGTTTTTTTATTTTTTATTATTATGATGTGTATAATGTTTTTTTATGCCATTCTGACTCTTAAAAAAAAAAATTGTTGGCCTCACAAACCCTTTAAATATTTTTTTTTTTACATTTATGGGTCCACTAGAAAGTTACTTTGGTTTGCCATATATTTAGACTACACAGTTGCAGGAATGTTACACATTAGTCTTCTATCTCTCCCGACGACTCCATACACACGCACGCTCGGCTCAGCTGAACATGCACGTGGCCTGAATGTGAAGACGGGAGAAAGCCGCCTTCTAATGTGAATGATCAGATTGCTATTTGCTCTTATCTGTGAAATCCAATTTGTAAAAGCCTCAATTTTAAAGGTTCGTGGCAAACAAGAACATGTTTAGTAATATTTAAATTTTTCAAATATTTTGAAATTTCTTTAACATTTTGAGTGGTTTTTTTAAATTTGTTTTTCTGGCATATAATTTATTTTCTTGCAAACTGACCATTACCTGTTATGTAAATCAGAAAATGTACTCCCAAAAGGCCCTTTGTCCCCATATGTAGGAGTAAAATTCCCTTGCAGATATAGCCATTGACCAGAGATAAGCGGCAGCCCTCGTTGCCGGTTTTCCATGGCTCCTGATTTTTTTAGACCTGTCATTCAAATCCCACCTTTGACTTCCTAGTTCTATATCCTTCTGGGAAAGCTGGGTAACAACTATTATGGCTGCCGTTCTAGCATCTACATAGGTTGTCACCCAGCTTTCCCAAATTTCTTGAATGATAATTTAGTTGAGTCTGCGATAGGAATTTTTTTTTTTTCAAGGAACCTTTTCACCCACCCACAGCAGCTTAAGAATACCAGTCCACAAGTGTTTGTCGTCTTTGTCCCACAGTGAAAAAGGTGGAGTGGTCTTAACGAGGCCCCGGCTTTTCTTCTGAAGACGTTCCCTCATTCCGCTTCATCTAAGGCTGACGGGATTACATCACTTTCCCCTTCAATTCACTCTCCCCCCCCCCCCTTTTCCTTGGCTTTTATTCCGTGTTCACCCCCTTGTCCTTCCCCAAGTGTGGAGCTGGGGGCAGCCTTAATGGTGCGTGCGTACTGACTGCTCCCCCCCCCCCCCCCCCCCCAGCCTCTTCTCTTTGATGTGGGCTCTGGTCGCAGGATTGAGTTCAGGGGTCGCCCACTTGTTTAATGCAAAGCTGGGTCTCCTGTGAAATTGGACTTTTCGAGGTGACTGTCAGGTCGGAGCAGTAGCCGGCATCCACAAGGAGATCAGTAGTCCCATGTACAGTCCATTAGGTGGTGGTAATTACTGGCTGGTGCAAATTCTCAAATTTAGAATTTATAGGCATAAACTTTATACAGATGTAGCAGAGCCGACATTGTTATTAAAGGGGTTTTCTTCTGTCTATGTAAATAAAGTTTAATGATTATATCAAGAAATGTTTTGTACCTTTTCCAATATACTTTGTGGCTCAATCTCTCACTATTTTCAAGATGGCTGTCAGTGAATGGAAACATTTCTGTTTACATAGGCTGAAAAGCTAATACGTCCTGGCACACTGTAACGAATTTTAAGCTATCGGTATGGAACCATGTACAGGGAGCAATTTATACTTTATTATGGGGTAGGAATTATTTATTTTTTGCAAAATTGTGAAACATAGAATAGACATATTGCAGTCCTATGTAAATCTGCAGGTATCTGCATTAGCAAACGTAGCCCTGCTATATCTGACAAACTGAACCCTGCTTCATCTGTCTCCGCGGTGTAGTGTGCATCCGCTAAACTGAACAAAGTCAGCTCTCCTGCATCCAGCCAACTCTTCATAGCAGGGATGCTCAATCTGCGGCCCCCCAACTCCCATCATGCACTGCTGTAGGCTGTCCGGGCATGCTGGGAGTTGTAGTTTTGCAACAGCTGGAAGGCCGCAGGTTGGGCATCCCTGCTTCATAGGATAAACCCCTTTAAGGACTGTTGTTGTGCGTGCCCCTTTAAGGAGCGGTATACCTATAGCCCATGTTCGACACAATCCAGGTAAAAAGTGCCTTTGTGAATATCAGAAATCTGCATCCAGATCCCTCTGATGGCAGCGGGCATGGTCATGTTGGTGAGTGGCGGTAGTACGCAGCTGGCACGGGCATCAGTCGAGCTGTTTAAAGAGTGGGCACAGCGTAACTCCATGCCGCTGCTCGGTTAACGGCGTGGTGGTGGGGGGGAGGGGGCAACGTCTTCAAAGGATGAAATAGATTTCACATCAAAGGCTTGGCGGGAGCTCAAGTGGCAGCGGGGAATGCCAGTCACATGCTGTAAGTGTATGTCAATGGTGGGTACTCTTGTAACACAAGTGAGAGGGGGGCGGTAAACTACAAGTGACCCCCTCTTCTCCAACCCCCCCCCCCCCCCTTCACCTGGTATAATGAGGACACGGGCCTCGGAGGGCTTCATC
Source organism: Bufo bufo (assembly GCF_905171765.1). Taxonomy (NCBI): domain Eukaryota; kingdom Metazoa; phylum Chordata; class Amphibia; order Anura; family Bufonidae; genus Bufo; species Bufo bufo. The sequence goes on along the minus strand of NC_053390.1, from coordinate 792,889,173 downwards.
CACTTCGGTCTTACATCACAAGCGTTTATCAAATTCATTGCACTAAGAACGATCCATAAATTGCTGCTACGTTTTTCAAGAAAACGAATGCCCTAGATTCCTTTTGTGACACCTTGTGAGACGCCTTCCGTGCTGGCCGACTCCGCTCCGTCTGAACACAAAAAAAATGTGTTTTAAGAGTTTTTCTGTTTCATGAATTGAATGCGAGAACGTCAGTGAAGACTGACACCGATAAAAGTGGGCAGTGTGACTGTGTGATTAGTGCGTGAAGAGTACCTACATTCCTGAGAAGTTACATGGCTGAGGATGATTCAAGGACTTGGGATAAATTCATGTTCATTATAAAACATATACACCAAAATAAATCCGATTTAAAGGGAAATTCCACTTTTGAACAGCAAGTTGGCGTTACAATCTACAGAAAAATGGAGAATTTAGTAAATCTATTGCCATACTTGTCTATATGATGCCATCTGCTCCGTTCAGGTCTAAAGCTAGCTAATTCTGCTGGTTTGCAGTGCGTTGTGGATGCTGAAGTAACAGGTCACATGACAGACGGGGGCGGAGCTAAGCAGCAGTCTGTTTCCATCAGTTAGGAAATACAAATCGAGGAGAAGGCACAAAAGTTAGGTGTGAATGACGTTAATTAAATGGAATATTTTTAGAAGTGAAATTCATGATTGACGCTTATGTTTTGCAGACGACTCCAGCGCAGGAAAAGCCAACCAACCCCCTGGCGGGCACAGTCCGGATTTAGAGGAAGTCTCCAACAAGCAATGGGGTGAGTTAGAGAAAGTTTTTTGTATATACACTAAAATCATTTTAATCCAGAAATCACTGGGCCCGATGGACTCTGGATTATCAGATATTCTGCATTATCGGACTGAAAAACCTTAAAGAAATATGTATCGTTTCTTCCTCGGTTTTGCGAAACCAAAGCAGATTTGAATCTCTTTTCTTAAAGGGGTTATCCTATGAGTAATGTAAAACAAAAAAAGGAAAATCAGACATCATATAGTACATGACAATCTCTTTCTAACAAAGCTAGAACCAGCCCTGTACCTCACATGGGTCCAGAGATCTCCACATTCATTGCTGCAATGGTTCTGCCAGATTTATTTCAAGCTGGCATCTCAGGGGGCGTGTCCTTTTTCAGGGGGCATGTCCTTTCTGCTGCAGTTGAAGGATGGAACTGAACATGTATGTCAACCTCAGTGAGCTGGACAGAGAATTTAGAAAAAGGGCAAACAGCAGGTGGCGCCATACAAAAAGATTTCAGTAAATAAAAGTGAATACAATTAAAAATATACTAATAGGCTCATTCATTAAGAATGGCCAATTAGATGCCGGTCTTAATACCCCAGTTCCGGCGGTGGATGCGCTGAAGTTATGTAGATGCGGCAGTGGCCTCTACATAACTTTGGCGCATGATCGGCCGGGTACACAAAGACTTAAGTCACTTTCTACGCCAAAAACTGGCGTAGAAAATGATAAAATAGAAGAGCCCGTCCTCTTACACGCCCACGCCATGCCCCTTGCAGCGGTCAAAAAGTGCCATATATCTAATCATAAACCCGTCAACCCTTTCCAATTGAAAAGTGATAAAACTTTATTCAAAAGTTGTCCATTCATACGTGTAGAGATGTCAGGCCCCACTATCACAGTCGAGACCTCCGTCCTTTCGAGAGAGATCTGAGATATCTGCACCCAGTCTGGAACCATAATGGTTTCCATTACATATAAAATCACATTTCCTACCTATAGTCCAGAAATTCTGATGGTCCGACACTTATTTCAAGCGCAGACCAAAATTCTGGTATTTCATTTAATCATTTGGAATTGACCAATTTTAAGGCGATTCAGTCAAATAAAGTACATTTCTATGGCAATTTTTATTCAGGAATATCTGATCATCTGGCACTTTTTGTGTTAATTTTTTCATTTCTGTACTGCGCCTTGAATTGGTATTGACTCTGTTCAATAGTTCCAGTCTGTACCGGGAGTGTATGTGAATGTGCCTTTCAGTCTTCCCTCCTCTTGAAAGCCATCGGTTTTTCCCAAAAACATTTATTTTTCTGCCGCGAGGGTCAATTGGCCTCTGTACTGGTAGGGAAGTAAGAGGTGTAGTGTGTGGAGCGATGGCGTCACCTCCTCTGAATGTTCCCTTTCAGTGTATATGAAGGGATGTTTGGAGCGTATGTTCGGCGTTGACTTTGACAGATATTCGAGTACAAGCAACGGAAATCTGCAAAAAAAAAAAAAAACATGAAAAGCCAATTGACAAGTAAACAGCATAAGGGATGTTTCTGTAACTAATGTGCTGACAACGACATCTGACGTCCTGGCTCTAGAGCCTCATTTCTCCAAATTTAGCTTATTTGTATATGTTAGTATTCGCGGGTGGACATATAATGTTATTCATCATCTATAATCCATTTTTGACCCAATGAATTTTTGATTCTTTTTGAGACATCCTCTAAAAAAGCATATAGATCTCATTGGGGTTGGGGGGGGGGGGGGGGGGTCCGAGCTCAGGATCCCTCTCCATGAGCCGGAACATAGAGACTCTCTCTAAGACTTCAGCCGATCCTATAGTACATGGACTGCAAGGAAAACTCCTGCCCGGTTGTGGCAGCAAAGTCAGCTGTTTGGTGTTGGCGTTGTGAACCAGACCTGATTGCCGCAATGGCTCCATTTTTAAAGGGGTGGCTTTATAGGGGTTGTCTCAACTGGTATATCTCTAGGATATGCCACAAATGTCAGATATGTGAGGATTTCACCTTTGGCACCTACACCTATTTTTAGAATGGAGTGCCCAAAGTTCAGGAGAGTGCACCTCCGTTCATTTCTGTGGGAGCGACAAAAATAACAATGAATAGAGAGCACACTGCTTGGCGATTTTCAGAATACCTATAAAAATTAGTGGAAAGCGTACCGCGCAAGCGCAGCCACCGCTCCGTTCACTTCTATGGAACTGCTGGAAATGCTTGCACAGTGCGCTCTTGTTCTCTTTGGGAGCTTCCTTCTACAGATAGTTGTGGGAACCACACCTATCTGACATTGGTGGCATATCCTAGCAATTATGCCACCAATGTTCCAGGTGAGGCAACCCCTTTAGTGAGACAACCTCTTTCAAAGCCCTTTCACCCTAAAAAAAACAACAAAAGATTAAAATCTTTGAGTAGTTTTTTCCGCCCAGTAGCTTTTAACTTGGACATCAACCAACATGACCAACAGGTTCATCACCAGGCCACATACCGGTACATTAAAAGTTTGTTCCTCAGGAGACAGCAGGAAACCCATGTGGGAGCTCTAATGGTAGTGCTATCTTGACAAAGGAAGATAACTGATGGACAGCTCAGTTTGGTGGTTATGGCGGTGGCTTTGATACTACCGGGTACCAGTGGCACGTGCCCTGGATTTTTCAGTGATCACCACACTCAGCAGTATTGGTGTCCTAATCTTTTTCCAATAACCCATGATGCTGCAGGTATCATCAGACTACACACACCACAGTGGAGTAGATTTTCTTGTATTATTTTTGATCATTATCATTTTAATTTGTTTTTTCAGTCCGACCCCGGTTTACCCAACCGGCAAAAATGAGGAAGAGAGTCATTGCCCGTCCGGTGGGTAGCTCTGTTCGTCTAAAATGCATTGCCAGTGGAAATCCCAGGCCGGAGATCACTTGGCTCAAGGACAACAAGCCTTTGACCACTCAGGAGATTGGCGAGAACAAAAAGAAGAAGTGGACGCTCAATCTGAAGAGCCTCAAGCCAGAAGACAGCGGCAAGTACACGTGTCAAGTGTTCAACAGAGTTGGGCAGATCAACGCAACGTATAAAGTAGAAGTTATCCGTAAGTACCACTCTTGCCATAGGGTTGATGTTATCGGTTGGATTTTCTTGGCACCTTTCTTCTTTCTTTTCCGTATCGGCAATGATTAGAAGCACATGAGCTGGCCAGCCTTGTGCTCTTAGAGAAGAAACCTGGGAGGAGACATTTGGTAGCAATCACCATTCAGCTGTGTAGAGACACTAAAAACATGTGTTTACATTAAAACCAGGAGCACAGACAAGAAAATGAATCAACCCTCGTCCCAATGTCAGATTTGGCATTTTTATTGTATCAGAGCCCAGTGCATAATAAGCTCTACCATACCAGGTCTACCTAACGACTTGGTTCTGCTCCTAGACACCTCTTGGCTGGGATACAGCAGGCTGCAATATAGTAATAGAAGATATAACAAAATAACAAAGAGCAGCTAGTAAAAATTGAAAACTTTTACGAGGTGGAAAACGTTTGGCCTTGGCCATTACAAAAAAAATCATATTTCTTAAGATGTGCAGTTTGTCAGCTTCGCTATGTCTGCATATTAGTGAACTGGCTTTGAAAAATTGAATAAAAAAATGTATCCTTTAAATAAAAAAATCCATAAAATATCCTTTAAATAAAAATAAGTAAAAAAAAACTTTAAATAAAAAAAATCCCTGTAGACGCAATTCCGTCAAGAAACCTTTAATAAAGAGTATTTCCCCTTTAAATCAAAGAACCGCCCCATTAAAAATCTCCTGTACATAGAAACATCCTCCTTAAAAAGCATTTCTTTTAGATAAAACATTTTCTAATAAAAAAAATTCCCCTTTGATCAGTAAGTACCCAGTTAAATAAAATAAAAAAATCCCCAAGGTCTTTAGTAGAAAAGCATTTCGTCTTTAACAAATCCACTAAGTTTATGAGCCATTAGTCGAAGAATTCTGTTTCAAAGTCATATATATAATTTTGGGAACAGCTAGTGACAGCTAATATGGCCTCCCACAGGTACCCAGCTTTTTTAGAGTCCTGAATAACATTACACTGGTCTTACGTCTTATTTCTCCTTACTGCAAACCCCCTTTTTGTAGGTGGGAGGAGGATGTTTCCAAGTTACGAATTATAAAATGTATTGCAGTTTTTCTCGTAGCCACTAGATGTCAGTATAACCCATACTCTCTAAAAGCCTTCCCATTTTACAGCCTGCTGTAAAACTGATCTCACAATCCCTACTACTGACTACTCTTCACAGTAATACCATGAAGATAGTAATTTCATTGATCTTTTCTTTCTTCATCAGAGAGAACAAAATCGAAGCCCATACTTACGGGCAACCACCCGGTCAACACCACCGTGGATTTCGGGGGCACAACGTCTTTCCAGTGTAAGGTCCGTAGTGATGTGAAGCCAGTGATCCAGTGGTTGAAGAGGGTGGAGTATGGCACGGAGAACAAATACAATTCCACCATCGATTTCGGCGGCCAGAAATTTATCGTCCTCCCCAACGGAGATGTTTGGTCTCGGCCTGATGGTTCCTACTTAAATAAACTCATCATAACACGGGCAAAAGAAGAGGATGCTGGGATGTATATTTGTCTTGGCGCCAATACAATGGGATACAGCTTCAAAATAGCATTTTTGACTGTACTGCCAGGTAAGCAAACACCATACTAACTGAAAAGTGTAGTACATTTTTAAGTGTTATCTTCACCTACACGTAGTGGGGGTAGCCATGTTGAGGACTAGGACATTGAAACGTACTCAGTCCACCCAAAAAGTGGCGAGAGTCTACAGTGGTACGTATTATACCTGTGTATGATAGCCCATAGCAACAAAACCCATTGGCATTATCCACTCTTATGGTAGCTGTACTGCTTTCTACATGTTTCTGGTTGGCTAAGATACAGGAAGGAGAGGAGCTCCAACCCTGTCAGACATGTGACCTCCGCGAGACTCCACAGAATTCTAACGTTAGCGTTAGACATAGGCTGAGATGAGAAAACAGAGTATAAACTTGGGATTAGTACAATATGAGTAAAGCAAAGTATTTCCAATGTTACTTAACATTCTAGGAACATGTTATTAGTGTAATGCCATGTTTTCAGATCTCCTTCACTTATAACGAGTTCCATCAAGTTTCCAATGAGATTCTACTATTAATGCTGTAAAAATACTTGAACACCTGATAAAAACATAGCCTAAGAGGTTACCATGGATTGCATAATCTTCTTAGTCTAAAGTAGAAAAAAAATTTTTTTTCTCCAGCACTCATTAAAAACATCTCCAAAAATTCACACGTAGCAGTAAAAAGACGTATACGCGATTCGAACAAATGGGTTTATGACTAAGAACGAGTCTTTGTTCATTTGAAACGCGTAGAAGTCTTTTTCTTTCAACATGGGCATTTTTGTATATGTTTTTAATGTGCTGATTAAACTTTATGGTGTTCTTGATATTGATTCCTTTTGATCACATCTAAGTCCATGAAAAAAAAAAAATTCAGCTCTATACCTGACCAAGGCCTCATGCATATGGCAGAGGGTTTATGGCTCAGTATTGAGTCAGTGTGCCACCACATGGTGCGCCTTAAAGCAGTAATGTACCTAAATGAACATGGAGTACAGAGGTACAGTAGAACCAGTACATATCGAAGCTTATAGGTGCTGTACAATTTGGAGGTGCCTGTGCATAAGGCCAGTAATGGTACACTGTGTAATACAATAATCAGTCAGTTGACTGCTATTATATCTGAAAGACCTGGATGAACATCATGTTGCCTGGCACAGTGAAATCTGGCACAGGAAGCCGTGTGCAACCGGACCGCATAGTTGAAATGACTAGCTTGCTGACATTAGAGAACGGTATTAGTGACAATTAACCACATTTTGTTTCGAGCCTGCTCCAGGCAGCCAGACTCACTGCTAAGCAATGGTATTTTCGAAACCACATGTGGCCGGAGAAGGTTTATTCTGCTACATTGAGGCAAAGACAAAATAAAACAAAACCTCGGAGATCCGCGCCTAATAAAAGCAAACTGTTTGTTTGTCCTTTAAGACCTTAATGAGACACCTACAACAAAGCCTTATTTGCTGGCAGCGTACGTCGCTACTTGGCAGATGTTGTGTTATCAGAAAGCTGTAGAGCACTAGTAGTCAGTAGATCTGCCTGACATCTGTTTCTCATTCTCCTTTTCTGGTTTTAATCAGTTGCATCCATTTTTTATCAACTTTTTTTTCTTTTTCTCTTCCGTCTACAGATCCGAAGCCTCCCATTGCACCTGTGAGCATGTCGCCCAGCAGTCTTCCGTGGCCTGTGATTATCGGGGTTCCAGCCGGGGCAGTTTTCATATTCGGAACTATTGTCTTATGGCTTTGCCAAACCAAGAAGAATCTATGTTCTCCTCCGAGCGCGGCCGTCGTTCACAGACCGCAGCCAAGGGTCTGTATACCACAAATGGTAGACAAAGAATGCATCTCCTCCATAAACTATGAGGAGTACGTTGCTCAACAGCAACATTTACTTCCCCAAGGACCTATTTTGGCCAATGGAATGGCGTCAAAAATGTACCCAAAGATTTACACGGACATCCATACCCATACGCACTCTCATGTCGAAGGCAAAGTTCATCAGCATCAACATATTCACTATCAGTGTTAAATGCTAGAGAAAAATAACTTTTTTATTCTGCGGTACCTCACAAAAAGTCTGCCTGGTTTCGCCTTCACTGCCAGTAGACATGAATATGTTATAATTAATGGATTCATGAAGGATGATAGAATCTCCCTGTAATTGGGGACATTGTTGCTGTTTTTTTTTTTTTTTTTTTTTGTATTTTTATCAGAAGCACTGTGCTCCACCAACAAGGGGGTCACTTCTCATTTAGTGCTGTAACCCGCCCAAGGGTCACTCAAGCTAGCTAGTTCAGTTCACATTTGTGCCTTTTTGGTTGGCCAAGCTGAAGGTACTGGTCAAGGTTTGGACTTCCGAAAGGACCACTGAAGTATGAAAAGTCAACCATTGGACAAACCTGCATGAAGGCAGTATTTCTTAGCATTTGAGTTATGCTAGCATGTTCATCAGTGGAGAATAGTTTCTTCTTGAGTGATTTAATATTCCACAAAGAGCCTGTTTCTGTTTACCCTGAAAGACCCTCTTAGTCAAGTCAGACCATGTTCTCTACACCTTGTGTCTTCTTGATGGACACCATAGTTACCATAGAAGTTCAAGCACCCTCTTAGTCAAGCCACACCAGGTTCCCTACGCCTTGTGTCTTCCTGATGGACACCAGCGTTACCACAGAAGATCAAGCACCCTATTAGTCAAGTCACGCCAGGCTCCCTATGCCTTGTGTCTTCTTCTCACCATTGTTACCATAAAAGAGTAGAAGATGGAAAGACCTGTAGTATCAGTTCCCTAAATCGAACAGTTTAGAATAAAATATGCATTAAACTCAAGTACTTTCGAGAAAAGCAATATGTTAAAGTTAATAAAAGCAATAACATTTCACCGTCTGAGAAAGATGCCTTATAATCATTGCTATAATGAGTACAGACTTTATAAAGCAACTTCGTGACTATAGAAAATGTGTAATTCTATATAGATTTTAAACTAAAGCCATGTATATTTAATTTATTTTGTTAAACAGAAAAAAATGTCTATGTAAAATATTATTTTCGACAAAATGTTAATTTTTATTTTTTTTGTATGCCTATTCTTCATGTGACTCCTAAATGTTCCTTATGTAGCAATATAAAATGACTATTTAAAGAGTATGGTACACGGCAGGGGGCACTTAAGTTTTTAAAATTGCAAAGAAACTTGTTAGCCGCCAGATCCCTTACACTGCCTTTATTGTTATTGTTTTATAGTCCACGAAGTCGGAGTTATGTTTTTGTAGACTTTGCAAAATTATGTAATTGCAGTGCTCCCGTTGACAATCTTGTACAGAATATCCCCTCATTCCTAAGATTAAAGCTTTATAACACATTTGGTTAAATGTACAGTTTTTGGTTATGTGCGTGCCAGTTCTCCTGCAGGCATTTTTAGGATCTTAGTCGAATTGAGTTTGAAAATTTACAATTTGAAAGAAATTTTTTGTAATTTATAGAATAAAACAATTGTCATGGTAGTATCACAGACTCATTCAGTAAGATATATAGGGAAATATTTTTTTTCGGATTTACAATGGTGCCACCTAGTGGCAAAAATATCATAAAATATAAAGAAAAATATATATTTTTAATCTTCAAAGGGTTTCTCTGGGATTTACATATTGATGACCTATACTCAGAATAGGTTATCAATATGAGATCGGCGGGGGTCCGACACCTGGCATCCCTGCCAATCAGCTGTTTGAGGAGGCAGCGGCGGCTATGCTTGGTATTGCAGCTCAGCCCCATTCACTTAAATAGGGCTGAGCTGTGCCTATGCCATGTGACTGATGAACGTGATATCACATGACCTAGGAAGAGGCCTAAGCGCTTACGGAAAGCCACAGCCTTTTCATACAGCATATTTTCGGAGGTCCGAGGAAGTTGAACCCCACCGATCACTTATTGATGACCTATCATTAATATGTAAATCTTGAAGAACCCTTTTAAGGAAGCCAGATTTACTCAGCAATTAGCAATTTTATCTATTCAGTTTAGTTTCCCTGCAGTGCCTCCACAGGGTAAATAAAGCATTACATGGTGCTCATTGAAATCAGTTTGTTCGGTCCTCCACAGTGGGAAACACTCCCCTAGCAGGATGTTTGACAATGGGTTTTGTAAACCGAAATTTTTAAAAAAAATCTGAAAATGTTAATGGTATGATTTGTAAATGATGCAGATGCCTTGGCCATACCTTGTATATATCACATGCCTTATGCTGGTCCTCTCTATTTCAAAGAAATTACTGTTTTAGGCCTTATTCACATGTCAGTGAAGCATGGACGCGTGCTGTCTGTGTTCTCCATGAACAGCACACGTACCCGTTGATCCTAATGTGTGTTCACACATCCACAAATTTCCATTCAGTGGGTCCATGGTTGCTTCACAGAAGCATGTCCTATTTTTGTCCGTTTATGGATTCCTTATGTTCCTTTTGGTCTATGGGTCCATGAAAAAACACAGACCCAACACAGATGGCATCAGTGTTTGGTCCGTCTTTCATGCATTGTCACTCGGAAGTGCTCTTGAAATTCATTTTCAACTGAGCAGTGTCCGTTGAATACGTATGACACATGAGACTAAAAAATGGACACAAGGGTTAAAAACGCTAGATCCTTCATGGATGAACCACTGACCACCTTGTCATGGATGGACATGTGAATGGGGCCTTAGATGTGTCACAATGGCAGCACAAGGATGGAAATGTAAAGCTTACAAGCTTTCACCTCTCTCATCTAATACAAAAAAAAATTCATTTTTGTAATAGTAGTACACATAATTCCCAATCACTTTCTAATGCTGAATATGTAGTCATGCGCTATACCACTGTTACTTCGCCACATTAGTTTTTATACTGGTCAAGAACTAACCCAACCCATCCTAGAGAGTTCCACACCTACACACAGTCAAGCAGCCATTTTGTTAGGCTAGAAAATCTAAAAATAAATAAAATTAAATAGAATATAATGTATATTATAGTGTACTACAAAATTATTGACTTGTAATTACACAAAAATGGCCTAGTTTATCAAACCTAGTCTTTGTTGTCCATAAAAACCTAGAGAGCAGCTTTCATTTTTCTGAAAATTTTAAGGAATGAAAGCTGAGCTCTGATTGGATGCATACAGTTTTACTATTATATCATTTTGTTGTATGGTGTGTGTTTTTTTTAAACCCAGGCCTGAGACTATGTTGGTTTTCCACATGTCTAGGCCAACTTGTCTTCAAAATGTCTCCTTCAACTGTAGGCAGTCGAAACAAACTTTATTTGTTCTCACCTCATTGTGGACATTAGGGTTACCAAAAACACATTATACAATTGGTCCATTGAAGTGCAGCTATGGACCTCTATGTGAGGTGACTCAATTTAGTTAGAAAAACCTACATGTTTATTATCACAGGGTGGTAAACCCAAAATATTCAAGCCATGAATGAGCAGGCCAAAAATGATAACTTCCTCCATCCAGACTACCCAATCCAAAAAGTTAATTAATGCAAACATTTTGCTATGTTTTTGTCCAAATATATCAAAATTTTTAAGGTAGGTCTTTAAGATCTGTGGCCAGCTTCAATTAGAAGTGCCCTGCGTGTTCATAATCGATAGGTTAGTCGAGTCCAAACCATTACTACGGTTTAGTCTACCTGCTTCATTTACAAAACATATGGAAATCTTCATCTAATTTTGTTAGGTGTGTTTGTACAGTTAAAAATAATAATCCCAACTTCTGGGCAAAATATCTTTTTTATAAGATTTTATTTTTTGGTTTTTGTAAATGTTCCTGTTGTATCTAATGAAGCTCAATGCCTGATAATCTCTGTAATATCTCCTCCCTTTATGTTTAGTTTTATTGTTATTATTATTATTTTTCATCTAGACATGTAAAAGTGTATATTATACATTTTTGTATAGTAAGATGTGTATAAAATATGCCATATGTAGCTTTCATAAAATCTGCTTATGGTTCAGAACCTAATGTTTTCTTCTTGTTTTTATTTCTATTTCAATGTTGTCGATGAGGGGGTCAATTTGCCTTACCCGAGAGTCCAGTCTACATACCATTGACTAGGCCAATCATCAAGCTTGGCAGTTTGATTTGCACTGTGTATAGTAATGTTAGGTGGATTGTGAACCAGTATATTTTCTGATTATCTTTTGCAGTGCACCCATTTTTCATCTTCTTCATGCCAACATTTTGCTCTACTGATATGAAGCCCGATTAGGTGGCTTTTTTTTTATTTTATGGAACTCACGTATGGCACATACATTTACTTCTACATTATGCAAAACAGAATCCGATAGATTAAAGTGGATGTCTAGTAACCTTGCTCCCCCATCTGATGTTTATTGTAAGATATTGTTAGGATCCCCTAATTGTCTATTTATGGTGGGAACCCTGCAACGGAAAACAAGGCAAGTCAGGGTGTCCACCATAATCACTAGATGTTCTTCACAGACAAACTCTACTCACTGCCCTGGCAATCATCTGACCATCACTGGTCTAACTCTCAAGATCCCTGGCAAAGGCTTTTCAGACAGTGCGGCTGGTTACTACTTTCCTTTTCTAGAATTACATGGTGGCCATTCAGATGAATGGTCATTAATTTAATACATAGATAGCTCAAGCAGGAGCTTCTGATTGTCAAGGGCTCTCCACTCTAGCTGATTGGGAAACTCCTATCTATGCTACTTCAATGTCACGAGTTACACTGATTTAGTGGATCTTGACTAGTAAAGAGGGTCATGAGATTTCTTCAAAGTTAGACCAGTATTCCCAACCTTTATATAATGAGAGATATCCTTAAAACAATATTTTTCTACTGAAGAAACTCCTAGAGCTACCCCATGCCTACTGCAAAAATAACTGCTAACAGGAGACTCCTGATCAATTTCCAATAAAGACTACTGAACCATATTTGTTGGGAAACAGTGAGTTAAATATACCCTAAAAGGTCAGTTGACCCAAGGTAGGCAACCCAATGAATACATGTGGTTCAAAATGAATAAGAATTTGTAAAAAGCCACGCCATGATGGAAATGGGCCAAACCACTGTGTTAACTTGTCCATCTAAATGTAATCTTTATTGTGGGGAATTTATGTAAAAAAGAGCAGGATGAAGATTTATCATTTTTATCATAAATAATTTTTCATAAGAACAAGCTGTGATGGCAACCTTGCTCCTGGAACATGAATCGCATCCACCCACTGAATGCATGATTGATCTACAAGTTTACAAGTGTCATCTTTTCATCATCTGAATACAATACAGCAAAGACTATAATAAAAAATGTCATTCAAAATGACACGATAATCACATACTAGGAAGCCTATAATTAAAGTGTAAGTTCTTTAACATTAAACATTTTAAAAGTATTGTTTCACGGTAGACATTGATATCATAACCTTAGATGTCATCAATGTCTGATCGGTAGGGTCCGACCTCTTAGACCCCTGCCAGTCAGTAGAACAAAGGGGCAGCAACACATTGCTCAACTTTTTTGAAAGTTCACATATGTGATGCTTCCCTCTCTCGGTGGGCAGGGCCACTGGAATACTCAGTCTTCTCATAGCGCACATCTGTCATGAGGTCATGTCCCAAGGGTACAGATGCCAGTGTAGCTGTCTGCATGCTCTCTGGCATTTAAAGGACAAGAATTTGGCCTAATAGTTCCCCATCCAATGGTGGCCTTCCCTGGGAAGGTGCCTGAGCAATAAGGTCCTAGCTTGTTTAGTCCTACGCTACAGTATAGTCCCGACCTCCTGTTCCCAGCTGCCTGTTTATTGCATTGTCTCTGCTTTCCCTGTCCTGACTTCTGTATCGATCCTGTGCAGCCTGCCCTGACCTTCTGCTTGTTTACCTGATTGAACAAACTCTGCCTGACCTTGGCTTGTCCCCTGACCTTGCTCTCGACTGTCCCTTGGTGCTACACACATTGTCATTCAACCCACATGGGTCAACTATTATGTTACTTTAGAGGTAATGATCTGGTAGTTCCCCTGCTGGGGAGTCCAAATTCTGACACAGTGGTTAAATGGTGAAAGGGGAGGGGCATTTAAGCAACGCCCTGAGGAGTAACCCTAGGTCAGATCTGTTTAGTGGCACTATTGGGCCAACTATGTGGCCTTCGGCTCTTGATCCTAGTCATTTAACCCTTTAAGCATATAATGTGCTAGCATGGCTTATCTAAAAATAATTTGCTAGTAATTTACACAAAAGCTACCAGAAGCTGGACGTTCTCTTCAGATGTTTTTACTCTATTTGCAAGCAACGGATATTTCATTCCTTCTCACCTGGCTATATACTGACTGTAGACAATCTCTTACGATCCGCTGGTTCTCAGTCTTTTGACCCAACATATCAGACTATTTGGTCCATAGATGTTGGCCTGGGGACACCTGATTGAATGAGCTTGTCCATAAAATATTGGTTAATTTATAAACTCAAAAACATGTCCATGTTCTTTATCACAAAATTCATCAGGTCACAAAACTTAAAGTTTTCCAAGATTCTGATATCGATGACGTATCCGAAGGATAGGCACCACCACATTAAGAAACGGTATTTACCCTCTTTTCCGTTGTGCTGCTACACTTTGTTTTTTCACATACTAAGGATACCCCATCAATATCAGATCGGTGGGAGTCCGACATCTGGGACCCCGGATGAACTTCTGTTTAAAGAGGCTGTGGCACTCTCCTGAGTACTGCGGCCTCCTCTCAGTTTACTAAGCACAGTGCTGTCTATTGGATTGTGGCTGTGCTTGGTACTGCAGCCCACCTCAATTCACTCGAATGGGACTGAGCTGCGTCTAGGCCACATGACAGGTGAATGTGACATCACTGGACTAGGAAGATGACCAGAGCACCACCACTTATTCAAACAGCTGGTCGTTGGAGATGCTGGCAGTTGGACCCCCACGATCTGATATTGATGATCTATCCTGAGGATAGGTCTCTAGTATCAAAATATCGGACAACCCCTTCATGACTGCCATACGGCTACATACGTGCTATCTGCACATACCCCGTGCAGCTAGCACGTATATAAACGTGATGGCACCTCTTTAATCCAAGCGCTGCAAAGCTTCTGCCCCTGCACTGCCGCTGTCACGGACAGCATACAGTGCAGTAATGCCAGCAGGGGACCAATCAGAGTGGTCCCTTGCTGACGATCGCGGCAGTGTTAAAATGCCGGTTTCATGCTCTGATCTATACTCTGCAGATCAGAGCCTGAAATCAGGCATTAGCTGATCTATCTGTGCCCCCTGATGTGTCCTCTTCCCCGATTTGTGCCCACTGATGTGTGCCCTAATACCTCCTGCCTGCCCAGTCTGTACCCTGTGCACAATCTCTGCGCAGTACCATTAATTTTGCCGGCCGTGCTCTGCATGCGCCGGCCCGTCTCCAACTGTGCCGCCTGTGTCCCTAACTGTGCTGGTCTGTGCTCCCTGCCCCCATATGAGTCCCCTACCCCCATCTGTCACCCCTGTTGCGGTCCTCCTGAATGTGAAGGCGGCGGCTCAGGAACGGAGCCACTGCCATCAGCAGCGAGTGTCAGCTGACAAACTGTTATAACCCCTTAGATGCCGCAGCAGTGGCATCCATGGGGTTAATAGAGGGAGGGGCTCCCTCTCAACCATTGGGCTGCCGCGCTGCGATGGCAGCGCCCCAATGGTTGTCATGGCAACCGGACACCTTGCAAAGGTGTCCTGTGTTGCCATCTACCAGGAAACCAGAAGCATTGCAAAGTACAGTACAGCTATCAGCCCCACTGGATCTTCAAGATCCAAGTGGGACCTAATGAAAAAAAAAAAAGTGTGAAAATAAAAAAATAAATGTAAAAAAATAAAAATGTAAATGAAAAAGAAAATAAATAGCCTTTTCACATATCTACTCATTTATAAGAGATAAAAAAATTAAAATAAACTACTCATGATTGGTATTGCTGCGTCCATAATGAAGTGATCTATATGGTACTAATTCCGCATGGTAAATGCTGTAAAAATAAAAAAAACTATGGTGGAATTGCAGTTTTTTGTTTTTTTTGCCTCACCTCCCAAAAAAATTAATAAAAAGTGATCAAAGTCATATGCATATAAAAAATGATATCAATAAAAACTACAGGCCATCCCGCAAAAAATAAGCCCTCATATAACTATGTTGACAGAAGAATAAAAAAAAATATGGGTCTTAGATTTTGGTGATGCAAAAAAATAAATGTTTAATAAAAAGTGATTTTATGATATAAAAGTAATAGAACATGAAAAAGCAATACAAATTTCGTGTTGCTATAACCGTATCAACCCACAGAATAAAATTATCTTATCAAATATACCACACTCAGAACCCCATAAAAAACAGACAGAAATGCAATTTTTGCCTGCTTCACCTCCTAAAAAATTGAATAAAAAGCGCTCAAAAAATCATATAGAATTGTATCAGTAAAAATTACAGCCTGTCCTGCAAAAAAACAAGCTCTCACACAGTTACATTGATAGAAAAATCTAAAAGTTATGGATCTTCGATTTGGTGATGCAAAAAAAATATTTTTTTTTATAAAAAGTGATTTTATGATATAAAAGTGGTAGAACATAAATGAAACAATATAAATTTGGTATTGCCTTAACCATATCCCCCACAGAATAAAATAATCTTATCAAATATACCACATGGAGAACCTCATAAAAAATGTAAATTAAAAAATACTGGCAGAACTGCAATATTAGCCCTCTTCACCTCACAAAAAATTAAATAAAAAGCGATCAAAAAGTCATATGTACCCAAAAATGGTACCATTAAAAACTACAGCCCACCCCACAAAAAATGTGCCCCCACACAGCTCAATCATCCAAAAAATAAAAAAGATATGGCCCTTAAAATCTATTTCAGCAAATTCCACGTTAGAAAATGCAGATGCCGCTCCTTTCCTTTTGAATTCTGAGGTTTGCCCATACAGCAGTTTACGACCACGTATGGGGTGTTTCCGTATTCAGGAGAAAATGAATAACACATTATGGGTGCATTTTCTCCTGTTATCCCTTGTTGAAGTGAAAAATTTGGGCTTAAGCGACTTTTTCTTGTAAAAAATATAACTTTTAATTTTCACAGCCATGTGTTTCTAAATATTATGAAACACCTGTGACGTCACAGTGGTCAGTAAACCTCTCAAATTATTTGAGGGGTGTAGTTTCCAAAATGGAGTCACTTTAAGGGGGCTTTTTTTCTGTAAGGGTGCCTTAGTGTGCCTTGAAATATGACACGACACCCAAAAGCCATTCCAGCAAAATCTGCTCTCCAAAAACCATATGTTGCTCCTTTCCTTTTGTCCCCTGCCGTGTGCCCATACAGCATTTTACGAAAATAAATGGGGTGTTTTTGTAAACTGCAGAATCGGGATAATAGATATTAAGGTTTGTTTTGCTGTTAACCCTTGCTGTGTTATAGGAAAAAATTGATTAAAATAAAAAATCTGCACAAAAACTGAAAATTTTAGATTTTACCTCCATATTCCTTTAATTCTTGTGGAACACCTAAAGGGTTAACATAGTTTGTGAAACCAGTTTAGAGTAATTTGAGGGGTGTAGTTTCTAAAATTGGGTCATTTATGGGTGGTTTCCGTTATGTAAGGACCTCAAAGTGACTTCAGAACTGAACTAGTCCTTGAAAAAGTCAGTTTTGAAAATTTTATAGAAAACTAGAAAAATTGCTTCTTAAATTCTAAGCCTTCTAGCGTCCTAAAAAAATAAAATAAATTTTTTAAAATGATGCCAATATAAAGTAGACATATAGGGAATCTTAAGTAAAAACTATCTAATGAGGTATCACTATCTGCCTTTAATGTGTAGAAATTCAGATTTCGAAAAAAAAAAATTTTCCCAAATTTTTTATTTTTTAATGATCTAACGGTAAAAGTTATCGACCCAAATTTACCCCTAACATCAAGTACGAGATGTCACGAGAAAACATTCTCAGAATGGCGTGGAAAAATAAAAGCGTTCTAAAGTTATTACCACATAAAGTGACACGTCAGATTTGCAAAATTAAGCCTGGTCACAAAGGTCAAAAATGGCTTGGTCTTGAAAGGGTTAAAGAAGCACTCCGGGAAAAATGTAATTTGGACCATATTTAGTGAACATCTGGTGGTTAGATTTGCAGTTACCGTATTTTTCGCCCCATAATTCGCATAAAGTGGGGGGAAAATGGGTGAAATTCCTTTATGGAAGAGCGCATTAGTACCGGAGAACCAGGAAGCGGTGAAGGCTTTGTACTCACCGCTTCCTTGTCCTCGGCTGTACAGGGCTGCGTACAGCGTGAGTGCGCATTGTGACCTCACGCTGTGCGCGCCAGTTCACAGCACAGCCGGCAGCACAAGGAAGAAAATTGCGCTGGAGGAGAGGAGCGGGGGCGTCCGGAGCGGGAAAGTTAAGTGCTCTTTTATTTTATTACATATGAGTCTGATGGGGGCAAATATAAGGATACTGGTGGCTGATATAACGCTGCTGGGGGGTAATAAAACACTGCTGGGGGCATGGTGACAGGCATTGGTGGCTAATATAAAAGCTGCAATGGGGGCTGATACGAGGCTGCTTGGGGCTGGCGACAGGCAATGGGGGCTGATATGAGGCTGCTGGGGGCTAATGAGAGGTAATGGGGGCTAATGAGAGGTAATGGGGGCTGAAGAGGCTGAATAGAGGCTGCTAGGGGCTAATGAGAGGCATGGGGCTCTTATCTGAGGTCTGATTGGGGGTCATTCAAATTGGGAGTCTGATCTGAGGTCTTATTAACATTGGGGGTCTTATTGGGGCTGTCAACTGAGGTCTGATTAACATTGGGGTCTGATTGGTGGTCTGACCAGGGGTCTAATGAAAAAAAAATATTTTTCTTATTGTCCTCCCCCTAAAACCTAGGTGCTTCTTATGAGCCGGTGCGTCTTATAGGGCGAAAAATACTAGTTTTCTTATCAGTGTTTTCACGGTGGAATGGAAGTTAGACTCTCTGTGCACTAATGTTCACGACTGGCAGTAATGTCGGTCGCGGACATTTAACCTTTCAGATGCCGAAGTCAAACGTGACCACAGTATTTGGATGCGCTAAAACCCAGAAGCACGTGCTTCCAAGTGTGCTCTGGCTCCCCCAGGCGGAATTAAGGCCAGCCGGATTCATTGTGCAAGAGCTGCCGCACATTAGTTCCTATGGAGCGTCTGAGCTCCACAGGAACATATGGGGTCATTCCTCCAACTCGTGTAAAGGAAATCTGGCTTTGTTGCCCATAACAGCCAATCAGCTTCCACCTTTCATTTGTGACAGCTCCTTTGGAAAATGAAAGGTGGAATCTGGTTGTTATGCGCAACTAAGCCAGTTCTACTCTACACCAGTTTGATAAATGACCCCAATAGTGTATTTGTCATACACTCCAATTCTAATGCGTTGGAGTGTATGAGAGAAGCAATCTATGATTGCTTTTTATAGTTCCCCATGGGAACTATAAAAAAGTGTAAAAAAATAAATAAATGTTTTCAAAAATTAAAAAAATATAAAAATTCAAACAGCCCCTTTTCCCAAAATGTAAATAAAAATATGTAAACAATAAAATAATACACATCATGCTTATGGTGTCGTGTGAAAACGCTCGTACTATAAAATTATAAAAATATTTTTCCCATACGATGAAACAGAAAAAAAAGTCGAAATGGCTGATATGCTGTTTGGTCGCTTCACCTCCCACAAAAAAATGTAATAAAAATTGATGAAAAAGTCATACACACCCCAAAATTGTATCATTAAAAAGTACAGATCGCCCACCCCCAAAAAAAAAGAGCCCCCGCACAGCTCCGTGCACATTACTACAAAAGGTTATAGGGGTCTGAATATGGCGATGAAAATAATTTAAAAACATTTTTCAGTATTAATACACAAGAAAAAAGTATACATATGTGGTATTGCCGTAATCATACTGACCTGGAGAATAAAAGTAACAGATCAGTTTTACCGCGTAGTAAATGGTGTGAAAAAAACTGTGGCGGAATGTTTTTCTTTTTTTCTTTATGATTCGACCCCATTTGGAATTTTTCTCCCGCTTCCCACCACATTTTATGCAATCATAAATGGTGCCATCAGAAAGTACATTTTGTCCTGCAAAAAAACAGCCCTCATATGGCTATGTGAATGAATAAATAAAAAAGTTTTGGCTTTGGGAGGGCTGGGAGTAAAAAACAAAAACGAAAAAATTGGAAAATCTCCTGACCCTTAAGGAGTTAAAATGTTTTCCTGGAATGCTTTTTTAAGAACAGTCGAGTTCTCAAAAATCCCACCCACCCTACTTTGCTGCCAATCTTATTCCGGTATATTCTAACAAAACTCATCCATAAAAAGTTGTAGCTGTCAGAATCCATAGTCAATTAAAAAATGTTCCAGTTCTTAAAGAGTTCATTTGATAAAGCCTATTTTCCTGTTGGTAACACTGTAGGTCAACTGAATGCTTACTGCCAGGGTCCCCCAGATGTTAGAAGTAATCTTCTGTGGTCCAATCAGTGGCAAACCCTGTGATAAGTTTAAACAAAATGGGATTATTCAAAGTGGACAACACCTCTGAGACCAAAATTGACTTAGGCTAGTTTAACACCTCTGGTGTGAAACTCCGGCTCGCTGTTTCAGCAGACAAACGGAGAAGGTAGCCTTAGTCTTTTAGAGGCTAAAATGTATTCTGGTTATTTAAAATTTTCCCCCATCCATAGGATAGGGGATAACTATAATACTGGTGGGGATCCTACCACTGGGACCCCCACGATCCAGAGAATGGGGACCTCTAACCCTATGGAGCACCCCGAAATGAACAGACCGGCCGGTTGGGCGTGCATACGGCCGTGCCATTCATTTTCATGGGCGTTCTGAATATAGTGGAGCACTGTACTTGGCTATCTCCGGAACTCCCACATGTATGCCTGCCTGACCGCTCCGTTCATTTTGGGGACTACATTGGGTCCTGGGTCCCCGTTCTCAGAATCAGTGGGGGGCCCAGCAGGAGGAACCCCACCGATCTTATAGTTATCCCCTATCCTGTGGATAATCGAAATGCCTCTTTAAGGTAGTGTCAGATTGGGTAGGCTATGTGTTGTTCCTATAAGCCACACGGTTAGGTTTCTGCATGCAGTTTTGGAAGCCAAAATCAGGAGTGGATCATAAGAAGAGAGAAAGTATAAAGGTCAGATTTGACTTCTCCTCTTTTTTGAATTCACTCCTGGTTTTGGCTTCCAAAACTGAAGGCAGAAACCTGAGCGTGTGGCCGTACCCTAATGGAACAATAACAAAAATACGAACTGAGATGTGAACATAGCTCAGTGGAGTTCCGTCATATGAACCATATGTTTGGTCAGGAGGTCTGCCAAACTTGGTTAAGATGGACCTGTTCAGAACTGATCAGGCGCCTAGTTTGCAAAAGTTTTTGTCCTATAAATCTTAATTCTGTTGCGGGTGGTACTGACCACACAGTCAACTCAATGATTTGCAATCATCAAAGATCCAAAACAATGGGAACTGGTAGGCTTGAAAGGGTTTTCTGAGACTTTTTTTTACTGGTATCAGTATCTGACTAGTAGAGGTTTGACACCTAGGACCCAGGCGATCAGTTGTTTGCAGCCTCTGGCCTTCTCTCTGCTCACCGAGCACAGCGATGTGCATTTAATAGCGGCTGTGCTTAGTATCACATGCGCTTCCCCATTCACTTCAATGGGGCCAAGCTGCTCCTAGGCCATGTGACCGATAAATGTGACGTCACTGGTGTAGACTAAACTGAGAAAAGGCCGTGGCGCTACTGCGAGCACCGGTGACTTCTCAAACAGCTGATCGTCAGGAGTCCAGGACCATCACCGATCAGATACTGATGACCTACCCAGAGGAAAAGTCATGAGTAGAAAAGTCTCGGAAAACCACTTTAAAACCTGTATCCTGGAAAATTATTAATTTATCCACTAAATGCTGAGTAGATGGTCAACTCTATGCAGCTGCATACTTAAAGCTTCATAGACCAAATACAAGGAGCAATTTTTAGAAAAAAAATAATAAAAAGTTCTGTTGAACGTTAATAAACCAAATCTTTATTTCTCTACAAAAGGCCTTGTGCCAATCCATGCACAGCACAAACAACATCTTTCTTTGCACAGGTTTTCTTTAAATATTTTTGTGGCTAACCACAAGGATAATAAATAACGTTTCTGTAAAGTTGAAGTCAAAAGGAAATTATTAGGCTGAATCTAACCAAAAATAGCCACGGTTTGCAGTGAAAATGCTAAATAATCAATCAAGAGAACTTTTTTCGACCCATCTAGGTATAGATCACCCTCAAAAGTATAAAAATAGTAAAGATATAAAAAAAAATGAATTCTGTCATGTCATTGAGTGAGCTTCTGTGAAAAGTGAGACCTCCAAGGAGCGATAGAATAAAGGGGCCTCTGTTGTGCTTCATGAGTTAACTCTTCTAACTTTAACTTACTTAGGTCTGTATGATACTAAAAGGTTTTTTTCTGGGGTGATCATTACCTCCCCATCGCTGCCATTCTGATGCTGCATCGGTCTTCTTTGCTCTCCACTTCCTGGTTATAGCTCAACACAGGGGAAATGGCAGTCGCTCATTGGCCGCAGTGGTGACCTGCCTCAGCCAGTGATTGGCTAAGAAGACATTACAAGCCGTATCCTGTGTGTCAGGCTGGGACCAGAAAATGGAGAGCAGAGGGGACAGGAGCACCACTAGAAAGGCACTCTGGGGAGCTAATTTTGTATTAAGGATATTCTATCAGTGTTGGATAAGTAGGGTCTAATCTCTGGGACCATTGCTGATCAGCACACCTTAAAGAGCTGTGCCGCTGCTACCACGTCCCCTTCATTGTATACACAGGCATGTCTGTGCGGGTGGCAGTATATTGTCAGAAACATGGACAGCTTTCAAGGGAAGTGAAATGCAGTTGTCAAACTAATGGGCAGGCCTGTGTTGAGAGGGGTGGTATGCCTAACAGTCAAGCCTCAGCTGCTGGACCTGTCAATGTGACTGGAAACCGGACTGGAACCCGAGCCAGATTTCTGACTTTGTGTTCAATCCCAGAGATAGGTGGGGGAATGTAAGACAATTGTTTCCTATCAACATTGCCTGTGATTGTGTTTGTTTTCTGGGCTTTTTAATGTGCAACTTACTACAGACTTTTCTGGTTATCTGACTTCTGGCTTGTTTTTAGATTATCCTTGTGGCTGCTGTTTCTGCTTCTGGTAACCAACCCTGGCTAGTCTCTGGATTAACCCTTCGTGTACTGCATCCATTGTGTGTGTGTGTGTCCTGTTTTTTGACCCTGCCGCTTTCTCCTCTTTCTACCTCCCTAGTCATTCTGGAATTTCTGCTGCTCGTGTGCCCACACCAATATTCTGTTATTCACGCCACAGGCATATCCTGGGTCCCTAGCAGACAAGTCCAGTCTGCCTTATGACAGGCTCTGATGAATACCTAGAGCTAGCCTTTGTTTCATACTATCCAGAGTGGTGTTGGTAGCAGTTTTTATGGGCTCCCTGGCTGTGGTCCGGAAAGCAACTTTAGTACTCCCTAATCCCTCATTCACACATCAGTGTTCAGTCAGTGATTTCCATCAGTGATTTTGAGCCAAAACCAGATGCGGCTCTAAACACAGAACAGGTGCAGATCTTTCCTTTATACCTTATGTCTGTGGAGTCTCCACTCCTGGTTTTGGCTCACAGCTTAACAGCATTTATTGGTAGTTTTTAACAACGCTTTCAGGCAAGAGCAACGTTTCAGTCAATTGTAAGGTCCTTCTTCAGGCAGTAAAGTACTAATGGTGATGGTAGGAGACATCATTAAGAAGAAGGGGGTCTATAACCACTTAAAAAACATCACTCTACAGAAGGGTACCCAAAGACACAATTTTACAAATAATATTTAACGAATAGTCTGAGATTACAAAAAAGAATTACAATACGGAAATTGTCAAACATATAGGATGCAAGAAAAATATCTTTAGATTCAAGTAGATTAAAACATTGCTGTGATACCATACTAAGGAGAAATAGAGTCCAAACATAATAAAGGAGCAGTAATATGGACGGTAGAAGGAGAAATGATCTTTCACGATCCTTAAAGGGGAATCTCTGCTTTGGACAATACCTTAGTGTTAGAAGGGTTCATTGACAATGAGCTGAGCACAAACCATCTGCCTGCTTGAACCTGTAATCTGGTGGGGAAAACTAGTTCTCTGTGTTTTTTTCCTGCAGCACCACCACAGGAGAAAAAAAGCAGTACACAGGGTCCATGTAAATTAGTCGGCCCTCTATGTCACACCAATAATTAGGTATTATGTTCTGTAGGTCCATTTAAAATTTAGAGAGAATCTTTATGGTCCAGGTATAAGTAATGATACTCATTTAAATGAGGCCCCTATTATGGGACATGGTTATGTCACCCGGACACAAGGACCTTATATTTGCTTTCCCCTGCATGTGCTTTCCCACATTGCTGGACCAATACTGCACCAGCATATTTGTTAAAATTTGGGTGAGTCCTGTACAGATTCTTGTCAGCAAGAACTGGAAATGAACTCCCTCCCTCTAGGTGGCCCATAGCAGTCACATGGACTACCCCTATGGTACAGACGCTCTTCGTACTACAGAAGGTTGGTTCCATTGACCTTCACCATGGGTGTGTCTATTCCTCTTCTCATTTATGGCAACATACTGTACATTAGGAAGAGTAACCAGTCAAGGGTCAAGGTGTCCATTTCTTTTACAAGTGATGAAGAAGGTGTGGAGCAAATGAGTTTTGGCTCTTGTCCCAGGGTAATCAGTGTGATGGCATGACCCATCACCAGGAGAAGTTGCATTTTGGCTCTTGTTGTACACTCTGGAAACAGTTATATATGCCTTGTGGACTGTGTTGTGGAATTAGCCTGGCTGATGTTTTCTGCATAGGTGTTGCATCTCATTGCTTGGCTGTTGGCAGGACCCAACACTGGGAGTAGCGCCTTTTAGAATTTTACTATACACCCTTGAAGAGGTCATATACTAAGTGACTATGTGTTGTGGACTTGACCTGGTGGCCCTTTTCTAGATCGGTGGTGCCATCTCATTGCTTGGCTGTTGGCAGAACCTGGCCCAGGAATAATATATGACATTTCTTGGTCTTCTTCAACAAGAATAGAAGGAATTCTGTTAGTAGTAATCAGTCATTCTGAAAGACCTTATATGTATTTTTATTGTTTCTGGCTTTTGTCCACACCAAGCAAAACGTGTAGCAATAGTGTCTTAGCCGGTCAGGATCAGCGTGAGGCTCTTGCTGGCCTTCGCTCGGCCTCGTTGTTTTGTTTGGTATTGGTTAAGGCATACCTTTTCCAAGTAACTCATATTTCATCAGTCTTTGTAAAGGAATATTGTGTGAAACGATAGGGGGAGGTTGTGCCTAGTCAACATGGCTGTTCACCCAAGCCGAAGAGACAGTGACTGGAATATACTGAAGTATTTTAACACACTGTCTCCTGGCATGAGATGGAGTATATTCTTCCAATATACCCCCCTTCCAATAATGCTTCTTAACAAAGTTTGAGGAACATAAAATGGCTGTCTAGTAGATACGGCACAAAAGTCATCTCCAAAAACATTGAGAATTTATAGAATGTATTTTGTATAAGTTGTCCAACCTCTGCTTTTAGTAATAGGGCTTTGATAGGAAATGAGTCTTACTTGTTAATGTTGTAGTCATTCGATTTTTATTAATATTCCTTGGGGTGGCCATATTTGAAACACATACTTTCTTCCTGTATTGTCTGGATGGTGCAGTAGGGTGTGTGTGCTTTATGGCAGCTATATCGAATGGAAATCAATCATCAGAAAAAGTGTCCATAGACTACTACAGCAACCCCAGTGTAAACTTAGCAACTGACTTGTTATATCATCTACTAGTGCTCATTATGGTCCCACATTGGTCCATTGAAAAGGACCCTTACTTTCTTACATTATGAAGGTTTCCAGCAGTAGAAAAGAGACGTCGTCTGTCATTAAACCTCCCCCTCTAAAGATAATGAGATGACTCTGCTCACCCTGTCCTTGGCTACACAGCAAAGCTGAAAAGTGAATTATTTATCACGAACAAGAAATGTCAAACTACTGTGTAGATTTAAATCGCTAATGTGAAAATAAATAATCATTTCTTCCTATGTATGTTTATATTTATGGATGGTACAATCCCTTTTACAGTAAAATGAACTCTTTTTAACCAGTTAAAATTATTATTGTGCTCTTATGCAGCAGAGTTTGTCAATTGGCGCGGCTCATCATAATGTTTTTTTCTGGGGTATTGCATAGGTCTCCCTACAGCCTTATCTTGCCCAGACAGTTCAGTGATGAATTCAGCACTGCTACATCAATATCTGGAGTGTGTCGTGTACATCCTGCTATGACATTAATATGACAACACTTGAGGCTCTGAGGCTGCTGTTGTAAGCCCTCGATACTGTATACAGCTCTGTTATCTGTGTCTGGAGATAGCTATTAGCACTCTCGTCAATGTTGTGTGCTTTTTTTTTCCATTTCTTGTTCAACTACTTATTTTTATACAATGGAAAAACTTACCAAATATGGAAGAGGCCAGAGACAAGACACCCAGTTTTTGAAGAAACCTCAGTTCTGTAAATTGTCAGGGTGAATCTGTGTTTATGTCACCGAATAGCCCAATGTTTGCATTTGCGATAAACAATAATTTATGATGGGAGCTTGGCTGATAACTTTCATAGTGGAGCTTAGTGGAGACCAGCAGACCACCCTTCCTAAAGACTATAATTCACAGCTTCAAAATGTTTAACCCTCTCCAGTTATGGAGGAAACCAGTGTACTTAAAGAGGCCCATGTGAACATGCAAAGCGGTATTACAGTTATATGAAGTCCACAGGATAGGGAAAAATTATTAGATTGGTGGGGGTCCTATTGCTTCAATCATGAGAGTGGGGGCCCCCTACACTATGGAGCCGGTTTGGCATGCACATGGTTGCTCCATTCATTTCTAAGGGAGTTCTGGAGATAGCCAAGTACAGCGTTCCGCTATGTCCAGAACTCCCATAAAAGGAAAAAGGTGGAGGGGAGATTACACGAGGTACTCCGTCCTCATGATCAGTGGGGGTCCCAGTAAAAGTACCCCCACCAATGTAATAGTTCTCCCCTATCCTGTGGGGGGATAACTGTTACATAGCTGGAATACCCCTTTAAGCATACAAACCCCATGTAGATGCTGCCATGCTCGGATATGCAGTATAAGGAATCATATGAGAGGTGTAGATTGGTTGTCTTTGCCCCTAGTATACAGCTGAACCTGAATCTAATGACCGATGTCTTCATGTGTCACCATATCTAATGAATCTGGGGAAATAAAGTTTCTTCTTGTGGAGACTACCAAGTTGGGTTCTGGAGTCTCATAAGCCAGGCAGTGCTCCCAGAGAAAAAGGTATGCAAAGTAACTCTTCTCCAGAAGAAGATAAAACTGTCTCTGTCATGCCATTTATTGGGGTAGCTTCTTTATGAGTCAGTGTCGAACCATTTAACAGGCCTTGCAACATGACTAGGATATAAGCCAAGACAGAATCTTCTACATAAGGAAAATAAACCCATCCTAAGACAGCTGTTATGAACTTTTCGCCCCTAATCAGTGCAGAGCAGGGTACTGGTTAGCTGGATGAGAGGCCTTTGGCATGGGCTATATGACTAGTCTATAAGACTACATCAATTCGGCCATCTCTACGAGGGGAAACTTTATTTCCTTGGAGCCACATACAAGTCCTCTCACCCAGCCAACCAGTACACTGATGAGGGGCAAAAACCCTGAAATATCTTTCTGTGGATAGGTGCCGTTTCCTCATGGAGAATATTCTAGTTTGGCTTATATCATCTTAAAAAGGTCAGACTCAAATGGAAGCTACCCCAGTATGTTGATACTAGAAATACATTTTTTCTTCTTCATGGAGAGTTTCGGTACTTTGCATATCTAATGAGGGCATGATATACTGACAAATATATAGAGGTTAGGCCTCATGCATATGAGTGTATCCGTGTTTCAGTCTGCAGACCACGGATCTGAAAAAAATATCTTCCCTGTGCACTCTGGATTTTTTGTTTTGTTTTTGTTTTGCTCTGACAAAGGGGCCAGTCCACCCTCAAAACACGTTACCTGTACCAATTTTAATCATACCAGTACATCTGTACTTTCATCGGTTGCACTGCTGCTGCATTCCGTTCTCCTCTTCTTCTGTTCTTCCAGAAATGGCTCCACATCTTCCATTGGTTGTGCCTGGTATTGCAGTTCAGCAACATTGGAGTGAATGAGCAGATCTGCAATACCATACACAACATGCTGACAAGAGTAGCACAGTTTTTTGGCAGACCTCAGCCATGTTTTTCTAATCCTGTACAACCCTTTACAAGATCTTGGCTCTTTATGTAAATGCTATATCCAGGCCCATTAGGACCTAAGTACAGTCAAGTATAACATGATGAAAACATTTTTCAACTGCAAAATGCCACATAACATGAAACCTTTCCATAAGACCATCTCTTCGAGAAGACAGTGGAGATGACCATACAAACTGACATCATATGTGGTTTTCTAGAGTGGTGGTCATCTAAATGAAGATGGCCAATATACAATGGATATAACTATTGAAAATTTGTCACAGCCAAGGCTCTAGATAAGGGGTTGTCTTTTAGGGAGGTTTCACTGTATATTTCTGCTGTTTTTCATGTAACATATAGACTGTACCCAGGATGCTTGATTGTGACTTCTTCTTCTGAACTCTATGCAGCCATCACTGGATTAATCAATGTGACTTGGCGACAAACCATGAGAAGTTACAGCAGGAAAGGTATTCTGGCTTAAGTATAACAGGGCATTTAGCTTCAGAAGAAGATGGCCAGTGGTTGGAACGTACTTTTTTATAATGCATTGTGTCAGTCATAGTGTCACGTGCCGGGGGCCCAAGGCAGACATCCAGGACGTCTTACAAACAGAAAACAGGCAGAAACAGACCAGGGACCAATAGAGTACTTTATTACACATGCAATAAAAGAACATGACAGTAACGATATGCAGGTTAGGCAATAGTGGTAGCACTACCACAGAACCAAGTGCAGAGGCAGACCAGAGGCAAAACCCAGAGGGTAAGGAGCCAGTGAGTCCTGTTCTTCACAGAGCCCAGGGCTGTTTCTACAGCCGGGCGAGGGGTTTCTCCAGCAAGAAGAGGGGGGCACCAACGGGTCAATAGGGGGGCGCCAACAGGGGGCCCCCCCCCCCCGAGAATATAGTGAGAGTCAGGGCGGAGAGCACTCATCTCCATAGTCATCTGTATCGCTGTCCTGAGGAAGACCGAAGTGCTGAGGCGGGGCAGGGGAGGGAGAGGCATCTGATAGGCTGCCGCAGTCTATCAGGGGCCGTGCAGACGGCGCGATGACATCATCGCGCCGCCTGAGCCGTACAGCGTGGGACAGAGGCCGGAAGAGGCCTGCATCACATCGCTGCCATGGAGGTAAGTATGAGTGTTTTTTATTTTTATGCGGGACAATATTTGTGGGACATGATTGGGGGGGGGCATGGAGAGGAACTTGTTACTGGCACATGATTGGGGGGCATGGAGAGGCACTTGTTACTGGCACATGATTGGGGGGTGGGCATGGAGAGGCACTTGTTACTGGCACATGATTGGGGGGGCATGGAAAGTCACTTGTTACTGGCACATGATTGGGGGGGCATGGAGAGGCACTTGTTACTGGCACATGATTGGGGGGGCATGGAGAGGCATTTGTTACTGGCACATGATTGGGGGGGCATGGAGGGGCATTTGTTGCTGGCACATGATTGGGGGGGGCATGGAGAGGCACTTGTTACCGGCACATGATTGGGGGGGCATGGAGAGGTACTTGTTACTGGCACATGATTAGGGGGGCATGGAGAGGCACTTGTTACTGGCACATGATGGGGGGGCATAAAGAGGCACTTGTTACTGGCACATGATTGGGGGGGCATGCTCCCGGTGACCGCATTTGATTTTAGACCGGCTCGCGACACAGGCACAGGTTAGGGCTTACCTGTGCATCGCCGGACTTGTGAGTCAAGATGGCAGCCCGCATGTGTTCGCTGGCGAACACTGCGAACTGGCCATCACTGTTCATAAGAATGCTCGTTAGTGATTATTTGGCGGTGTAAATGTACCGCACACATAGATTATCGTTTACTGGCAGCAGATCATGCTTTGTAAACACAATCTGCTGCCGGCAAACAATGAGTCAGTATGGGGAAGAGCGATGGCAATAGCGATGCCTCCTCCCCATACTCTGGAGGAGATGTAAATTCAGCAGTCCTCCACCAGCGAGTAGCAGATTGTCAGGTAGGAACACTTCCTTCTGGACAATCTGCTGTTCTGTTGTCTCATGTAAAGGGACCTTTAGACAACAAAAGGACAATATCAGGCCTACTAGTCCTAAAGTTAGTTTGGAACCTAAACTGTTTGGAACTAAACAGTTTTGAGAGTAGTGGATGCATGGAATAGCCTTCCTGCAGAAGTGGTAGCTGCAAATACAGTGAAGGAGTTTAAGCATGCATGGGATAGACAAAAGGCCACCCCTCATATAAGATAGGGCCGGGGGCTATTCATAGTATTCACTATATTGGGCAGACTGGATGGGCCAAATGGTTCTAAAGTTGGTCAATGATAAATGGTTACAACTTGATGGAATTGTTCTCTTGAGGACCTGTCACCTCTCCTGACATGCCTGTTTTAATAGCTTCATGCATTCCCCATGGAATAACAATTCTGGAGCATCTATTCTTATGGCTCTATGTTGTGCCGTTCCTTTATTATTTCTACTAGAATGTATGAATGAATTGCTAGCAGTCAGCAGTAAGGGTACAGAGGGGAGGTAACCAGTTGGGGGGGTGTCCCTGCGCAGACTCACTCTATCCAATGAGTGCTGCCATTGTCAGTCTGTGCAGGGACTTCTAGTAAATGCTTCCTCATAAAATATTTGGGGGGAGTGCTGTTTTTCCATATTGACAGAAGATGATCCTCTGGGAATAAGGTATGCAAATTATCTCTCTTTTCAAAAAGAAAGGAAAACTGAACCTCTGATGCGACTAGATGTAAGGTAGCAATCCTATAAGTCAATGCGCAATATTTTAAACAGGCCTTGATGCATAACTTGTGCAATAGCTGCTGATGAGGAACTGGCTTAACAATTCTCCAAGTTATGCCTGAAGGCCTTTTTAAAAGGTAAAGCATAGACTTTTAGGATAGCTGCCTTACGTTTGGTGGCACAAGAGGTTCAGCTTTCTTCTGTTTTTGAAAAGAGGGCTAATTTGCATCCCCATAAAATAACAATTCTGAATCACCTTTTGTCAGAACTTTGCACTGTATATTCCTCTGTTATTCTTCCTAGCAATGTATTACAAAATTTGCAACGGGGGTGTTAATATTCGCATAGTTAAATGTGTGTTATATTTTGACCGTAGGGGAAAGAAGTTGCATAAAGTGAACCTCCCTCTGGATGATCTGTCCTGTACTGTCCTGCATTGCACAAACAACCCATTGATTTGTAGGCACTGTGTAATACTTCACTCCTCCTATAGTGGCGCTGTAGGAAAATTGAACACTTACTACTAGGTTTCATCACAAATTGCAGCTCATCACTGTGGTTCCTAGCATGTGGATAATTCGTGATCAGATCATTGTCATAAGGCCCTACGAACCATTAACATAAAAGAAATTCTACAAACATTTTCCAAATATCCTTGTGACCATCTGTCTCCTATATAGAAGGAATCTAAGAGTTGTAAAACACTATATTCAACTCCCAACCTGCAAGACCATGAACAGGTGGTGGTGGTAATACGGCAATATAGCACATGAAGAGTGATGAAGTCCACAGAGAAGAAGATCTAAGAAGCCCACAAACTTCAAGGTTAGGAGGCGTCAACAGATAAAAGGTTTAGAACTTTATGGGATGAACTCTGAGAGGGACAAGGCGCCGTCACCAGGTGATTAAATGTTTCCATTAGTTCTGGCTCTTGTTTAAATAAGACGTCAAACTTGTTTATCGTTTCTGAAGGTTTAAGTACAATTCTGCATAACCTGAGATAAATCTACTGGCAGGTTTCTCAGAAGTGTGGTGAGGAGACATGGTCCACAGGCATTTAGGAGAACATAGTGAAGATGCTTTCTGCTTGTTTTCGTATACATTTTTTAATTCTTACTTCTAAAACTCATGAAAACATTTCATGACACCAGCAGCACACTCCTCAGAGACTGGTTGACCTTAGCAAGTGATGTCATCGCACGTCATCGAGTCCTTAGGCTCTCAGGATGACGATCGTATGTGCATCAAAGAAAATCAAACATTAAACATAACACGAAGAATGTGTTTAGTTTCTCTTACCTTCACTGTGTACATGGAGCATTAACAGGCTTGGAGAGATAAGAATTTTTTAACCTTCGAAAAGTCTTTTGTACAGAAAACATTGATTTCTAATAGCACTCTTATTCATACTGTTTGATGTATACAAAAATTTCAAAATGTGAATGTGAGTGACCTTTCTCGTCTTAGTCTAGAAGATATCAGCATGTAAGATACAACTGCGGGAAGCCATCATCATGGCCTACTAGTCTTTCGGTACTACTGAACTGATCTAGATGATTTTGAAAGGCATTTTGCAGCTTGTGGGGACAGCAAGCCCCTCCTGACAATGAATTTGCCCCTCCTTGTATACTATACATAGAAACATAGAAACATAGAATGTGTCGGCTGATAAGAACCATTTGGCCCATCTAGTCTGCCCAATATACTGAATACTATGGATAGCCCCCAGCCCTATCTTATATGAAGGATGGCCTTATGCCTATCCCATGCATGCTTAAACCCCTTCACTGTATTTGCAGCTACCACTTCTGCAGGAAGGCTATTCCATGCATCCACTACTCTCTCAGTAAAGTAATACTTCCTTATATTACTTTTAAACCTTTGCCCCTCTAATTTAAAACTGTGTCCTCTTGTAGTAGTTTTTCTTCTTTTAAATATGCTCTCTTCCTTTACCGAGTTGATTCCCTTTATGTATTTAAAAGTTTCTATCATATCCCCTCTGTCTCTTCTTTCTTCCAAGCTATACATATTAAGGTCCTTTAACCTTTCCTGGTAAGTTTTATCCTGCAATCCATGTACTAGTTTAGTAGCTCTTCTCTGAACTCTCTCTAGAGTATCTATATCCTTCTGGAGATATGGTCTCCAGTACTGCGCACAATACTCCAAGTGAGGTCTCACCAGTGTTCTGTACAGCGGCATAAGCACTTCACTCTTTCTACTGCTTATACCTCTCCCTATACATCCAAGCATTCTGCTGGCATTTCGTGCTGCTCTATTACATTGTCTTCCCACCTTTAAGTCTTCTGAAATAATTACTCCTAAATCCCTTTCCTCAGATACCGAGGTCAGGACTGTGTCAAATATTCTATATTCTGCCCTTGGGTTTTTACGCCCCAGGTGCATTATCTTGCACTTATCCACATTAAATTTCAGTTTCCAGAGTTCTGACCATTCTTCTAGTTTTCCTAAATCCTTTTCCATTTGGCGTTTCCCTCCAGGAACATCAACCCTGTTACATATCTTTGTGTCATCAGCAAAAAGACAAACCTTACCAGCGAGGCCTTTTGCAATATCACTTATGAAGATATTAAACAAAATCGGTCCCAGTACAGATCCCTGTGGAACCCCACTGGTAACATTACCTTGTTTTGAATGTTCTCCATTGACTACAACCCTCTGTTGTCTGTCACTCAGCCACTGCCTAATCCACTCAACAATATGGGAGTCCATGCTCAATGACTGCAGTTTATTGATAAGTCTTCTATGTGGGACAGTGTCAAAAGCCTTACTAAAATCTAGATATGCGATGTCTACTGCACCTCCACCGTCTATTATTTTATTCACCCAGTCAAAAAAATCTATAAGATTTGTTTGACATGATCTCCCTGAAGTAAACCCATGCTGTTTTTCATCTTGCAATCCATGGGATTTTAGATGTTCCACAATCCTATCCTTTAATAGGGTTTCCATTAATTTGCCTACTATTGATGTCAGACTCACTGGTCTATAGTTGCTCGATTCCTCCCTACTACCTTTCTTGTGAATGGGCACGACATTTGCCAATTTCCAATCTTCCGGGACGACTCCTGTTACTAATGATTGGTTAAATAAATCTGTTAACGGTTTTGCCAGCTCACCACTAAGCTCTTTTAATAATTTTGGGTGTATCTCATCAGGCCCCTGTGACTTATCTGTCTTCACCTTAGACAGCAAACTTAGAACATCTTCCTCTGTAAAGATACATGCATCAAACGATTTAATAGTCATTCTTTCTAGTGGAGGTCCTTCTCCTTTTTCTTTTGTAAAAACTGAACAGAAGTATTCATTAAGGCAGTCGGCTAGCCCTTTATTCTCTTCTACATACCTTCCGTCCTTTGTTTTTAATTTAGTTATTCCTTGTTTTAATTTCCTTTTTTCATTTATATATCTGAAGAATGTCTTATCCCCTTTTTTCATAGACTGAGCTAGTTTTTCTTCTGCCTGCGCTTTAGAAGTTCTTATAACTTGCTTGGCCTCTCTCTGCCTAATCTTGTAGATTTCCTTATCTTCATTGCTCTGGTTTTTTTTATAATTACAAAATGCTAGCTTTTTATTTTTAATGATTTGGGCCACTTCTGCTGAGTACCACATTGGTCTCCTCCTTTTTTTGCTTTTACTGACAAGTCTAATGCAATTTTCTGTTGCCTTCAATAATGCACCTTTTAAGTAGTCCCATTTCTCCTGGACTCCATGTAATCCGTTCCAGTCTGATAAGGACTCATTTATGACTAATTTCATTTTTGAAAAGTCTGTTTTTCTAAAATCTAAAACTTTTGTTTTTGTGTGGTGGGACTCTTTCACAGTTCTTATATTAAACCACACTGACTGGTGATCACTAGATCCCAAGGTTTCGCCTACAATGACATCATATACCGAATCCCCGTTTGTGAATACAGAAATCCAAAATGGCCTCCCTCCGGGTTGGCTCCTCAACCACTTGTTGTAGAGATAACCCCAGTAGGGAATTTAGAATATCTGTACTCCTGGTAGAACTTGCTATTTTGGTTTTCCAGTTTATATCTGGAAGATTGAAATCTCCCATAATGATAACTTCTCCTTTCATTGTCATTTTAGCTATTTCTTCAACTAGTAGATCATCTAGTTCTTTAACTTGACCAGGTGGTCTATATATCACACCTACACGAGTTACTGCATGGTTAGCAAACTGCAACGTAACCCAAACTGACTCTATGTTGGCCTCACCAACTTGTATTAGGTTAGATTTAATGCTATCTTTCACATACAGGGCCACTCCTCCTCCTTTCTTGCCTTCTCTGTCTCTTCTGTATAAAGAGTACCCTGGTATGGTTATGTCCCAGTCATTTCTTTCATTAAACCATGTCTCCGTAACAGCCACTAAATCTACATTCTCAGATGCCATTATTGACCCAAGTTCATTGATTTTTTTACCTAAACTGCGAGCATTTGTAGACAGGACTCTGAGCTTATCATTTCTTAACCTCTGTGCTTCTGACCTGTTCTGGCATTGTTTCGGGGGGCAATTGGACTCTTTTATTTTCACTCTTTTGCCCCCCCTTCCTAGTTTAAATACTCTTTCGCAAATTCTTGGAGTTGTTCACTAAGTACATTTGTTCCTTTGAGAGAAAGATGCAAACCATCTTTTTTGAAAACAAGTATTTATTTAATTGGCAAAATTTTTATTCATCATTTTTTGAAAATGTTTAACTTGGCATGCAGATCAATTTATAAGATTGCAAAAAACAAACCTATCCAAAACTATACCTCAGACGATGGGCCTAGATGTCACTACTCCTCTGAAATATTTGCACTGGGAAGTTAAGCATCTGTTCTGGCATCTGCCTGGTGATAGTTGTAGTTATTAGTGGCAATGTTATTTCTAGAGCTCCAGTTTGTAACTTCTGAACTTGACTTGTCTTGACCATTCCCTGTCTAGCTGTCTGATGCTGCATTTATTGAGCTTTTGCTGTTCTCCTGGCCAGTAACTCAACGTGGTCCTTTCTATCTCAGCACCCAAATGTTTGACAATCTCCATATATGTCCCTCAAAATCTAGCCACTGACAATCACACGAGTGTTCCTTTGCTTTGGTTCCTGCTACGTTATCTAGACCCACCCCAGAGAACCAACTCACACTGAATTCTTAGGGCCAGCAGAAGTCCAAAAACCAATCCAACCAACTCAGCTCATGGGAAAGCTGGTTCTGTACAAAAACTGAATGAGTCGGCACCTCCGATGGATTTCAGTGAAGACTCCTCCATCAGTTCTTGGTCAGATAGGATTGCCAAATGGCCATTGACAGGAAAACAGGTTCTATAGGTAAAGTGAATGAGTCAACACCTCCGATGGATTTAATCAATTCTTGGCCTGATAGGATTGCAAACAACCCCAGCTTTCCTGAGTTATGTGGGTCTCACAGATGAGCAGTGTATACATTAACTATAAAAATGTAGCTTCCAGGCATGCATGGAAAGTGGATGCTAAGGTGACCCTACCAGATGACAGTGAATCTTTGCACCTGTTGGAAAAATAAATCTCAGTTGTGATCTGGCAATTGGACTAGAGGAACAGCAAGGCCAGAAGGGTGAGTTTCCAGGTACTCTAAGTACCCTAAGGTGTGCATTGTGCCCTAAACGATAGAGACACAAATTCAATTCCATCCCATGTTGAATCCACTCCTTTTTAAAAAAAACTAAAATGTCTACTGCTAGTTGCTGCCTTTTCAGACTTAATCAGGAAGTCATAGACTTTCAGTGCCTTCAACATATCTCTCCTTGCTTAGTGCACCTTTCAGTGCAGGATTTAAGATATAAATCTCTCTCAGTTTCTCGTACTTCTTCAGAGGCCCAAAGTGATAACAATTCTTTAGCCCTATTCATTTTTCCAGCCATTCCCGTGGAAGGAATGAAAGCGCTTATCAACGCCGATAAAGGGGAAAGTTTGAGGCTGAAACTGATCGCATAAATCTCCGAGCGCAAGTATTCAGCAGAGGCAGTGAGCCATCCTGCCAGATAACGGCTGCATGTTTGACTCTCTTACTCTTGTGTTTATATAAAAAAGGATAGAAACTTGGCCCAGAAAGCCAGAAACATGATCTGAAAAATAATTTCTGAGCTGAGTCAAACAGATAGCTCTCTCATGTGCTGATAGTGGCAGAGAATCCAGGGCCAAAATACTATTAGCAAGCAAATTCCCTTAGCCATGCTGTGTATATTACCTGAGTCTTTTTCAATTTCCAGCCGAGACTTTTTGCTTGTTTAAAAAGCTGCCAGTCCAACTGGATTTAATTAACCTCGTCATGGTATTTGTTCCACTTTCTGTTCTGAGCTAGACTGTCCTGAGTTTACTGGCCTGGTGACACCAGAGGGAAGCTGAAGATGGATTTGGAATTGGGGAAAGTTTGAAAATAGAATTTAAAGGGGTTGTCCACTCCTTTACTATCAATATTTGACTGGCAAGACTTCCAACATACTGCACCACTTTGGATTGGCTGTTCTACAGTAGCTCCGGTGCTGGAAGTCATCCTCGGAATGACAAAGTTCTGTCCATTGTATAGTGGACAGGACTGGTTACTGCAGCACTGGTCCCACAGAAGTAAATGGGAGCAGCACTGCAGTAACCAGCTCTGATCACATATTGTTGGTGTAACCTGAGGCTAGGCCACCAATAGTAAAGGCGCAGACAACCTCTTTAAAAAATATTTAAAAAGTTAAATCAATGTACCTCTCAAAATGTTGACCTGTGACCAGAGGCATAACTTAACACTTGGGGCCCAATACAGAATCGGTAACAGGATTCCCACCAACATGGTGTCTTCTTTGGACCACTCTAATCTCCAGGGCTGTTTGTAACTGATACATCAGTACACCCTATAGCTATGTCAGTGAAGCTACACAGTGAAGAGCACCCTCTCTTTTGCTATTTGTATCATGTGTCTGCAAAATATAAAAGCACAAAGGTTATGCTGGATAGTCAGTTTGTACAAAATAAGTTCTACTATATGTGTTGCCCATACAGATCTGTTATTTAAAGGAAGTCTGTCAGCAGTTTTTACCCTGTTAAACTGATGACAGCACTAGGTAGAAGCTAGGAAGAGCTTTACAAAGATACCTTATGTGGAGCTTCTCTTATCAGGAGCAGTGTGAATATGATGTTTTATTCTGCCAGGTTCTGCTCCTGCAAGTGCCCAGGGCAGGTTGCCACTGTGAAGTGCTCTCTGCATTGAGCCAATTCACATCCCATCCTGAGTGACAACCAACTGTATCAACCAACCAGGAGACCAATACACTCAGGGGTTAGAAGCTGTTAACATGTCTCAGTGAAGTACTGCCTCCTGGACATTTGCAACAGCTTTCAAAAACTTCATATTCACACTACTTCTGATGAGAAAACCTCCACAAAAGGTATGTTTGTCCTGCTCTCCCCAACCCCTAACTACTACTATCAGCAGTCTAGCTTGGTCAAAACTACTGACAGACTTCCTTTAAGGCCTCATGCACACGGCCGTTGCCCGGCTGTGGCCGTATCGTGGCCCGCATACAGCAGGTCCGCAATACACGGGCACCGGGCGTGTGCACCCCGCATCATGGTTGCGGATTCATTCACTTGAATGAGTCCGTAATCCGGGAGATGCAGTGCAGTGCGGAACGGAAGCACGGATCGGAAGCCCACGGAAGCACTTCGGAGTGCTTCCGTGGTGTCTCTGTGCACACCACAAAAGAAATAGAACATGTTCTATTTTTTTATGGTGCGAATGGATCACGGACCCATTCAAGTTGAATGGGTCTCGATCCGTCCCGGCCGCCGCACTGATGTTGCCCGTGCATTGGGGACCGCAAATTGCGGTCCCCAATGCACGGAACGGCCGCACGACAGTCGTGTGCATGAGCCCAAGTGTGGACAGAATTATAAATGGAAATATTTTCCCCTAAAATATTATAAGGTTTCATGTACATGCAAACGTCTTATGCTGATTTGTAATATAGAGCCCATAACCTGCTAAGGGCACATACTGTACCTCCTTATGCCTCCAATTTTGTAAGTAGGACTCGGATGGTGTTAGTTGAGTCACCATTAGACTACTTTGACACTTGCGGCAGCAGGGTCCGGCAGGCTGTTCCAGCAGGGGAACCGCCCACTGAGCCACCAGAAGTCCGCTCTGGACCCATTTACTATAATGGAGGTCCGACTGCAGCATGGCAAACATGCCGAGAGGCGGCCGGACAAAAACTACAGCACGCTGAGGTTTTTGTCCGGCCGCATCTCGGCTTTTTTGCAGTGCTGCAGCCGGACTTCCGGCCCGCCCCTATTATAGTCAATGGGACTGGAGCAGACTTCTGGCGGGATGGTGGGCTAGCGTTAGCATGGATTCGGCAGGCCGTTCCCCCTCGGAACAGCCTGCCGGACCCTGCTGCCGCAAATGTGAAAGTAGCCTTAAGTGGAATCAAGTAGAAAATTTTCTGCACAAAATAGAGACCGTGAGTTAGTCCTAGATCCTAGTGAGGTGGTAATTGCACCTACCTTTCACAATAACCCTCCTGTATGGTACTTCTAGGATTCTATTCTTGATCCATGAAGACCATGATGATCACTGCTATAGATCCTGTCTAAACACGAGAGTGTTAAAAACTATGCTGTAGTAAAGTGAAATGTAAAAATAGTAAAATGGACCCTTTTTGCAGTGGAATGAATCAGAAAATGCATAAAATTAAATAATGTTTTACTATAAACCTATTTTTACAATTTATAGTGCTGTTTCAGGTGACTATACTGTACATGTTTCAAAATATTGAAATATTGAAGTTTTTATACTGGCCAGTAGAGTAGACACAATAAGGCATCTTCCTGGTTTTTAGTAGCTTTTGCTGTGTAGACTGGGACACGATGAGCAGAGTCACCTTTTTATCATTAGAAGGTGGTCATGCTAATGGCAGCTCTGTTGCACTTCTAGAGGCCTAGGCAAAACAGGATAGTAACATTATATACTATAAATACACATAAGATTTTCGGTATGCAGATCTTCTGGCACTCCCTGCTTTGGATGAGGGGGCTGCACTCAGTCACTTCCTAGAGTGTTATAATCTATGATATGTCTCTGTCGATTGGTTCCTATTCATTGCAGATGCCATAAAGCACACACAGCCTGCTGCAATATCTATACAGATAATACAGAAAAGGTGTGACTCCAATATGGCCAACCCAAGGGAAGTTTAAGAAGATATACAAAAATGTTAAAAAGAACAAACATCATTTTTCTCCTACAGGCTTACATCTAAGGAATGAAAATAAAATGACATGTATGAGACATTCCCTTAAAATATAACCTGTGCAATCTATGGGGACCTGCTGGAATAGTTCTCTGACTTTAATGGAACCACCCACATCTGGGAGAAATGATGCGGGTCACAGGCAGAAAACTCCAAAAAATAGCCTTCTTTATTCCACACTAGCTGAAGGACTCGGCTTTGCACGGGTATATTTAATCTATTTCATTTAATGTTTCTGTGTGTTGTTAAAAGATATTGACAGTATCCCTAATAACAGTGACCTCCACAGCCCCCCACCCCTTAACACTGACCTCCCCCACCGTGCCCTGTCTCCTTAAAATGGGACCCCCACAGCAGTCCACCCCTTAACTTTGACCTTTAAAGCAGCCTGCCCCTTTAACAGTTAATTCCACAGCACCACACCCCCTTGACAGTGACCTCTACAGGGGCCCGCCTCCTTAACAGTGACCTCGACAGTACCCGCCCCTTAACACCATAGGTTACAGTCCCCTTAACTGACCTCCCCATTCCCGGCTCCCTTAATAGAGACCACAGCGACTGCCCCTTTAACAGTGACTGCCACAGTACCCCGCTCCCTTAACAGTGACCTCACAGTACCCCGCTGCCCCTTTAATAGAGGCTTCCACCAGGGCCGGCCCCAGGTTCATGTGGGCCCTTGGGCGATAAAGTATCAGTGGGCCCCCTTGTGGCATTTTGCACGGCGCCTACAGCAATGAATTATAGCATGTATTATAGAGTAAATACCTTACACAGAGCGGATATATGTGAATCAGTCCTTATGTGCCTACTTTTATTTTCTACCCAGTGTTTCAGTCCCTCAGTCCCTTCAGTAGATATGCCAAGATATGTGCCCCCTCACAGTACATATGCCAAGATATGTGCCCCCTCACTGTATATATCCCAAAATATGTGCTCCCTCACAGTTGATATGCCAAGATATGTGCCCCCTCACAGTAGATATGCCAAGATATGTGCCCCCTCACAGTTCATATGCCAAGATATGTGCCCCCTTCACAGTAGATATCCCAAAATATGTGCCCCCTCACAGTTAATATACCAAGATATGTGCCCCCTCACAGTAGATATGCCAAGATATGTGCCCCCTCACAGTTCATATGCCAAGATATGTGCCCCCTTCACAGTAGATATCCCAAAATATGTGCCCCCTCACAGTTGATATGCCAAGATATGTGCCCCCTTCACATTAGATATGCAAAGATATGTGCCCTCTTATGGTGGATATGCCAAGATATGTGCCCAGTGTCCTCTTCACAGTGGTTATGCCCAGATGTGCCCCCTTCACAGGAAGTGAAAAAAAAACCCAATAAATCCTCCTCGCCTCAATCACCCGCCTCCTCCCATGATCTGCGCTCCCCATGATCTGCAGGATACTGTGACACATCGCGCTCCTGTGTAGGAGGAGCAGAGGATGATTCCCAGCCTACCCCGCTCCTCCTCCTACACAGATCAGCAGGACCATGTGTGAGGACATTGTGCTGCTGCAGTGGAGTGCTGGCGGCTCAATGGTGGAGCGGGGAGCAAATAGTTCCCTGTTTCAGTGGCATGTCTATGGTGTTTGGCACCCGGAACAGGTCCTTTCTCTGGCCCCTCCCATACTTAAAAAAAAAATTGCACCCCCTCTTAGTAGTATTGCCCTCATTGTACAACCTTCACAGTAGTTTTGTACAGATGTGTTCCCCATCACAGTAGTTATGCCCACATTGTGCCCTCTCACAGTAGTTATGCCCTCTCTGTGCCCCTTTCACAGTTGTAATGCCCTATCTGTGCCCCCTTCACAGTAATAATCCCCATTGTGCCCCCTTCATAGTAATAATGCCCACTGTGCCCCCTTCATTGTAGTAATGCCCTCTGGCTCTGTGCAACCTCCATAGTAGAAATGCCCATTGTGCCCCCTTCACATTAGTAATGCCCTCTGTGCCCCTTCAAGAGTACTAATGCCCTCTGTGCCCCCTCCGTAGTAATGCCCTCGGTGCCCCCATCATAGTAGAAATGCCCTCTGTGCCCCCTCCATAGTAATAAAGACCTCTGTGCCCCCTCCATAGTAATAAAGTCCTCTGTGCCCCCTCCATAGTAATAAAGACCTCTGTGCCCCTCTATAGTAATAAAGACCTCTGTGCCCCCTCCATAGTAATAAAGTCCTCTGTGCCCCCTCCATTGTAATAAAGTCCTCTGTGCCCCTCCATAGTAATAAAGACCTCTGTGCCCCTCCATAGTAATAAAGTCCTCTGTGCCCCTCCATAGTAATAAAGACCTCTGTGCCCCCTCCATAGTAATAAAGTCCTCTGTGCCCCTCCATAGTAATAAAGACCTCTGTGCCCCCTCCATAGTAATAAAGTCCTCTGTGCCCCTCCATAGTAATAAAGACCTCTGTGCCCCCTTCAAAGTAATAAAGTCCTCTGTGCCCCTCCATAGTAATAAAGTCCTCTGTGCCCACACAGGCAGGCAGGAGAGCCGTGCCTGCAGGCTGAATGGTGGAGTGGGGAGAAGTCTTCCTGCTTCACCA
Source organism: Bufo bufo (assembly GCF_905171765.1). Taxonomy (NCBI): domain Eukaryota; kingdom Metazoa; phylum Chordata; class Amphibia; order Anura; family Bufonidae; genus Bufo; species Bufo bufo. The sequence goes on along the minus strand of NC_053390.1, from coordinate 792,846,729 downwards.
TTCAGAGCGCGGCTGACCTGAAGGAGGGGAGGAGCGTGGGTAGCTGAGCTGTGAGTGACAGGACCCAGATTCCTGTGCTCCAGCAATGAGCGCTTCCTACTGTATTGATGGAAGCGCTCATTGCTTCTGGCCTCTGGCAGCTGTGCTGTGGGCCCCCAGGAGCTGTGGGCCCCGACACTTGCCCGGGAATGCCGGGTGCTGATTCCGGCCTTGGTTTCCACAGTCCCCTCCTCCCTTAACAGTGACCTCCACAGCAGCCTGCCCCCTTAACAGTAACATCCACAGCGCCCTCCCCTTTAACAGTGACCTCCACAGCGGCCGACCCTTTATAAGTGACCTCAATAGTACTCCGTCTCGTTAACATTGATTTCTACAATAACCCTCCCCTCTAACAGTGACCTCCACAGAGCTCCGTTCCCTTACAATGTGACCTCCACAACACCCCGCCCCCTTAACAGTGACCTCTACAGCACCCCGCGGAACGGAATTGCGGACCCATTCATTTCTATGGGGCAGCACGATGTGCTGCCCGGATCCGGAATTGCGGACCCGCACTTCCGGGTCCGCAATTCCCTTCCCGAAAAAAATAGAACATGTCCTATTCTTGTCCGCAATTGCGGACAAGATTAGGCATTTTCTATTAAGTGCCAGCAATGTGCGGTCCGCAAAATGCGGAACGCACATCGCCGATATCCGTGTTTTGCGGATCCGCGGATCCGCAAAACACACACGGACGTGTGAATGGACCCTAACACTGTGTGTGTGTGGAGACTAAGGACTTGCGAGCTTCTATTGGCTGATAAGGGACATGTGACCGTGTGTATGGCAGTTGGGATATGTAGAGAAAGACCTGCAGGCTTCTATTGGCTAATGTAGGTCATGTGATACGCCATATTTGCATTTTTTAGGAATATCTCAGAAACTGTATGTGCTAGAGAGCTGAGACCCGGTCTAAAACCTTCCCGGACACCTGATGTACCTGTGTGCCAAATTTCATGATTGTAAATGCCACGATGCGGATTCCTTTAGCGGACATACATACACACAGATTTGTATATTAGATGTAAAACATGTCCACCACTTACAGTGGATAACATATAATTTTTTCCCAGCTATGAAATATAGATCCTGTAGGATTTGATACGTCAAAGTCAATTTAACGATACAGAGCTGGAGTGGACGCGGGACCTTAGCTGATGCGTTCGTACCGTCCAAACACATGGTCGTAATCAAGTCTTCACAATGTAGAGACCCGTGCCAACTTCCATCTCACCTTTCTTGTAATGCAGCAGAATTTTCCATTCCCATGTTACTTCTGATGGCCTCAGAGGAGTAGCAAAAAACATGATTTCAACAACTCATATATTAAAATGAGAACCCCAGCTCCTCTGCTTGCTGTCAGTGAATAGTACCATTCATTACTTACTTCTGCTGTTAAGATCTGTTTTGGTACTATGATGGACACACAGGTGCACGATTCTTTATAGGAAATATCTCTGAGTGATAACCAGGACGTCTTCATCTCCACCAGTACACAATGAAGTTTACATTTGCTGTAGTGTTCCCCGGGGGCATACACAAATTTCAAAGGGCCCTGTAGCAAATGTTACTAAGGGCCACTAGTGAATTTACTACAGATTTAAAGGGTTTCTGTCACCAGATTTAACCCTATTAAGCTAGCTGACATTATGTCAGCTAAACCTAACAAGCCTATTCCAACATTTCTCTATGCCCCGTTATGCCAGAAATCTTACTTTTATAATATGCTAATTAGCCTCTAGGAGCAAGGAAGGGGGGGGGGGGCGTTGTTCCTGCTCCTAGAGGCTCTGTTCTCCAACCTTTGTCGCCTCCCTCCAAGTCCTGATTGACAGGGCCAGGCAGCGCTCGCATCTTCCTGCCAGCCCTGTGCTCTGGTGAAATCTCGCGCCGTTCAGTATTTGGTGCAGGCGCGGTGAGGAAGCTGGCAGCCTGCGAGCGTCTTTCCATCACCGCGCCTGAGCCGAATGCTGAACGGCGCGAGATTGTGGGAAGGGGGAGGAGTGAAGGGGTTAAAGGCATAGGGGAGATGGAGGATGGTAGCCAAATGGCTACCATCCTCCATCTCCCCTATGCCTTTAAACCCTTCGCTCCTCCCCCTTCCCACAACTGAGCCAATCCGGATCCACCTTTAACCCTCCCCATAATCCTTTAACCAACCCTTTTTCCAGCCCACCAATCTGAGACCCCCCACGGGCTCCTTAAACCAAACCCCCCGTCATATTGGCCTCCCCTTAAGGGCTCTGCCCCAGTCCAGCCATTGCCTGACGGGGGTATTGGTTATAACTCACTCGCCCCTTCCACCCTTACCTATTCCCTCCGTACTTTACCCCCTCCCCACACCAATACACCCAACCACCCAAAATAAAAGCCACCTCAATCCCTTCCTGCAGAGCCAAGCACCACAAATCCAGCCCTACCGCATTCAGATGCACCCCATCCGACCTCCAAAAGGCACCAACTCCATTTTCCAACTCCCTATGTCTGACCACCACCGCCCCATTCCTAGCCATAAAACGTCCCACTGCCCGATTAACCTTCACCCGGGCCTCCACTGACCGTGCTTCCCTCCAAACTCGCCTCGGGACTATATCCGACCACACAGTCACCAAACCCGGGAACAACGACCACAACCGAAGCATTTCCCACTTGATATCCTTCACTAACTCCCTGATAGGCCTTGCCGCCAAGTCATTACCCCCGCATGGACCACCAGCACATCTTGCGCTCTATCTGGCCTTACTGCTGCCCGGGCGGCCCCCCAAAAGACCTCTCAAATGCCCCAATATCCACACCAGGGTGGGTGCTGCACCTGTAATGAGAAAATAATGCAAGAAAAACACTGCCATAACCAAACGAAAATTCTTCCATACCTCAAACCCCTGGCTACAGACTAAAAACGCCTACAATCTATTCAGCTGCACATAAGACCTAAAACGCGCTGATTCCCAATGCCCAATCCGCTTTATGACTTCCTCCCCCAAACCCAACCTTGCCGCTTCAGTCGCTGCCCCAATCCTAAACAAATGGCTGGAGTACCCCTCACAATCCCATCCCAACCGCTCTAAACACTTGTAAAACACTGCCGAAATTTGGAAACGGGACAAGAAAGATCCATCCGCATGCGTTAAAAGTGGAGACAACCCCACCCCAACCCCCGCCCCATAGTCCCGAAGACATCGAACCAGGCACATAACACACTCCGCAATTTGAAACAAAACAACTCTATGTCCCCTACCCTCTACATCCGTCTTTGATTGTCGAATCACAAACTCCACCCTATCGTGAAACAAATCCACATCATCTCTCATAAGCCCGCCCAACCTGCGCGCCAACGGACACACCAGCTCACCCACACAAAGAGCTCCCCCCCAAAAAGCAAAAAAAAAAATAACAGATTAAATAACCTAATCTCCCACTCCGAAGTACACCCCCCCCCTCAGCTGGCCACCCAAATCCAACAGTAAAGCGAACGAAACCGGCCTTCTGGTATCTTCGCCCGTCCGCAACCTACGCCAACCCTTCAATGCCTGTGAAACCAGAAACGACTTAGTGAAGTCTCAATTTAAAACCAAATGCCAGCCCTGCCATGTAACCGTTAATCTTACTCACAGACTATCCCTCCTCCTTACAATGACCCAAGAACATCAATAATGAAAACTCGAAATCCAATGGCCCCACGCTCAGATCCCTACACCAAGCCTCCCAACAATGGCAAGCCCTCAAATACATAGCCCACGTACCGGGCGCCAATGATGCTTGAATGAGCCCGGTTACGGTTCCTCCAATAGCTCCCACAGGCAAGCCGGACTTGGCAGTCCCACCGCTTCCGCCTCTGGGGCCAATCTCCGAAAACGATCCCACTGCGAACGAGAAAGGGCGTCAGCAATACAATTGCTAACTCCTGGCACGTGCACCGCCACCACCCAAGCGTTGAGCTCCAAGACCAAATGCTGAAGGAGTCGTACCACTAAAGGCGACAAAGCCGACAAACCATTTATTGCTTGAACCACCCCCAGGTTATCACAGTGAAACCGTATCTTCCTATTCCGAAAACGATCCCCCCACAGCAAAACCGCCAAAACAATAGGGAACATCTCTAATAACGCCAAATTCCTCACCCAGCCGCGCTCGAACCACACGACCGGCCTACAACCAGCACACTACTGACCTCCACAGAACGCCCCAAAACCGGAACCACCCGCCGCATTCGTAAACAGTTCAAAATTAAACGAGTTAACAACCTCCCCCATTAATAACGAGCGACCGTTGTATCGTTCTAGAAAAGAACTCCAGACTTTTAAGTCCGCTCGTAATTCTTTCCCCAGCCTGACGAAATGTTGTGGAGTGACCACCCTCGCGGTTGCCCTAGCCAACCGTCTGAAAAAAAACCCTACCCATGGGCATAATACGGCAAGCGAATTTGAGTTTCCCAAGCAGTGACTGAAACTCTTGTCACTGCAACTTCTTCCTCACCTGAGCTTTTTTCACTTTCCCCTGCAAATCTACCAATTTATCCAACGGCAAACTACACTCCATCTTTTTGGAATCAATCACAATCCCTAAGAAACTCAAACCCGTAGCCGGACCCACAGTCTTCTCAGCCGCCAATGGAACCGCAAAAGAACCAAAAAGCGAACATAATGTTTCCAATAAGAACGAACAAATCTGCGACCCCGGGGGGTCAATGCACAAAAAATCATCCAGGTAATGAATCAGAGATGTACAACCTGATGAGTCCGCGACAGCCCACTCCAAAAACGAACTGAACGTTTCGAAAAAGGGGCACGACAAGGAACACCCCATGGGCAAGCAACGATCAACAAAAAAATCCCCATTCCAAAAACAACCCAATAAATGCTGACACTCCGGGTGCACCGGTAATAACCTAAACGCCGCTTCGTCTGTTTTCGCTAACAGTGCACCTTTCCCAAAATGCTTCCCCCAGGAAACCGCCGCATCAAATGAAGTATACACCACCGAACATAATTCGGGGTCAATACCGTCATTGACTGAAGAGCCCTTCGGAAATGACAAGTGATGTATAAGGCAAAACTTATTCGCCTCCTTCTTGGGGACCACCCCCAGCGGTGACAACCATAGCTCCGTAAACGGCGGGTCCTGAAACGGACCCGCCATCCGCCCCAGCAAAACTTCCTTCCTTAATTTCTCTGTCACCACCTCTGGATGTTCCCTAGCCGACCGCAAGTTCTTCTTAAATAACACGCCCCCCCCCGGCACAAACGGAATCCTAAAACCCTCATAAACCCCCCCACTCAAATCAAGGCCGCCGCCATCCTATCAGGATACCTAGCGAGATAAGGCTCCATCTTTTCCAACCGCACCGGCGTCACCCCCTCTGCTATTAGCATCCCCCCCTTTTTGCCTCCCGCCTCTAAAGCATCTCGCCGCACTATGGCTCTGTCACGGGTGGTGTACAGGAAACAAGACAAAGCAAAAGAATCTATGACTCACTGGATCCAAAACTAAGGAACAAAAGGGAGACCCCTGCATAAGACCTGTCACTCTCCCTGACTGCTCAGCCTATGCGAACACCCCAAAGGAGGATGGTCGCATATCCACGTACCTCGACTATCTACCACCTGAATACCCTAAAATAGTGAGGGGACACGACCACCGGCTCCCTACACTAGACACGGAGGGAGTCAGGGTCAACTGAGATCCAGCAAACAGAAAATCACAAATAAAAGTACAGCACTTATCTTTGTAGAAGACTGGGCAATAGGAACAGCATGCACACACACTCCAGGAAGTTGTATAAGCCGCACACTATTGCATTATGGGGAGGAATTTAAAGGGATGCAATCAGTCCAAACACATGACAGCTGAGAGAGGCTAACGAGATGAGGAACTGAAAAGCAAAACAAAGAAAACTCAAGGAGGAGGTTCTGAAAGGCTTCTGTCAGAGCTTCTCAGCTGTCTGGTTGTGACAGTACCCCTCCCTCTACGAGTGGACTCCGGACACTCAGAGCCCACCTTCTCAGGATGGGACCTATGGAAAGCCCTGATGAGACAAGTGGCCTTAATGTCCCACATCCTCTCCTCAGGACCATAACCCTCCCAATGAACGAGGTACTGGAGAGAACCGCGGACAAGACGAGAATCCACAATCCTAGAGACCTGAAATTCAAGATTCCCATCAACCATAATCGGAGGAGGAGGCAAAGGCGAGGGTACAATGGGTTGAACATAAGGTTTCAATAAGGACTTATGAAAAACATTATGGATCTTCCAAGTCTGAGGAAGATCAAGACGGTAGGCAACAGGATTGATGACAGACAGGATCTTGTAAGGCCCAATAAACCTAGGACCCAACTTCCAGGAGGGAACCTTCAATCTGATATTCTTGGTAGACAACCACACCAGATCAACCAACATTCAGGTCCAGACCAGGCACACGTCTCTTATCCGCCACACGCTTATATCTCTCACTCATGCTCTTTAGATTATCCTGAATCTTTTGCCAAATAGATGACAAAGACGAGGAGAATCTGTCCTCATCAGGTAAACCAGAAGACCCCTCTCCCGAGAAAGTCCCAAACTGCGGATGAAACCCATATGCACCAAAAAATGGTGACTTATCAGAGGACTCCTGATGACGGTTATTTAAAGCAAACTCAGCAAGGGACAAAAAAGAACACCAATCCTCATGATTCTGCGCCACAAAACAGCGCAGATATGTCTCCAGATTCTGATTGACGCGCTCTGTCTGGCCATTCGACTGCGGGTGGAAAGCAGAAGAGAATGACAACCGAACCCCCAAGCGAGAACAGAAAGCCTTCCAGAATCTGGAAACAAACTGCGTGCCCCTATCAGAGACTATGTCTGAAGGAATACCATGCAATTTGACAATGTGATCAATAAATGCCTGAGCCAGCGTCTTAGCATTGGGCAAACCAGGAAAAGGGATGAAATGCATCATTTTGCTAAAACGGTCCACCACCACCAGAATCACAGTCTTCCCCGAGGAATGAGGCAGGTCCGTTATGAAGTCCATGGACAGATGTGTCCAAGGACGGGAAGGAATGGGTAAGGGAAGGAGAGGACCTGATGGCCGTGAATGAGGGACTTTGGCACGAGCGCAAGTCTCGCAGGCTGCCACAAAACCCTCAACCGACTTACGAAGCGCAGGCCACCAGAATCTCCGAGCGATGAGATCCAGTGTGGCTCTTGCACCGAGCGCCCAGCAAGGACCGTATCGTGGTGTTCCTTAAAAATCTTGTGTCTCAAAGCGAGAGGCACAAACAACCTCCCAGGAGGACAAAGATCAGGAGCCTCTGACTGGGCTGCCTGCACCTCTGCCTCCAATTCAGGAAAAAGAGCAGAGACCACCACACCTTCAGCCAAAATGGGACCCGGGTCTTCAAAATTCCCACCTCCCGGAAAACAACGTGACAGGGCATCTGCCTTCACATTCTTAACCCCAGGGCGGAACGTGACAACAAAATTAAACCTTGAAAAGAACAAAGACCATCTGGCCTGTCTCGGGTTCAGACGCTTGGCTGACTCCAAGTAGGCCAGATTTTTATGGTCAGTAAACACGGTAATAGGGTGTCTGGCTCCCTCTAGCCAATGGCGCCATTCCTCAAAAGCCAACTTGATGGCCAACAATTCCCTATCTCCCACATCGTAATTTCTCTCTGCGGAGGAGAGTTTCTTCGAGAAAAAGGCACACGGTCACCATTTGGCAGGAGAGGAACCCTGAGACAAGACCGCACCCACACCTACCTCTGAAGCATCAACCTCAACTATGAAGGGTAAAGAAATATCAGGTTGTACCAGGATGGGAGCGGAAGCAAAACTCTCCTTGATATTAGAAAAGGCCTTACGCGCCTCTACCGACCAGGAAGAAAAATCTACCCCCTTTCTGGTCATATCAGTGAGTGGTTTAACAACAAAGGAATAATTCAAAATAAACTTCCTGTAATAATTGGCAAAGCCCAAAAAACGCATCAGCGCCTTCTGATTCTCAGGAAGCTCCCACTCAAGCACAGCGCGGACCTTCTCGGGGTCCATGCGAAAACCAGAAGCGGAGAGAAGAAACCCCAGAAATTGAACCTCTGGAACCGCAAACACACATTTTTCCAGTTTCGCGTATAATTTATTCTCCCGCAGGATGAGCAAGACCTGACGTAAGTGTTCCTTATGAGTTTTGAAATCAGGAGAAAAAATCAAAATGTCATCCAAATACACTAATACAAATTTTCCCATTAAATGATAAAAAATGCTGTTCACGAAATGCTGAAAAACGGCTGGGGCATTCATCAAACCAAAAGGCATAACCAAATTCTCAAAATGGCCCTCAGGGGTATTGAAGGCCGTCTTCCATTCGTCTCCTTCTCTGATCCTGACCAAGTTGTATGCCCCTCTTAGGTCTAATTTGGAAAAGACTTTAGCCCCAACAACCTGGTTAAACAGGTCCGGGATCAGAGGAAGCGGATAAGGGTCACGAATAGTGATACTGTTCAGCTCCCTGAAATCCAGACAAGGTCTTAAAGAACCATCTTTCTTCTTAACAAAGAAAAAACCAGCGGCAACAGGTGACTTCGAGGGTCGTATGTGTCCTTTTCTCAGACTCTCAGAGATATAAGCACGCATAGCGACCCTCTCAGGTTGGGAAAGATTGTATAAACGAGATTTAGGCAGCTTGGCGCCTGGGATGAGATTAATAGGGCAATCGTACTCCCTGTGCGGGGGCAAATCCTGAACTCCACTCTCAGAGAAGACATCCCAAAATTCAGAGAGGAAAGGTGGTACAGTCTTAGTAGAAACCTCAGAAACAGATGTCGTGAGGCAATTCTCTCTGCAAAAGTCACTCCAACCATTTATTTGCCTAGCTTGCCAATCAATGGTGGGGTTATGTTTAGTGAGCCAGGGTAGCCCCAACACTAGAGGAGTAGGCAAACCGCTAAGGACGAAACATGACACATCCTCAACATGAGCATCACTCACAATTAAACGGATATTGTGAACTATGCCCTTTAATGATTTCTGAGAAAGTGGAGCGGAATCAATAGCAAAAACAGGAATATCCTTTCCCAAAGTGCATACCTGGAAACCATGAGTTATTGCAAATTGATTATCAATGAGATTGACAGCTGCTCCACTATCCACAAAAATCTCACAAAAAATGCTCTTGCTCTCCAGCGCCACCCTAGCAGGCAGGACAAAATGGGAACTACAAGCAAACGGAAAACCTTCAATTTCCGCCTCAACCCTGCCAATAGTAACAGACGGAACATTTTTAAAAGATTTTTTCCTTTTTGTTTCTTTATTACTCCCAGAAAACTGCCTGTATCTCCTAGAGGGACAAACATTTGCCAAATGATTTATACCTCCACAACAAAAACAAACCCTCCCATGTGGGCTGAATCTTCTATTGTCAGAGGCAATCAACCCCAGCTGCATGGGCTCCTGCTCAGAAGGGGCTGACAACGACTGAGACCCCTGCGCACAGAATGAGACCGCTGCACTGTCCCGGGACTGAGTATGACAGGAAGGAGAGATCTCTCCTCTCTCTCTAAGACGCCTGTCAATACGAACGGCCTGAGACATAGCAGAGTCCAAGGAGATAGGCCTCTCATGAAAGGAAAATGCATCTTTTAATCCCTCTGAAAGACCATGGCAAAATTGACTTCGGAGTGCAGCATCATTCCAACCAGTATCAGCTGCCCATCTCCGAAATTCTGAGCAATATATCTCTGCGGATTGTTTACCCTGGCATAACAGACGTAGTCTAGACTCAGCCAGAGCAATACGATCCGGATCATCATATATCTGACCCAGGGCTAAAAAGAATTCATCCACTGAACGGAGGGGCCGTGCCCCCTCCGGCAGCGAAAAGGCCCAGGACTGAGCATTACCCCTGAGCAGCGATATAATGATCCCCACCCTCCGTTCCTCATCACCAGAGGAATGGGGAAGAAGGCGAAAATGGAGTTTGCAAGCCTCTCTAAAACGCACAAAATTCTCACTACCCCCGGAGAACGTATCCGGGAGCGAGATCTTAGGCTCAGAACAAACTCCATGAACGCAAGCTGAACCGGTCACTTGAAACTGAGAAAAAGTCTTACGGAGATCAGCTACCTCCAATAAAAGACCCTGGAAGCGTTCAGCCAAAAGTGAAACCGGATCCATGCTTGAGACGGTTTTGGCGGCTTATAATGTCACGGGTGGTGTACAGGAAACAAGACAAAGCAAAAGAATCTATGACTCACTGGATCCAAAACTAAGGAACAAAAGGGAGACCCCTGCATAAGACCTGTCACTCTCCCTGACTGCTCAGCCTATGCGAACACCCCAAAGGTGGATGGTCGCATATCCACGTACCTCGACTCTCTACCACCTGAATACCCTACAATAGTGAGGGAACACGACCACCGGCTCCCTACACTAGACACGGAGGGAGTCAGGGTCAACTGAGATCCAGCAAACAGAAAATCACAAATAAATATACAGCACTTATCTTTGTAGAAGACTGGGCAATAGGAACAGCATGCACACACACTCCAGGAAGTTGTATAAGCCGCACACTATTGCATTATGGGGAGGAATTTAAAGGGATGCAATCAGTCCAAACACATGACAGCTGAGAGAGGCTAACGAGATGAGGAACTGAAAAGCAAAACAAAGAAAACTCAAGGAGGAGGTTCTGAAAGGCTTCTGTCAGAGCTTCTCAGCTGTCTGGTTGTGAGAGGCTCCCCCCACATTCTGAGCATTCGTGCTTAAATTTGCATTTAACCCCGAAACGACAACTTCCTTCGTTAAAAGCAAAGCACAAGCCCTTTGCTGATGCCGTTGCTGCATTAAAAGACCACTGCCGGCCTCACCCCGAAAGGGCTGCCTCGATCGAAAAGGTGCCGTCATTTTTAACAACAAGGCTATGTCCTTGTGGTCCCACCTAATTTCCGGACGCACCACCTTCCGGTGCCGGAATTGTTCGTCATACCGCAGCCAGGCCACTCCCCCGAATACCCGATACGCCTCCACTATAGCTTCCAAGTAACAAAACAGCGCCGAGCAATTCTCTGGTGCCCTCTCCCCAATGACACTTGCTAATATCGCGAACGCCTGCAAACAATTGGCAAACGTCAGCGGTATTAATCTAAAAAGGCGTTTCTCCTCGTCTTCTTTTTTCCCGCTCCCTAACCTCCGACTTCAAATGTGCCCCCAACGGTCTCTCAAAACAAACGTAAACCTCCCCTTTTGCCTTATCATCCAACCGCCCACTATCCACTTCCGCCTCTCCCCCCGCCTGAGTCTGCACTGACACCCCAACACCTGGTAACCCCCGCCGAGGCTCCCCCACTGACCCAGAGCTTCCTGGCAAACCCTGCACCCCTCACGCTTGTCCCGGTGATCCTCCTCCATTCCCCAGCTCGCCACCAACCCCCCCAAACCACCCAAAAACTGCCCCAGACCCCTGCCTAAATCCAACTGGGACCTACTGCCCCCACCAGCCCCCAAGCCTTGGTCCCCACAAAAGCTCACCTGGCTGCCTGGGTGCTGTGTTCCCATCAGCTGCGACTCCTGAATCTGGACGTCCTCTCCTCTGGGGTAACCCGTCGAATCGCGCAGCCGCCAACACTGTTCCCTGGAAGTACTGGGACCAGGGAAGCCGAAGTCGAACTGCTCCCTAGCTAGATACTGGGGGGCGGAGCTTCTATCTTCACTCTGCCTCCTAGCAGAGCTGGGACCGGATGCCAGGTAAGACTCCCCTTCATTAATAGTCTCCTGGCTGCAGCGACTGTCCTCTTCCCCCTGTCGCCTGACCCCATGCAGGTCAGGGACGCCCGGGTTAACCATCTCACTGCTGATTGAATAGGGGGCGGAGCTTCCCATCGCATCCGAGGGCCTGCTGCTTTCCACCACTCCACAGACAGCAGCCCCGTACTGCAGAGCATTCCTCCCTCGCCGAGAGGCTGCCCCCGCCAGGGGTTGAGGGGGCGCCTGCGGAACCAGCTCCGATAGTTGAAAGGAATGGCCGGGCCCGGCCACCCCTTGGGCTCCACCTAGTGGTTGGATTCCTTTCACGTTGGGGCCTGCTTGAGGGAGCTGGGACTGGAGGCACCCGACGTGAAGGGTCCTGAGAAGGGCTCCTGACACGCCGCTGAGCCAGAGGGGGGGAGGAAGAAGGACTATAGCGCGCCGGCGGCCTCGCCCGCCGCGGCCGGATCACAGGTGGCTGAGGCATGGCAGGAGCCTCAGCCTCCCCCCTCAGCAGCCTCTGAACTTGCTTCTCGTCCCATTCTGACCCCCGCACCTCCACCGCTGCCCTCAACTGCTGAATCGCGGCTTCAAGCTGCTCCATCGCTCAACAGGTACTCCCAGCTTCACTTTAGTAACCAAAATGGCTACCGTCCTCCATCTCCCCAATGCCTTTAACCCCTTCGCTCCTCCCCCTTCCCACAACTGAGCCTATCCGGATTCACCTTTAACCCTCCCCATAATCCCTTAACCAACCCTTTTCCCAGCCCACCAATCTGAGACCCCCCAGGGGCTCCTAAAACCAAACCCCCCCGTCATATTGGCCCATCGGGGAGGCGGGGGATTCCTCGGTAGGCCCCCAGTCTCCTGCACCCGGAGATAAGATGGAGGATTAATTATTTCTCTTGTTTCTCAGGAGAGATAATTATTGTAGCCACTAGATGGCAGTATTGCTTAGTGGTGCAGCATCCTACTTGTGTAAATTGTACAGAAGGCCCCGCAGCATCTTCTAAGCTTCCCGGGCTGCTGGCAGTGATCGAGGAGAGAACATGTCTGGCTATCCTCCTGCCCTCCCTGCTGTCAGAAAACTGTGGTTGCTGGAGAGAAGGACTCCACTGTGGTGCTGGGCTGATTTCTCAGGTGTGTGACAGTAGTGAGCTGTAGGAGACTGTAAGAGGGAAATAGGGGATTTGTTTATAGCAGACACAGATCTGTGTATGCAAACATATCATCATAACATTAAAATTTAAAACATATCACTTAAATTTAAAAAATTCTGTAATTTTCGATTATAAATTGATGTTTTAATCGACTCTTGAAAGTGATGATAGAACAGTGTCAATAAGGATGTTCAAAAAATCGATCTCAAGAGGCATCGACTATTTGTAGGAAACCACAGGGAATGCAAGAGAAAAAATGAAAAAAATTTAAAAGAATTGTAAAAAGGTCTTCCAAATATTGTTCCCAATGTTAGCATATAAAACATCTTATATTTTCTTTGTTAGCAGATGAACGAACATATGGACAAAGATAAGCAGTCCCTTTACTGTGTCTTCACCACTTCTAGTGTTTTTTTTCCGACAGGATAGACTAGAAGTGGTGAAGACACAGTAAAGAGACTGCTTATCTTTGTCCATATGTTCGTTCATCTGCTAACAAAGAAAATATAAGATGTTTTATATGCTAACATTGGGAACAATATTTGGAAGACCTTTTTACAATTTTTTTTACAATTTTTTTTCATTTTTTCTCTTGCATTCCCTGTGGTTTCCTACAAATAGTCGATGCCTCTTGAGATCTATTTTTTTGAACATCTTAATTGACACTGTTCTATCATCAGTTTCAGGAGTCGATTACAACATCAATTTATAATCGAAAATTACAGAATTTGTTTTTAAGTGATATGTTTTAAATGTTAATTTTAATTTTATGATGATATGTTTATATAAGTATCTTGTGTCCAATGAGTGATTGGTGTGTGCTATATACAGGTGAAACTGAAAAAATTTAAATATTGTGCAAAGTTCATTTATTTCAGTAATGCGACTTAAAAGGTGAAACTAACATATGAGATAGACTCGTTACATACAAAAGTGAGATATTTCAAGCCTTTATTTGTTATAATTTGGATGATTATGGCTTACAGCTTATGAAACCCCAAAGTCACAATCTCAGGTCCCCTTTGCTCAGGGGGTATGGATTAATTAGCTGACTAGAGTGTGACACTTTGAGCCAAGAATATTGAACCTTTTCACAATATTATAATTTTAAGTTGCATTACTGATATAAATGAACTTTTGCACAATATTCTATTTTTCCAAGTTTCACCTGTATGTTCTATGTATCAGTGGTGTATGTGCAGTATGTGACATATGCATCAGTGGCACGTGAGCAATGTATAAGGCCCCTTTCACACGGACGAGTATTCCGCGCGGGTGCAATGCGTGAGGTGAACGCATTGCACCTGCACTGAATCCGGACCCATTCATTTTAATGGGTCTGTGCACATGAGCGATGTTTTTCACGCATCACTTGTGCGTTGCGTGAAAATAGCAGCATGTTCTATATTTTGCGTTTTTCACACAACGCAGGCAGCATAGAAATAAATGGGACTGCGTGAAAATCGCATAGCATCCGCAAGCAAGTAGAGATGCGATACGATTTTCACGGATGGTTGCTAAGGAGACGAGGGATGAGCGACCCGGGACCCCATTTACTTTATTATTTTCCATTATTACATGGTTATAATAGAAAATAATAGCATTCTTTAATACAGAATGCTAAGTCAAATGTCAATTGAGGGTTAAAAAATAATAAAAATAATAAAAACGTGGTGAGCGCGATGACGTCAGCGAAGGTCCTTTTGCAATTGGTTGTAATTAAAAATGATACATTGTTTGTCTTTTGAAGCCTTCATGCGTTCATATACATTGCAGGCTGCTCAGTCCTGTTCAGTGCAAAATAAGTTTGAAACGCTTTCCTGATCACAAATCTAAGCTGACATCTTTAAAACCCAATAAAATAAAATGAAGTCAAACTAGATGCAGTTCGTCTGACAGATTTCACAATGAATGGTACTGAGCAGCGTACAATGCATGAGAACTGATCATGTAGTGTGTACAATGCTATCCTCTGGGATCCCTATATCCTGAGAAAATGAAGGTTCCCTGTGGAACCATCCAGTTCAGATGGTGGAGAGGTGGTCATTAGAGATGGCCTTGCAGTTCGCCCGGCGGTCGTTTCACGGCGAACTTTACTTGTTTGCGATTCGCCGAACATGCGAACATATGGAGATGTCCGCCGGCACCATATTCTTTAACATTGTGAATAACTTTGACCCATGACACATCCATCAGGTGGTACAGGACAGCCAATTGAGACGTTTCAGCACATGGACATACCCCCTACCTTCTAAATAAACCTGATCTGGCCGCCATTTTACATTCAGTCTTTTGCCAGTGTAGGGAGAGGTTGCTGTGTGGGGCAGGGACAGACTGTTAGGGACACCAAACACTAGCTAATAGGGCCACAAAAGTCCTTTTAAGGACTGGTATAGGTGTGCTATCTATAGGTGTGATACACAGAGGGGGGCGATATACTTATAATATACTTTCTAACATAGAAAGTACACTGCTCAAAAAAATAAAGGGAACACTTAAATAACACAATGTAACTCCAAATCAATCACACTTCTGTGAAATCAAACTGTCCACTTAGGAAGCAACACTGAGTGACAACCAATTTCACATGCTGTTGTGCAAATGGGATAGACAACAGATGGAAATTATAGGCAATTAGCAAGACACCCCCAATAAAGGAGTGGTACTGCAGGTGGTAACCACAGACCACTTCTCAGTTCCTATGCTTCCTGGCTGATGTTTTGGTCACTTTTGAATGCTGGCGGTGCTTTCACTCTAGTGGTAGCATGAGACGGAGTCTACAACCCACACAAGTGGCTCAGGTAGTGCAGCTCATCCAGGATGGCACATCAATGCGAGCTGTGGCAAGAAGGTTTGCTGTGTCTGTCAGCGTAGTGTCCAGAGCATGGAGGCGCTACCAGGAGACAGGCCAGTACATCAGGAGACGTGGAGGAGGCCGTAAGAGGGCAACAACCCAGCAGCAGGACCGCTACCTCCACCTTTGTGCAAGGAGGAACAGGAGGAGCACTGCTAGAGCCCTGCAAAATGACCTCCAGCAGGCCACAAATGTGCATGTGTCTGCTCAAACGGTCAGAAACAGACTCCATGAGGGTGATATGAGGGCCCGACGTCCACAGGTGGGGGTTGTGCTTACAGCCCAACACCGTGCAAGACGTTTGGCATTTGCCAGAGAACACCAAGATTGGCAAATTCGCCACTGGCGCCCTGTGCTCTTCACAGATGAAAGCAGGTTCACACTGAGCACATGTGACAGACGTGACAGAGTCTGGAGACGCCGTGGAGAACGTTCTGCTGCCTGCAACATCCTCCAGCATGACCGGTTTGGCATCGGGTCAGTAATGGTGTGGGGTGGCATTTCTTTGGAGGGCCGCACAGCCCTCCATGTGTTCGCCAGAGGTAGCCTGACTGCCATTAGGTACCGAGATGAGATCCTCAGACCCCTTGTGAGACCATATGCTGGTGCGGTTGGCCCTGGGTTTCTCCTAATGCAAGACAATGCTAGACCTCATGTGGCTGGAGTGTGTCAGCAGTTCCTGCAAGACGAAGGCATTGATGCTATGGACTGGCCCGCCCGTTCCCCAGACCTGAATCCAATTGAGCACATCTGGGACATGTCTCGCTCTATCCACCAACGTCACGTTGCACCACAGACTGTCCAGGAGTTGGCAGATGCTTTAGTCCAGGTCTGGGAGGAGATCCCTCAGGAGACCGTCCGCCACCTCATCAGGAGCATGCACAGGCGTTGTAGGGAGGTCATACAGGCACGTGGAGGCCACACACACTACTGAGCCTCATTTTGACTTGTTTTAAGGACATTACATCAAAGTTGGATCAGTCTGTAGTGTGTTGTTCCACTTTAATTTTGAGTGTGACTCCAAATCCAGACCTCCATGGGTTGAAAAATTTGATTTCCATTTTTTTTATTTGTGTGTGATTTTGTTGTCAGCACATTCAACTATGTAAAGAACAAAGTATTTCAGAAGAATATTTAATTAATTCAGATCTAGGATGTGTTATTTTTGTGTTCCCTTTATTTTTTTGAGCAGTGTATATTATAGTGCATTTGTATTGTGCAGCAGTTGTGTGCGGTTCTGCTGCGATACCGCAGCTATACAGAGGGACAAACGCTATTGGAACAAATAATTTCTACTGGTGTGATATACCAATAATATACTTTCTATATAGTGCATTTGGGTAGTGCAGCATTTGCTTGCGGTTTTGCTGCGTTACCTCAGCTACAGAGAGTGACAAACGACATTGGAACAACGTACTCCCGTGGCTTTAAATAAAAAATTTCTAGGCTCCAACAGGACACATTTCAGAGAATTTCCCTTTAAGACGCATAAAAATGTTCCCTGATTAAGACACATATTTTTTGTTGGAATTTTTGCCATTGATCCCCCTCTAGTATGTCACTGTCCATGTTGTGGGACTATTTGTACACTTCTACTGAGTATTTGGTGGCTGTAAATATGAGCTGAAGGTTTTTCAGGTTCGCCTGCCATTAAAGTGAATGGGGCCCGCCGCGAACTTGCGGTTCGCGAACATTTGATCGTGTTTGCGAACCAACCCGGCCGATGTTCGTCCATCACTAGTGGTCATCCATGTGTGTAGCTCTCTTACTTGAAGGCTGGATTGGTTGTCTCCATTACTCTTAGATTCTTCAGGAGAGAGAGACATGAGCGACCACCTTTCCTATATGTCCCTGCAATAGGGGTCAGGCAGGGGCATAGCTATAGGGGGTGTAGAGGTAGCAGTCGCTACCAGGCCAGGAGCTTGAGGGGGCCCAAAGACCCTTCTGCCGCATAAGAAGATACCAGTATTATAGAAAGTGCATGCTGGTCAAGTTACACCTCTGGCTGGAGAGAAGGGCTTAGGTCAAGAATTTGGCATGGCAGGGGGTGCCGTTTCAATTTTTGCCTCAGGCAGCATGAAGGCTATGTGCTTCCCTGCCCCTGGCCACAAACCACTGAGGGAAGGGGGTCCAAGGTGAACTCTTGCACCAGGGCCCATTAGCCTTTAGCTTCACCCCTGGGGTCAGGTGAGGTTGAGGTCCCAAAGGCAGGATAGGGGACCCCACCAACCTAAACCTAGCACTGCCAGTCATTTGACTGATCTAATGAAAAAAGAAGAGGAACAGCACTCCATGCACCATCGTAAAAGAAACTGTAAGTGTGGGTGCTCACCACAGTGGGATTTGGTCCAACTTAACCGCAAAATGAAAAATTGAGGCAGCACTCCAACTTGATGCAGTGATAATTGTGGGATTTATTCCAAATGCATATACACCAGATGCCCATGTACTGTATGTGCATTTGGAATAAATCCCACAATTATCTCTGCATCAAGTTGAAGTGCTGTCTCAATTTTTGGTATTTGACTGATTTAGACCTTCTGTTGCTGCTGGTCAGTCCCTGGTCAGACCAGTTCATTCTGTTATTCTGTTTGTACATGCACGCCTTTTTGTACATGCACTCCAGCTCTAAATGAGCCTTGATTTTGATCTATGGGTAACATTCAGGTGCACCTGTGCGGCCTGCGTCACATTAATTAGTGATAGGTGGGACTCCCTCCTCCCATTGTATGTGAGATTTCACGCTGGAGGTAACTGGGAGCTGTTCTCTGTGTGTCGGACTTTATGCCTCTATCTGTAATTGCCCATACGGCATAGGTAGGTTAGCGCTAGGTCCCGTGCCAATTTGAGAGACCTTGACGGGGTGCGCAGGCTTCGGTATGTTCTTGATATAAGAATAAATTGGCAAAAGTCTCATTTTAATATCAGTGTGAGGGTTTAGCCATATATTGTCAATTGCATTTACCATTGTGGTGCACCATTTTCTGTAAATTTCTGTTTTATATAGCCAATCACATCCGCATATTTGTCTATCCTGTGTAGGATATATCTGTGGTAAATGTGCCGCTGCGGGCATCCTCCATTGTATGTATTTTTTCTGGGGATTGCTGCAACGGACCACATATGTAGGATTTGCTACCCCGGTTAGAAATGCTCAACAGCATAGGGAGTTTTGAGCATTCTTTGCCTTTTAAGCCACTTTATTCTGTTATTCCTTTTCATGGCACAAGACCATGTCAGATGCCAACAAAAGGCAGAATCCTGTAAAGAAACAGATTGTTTTGTCCTGTTCATCCAAAATCACTAATGTATGGCCAACATAAGCCTATCCTTATACAGCCAGTTTGATGGATACAAGCCTGATGCGAATCTAGTCTATTGTTTTAAAGCAAATTACGTTCATCTACGGCTGAAAAAATTACTGGAAAAAGTGAGAGGAAAAGAGTCCAAGTAGAAAATGAATTTAGCAATTGGCCCAGGAACTATCTATGATGTGGAATGATAGATTGATTCTTAGATGGTCATGCTGACTTATCCTTTAAACTGGCATGAGTAAAAAAATCTAGAAAAAGTTGAAAAGTCGGAATAATTAACAACAGAGCCCGGCTGGTTTCTCGGGTTCCTGGCCAAACTTTGAACAGAAGAAAGGGCGATGGGAGGTTCAAAGTACAAAATAAAAGCCATAAAGTCTTAGTAAGCACTAAAGCAATTTTACCATCCACTGAAGTAGAAGAATAACACGACTGGCCACAGGAATGTTCACGAGCTCAACGCCTTGTACTGGAATATAAAGACTGAACCCAAGTTGTTATCCTAAACCCACCGATGGAATGTGAACTTCTGTACAGGATCACTTAGGTAGGATTGGATCTGGTGTCTGACCTAAGTATAATTCATTCTCAAAACCGACTGAATCTCATTCCCAATCGAAATGTTTGTGTTTTTTTTAAATGGTGGGAATAAAGATGGTGGAGGAGTCAGGTAGCAGACATCATGGATATATCTAGTAGTCCAAAACGTAATGTTGACAGTGAAATCAATCTAAAATTAGATGGAATAACATTGGCCACATAGAAAAATTACCATCTTTGTAATATTAAATAAGTTACTGATAAACCTTCATGCTTGGGACCTCCAAATACTGAAGTACTGAGAGCATTTATTACTCCCACACCCTCAGTTTCTACTGTCCATGCCTGATATGCTTAACTGTAAGATGAAGATGACTAGATGGACCTTCAGATCTTCAATAACCTACAAATCACTATTCACACCACAAATGGAGTATTGTGTACAGTTTTTGACACAAATATTTATGAAAGACATAGAGGAGCTTGAGTGGTTTCTAAGGTGAACAGCCAAAGTATTAAATGGAATGGGTGGACTATGGTACCCAGAAAGATTATCAAAATTATAGTTAATTTATAAAAGGTCAATATAGAAATATCTCTCATGATCTGCTGATACCCAGCACTCTGTCTATAACAAGAGGACATCCTCCACATCTAGAGGAAAGAAGGTTTGTACACAAACATAGAAGAAGATTCTTCTTTACTGTAAGAGCAGTGAGACTATGGAACTCTCTGCCGGAAGAGGTGGTGATGTTGAATTCACTAAAAAAGTTCAAGAGGGGCCTGGATGTATTTCTGGAGTGTAATAATATTACAGGTTATAGTTACTAGAATACTGGAGAAGGGTCGTGGATCCAGGAAATTATTCTGATTGCCTGATTGGAGTCAGGGAAGAATTATTCCCCCTAAAATAAGGAAAATTGACTTCTACCTCATGAGGTTTATTTTTTTTGCCTTGCTCTAGATCAACAGAATAACAGGCTGAACCGGATGGATGGATGTCTTTTTTCAGTCTTGCAAACTACAGTTCATAGTTCTTCAGTGAGCTGGCTCTACGGAGCAACTGTATATAGTGATTTGACTTGACATGGATCTTCAGGTCTTCAGAGAGGTGACTACACGGATCCATTGTATTGCATTTTAGTCAGTGAGTTGACTACAAGGGTCTTTAGGCCTTTATGGCCCTCACTACTTGTGTCTTCAGTTAGCTGACTACTTGAGCCTTCCAAAGCCATGCCACCATCACCACTGAACATACTCTGCCCATCTTAAAAAAAAAACAAAAAAAACATATTTACACACCTTTTGAAATTCAGCTGTTGTCACAGTCCCCTTACTGATCCCAAGCCAACTAGGACCCATTAACGACATTTAAGACAGAAAATTCTATATTCATGGTTATGATACTGCATTGACCAACTACTGAGCAGGAGTTCCATCTTATATTGGGTCTATTTGTATCTCATACTTTATTAGATACATTTTTGGACCCATAGTTTCTGGTTCAGTGAAATTTTATTGTTTCCTGTATTATTCCATTAGTTTTTTTCCCTGTAGAGAAAATATATTCTGTTGTTACTTGGTCAAAAAACTGGTGTTTCACAACTTGGATATTGTACTGCATTTCTTTCCATCAAAATTATGAATTTTAAATACCTAATTCAGCCCTGCTCAGCCACAAGTGATACCTGATCTTTAGTAACTAAAAATGGCTGTCCAGTTGGATTAACCCTTTCAGAGCCAGGCAATTGTTTTTGTTTTTTTCATATTTGCTCTTTAGTCCCAGCCTTCCCAAAGCCATCTTGATACAATCAGCAACTGAGCCTATACCAATTTACCCATAAAAAGATCTTTATTGAATATACAATATAGAAAAAAATGACCAAGTAACCCCAATTGATAAAGAGATGGCATACCAACCCGGGGTAGGACCAAAACTGCCCTATTTACATGAATAAATAACAAAGAAATAATCCATGTAGCTGCTAATGGCACTGTAATAAAGCCATAACGTTTATATTTTTCCATTCACATAGCCGTATGAGAGCTTGCTTTTCGCGGGACAAGTTGTACGTTCTAACGGCACCATTTAGGGTTGCATATAATGTAGTGGGAAACAGGAAAAAATATTCCAAATGAAAAAAACACAATTCTGCCATAGTTTTCTGCGTTTTGTTTACGGCGTTCACCATGCGGTAAAACTAGATCTGTTATTTTCATTCTCCAGGTCAGTACGATTGCAACGATACCACATATGTATAGTTTTGAAAAAATAAAAACTTATTCTGAACTCCAGAACTTTTTAATTTTAATGTCTACGGAGCTGTGTGGGGCTCATTTTTTGGGTGGCAATCTGTACTTTTCATTGGTACCCTTTTAGGGTATGCATGACTTTTTGAGCACTTTTTATTAAATTTTTGTGGGAGGTTGAAGCGATCAAAAAACGGCAAATCGTCTAATTTGACTTTTTTTTTGTTTCACTGTTTGCCGTATGGGATAAATATTTTAATATTTTAATAGTACAGGTGTTTTCTCCTGAGATCGGTATAACCTTTTAATGTATTAATGACCAACAGACAAACAGTTCCACAGCAAACTTGCCCTTGTATGCGCAAAGTATTAGAAAGAGTAAGAAGAATAAATCCATCAACAGCAGCATGATGGTGGTTTCCACCTCCTCTCTTTTTACTGATCATTTGCTGTGTCTCAGGGATGTAGCTATAGGGAGTGCTGTGATAGCAGTTACACCCAGACACCATATGTTGGTATTATTGGAGCACTGTGTGGTAGTATGTATACACTGTCTGTACTGTATGCTGTATTATTTTTGCAATGTATGGAAGTTTTATTTGGCCAGAATGTGGCACTCTTATTTCGGGCACCATACTGTATGTACAACAATAGTCCAGCCCTAGGAAGAAAAGATAAACACTTGGGGTCTGCTGTGGATCTTGCACTGTATTTACCAGTCTCCTTAGTTCCCAAGAAATAAACATTTACAAAATATGTTAGCAAATTTATAAATTACATTAATTTCACTGTGAGTAAGCACGATGCGAAAACTGGAGGGGAACCATCTGTCAACTAATGAGCGTCTAAAATCTGTAATGTAATGCACAATTTAGGAAAGGGAAACATGAAATGCTGAGCAGAGCAGTAATGGATGAGGACATGGTGTATGCACATCCTGATGCTACAGAAGCTGATACATCCGCATCGCTAATATCATCTGCAGCGAGGAGCATCTGTCATCTTCCGATACCTCTAAGCTTTTGTACTCTGCATCTTCAAAGAAATATTCTAAACTAACATTTCTGCACATCTAGCATATTGTGTGTGTATATACTGTAGATATAGACATACTAGACTATGTCTGTTTAAAGGGGAACTCCACTAAAACCAGAACTTCTTATTATAGAAATGCCTTTTCTTGTCCGTGTCCGCGAACAAGAATAGGACATGTTCTATTTTTTGCGGAACGGAAGTGCGGATGCGGAATGAAAGTGCGGATGCGGACAGCACACTGTGTGCTGTCCGCATTTTTTCCGGCCCCATTAAAAATGAATGGGTCCGGATCCGTTACGCAACGTTGTGGAACGGATCTGGATCCATTTTGCAGTCGTGTGAATGGGCCTATAGTGATTCACTAGGGAGCCCTGTAGACGGCTAAATGGACAATTTCTTGTCCTTGGTTCTTGATAAGCAGCAACCAAGTATGTCATGCCAAGAAAGTGGCATGTGTCCTGGGTGTTAGATGGGGTACCAGCAATTCACTTTGAGTTGACCAGAGTACATACATACAGGGCTAGGACAGTGAACTGAATCTTTGCTCAAGGTGAAGACAATACAAACCACTGACAATGGGTATAGATTAGTTACCACCATAAAGGATCTCCTGAAAAATGTGTTGAGTTCATACCTCAAAGAAGCTTGTTGAGGGTAAATCATCTTCTAGGTTTTAGGAGAATTTTTCCTACGCGCTGTAAAACGATCAACAGGCAAAAAACAATGTTTCCCTATGGGCATGGTTCTCACCTGAGCGTTTTACAGCGCGTACGAACGCGCTGTAAAACGCCCTACGCCCCAAGAAGTACAGGAGCTTCTTTGGGGCGTATTGTCGTGCGTTCCCACCCATAGACTTCAGAGGGAACGCGCCTAAATGGGCGTTTGCTTGTTTCCGCCCATTAAAAACGCCCGATACAAACGCCCGATAAAAACGCCTGTAAAAAGCACTTATCGAATACGCTCAGGTGTGAACCGAGCCTAAAGGAAAGTCTAGCTATGACCATGGCCACTGCTGCCAATGTGAAGAGATTTCTACAAGATACCAGCTAGACTAGTGGTTCTCTCATCAATGAACATGAGGGGCCGTCTGAAAATGGTTTCCATTCCTAGGGAACCCAATTTTGAGTTCCTATTTCAAAGAAGCATCTTATAATTTTCTATCACGACAAATATTGCCTGATTTGCCTGTTGCCATACCAAGAATCTTTGGCCAGGCTAAAGCCTAAAGAGATAGGTCTAGACACTTTCTTCTGGGGCAGCCCTAAACCTCAACACCAGACTATGCTGAGCATCATAATCACTTAAAGAGGACCTTTGACCTGTATAAACTATGTGAACTGAGTATGCTGCCATATAGAGCGGCGCCCGGGGATCTCACTGCACTTACTATTATCCCCGGGCGCCGCTCCGTTCTCCCGTTATAGGCTCCGGTACCTTTGCTTTTTAAGTTATAGTAGGCGGGTCTTCCCTTGTCCTGTGGGCGTCTCCTTCTCCTAGGCTGCAGCGCTGGCCAATCGCAGCGCACAGCTCACAGCCTGGGAGAAAAAAACCTCCCAGGCTGGGAGCTGTGCGCTGCAATTGGCCAGCGCTGCAGCCTAGGAGAAGGAGACGCCCACAGGACAAGGGAAGACCCGCCTACTATAACTTACAGAGCAAAGGTATCGGAGCCTATAACGGGAGAACGGAGCGGCGCCCGGGGATAATAGAAAGTGCAGTGAGATCCCCGGGCGCCGCTCTATATGGCAGCATACTCGGTTCACATAGTTTATACAGGTGAAAGGTCCTCTTTAATGCTATCTTTCCCCTATAGATTATATATATTGGCAAATATATATGTTGATGTAAACTAAGCCCACAATTGCACTTGAGCTCCAACCACATGAGGGCTGGGAGGAGAATATCCAGCCCTGGAAAATGGAGTAGGGATGGCATGGAAAAAGCAAGTTCTTTGAGGGAGTGATAGCAACAAGGTTGCCAGTAACCTTGGAGAAGAGACATTGAGGAGAGCAGGTGTAATATTGGCCATATAGTGTTAAATCAGAAGCTTGATTTGGTAAATATGTTCTATTTCTTGTCAGTGATAGGTTCATTTCATATTTTATTGGGTGGCCATTTTTATATAGGACAACTAGAAATGCAGCCACGTTGGTGATTAACTTGAGCAATAGGATACTACCTATTGAACTGTTCATAAAGTGATCGTTTATCATCAGTTACCGGCATGGTTCGCAGTTGACAGCTGATATTGTTGCACTTCCTGTTGTTCAAAATGGCTGCTGCAACAAAACTCAAAAAATGGCGTATTAGAATGAAATATAATTCCCAAACTTTGGCTGCAGCCCCAACTCTTGTTTTACTACTTTAATTTATATGTTGGGTGGAAATCCATTTTAAACATGACTGTTCCATCAAGGGTGGTATCAGATATGGACCCTTATCTAATATGTTCAGTCTACCATATCCAATGTATGAAATCCGCTCACGTTGTTTGTGATTTATGCCGGATTTTTAGAATGACATCACTCACGTTGATCCCATCCATGGAAGGAATTAGATTCAGGCTTAACTCCTGTCTGCGTCTGTGAGATTGTGAGAAAATGTGCAGAATGCCCTAAGACTCTCATCATCCAAAGATGTAATATTATCAGCGCTTGCTGCAAATGTCATAAGGACAACATCACAGGGGGAAGCGCTTTAACAGCTGGGAGATACAGCAGATGTTCCCCAGACAGGACTACTATAGGAAGATGCAGTATATGCAGGTCATGTTTCATAGACACATAGAGCCTTGCTGCCAAATGCTTAAGATCCAATGAGGTGAAAATATGTACTGCTGTGGATCAGAACCAACATTCTGCTAAAATTTACAACCTAATCTGTTTTCCATCTTGACCCGTGCACTTTGGTGAACTTATGTTTCCTCAGTGACCACGTTGAAGCTGGCACGGCCGTGAACTGGTATTATATAATACAGTACACTGGGAGATTAATAGTGTCATGCTTTGGCCTGCTGCTCTAAAATGTTAAGTTTATTTATTTGAATTATTGCTTTTTTCAGGACCCAAAACTATGAGCGCACTGTTAGAGCAAAGGATAAAAGCTTGAAGAGCTTGTACAACTCTACTAATAATTATAAGAAAGAAGGGGTTGTCATATGAGAGCTGCTCCACTATTGTCTCTACTGATAATGAGGTCAGCCAGAATCAGAAGTCTTCATATAAAGAAGATGCAAATCAACAAAGTAAGTCCATGACTATCAAATGAATGGATAACCAGAAAAGGGCAACAAACCAATGTAACACAAGGACGAGGCCTACTGGATGATAAATAATTGAACATCCAGGCTGAGGTACTCTTAGGGTTGCCAGATGTCTGGCTTTAGGTCAGACAGTCTAGTTTCCTGGCATCCTAGCCTCTGTCCAGTGCAAGGCCTGGGTGGACACTGGGGTGCCCTCCTTTCCAGTGGCTCCACACTCAGACAGCAGCATTGCACTGTCTAAGCGTGAACTGCAGGCAAAATTGACTCTCACACCCAGTCAGTTATTAGAACATGTGGACTGCGTGACTGACTGAGGGTGAAAGAAGAAGTCAAGGCCACGCACAGCTCACCTGGAAGATCTTCAAATATTTTTTTTTCTATTTTTGCCCGACATCGTTTCTGGGAGGGGACGTGACTTAGTGGAGGTGGGGCATGTCCTGCAATGGTCCTTGCCTAGGAACACACATGCTAATCTTATGTAACCAACAGAACAGTTCACACAGCAATCCTAATAATTCCAAGTAGAGAGTGGCTGTTAGTGTTGGTCGAGCACCAAAGTGCTCATGTGCTCGAGTAGAACACTTCCCTCTACAGAGCACCCAAGCACAATGGAAGTCCCTGAGCATTAAACCTGGCACCCCCTGCTCTGAAGAGGGGAGGGTGTTGGGACTCTAGTTCGGCTTAGGAGTCCCTGCTCTAACTCCATATATAGCTGTCCATATATGGAGTCAGTGCTTGGGGACACCCAGTGTATTTAAATCTAATTTAGCCTCTATTTCTGAAAAGTTTCTGGTGGGTTTCGAACTCACAACCTTCTACATTACAGCCAAGAATCTTATACACTACACTATAGAGCTGCATATGGCCAGTTAATTAAAAAAAAAAAAAATATATATATATATATATATATATATATATATATATATATATATATATATATATATATATATATATATATATGAGACTTCTGCTGTATGTATAGGAATACTTACTACTAATGTAGAAGGTTGTGAGTTTGAATCCCGTCAGAAACTTTTCAGAAATAGAGGCTAAATATAATTTAAACATACATATAAGTTTTTAGCCATAATATATTTGCATATATTATTATATATTTAGAATATAGAAACATAGAATGTGTCGGCAGATAAGAACCATTTGGCCCATCTAGTCTGCCCAATATACTGAATAATTATAATATATGTAAATATATTATGGCTAAAACATCAGTAGTAGTCTCCCACATATTATGCATTCATATATATCAGAAGTGTGATTATATATATATATATATATATATTTTTTTTTTTAGTAATTACAAATTTTTTACAATTACAAAAAAATATCTAAAATATAGAAATTTTATTTAGCCTCTGTTTCTGAAATGTTTCTGGCGGGATTTGAACTCACAGCCTTCTACATTACAGACAAGTACCATAACCACTACACTATAGAGCTGAATGACCAGTTACTTTAAAAAAAAAATAATAATATGAGACTTCTGCTATATAGGAATACTTACTGCTAGTAAGTATTCCTATACAGCAGAAGTCTCATATTTTATTTTATTTTATTTTATTTTAGTAACTGGCTATGCAGCTCTATAGTGTAGTGGTTAACATTCTTGGCTGTAATGTAGAAGGTTGTGAGTTCGAATCCCATCAGAAACTTTTCAGAAATAGAGGCAAAATTAGATTTAAATACACTGACTCGAGCACACGTGATATTCTGCCAAACACTGCGATGTGCCAAGCATAGCGATGCTCAAGTTGAACTGGTGTTCGGCCGAGCATGCTCACCTAACACTAGTGGCTGTCCAATAACAGCAGCTCCGCGAAGCTGGGAACAAAAAGCTTTGTGTACACGGATAAGGGAATCTGCTTTATTGACAGCCAAGAAAACAGGAGTGTGACTATAAACCAATGGATACCTAGATAGGGCACAAATCGAATGTACCACAGGGACTAGGACTACTAGAACATAAATAAATGAACACCAGGGTTGAGGTGCTATAGAACACCACTGGCATCTTCCTAGGTAGAGGCAGACTATGGACCTAATTACAGATGAGCAAACCAGACAAGATTCATTTCGTTTGAAGTTTGCCAAAAAAAATTACAATTCTATTACAAATCAATTCGTCCTAAACTAACACAAGACAGATAATATATATATATACACTGCTCAAAAAAATAAAGGGAAAACTTAAACAACACAATGTAACTCCAAGTCAATCACACTTCTGTGAAATCAAACTGTCCACTTAGGAAGCAACACTGAGTGACAATCAATTTCACATGCTGTTGTGCAAATGGGATAGACAACAGGTGGAAATTATAGGCAATTAGCAAGACACCCCCAATAAAGGAGTGGTTCTGCAGGTGGTGACCACAGACCACTTCTCAGTTCCTATGCTTCCTGGCTGATGTTTTGGTCACTTTTGAATGCTGGCGGTGCTTTCACTCTAGTGGTAGCATGAGACGGAGTCTACAACCCACACAAGTGGCTCAAGTAGTGCAGCTTATCCAGGATGGCACATCAATGCGAGCTGTGGCAAGAAGGTTTGCTGTGTCTGTCAGCGTAGTGTCCAGAGCATGGAGGCGCTACCAGGAGACAGGCCAGTACATCAGGAGAAGTGGAGGAGGCCGTAGGAGGGCAACAACCCAGCAGCAGGACCGCTACCTCCGCCTTTGTGCAAGGAGGAACAGGAGGAGCACTGCCAGAGCCCTGCAAAATGACCTCCAGCAGGCCACAAATGTGCATGTGTCTGCTTAAACGGTGAGAAACAGACTCCATGAGGGTGATATGAGGGCCCGACGTCCACAGGTGGGGGTTGTGCTTACAGCCCAACACCGTGCAGGACGTTTGGCATTTGCCAGAGAACACCAAGATTGGCAAATTCGCCACTGGCGCCCTGTGCTCCTCACAGATGAAAGCAGGTTCACACTGAGCACATGTGACAGACGTGACAGAGTCTGGAGATGCCGTGGAGAACGTTCTGCTGCCTGCAACATCCTCCAGCATGACCGGTTTGGCATTGGGTCAGTAATGGTGTCGGGTGGCATTTCTTTGGAGGGCCGCACAGCCCTCCATGTGCTCGCCAGAGGTAGCCTGACTGCCATTAGGTACCGAGATGAGATCCTCAGACCCCTTGTGAGACCATATGCTGGTGCAGTTGGCCCTGGGTTTCTCCTAATGCAAGACAATGCTAGACCTCATGTGGCTGGAGTGTGTCAGCAGTTCCTGCAAGACGAAGGCATTGATGCTATGGACTGGCCCGCCCGTTCCCCAGACCTGAATCCAATTGAGCACATCTGGGACATCATGTCTCGCTCTATCCACCAACGTCACGTTGCACCACAGACTGTCCAGGAGTTGGCAGATGCTTTAGTCCAGGTCTGGGAGGAGATCCCTCAGGAGACCGTCCGCCACCTCATCAGGAGCATGCACAGGCGTTGTAGGGAGGTCATACAGGCACGTGGAGGCCACACACACTACTGAGCCTCATTTTGACTTGTTTTAAGGACATTACATCAAAGTTGGATCAGCCTGTAGTGTGTTTTTCCACTTTAATTTTGAGTGTGACTCCAAATCCAGACCTCCATGGGTTGAAAAATTTGATTTCCATTTTCTTTATTTTTGTGTGATTTTGTTGTCAGCACATTCAACTATGTAAAGAACAAAGTATTTCAGAAGAATATTTAATTAACTCAGATCTAGGATGTGTTATTTTTGTGTTCCCTTTATTTTTTTGAGCAGTGTATATATATATATATATATATATATATATATATATTTTTTTTTTTAAGGGTTTTTGTCCTTAACTACTTGCAGATGTGAGTTTGCTACATATGCATGCTTAAAATGCAGGAAGGCATCTTTGCCAATTTGCTGTGTGAAAATAATGCAGAACTTATATTGCATCTTCTTACTATTTACCTACCTAGTAGGTATGACTATAGCTCTCTGCTGTTTACCTGACAGACAACAGCTCTAGCAATTTAATTTCACCATTTTGATTCAACATCATATGAACCAGAGAGACCTCCAAACTAACATCCAACAAAACTTATACATCTCTCAAAGACACATGCAAGCTATTGCCCTTTCTAGAAGACCAAGAAAACCAGAATAACTATAAAAAATAAAATAAAATAAAAACAACAAACAAACTTGTCTTACTTGGTTGACTTGCCTTGTGAGGTTTTCTTTGGGATGCTCTTTGTCATTAGGGAGACCAAAAAAATATGCCTGGCGACACTACTCTTGGTTTCTAGGAAAAGTATATTGCAAAATGCATATCTTAATTCTTTTGGCATTAGATAGGATATCCCCTCTTTTCTTTTCTTTTTTTTTTTGTCAGCCAAGCTCATTTGCATACCTTTGGCTTTCGGGGAAAGATATTCAAATAAGCTTTTCTTCCAATACAGAAAACATTGCTAATCTTTTCCCATGCCAGCTAAATTAACATATATCAAACAGCATTACAAACAAAGTTTTCTAACGAATCGACCTCAGGTCTATGATCCGAAGCTCAATTCACTCAACTCTAATGAGGACCTTTGGCACACATTCACTTTTTGTGCTCACATTGGTTTGTTTGCCTTTTCAGGGTTGTGGTGCCCTTACGGGCTACCCCCTGAGGTCTAGGAGGGAATTGTGTAGCCATCACGTTCCTCACCCTCCTGCAAGCCCCTTGGTCTTTCCCTCGGGGGACAAACTGGACCTCGACAGAAGCTTTGTGCCAACACCTGAGGCGGCAGCTAGGTGGCAGCTGGAGCATCGACTGGCGTATCCTCAGCTTTGGCTGAGGGTTAGCCACATTTCCCAGTCCCCTGCAGGAGCCTTCTGGCCCAGAGGGTCCGCAAATGGTTTACGGGGGGCCCTTTTCTTATGGAGAGGGCTTCTGATAGGCCTAGTGCATGTTTTTGTGTGGCAAGCTGCATGATTTTGATGCACAGGTGTAGAAAGTCACATTCCTCAGGCTTAAAGAGGACCTTTCACCAGAAGAAAGCCTCTAAACTGACTATACAGAAGTGTAGAGCGGCGCCCAGGGATCCCGCTGCACTTACTGTTATCCCCGGGCACCGCTCCGTTCTCCGGTTATAGCCTCCGGTATGTAAGTAGTTAGGCTACACCCACTTGATCCTGCCGGCGTCTTCTTCTCCTATGCTGTAGCGCTGGCCAATTGCAGCGCTCAGCTCATAGCCTGCTTCTCGGCTGTTAACTCGATGTAGTCGGACACCTGTCGGTCTAGGCGTTCCCTGAGGCTGGATCCGGAGGACGGCTCTCGATGAGTTGGCTGCAAGAATGATCTCAAATCCGAAATTACCAACACATCTTCAAACCGCCCTCTTCTTGCAGGCACGGTAGAATTGGTACCCGCACCTGTTTCGCTGTGGGTGGAAATTCCTCTGCCAGCGCCCGCAACAGCAGAATGCAGCATCTCTCACAGCAAGGCCTGGAAATGCTGAATTATGCCAGCTCTCTGTGATGCTGGTAACATGTCCGCCATTTTGTGTTTGTAAGAGGGGTCTAAGTACGTTGCCAACCAGTACTGCTCCTTGCCCTTTATGCTTTTTATACGGTGGTCCCTCTTCAAACACTGGAGCATGAAGGCCTTTATTTGGAAGCAGTGGAGCGCCCTGGCTCCTGCTCATCACCCAGGAGAATGTTGTCCTTGGTCTCCTCCCCCCAGCCATGGACACCGGGGATCCCCGAAAAGTTTAAAGTCCCCCTCAAACCCTGCTCTTCTTGCTCCTCCTCCTCCTCCCCCCAGCCACCATCCTCCTCTGACTCCTCTTCAGACTCCTGCTGACTTGTCTCAGATGGAGTAGCCCCCCCTGGGAATTCATTCAGCATTGCGACTTCCTCATCTTCCCGCAGCATGGCAACGTCTCACCTGGCAAGTCGAATAGGTTCTGGGGAGCTTGGGGGTTGCAGCGGAAGAGGCGGTAGCAGTGGAAAAGAAGGAGTCAGCCGAGGAGGAGACGGAGGATGGAGTAGGAGGAGGAGAATAAGAGGCAGGCCTGCATGCAATCCGTGGCGATAACACCAAATCCACACGGGTGCCATGGGTTACATGCTTGACGGCCGTCAGAAG
This sequence comes from Bufo bufo, assembly GCF_905171765.1. NCBI lineage: Eukaryota > Metazoa > Chordata > Amphibia > Anura > Bufonidae > Bufo > Bufo bufo. Next base: position 792,814,454 of record NC_053390.1, on the reverse strand, counting down.
GTTCACCCAGTGGGCAGTAAAAGTTATGTACCTTCCCTGCCCGTGTTTGCTAGACCATGTGTCTGTGGTCAGATGTATCTTGGCACTGACACTGTGTGCCAGAGATATATTCAATTGCCGCTGAACGTGGCCATATAGCTCTGGGATGCCCTTCTGGGAGAAATATTTCCTTCCGGGGACCTTCCGTTGCCAATGGCCACAAATTTTCTAAAGGCCTCCGAGTCCACCAGTTTATATGGCAGTAGTTGGCGGGCTAGCAGTTCTGACAAGTCAGCGGTCAGCCGTTGGGCAAGAGGGTTATCTGGCGTCATCAACTTTTTACGCTTGAACATTTGGGCCACGGAAGCCTGCCTTCTGCCAGATGAACGCGAAGATGGCACAGTGGAAGGTGGAGTGGAGGACAAATGGCAGGAGAGAGGAGAAGAGGCAGGACGTGGAGCGCCGGGAGTGTGGCTTTGTGGGTTCTGATGGCGTTGCTCCCACTGGGCTCGGTGGTGGGAGGCCAGGTGCCTTTTTAAGGCAGTCGTCCCTAGGTGAGTGTTGTGCTTACTGCGTTGACAGCACAGGCTGCAGATGGCAACACTATTGTCAGCAGCTGACACGTTAAAAAAAGCCCACACTGCAGAGCCATGTGCCAGCGTCCTGGGAGCGCCAGATGTGACCGTGCATGGTGGATGGCTCGTTCCAGATACATTTGCAGTCTGCTTTTTGCCTCCTGTGCACTGCGAGCTCTGCCTGCTTCTCCTCCTTCTCCTCACTATCTGCTGCTCCATCTCTCCCTCTGAACTCCCCTCCACTTCCTCTCTTGTGGGCACCCACGTGACGTCCATCGACATGTCTTCATCGTCACCTTCACCACCACTGACATTAGAGATCTTGGAGTAGGCAGCAACAGTGGGGACCACCCTCCTTGGGCTGATCTGAGTACTGTCGTCAGACCGCTGGGTGGCGGACGTTGCTACCTCCTCTTCCTCATCTGATATCAAGAATGGCTGCGCATCAGTAAGGTCTGGGAATGGATGGGAAAATAATTCCTCTGACTCGAGTGGAGGGGCTAAGGTGGTGGTGTCTTTGGGGGTGCACACAGCAGAGAGTGAGGAGGGTGCAAATACAGAGGATGAGGAGGGTGCAGAAGAAGAAGGCTGAGTGAGACACTCAAACAACTCTGATGCATCCTTTGACGTAATCGCACGCACCTTCTCCAACTTTACACTTAGGCTCCAGCCTGATGCACCTGCCCGACCCCTACCACTCCTGCGGAACAGCCTGCCTCTTCCTCTGCCGGTCATTTTCAAAATGCCCCTGTGTCAAAGTCCCTAGAGAAGAGCAGTATTTGTGGAAGCAGGTATATCGCAGGCCTCAATCAGTATTTGGTGGAGGCCGGTATATCGCACCCCTCAATCAGTATTTTGTGCAAACAGGTATATAGAACACCTGAATCAATATTTGGTGGAAGCAGGTATATCGCACCCCTCAATCTGTATTTTGTGGAAGCAGGTATATCAAACCCCTTATTCAGTATTTTGTGGAAGCAGGTATGTCAAACCCCATAATCTGTATTTTGTGGAAGCAGGTATATCGCACCCCTCAATCAGTATTTTGTGGAAGCAGTTATATTGAACCCCTTAATCAGTATTATGTAGAAGCAGGTATATCGCACCCCTCAATCATTATTTTATGGAAGCCGGTGTATCGCAGGCCTCAATCAATATTTGGTGGAAGCAGGTATATCGCACCCCTCAATCAGTATTTTGTGCAAACAGGTATATAGAACACCTGAATCAATATTTGGTGGAAGCAGGTATATCGCACCCCTCAATCTGTATTTTGTGGAAGCAGGTATATCAAACCCCTTATTCAGTATTTTGTGGAAGCAGGTATGTCAAACCCCTTAATCTGTATTTTGTGGAAGCAGGTATATCGCACCCCTCAATCAGTATTTTGTGGAAGCAGTTATATTGAACCCCTTAATCGGTATTATGTAGAAGCAGGTATATCGCACCCCTCAATCATTATTTTATGGAAGCCGGTGTATCGCAGGCCTCAATCAATATTTGGTGGAAGCAGGTATATCGCACCCCTTAATCAGTATTTTGTAGAAGCAGGTATATCGCACCCCTCAATCAGTATTTTGTGGAAGCAGGTATATCAAACCCCTCAATCAGTATTTTGTGGAAGCAGGTATATCGCACCCCTCAATTAGTATTTTGTGGAAACAGGTATATAGAACACCTGAATCAATATTTGGTGGAAGCAGGTATATCGCACCCCTCAATCTGTATTTTGTGGAAGCAGGTATATCAAACCCCTTAATCAGTATTTTGTGGAAGCAGGTATATCGCACTCCTCAATCAGTATTTTGTGGAAACAGGTGTATAGAACCCCTTAATCAGTTTTTTGTAGAAGCAGGTATATCGCACCCCTCAATCAGTATTTTGTGGAGATAGGTATATAAAACCCCTGAATCAATATTTGGTGGAAGCAGGTATATCGCACCCCTCAATCAGTATTTTGTGGAAGTAGGTATATATAACCCTTTAATCAGTATTTTGTAGAAGCAGGTATATCTCACCCCTCAATCAGTATTTTGTGGAAAAAGGTATATAGAACACCTGAATCATTATTTGGTGGAAGCAGGTATATCGCACCCCTCAATCAGTATTTTGTGGAAGCTGGTATATCAAACCCCTTAATCAGTATTTTGTGGAAGCAGGTATATCGCACCTCTCAATGAGTTTTTTTGGGGGCAACAGGTATATCACATCTGTTTCAAATAGTTGTTCCAATAATGCTTGTCCCTCTATATTCCTGCGGTATCGCAGCAGAACCGCACACAACTGCTGCACAATACAAATGCACTATAATATACTTTCTATGTTAGAAAGTATATTATAAGTATATCACACCTATTGATAGCACACCTATACCAGGACTTTTGTGGCCCTATTAGCTAGCGTTTGGTGTCCCTAACAGCTTGTCCCTGCTCCACAAAGCAACCTCTCCGTACACTGGCAAAACATAGAATGTAAAATGGCTGCCAGATCAGGTTCTGTTATAGGGTGGGGGTGTTTCCATGGGCTGAAACGTCTCAATTGGCTGTTCTGTCCCACCTGATGGATGTGTCATGGGTCACATCGCCATATGTTTGCATGTTCGGCGAATCGCGAATGAGCAAAGTTCGCCGCAAACCAACCGCCTGGCGAACCACAAGGCCATCTCTATACAAGAATATAACTACTATAATACTGCTGCTAGGTACAAGAATATAACTGCTATAATACTGCTCCTATGTACAATAATATAACTACTATAATAGTGCTCCTATGTGCAAGAATATACTACTGCTATAGCAGTGATTAGGAGATTTGAGTTTTCATTATAATACACTACAGTTTTTTTCTGTCGATATATTGTGAAGGGTTTGGGTCTTTTAAGTTCATACTCCACCTGGAAACATCATTGACTACTGGGGTCTGAATTTACAGAATGAATAAAAACAAATGAACAATGCAAATGAAACGGTATTGTTTCCACAGAGCACTTTCCTTTCATTAGGCGCTTAGCTGATGGCAGTGCTCTGTATATAGTAAAGCACATGAGGAAATGACTTACTGCAGGATATAACGTAGGTTGCATTATAATTAATAAACCACAGACAATTAAATGACTCTAAAAATAATTTATTTTTCCTCCTAGAAGAAGCAGAATGTTTGATGCTCTACATGAGGACTGCTAAAAACTTCAGACTTCTGAACTCAATTTCGTAACTTGCAGCTGGAGACAGGAATTTTAATTGAAACATGAGATCATTGGTCCCTTTACACAATTACCTCACTTTGATTACATCCCAAGGTGAAAATCAACACCTCAGAAAAATCAACTGCTTAAACATTTAATGCTGATAGATAAAACATATAAAAAAACAACAACTATTTTCTCCACATTTTATTCATCTCATGAATAGCTCGTCTTCGATAACAGAAGAAAAAAAAAGCAAATTGCAGATGCCAATAAAAAATATTTTTTTTTGCTGATTTTAATACAAAAACTGAAAATTCAATTTTTAGATAAAGTTATGGCTACTTACCCTCAACGTTCTGCAGATCCTTCCTTGTCTTAACCTTGGCCAAATCTGTATTTTGGCTTGACCATGACAAAGACATAACTTCATGGGCCATCGTAGATTTTGTGAAGGAAAGTCTCCAAGTGTGACCACTGGTGACCACAGATATTGTACTTAGAACATGTATTGACTGTGTGGTCACCGACACAGGAAGTCACTGCTAAAAAAGGAGTTATTAGAACTTGACGAAAGAAGCCTCTGGGTGGTAAGTGGGGACAAGATATTTTATGGTTATTACACTACAGACCTTGCTGTGGTAGACTCACTCAGCTGCTCTCCAGTACGCTCTCTTCTTCTAGTCAGACTCTGCTCAATGAGTCTCCCAACAGAGTGCATGACAGCTTAGACAATGGGAATGAGAGGTAATGAGAGGTACCATATGCGGTAATACTTTGGCATTGGTACCAGCTGTAAGAGTTTTCTCTCTAGTTTGCTTGTATAGTGTGTTAATATTGCGATCAGATTTCCCTGTCTACTCTCCTTTACTACTATGGTGCTGCACACCCGACTATACTTCACCACTCTTTCCAAAATCTTGGTTCGTCTTATGACTATCCTCTACTACCCCTATGATTATTGACAGAAATTCCCATGCTGCATACCTGAATCTGCCAACCCCTGTTTCTGACTTCTGTAAAGCCTCAACATGTTTTTGAATTCTCCATTTCTCCGTCTGACCCTTCCTCCGTTTGACCCTTCCTTTCTCCTGTTTGGTCCATCCATTGCTCAATTCTTATCAAACTGATAAGACTATAGCCTACAGTAAATCAGTGTTTAGGAGGTCAGGAGATCAGAGAGAAGAGCTACACATGAGCTGTCAGATGACGGAATTCATATTCCTCTATATTTCAAATAAGCGTTTATGAAGTCAGGAGTAGGGATGAGCGAACTTGTGTTTCAAGCTCGGCGTACAAGGTTCGGGTTCGGGTCATCTAAGAATTCTGTCATGGATTCCACTACCACGGACCATAACTTATGGTCCGTGGTAGCGGAATCCATAACGGAATTCTTAGTTAACCCGAACCTTGTACGCCGAACTTGAAACGAAAGTTCGCTCATCTCTAGTCAGGAGATCAGAGATAAGAGCCACACATGAGCCGTCAGCCGACGGAATTCATATTCTTATATAACTTAAATAAGTGTTTATGAGGTCAGGAGCTCAGAGATAAGAGCTACACATGAGCCGTCAGGAAAAAAATTCACACCTTGAAAATAGACAGATTTGTATCTCAGAAACAGCTAAACATTTTTTATTATTTTATTATTATTAAAATTCCCCCAAAAGGTGTACATAGTCTTTAAGATACAAAGTACTAATCTATAACACAAAATAAAAATGTTTCCATTAAAATGAGAAATGAATCATATAAAACTATGCAGATGATATATTTTATAATTTTAAATATGATAACATTACACAGTATTAACCTGCATTATATAATGATCAAGTTAGTTATCTTGCATGGCGAATGCCTTTTGAAAAATGCTCCCAAAAATGTCAAAATGTGCCGTTTACCCTCCCCCCCAAAAAACAAATAAAAGTGAAAGATTAACCCTTTGGCAACCTCCGCCAGACAAGTATTCACTTTAAAGATGGCACCTGCTCGCACGTGCAGCAGGCGCCTTAGCTGCTGGGTTTCTGCACAGGCCCGGGGCGGATGTATGCGATCAGCCATAAAGCTGATCGCACACATTTAACTCCTCAGATGCCGTGGTCAAATGTGACCACGGCATCTGAGCAACGCAGACACAGGAACCGCTCGCTGAGATCGGGGAAGCTGTTTTGTTGCAGTGATAGCCCGGAGCCTCAAGCAGGCTTCAATAGTTATCACAGGAATATTCCAATACAGGCCAGCAGGTGGCAGCACTGTATTGGATTACAGTGAATGGCATGTTCTGTGATGGATATATGCCCATCACAAAACACAATTGGCAATCTAATAATTACCAGTTATAGTCACCTAGAGTGACTTAAAAAAAGGGAAAATTAAACCATTAAAAAATATATAGAAGTTCAAATCACCTCCCTTTCCCAAAAATAGAAATAAACAAAAAAAAGTCAGTTATTCAAATATAACAATATTTATCCCATATGGTGAATAGCATAACGGAAAAGAAAATTCAAAATGGCAGATTAGCCTTTTTTGGCCACTTCACCTCCCCAAATTTTTTTTTATAAAAAGTGATCAAAAAGTCAAACTTGAAAATTGTATCACTGAAAAGTACAGATCGCCCCGCAAAACAACTCTGTATATATAACTATAAAAAAAGTTCTAGGAGTCAGAATATGGCTATGAAAAGAATTTTCTTTTATTTTTTTTATGTTAAAACACAAGTAAAACTATCTAAGGGTAGTAGGGTTGTAATCGTACTGACCTGGAGAACGAAGGTAACAGGTCAATTTTACCGCCTAGGCAATGCCTTCCAAAAACCCATAAACTGTGGCAGAAATGCATTTCTTTTCCAAATCCACACCATTTGGTATTTTTTTCCTGTTCCCCACTACATTATATGCAAGTACCATTAGAAAGTACAACTCGTCCCACAAAAAACAAGCCCTCATAAGGCTATGTGAACTGAAAAATAAAAATAAATTATGGCTCTGGAAAGGCAGGGAGAAAAAAAACGAAAATGCAAAAAAGGAAAATTGCAAGGTCCTCTAATGGTTAAGTATTGGTATAATCATAACACGGCCCACCAAAAGCAAGTCCTGGTTTCACATCTTGAAGGCCCAAAATAGGCTGGTTGGTAAGGGTTTAAAGTGGCCCTCAGCTCAATAACCCCTTTTCAATTGAAGCTGGGCAACTAATCACCTTATTGACCCACTAGTCTTATGGTGGCCGTTGCTGGAGAATTTAGTATATTACATGGCTGCCATTAAAATGAATGGCTGACTATGAACTACATGGATAGGAAGTGTCTACCAGAGCAAAAGCCACTCTTTTCTGTGGCTCTCCATTTGGTTGATATGAGGAAGTCCTAAATGGGGTTGTCCCTTTACAAGAAGTATATGGCCACAATAAATCATAGGGAGAGGGATTGTTGAGCGTTGAGATGAGACAACTCCTGTTAAAATGTAGCCCCTGGGATCCATTGACCATCCTAAGTACCACATCTGGTACTACCAGCAACTAGCTGATCATACCAAGGGAAACTGTGGCCAACCAGGCATTTCCATTGCAGCAGGCATTGTATAGGAAATTAAGTATTACATAGACATCTGATTGGCGCTGTCCTTGTAATACGAGGAGAGATCGAGTCCTCAAGAACGTGAGCTGCTCTCATTCAAGCAATAGAGAGTGGTCTTGATGGGTAGCCTCCTCCTATAATGTCCATACCCCCTAACAGAGCACATGACTAAGGTTGTGTTCATGATAAAAACCCCTTCAAGGGGAGCCTTTATATGAATGTTATTCTTTTAAAGTAAACAGATTAGTCAAAATCTGGTCATAGATGGTACGTAACATGCACGTGTGCTCACACATTTCTGAAACTAAATAAGGGTGACACCTCGTTCAGAATTGTAGGAAAAAATTAGACATTAAGCTAGAAACCAGCAAGTTTGAAGACTTTTGGGTGAACAGCGATGACTGGCACGGTACTTTGGTTGTCGACACATTTCACAAGAGCCAGGGAGTCGCACTCAGTTTACTTCTAATCTTTTCCATCCACAAATTCCTATGTTGAGAGGAGAACTTGTGGAGAACTTGTTCCCGGAGACTGCCAGGCATCTGACATTCTCCTGCCTAAATTGCCTTTGTGTAAGCAATAACATGGTTTATTGGATTAACAGACATATTTCTTCAAGATTTATAACCCTGAATAGCTGAAAGATCAGGAGAATCACCAAAAACACAATTTAAGCCTTTTGACCACATCCTGTGCAATTCTAGACCATCTCCGGAAGAGGGCACCCTCATGTTTGAATTACAGTAGAACAATACCACATTTTGGTTCTTTCATTAGCTCTGCATGCCTTCTATGACATAGTGAGCCATCCTCATGTAAGCTTTGAGCTATGGAGGCGGGAGGTAGACGGGGGGGCCGGGGAGTTTGCATGTTCCTAAGGTGACCTTTGTTGCCATTCATTAACAATTAGAGCCCATATTTTACCCATGAGGCCACAGGTGTCAAAAGGAAACGTCATAAAAACTATGACAACTTCTACATAACATCAACACTGCTAATGGGAAAATTAGCCACGGGATATACAGTACAGACCAAAAGTTTGGACACACCTTCTCATTCAAAGAGTTTTCTTTATTTTCATGACTATGAAAATAGTAGATTCACACTGAAGGCATCAAAACTATAAATTGACACATGTGGAATTATATACATAGCAAACAAGTGTGAAACAACTAAAAATATGTCATATTCTAGGTTCTTCAAAGTAGCCACCTTTTTCTTTGATTACTGCTTTGCACACTCTTGGCATTCTCTTGATGAACTTCAAGAGGTAGTCCCCTGAAATGGTTTTCACTTCACAGGTGTGCCCTGTCAGGTTTAATAAGTGGGATTTCTTGCCTTATAAATGGGGTTGGGACCATCAGTTGCGTTGAGGAGGTCAGGTGGATACACAGTTGATAGTCCTACTGAATAGACTGTTAGAATTTGTATTATGGCAAGAAAAAAGCAGCTAAGTAAAGAAAAACAAGTGGCCATCATTACTTTAAGAAATGAAGGTCAGTCAGTCAGCCGAAAAATTGGGAAAACTTTGAAAGTAAGGGCTATTTGACCATGAAGGAGAGTGATGGGGTGCTGCGCCAGATGACCTGGCCTCCACAGTCACCGGACCTGAACCCAATCGAGATGGTTTGGGGTGAGCTGGACCGCAGAGTGAAGGCAAAAGGGCCAACAAGTGCTAAGCATCTCTGGGAACTCCTTCAAGACTGTTGGAAGACCATTTCAGGGGACTACCTCTTGAAGCTCATCAAGAGAATGCCAAGAGTGTGCAAAGCAGTAATCAAAGCAAAAGGTGGCTACTTTGAAGAACCTAGAATATGACATATTTTCAGTTGTTTCACACTTGTTTGTTATGTATATAATTCCACATGTGTTAATTCATAGTTTTGATGCCTTCATAGTCATGCAAATAAAGAAAACTCTTTGAATGAGAAGGTGTGTCCAAACTTTTGGTCTGCACTGTATACTAAAAAAGTTTCTGCAAAATAGCCACGTGATGAAATCATCATCCCAAAGTGACTCTATAACCTCTGACTTTTAAAATTTGATTTAACAATTAAAAATCCTGAGTGAGTAATGGACAAAAGTAAATTAAAAAAAAGTTTTTTTTGATCACATGCAGTACCGCTTCTAACCACTAACGTTGGCAGATTCTTTGCATAGACACAAATGCAACAGTGCCCCCATCCCCTACGTAACTGTTGAAATCATATATGTTAGATAAGCTACAACATCATTTTTAATTTGGAGAACAGGTGCTACAAGCTTTTTAACGCAGGATGTCCTAGCAAAGTGGATGTTAGGAAAGGGAATACGGTTTTCTGATGTTGTCTCATATAAATATCCCCCATTGTCTCTGTTCACAGGCGAAGCTCTTGGGTTACCTCACAAAACAGCAGGAATCTGTCCCCTCTTAAAAGGGTTTGTCCACCTGTTGAGAGACGAGAGATAACAAAAGGATGGAGCCTAGAATACATTTTACGAGAGAGAGGGAACATGGCACAGCGGTAAACACCTATTTGTGAACTGAGCAGATATTTTCGACATATTAATCCTTGCTGCATGTATGACTATACATAGTGTATCTTCTTAATTACTCTTACTAGCAAGATTATTTGATCTGGTAGTACCCCTAATAGGTATAATACAAATTCACTATACATACTTGGTTAAGAATATTATAAATAATAACAAATAATATAAAATAATAATAATTTTTATTTTTATAGCGCCAGAACATTCCGCAGCGCTTTACAATTCAGAGGGTTCATGTAGAAAACAAAAGACATTGCAAAGTTACCGGCTAATATACAATATACAGCAGGAGAGCATGAGCTTACAGTCTATGGGGAATTGGTGGGGACACAAAAGGTAGCGGATTGTGATATGTAGTAATTGATCCATTATTGTACTAAAAGCAGTGGTGTAGGCCAATCTGCTTTGAGTGTGTGGACTGTTAGAAGATCGAGTTCAGGTCTGAGGAGTTGGGGGTGGGGGAGGGGTTACTTGGGGAACAGTCACTTTAGGGAGCATGATAAGCCTGCCTAAAAAGATGTGTTTTTAAGGCACGTTTGTAGGTAGGGAAGTTGGGAATTGACCTGATATTCCGATGGGGGCTGTGTAGAGAAAGAAGAGTAGAGGACCTAAGACAGAACCCTGAGGAACCCCAACATCAAGAGGAAGAGGAGACAAGATGATCCACCAAATGGTACACTAAAGGAGCGGTCAGAGAGATAGGAAGAGAACCAGGAGAACACAGTGTCCTTAAGGCCAACTGAGTGAAGCATGGTGAGGAGGAGTTTGTAGTCTACTGTATCAAACGCTGCAGAGAGATCCAAAAGAATCAGTAGAGAATAGTTGACATTCCTTTCTGCTGTTAGGAGATCGTTAGACACTTTAGTAAGGGCAGTTTCTGTAGAGTGGAGAGGGCGAAAGGCAGATTGCAAAGGGTCAAGAAGAGAGTTTGCAGAGAGCTTATTAAGCGAGAGTAGACGAGATGTTCCAGGAGTTTAGAGATAAAGGGAATGTTATATTTCTGGTTATTAACATTGTGATCCTTCTAAAAGTATTGTCCACTTTGGAGAGGAAACACCAACCTTAAAATGACCATAGGGCGTCCCACTGCTAGGATCCTGAGTAATCAGATTTAATCTATAGGTAAACCATCAAGTATTCAATTATCCTGTAGTGGCCCCGCAGGAGATATTAGGTATTACACAGATCCCATGAAAATCAATGAACTGTCTGTGTGAGACACATATGTATTGGATGCTCTAGAGTAAGAGACACTCTTTGGAGTAAATCTAAGCTTCGGCTAATAGAGAAGAGTCCTGTACAATGGACCCTCTTCTATTAAATGAGAATTCTCTAATCTGCTAACGGAGGTCAAGCACAGGTCAGGTCATACAGTGGATGGTCAGTATCCAGGAAAAGGGCAGAAAGTCGGTACATGGGCAGACAAACTAATACAGCACATCGGACTGCCGGAGTAACAGAAGGGTGACTGGGACAACATCCGTGCCTGACCTGGGGGGAGTGATTGTGGTGGGCATGGGCTGCCGATATAGAAAAATGTTACCTAAGGTGGACATAGCCTTTAAATTGTGACAGGAGTCACTACTTTGATGGCCATATGACTTATAATTTCCACATTGTCATGTAAGCATCTCTAGATGCCAAGAGTGTATCTGTACTTTTTTTTTTTTGGCTACACATCTAAGCCCAAATTCTAAGCAGGACCAGAGACATTGGTTCTTCACAATTTTCCTTGTGTCTGCGAATTTCAAAAAAATAAAGAATTGGCTTGTAATTTAAAGATGTACAAAAGTAATAATATCATTGACCATACATTTAAGAATAAAGCCGTATTATGATTCCTTACCAGACATTATTGATATTGCTTATCGTCATGACGCGTTAAACAGAAAGTTCTCTAAGATTCCTTTAAGAAGACATTAGGTTGGTGCTTTCTACATTTCAAGAAGCTTGTTGGTCAAAACAAAAATACTCTGTGGCACCAAACTTTCCATAAGGTAGACAACGGGGGTTATGCTTCCTAAATTTCAAGGAGCTGGTGGAACGGGAAGCATCTGGTGCTTGTTACGAACGTTTGTAGGACAGCCAATGAACACTAGTCAGTGTCTCACCTTTCATTCCACCACATTACGGTGGTAAAGTGTACAGAATGAATGCTTGTCAGATTGATTCAACATGAAGAATCAGATCATTGCCCAAAATACCTCCCCACGGCCTTACATCTTCTACAAAGTCAAACATGAATTTTATAGAGGAAAAAGCTCACTTTTGATTACACCTCTACACAATGACAGGAAATTAGATCATGTTAAGCAGCTTAGATGTAGTGTGAACCAGAAACTTATTCATATGTCTTAAAAAATAAATAAATAAATATATATATATATATATATATATATATATATATATAACCAACAACTGTCAATTGTGAAGAGGAAACAGGGGAACCTGTCAGCTTGATGGAGGTCACCTTTATCTGCTGTCAGCTTGCATTGATTGTTTTTAGAAGAAAGCTGTTTTTGGATGTTTTGGATATTAGAAAAGTTATCCTACTAGTTCCAGTGTCTGCAAGGAAGAGGTGTGGGGGTTAGTTTGCATTTGGAATCTAGGGTTTTTATTATTTTAGGAGGTCTAGGATCTATATATTTGATATATCTTTATACTGAAGTTTGTATGGCTTTCCAGGATTTGGTCTGTATTTATTTAGAGGTCTGGGATCTGCATTACTTCGAGATTTGGGCTGATTTATTACTTTTGGAAGTTAATTACTTTGAGGAGTCTGGTCTAAGGTCTGTATTACTTTAGAGGATTTGGTTTGGTATCTGTTTTTTACGGTACACGCATTTGTATTTATTCTAGGGTCTGAAACATGAGTTTCTCCCATTCAAGCCATAGGGAGTGGGCTTGATGGGTAGTCTCCTCTATAATGTCCATACATGTCCATACAGGGCACATGACAAAGGTTATGTTCTTGAGAAAATCCATTTAAGAGAAGCTTCCATATGAATGTTATTCTTTTAGAGTAAACAGATTACTAAAAATCTGGTCATAGATGGTACGTAACATGCATTCTGAAGCTAAATAAGGGTGACACCTCTTTCAGGCTTGTAGGAAAAAATGTTCTGGGGTCCGGTCTGGATCAGTATTTCTTTAATAGGTTGGCAGGTTTATATTAAGGGAGTCTGGTCTATGGTCTCCATTACTTAAGGGGGTCTGGTTTGGGGATTTTATTACTTTAGGGGGTCTCTGTATTTATTATAGGGTGTGTATAACTTTAGGGGGTCTCATCTGGGATCTGTATTTCTTTAGTGGATCTGGTCTGGGGTCAGTTTTACTTTAGTTGTCTGGTCTTTTCTGGGGTCTGTATTATTTGAGGGAGTCTGATCTGGGGTCTCTATATATAGAGTATCTGGTCTGTATTACTTTAGGGGGCCTAGGGTCTGCATTATTTAGGGGTGTTTGGTCTTGGATCATTATAACTTTGAGGAGTCTGGTCTGGGGTCTTTATTACTTTAGGGGGTCTATTTTGCGGTCTGTATTAAAAGGATTTATATTTATTATAGGAATTGTATAATTTCAGGGGGTCTCATCTGGGGTCTGTATTTCTTTAGAGGGTCTGGTCTGTGGTTGGTTTTGCTTTAGTCATCTGGTTCAGGGATAGTATTAATGGCGGGGGGGCCTTTTGGGGTATGTATTAATTGAAAGGGTTTGATCTGGGGTCTGCATTTAGAGCATCTGGTCTATGGTCTGTATTACTTTAGGGTGTCTGGTGTTTATTACATTAGGGGGCCTGGTCTGTATTACTTTAGACAATCTAATTTGGGGTCTACATATATTTGTTTCAGGTAGTCTGGTCTGGGGGTCTGTATTTGTTTATGGTGTCTGTATTTCTTTAAGTGGCTTTGTCTGTGGTCTGTATTACCTTAAGTGGTCTGGTCTGGGGTCTGTATTTATTTTTTGGGGTTTCTCTGGGGGATATATGATCTGTGGCAAAGTCAGGACAGCAGAGGAACTGAGGTGCACCAAGAGGCTAGGACCCGCTCCTTAGTGCACTGAAGCACTAATATGCACATAGATTAAAAGTATTGTATCTTCTGTATGACAGATTTCTGTCGTACAGGTATCATTTTAATCAGCAGGATCAACCTTATCAGGCAGCATATCTGGTTTAAAAAGGTTGATCCTGCAGACAAGTCCTTGTTAACTACTTTTATACTGGGGATTTGGAGCTCTGTATAAAAAACCAAAGCTCAGACTGCTCTAAAGCTACATTAATCAACACAACATATATCAATCAACAAAACATTTTGGACCAAGATGGTCATTTCCTTTAAGCCTTATGTACACACGACTGAAGAACTCCTTTATGGGTAATGAGGCAATGAGGTTAAGTTTGAGCAATGATATGCTTGCATAAAGCCTTATTCACACGTCCTTGTGCGCTTTCCATGGGTACCCATGAGAGTCATATGATCCAAGGAGCTGTAATATGTCAATCAAGCGCAGAAGTTGCCTTCTACATCCTTCCCTTACTCGTGCTGGGAGGCAAGATACAAGTACTGAGCTCACGGATCATATCTTATAGTGATATTATACTGAACACTTTAGGATTTTTCCAGTTCTGGATATTTCCTTTTAGAGTTTATATCTAGCTGGACGTTTATACCATATTACGGCAAGTCATGGACAATATTTATTCAGGGAAAACCACAGGGATAAAACCAGTTTGTTTTCTTTTAGGAAACCAGTATAGTTCATCATCTCTTTTTTTTTTTTTTTTGGGCTGTCCAGCAGCTGAAGCGACTCGCTCTGGTACTGGAGGGGCGAGAGCCGCAGGTCTCTGGGGTGTCCTGTCCTACACATGTACAGGAAATTGAATGCAGAAATGATTGCATATAAGGCTGTTAAGGAAGTGACAAGGCTATAAAGCAGATCTTTCATTGCCACCATTAGAAACATTCCTATTGCAGCGGGTCACAATTTAATAGTGACTTCATGTCGCAATTATATGCAGAGCATTTCCTTTTGGCTAGTTGAAAACAAGATTTTTTTATTTTTTTTTAAAGAAGGCGGGGGGTTGGCGGCTCCAAGTGTAGAGTATGCCAAGTTAAGAGCTCTATTGTAAGGATCATTAATGAATTAATAGAGGGAAGTCCCTCATGTTGGAGAGCACCTATCAAGAGTGTCTCTCTTTTTGGAGGACCCAGCATGGCATTACATGAATGTCCCATTAATTTCCAAGGGCATCATTTAATACTTTATTTTTCCTGTGGTGGCGCTGCAGGAAAAAGGTTCTCAGAAGAGAAGCACTGATCTGCTTATCACTGGGAGGTTCTCCTATCGAAATCCTTAAACAATCATTTTCCATGATCTTCTGTCAAGCATCCATTCCTTCTAGATGTTTCTTATTTATATCATTTTCTAGGAAATCTGACTAAGAACTAACATGTATAACCCCTATAAGGTTGGGTTACCACCCCCTATAAGGGTTGGAGATGGTGGCAGACAGACCACACATGAATGTCTTACAAGGAGAGCCAGGGTCAAAAGCAAGAGTATACCTGAAGAATCAGACTACACAGGTTTTTCTTTGTAGTCTGTAACCATGGAAACAATCGGAAGGTTGTTAAGGTTGAAAAAAGTCCATCAAAAATAACCTATAATTCTGCAGTTTTGATCCAGAGGAAAGTAAGGAGTGAGGGGACGTCTGCCTGGTTTGTCCAGCTGAGGACGTTTCTGGTAGCACCAGTGCATAAAGTATTAGGTATATGTTCTTTTGTTGTTAAATTGGTGTCAAAAACAAGAGTGGTGGTACTAAGTCCTAGGTCAACATGGTGCTGGTAAAACTGTCCGGTTGCAGACACCATGTTGAGGGGTCGGAGCATCCATACCACATGGGAACACAGGGGCATAAGTGCATACATTCCCCATGTTGGTAGCTCTTGGGCTAGCAGAGGTGGATTCAGTTGGCCCTGTTGGAAGGAAAAGGGTTGGCAGTGCCTTGTCTTATTTGTCATGTGACCCTCCTGGGAGTCAAGTAAGGAGAAGAATTTGACCAGTGTCAGTAAAGAGCTGCACTTATGTTTTTGGCCTGAGTCTTCATCGCATTGCACCTCACAAAAAAGCTTTTCACCCCTTGTCCAGCCATGACTTCAGAGTTAGGCAAAATCACTTATGAAGCCATTGGCATTTGCCTCATAAGGGTTTTTGCATTCTTCTAAAGTCAAGGCAGTGCAAGGGATGGAAGGCTTTTCTCAGGAGCAGTGAATTTTGGTTAGAGGTAAAAAAAAAATCAGCCATCACAACTAGTGTTGAGCGAAGCATTTGATGCGGAATTCGGTCCAAATTTTAGGAAAACTTCGATTCGCAAAAAATTAGAATTTACTTGCACTTCGTCGTAACTAATCAGGTTTTCCTAAAATGGCGGCTACACAGGTTGCAATTAGAAACTAAGTGTGGCAGAGACAAGCCCAGGAACCCAAAATCACCCATAATGCCGTACAGCCAATCCACGAATAGCCACCCCCTGTGATATCACAACCCTCATCCCGTGCGGTCTCCGCCATTGTCCTGTGAGCTGAGCATAGGGACTGATGTGGCAAGCGCTCATGAGCTAGGGGCAGTGTTGGTGAAAATGATTAATAGAAGGATATTAGTGAGGGAGAGTTCAGGGAGACTGCAGGAAGAGTGCAGGGAGACTGTAGGGAGACCTATTCTGAGTCATGTCCTGGAAAAGTCAGCAAAATGCTGAGAGGAAGAGCTGGATGTTACTGATGACATATTCTCATTGATATTAGAGGATGTGAAAAAGGAGGAAAAGCAGATGGCAGAAGAAGTGCTCCCACCTGTAGGGAGAGCTGGGGTTGGAGAAGTGGTTACAGCCCCTGTTTAAAGGTGCATTAAAGGTGCCACACGGCCATTAACACTTAAGACCAACCAAGTGCAGTCTTCATTATTAAATGAAAGTCAGCTGCAGGCTAATTGGGCACATGGTTCTTTACTGCAGCATGGTCGCAACCTTCCCACAGCATGGCTGCTCCGCAGATTGGCCTGGGATTACATGATTTATAGCAATTTGTGACAAAATCATTTGTCACAAATTTAAATTCTTGTTGAATTTTGGGGAAGCTGCCGAATCTAGTTTTTCAAAACGTCGGTCATGTCTAATCACAACCTTCTCTGGCAGAGAGCTCCATAGCCCTTGTCTATGTTGATGGTGCAGGGATGTGCCCAGTTTTGAACAGATCATCAGCAGGATCTTTGTACTGTGCATTCATATATTTGTATATTGTCATTAGATCTCCCCAAAGCCGTATTTTGTCCAAACTGAATAAACCCAAGTTTGATAAACTGTGTTAGTGCTGCAATCAACCCATCACCATAATTTCCTTGGTGACCCTCCTCTGCACCCACTCTAGTTCACCCACACAAGTGCCCAAAATTGTACTCAATACCCCATGTGTGATTTTACTAGCAGAACCTGCCTGGCATGTGTGTTTACTGTCTACCAATATCCTCAAGTATTTTGGAAGTTTGTTTTGTAAAATTTGTTTTCTTGGCCCAAGTAACTACATTGATTCCCATTGTACTGTATTTGCGATTTCTCCACCCACTTCTCCAGCTTATCCAAATCCTCTGTAATATTAAATATACGTAGGTCTGCACACATGGTATGAGATTTTAAATCAAGACTAAAAGGTTTTTTTATTTTTATTTTATTTTAGATGCACGGGAGCAATAAAACATACTTTCCAAATGTATACACCCTTTACATTATTACATGACCTTTGACAGCTACCGCTAGGTGGAGCTTGGGAACTTATACATTGATCTGAATAATACACCGTATGCAGTAAGCTCTTAAGCTCCCACTAGTGGTGACAGTAAATGACTGAATTTTATCATTTAACTCTTTATATCATTTACGGTTCACCTTAGGGCAGCCGTCCCACTCTCCTCTGCAACCCCAAGCTAGGGTGCCTCCATGACTAGCATCCTGGACCTTCTCCTCTCCTGGTCTCTGATCTTAGTTTTCTCCTTTCCGCAGCAGTTCTCCTCGGTCATTTGCTGGTTGTCACATTCAAGCACTGACTCTCTACTCTTAAAGGGCCAGCATGTGCCTACTCTCCAAACAAAACCCAGCTGACAGAGTCTTTTAAAGACTCTTTCTGTGTCTGAGCAATATGGTCCTTTTGGTGCCACAAGCTACAAAAGTGTACTGACCACCTGACTACCTTGGTGCTAGAACGTTACTGGCTCTGACACTGCCCAACTTCTTCTTCTGCATGCTGATTCTGTACTACATCTTGTTATGTGTACTATTCTCATCAGCTGTTGCTAGGACAGGATACTCTCAGGGTTAACAATCTTGAGATTCACTGCAGCAAAATCTTGATTTCTGTATTAGTGTTAAAGGGTGAGCATGTGCAGTACTCCAGTATAGGGTACTTGCAAATTGTTTCTGGATATTTAAATGTTATGTAATGTTATCTAATGCATTGTATAACCCAGCATAGTTTTGTATGGATACATCAGGGTTAAAGATACCTGCCTCTGCCTCTGTAGGGACTTAGGTCTGCCCCAAGCTAAGTTGTCTAGTGCTTGTGGAGAAAGTATGAAGAAGCTACATGTGCTCACTCCTCAGAGAACCACTATCTCTGAGAAATTTACAGAGAGAAAACCATCTCTACTTCATAGTACTCCAGAAAGAAAGAGACAGAAATAACTAGAAGGTCCAGAATCGAGCAGTGGAGTCAGTCTGTAAAGTATTTGCTGTTTAAGGCTGATACAGACTTTACTGCAGTGAGAGGGACATTGTTAAAACACCCTCCACACTTGGACATGTCTGGTCCTCCATATCTTAATACTGTACCCCTCAGCTGGGAATTACAGTCAAACTTACAAGAACCATATTGCCAGCCTTAGATTCTGCAGAGAGAGACTATGGAAAGGGAAGTAGTACTACAATCCCCATCCTGGTCTATATCCGTACATTGCTATCTGAGAAGATTTGCACTGTCAATTGGTTGGAACTGTGTTTTGATACCACTGGATGTACTACAACTCCCTTTCTGCACTTTACTAAAGAGAGACTTGTTTATCTTCTATAACTGGCCTTGTTTCTGACTCTAGCACCATTCTTCGCCATTCCGCTCTACCTACATCTCCTGCACCAGCACCTACATCTCCTGTACCCGCACCAAATCCATGACACCAAGGGCACCCCCAACTAGGATCAGGCACAAGTCCCAACATCAGAGTGTGCCCGAGGGAAGAAAGGGTGCACCCTCCTATCATTACCTGGCCCTACGGAGCATCGTGTAAGGATTGCAACTGTGAATAACTGTTGCAGCCAGAGCCACTAGCCATTAGCACTCCCATCCTGCACTCCATTCCTCAAGTACTTGCGGCACATGCACTTGTTCTCCGGGAAACCCCTTAGTTTCCCAACCTAGTGTGTCCTCACCATCTCCAGTCTGTGTGTGTGATACTGCCTATGCAGGGAATTTGGAAATTTGTAAAAATATTACAAAAAAAACTGATTCTTTTCAAGACATTCACAAAGCAATATTTCGAGAAACTGCAGTAATGAGATTATAGAGCTACCACAAAAGCCTTTCTTAATGGTATCCCCCCACTTTTGTCTATTAGACTCATATCCGTGGAGTTAAAAGTGAAACAATACTAGAACAGTTATTGCTCAAGTGTCTTGTAATCTTGAAGGATCCTGAGGATTATACCTCAAAGCGAAAGGAATGGTTTATTGATTTCATGGTCTTCACACAGTTCAGACAATGGAAGTTGCATTGTGTCTCAGCCACCTGACCTGACATTTACAAAGCCGTGCATGTCTATAGAGCCATTGTTCTTTTGATTTGTGGCTGAGAACACTCCCTGGTCGGTTCTTTAATATTTAGAGCTCTTACTATATAACTAGTTGAGAACCAGATTTTATTAAAAAACTTCAAAGCCTCCAAGATCCGAGGAACATTTCATGAACTTGGTGGTATTGATGTTCTCACAGATTGTTACTTTGCTCTTAGAAAATAAAATCTTGGTAACAGGATCCTGATTTTACACCAATTGTCTGGCACATAAAGGAACTTTCCGAGGTGGAGTAACAATTTTTTTTACATCAAGGGGGTGGGCTCATCTCAGATATTGGAGATAGAGCAAGACCCAGAGGTGAGACCTACAACTATCTGACATTGATGGCATATCCTAGTGATATGCTATCAATGTACCTTAGATTGTGAGCCCCATTGGGGACAGTTGAATGCTAATGTCTGTAAAAGCGCTGCGGAATATAGTAGCGCTATATAAGTGCATAAAATAAATAAATGTCTAAGATGAGCCAAGCCCTTCAAAAGTCAAAATCAATACACTAAAGCCTAGCCCTCGGGACCACCTGGGAACGCCCGTAGAAACAGGAACGTGTCGTGCAGGCTCTAGTTTTTGAGATTGTTCTGGCAAAATCAGAACTGTTGGCAGGCATGAACACAAGTGACAAACAGGTGACATCCACCCATACTACATTAACTTGAAAATATTAAAACCCCTGTATGCTGTAAAGATGGCATGGCCACAGAGTGGTTGGCTGTGAGATCAGATCTTGACCACTTAAAGGGGTTGTCTGCTTTCGGCAATCTCTATTTGTTAAAAGTATCCTGTGACAATAAGCAGATCCCAAAGTTTCCCCCCATCCCTACCAACCTCTGGAATTCCCAGTGATCAGCTGTAATTTGTAGGGAAACTTGGCAGAAACTGATCAACTTCCCCACATCGCTGCCAGAGGAGAAACTAAGAATTACACAATGGCCAATCAAATCATTGGGTTGTCTATATAATGGAGGACAGTAGAGGTCCTCCAAAGGAGGAAAATTTTCTGTTTTGCGTTCTTAATTGGTTAGCAATGATGGGAGACTGATGAAACATGGTTATCATTACTGTGAACTTCTTATAATGGTCAAAACTTGCTTTTATGTGTCAAAACACAACTTAACAACACACAATATAGACAGCACTCTTGTGTTTTAGTCAAGATTTTATTCAGCCAGACATGGTTGTGCACATCAGTACAGTTATGGATGCGACGTTTCGGTCTTATTTAAAGCCCTTCATCAAGCAAATTATGTGCCGCACATGTGGACGCTGACCGAGTTGAAAAAACCCAACTTAACACCAAACTAAACATACATAAAAAAGAATAAATAAATTGCTGCCATAAGGGATAGTTCATTTCTGAGGGTTACGTATTTACTTTTGTTGGATTTAATGCTTGATGCTGATAAACTAGAATTCAACTTTTGGTAAGAAAATTTTGGTAGATGAGGTCATCGTCATTTTTACATTAGGGATGGGCCGTAAAGTTTTTTTAAATTAACTTTATTTACTCATTTTCAAATGTATCATAAAAAAGACAAAAAACAGCAAAACATTCCCATCTTCTTTAACCCAACTCCACCCCCCAATAACATCCCCTATGAGGAGAGAGGAGAGATACACACACAAAAAAAAAAAAAACGGTCATCCACTTTTAATAAATTGTCCACAGATTTCTTCCATTCTGCTAAAGTGGGTGGATCCTTTTTAATCTATTTCCTCAAAATAAGCAATCTTGCTTGAAACAGCAACTTACAAAGAACTTGTCTTTCCAGTTTCCGCAGCCCAGATGTACTGTACCCCCCAGTATACAAGTCACTGGAGCATCATATATTCGTACTCCCAAAACTTTATTAATAAAAGTATCTATTTCAAACCAGTATCTAAACAATTTAGGACAACTCCAAATTAAATGGACTAAACCCGCTTGTTCTTTGCCACATCTTGGACACTCATCTGTTGATCTCAAACCAATTTTTTTTTAACAATAAGCCTATGAATGAGAAAAAAATGAGAGACCCCATGTGAGGCCCTCAGTGAAACCATTGTCCTGTTATTTAATGGGCCACATAGTTACTACAGCAGGGAGCCTAGAAATGGTGTGCACCGTAACAGAGTACATATCCAGACTGCTGTTATAGGGGCACTCCAGACTACACAACCAGACTGCTGTTATAGGGGCACTCCAGGTACACAGCCAGACTACTGTTATTGGGGCGCTCCAGGTACACAGCCAGACTACTGTTATAGGGGGCTCCAGACTACACAACCAGACTGCTGTTATAGGGTCACTCCAGGTACACAGCCAGACTACTGTTATAGGGGGCGCTCCAGACTACACAACCAGACTGCTGTTATAGGGGCACTCCAGGTACACAGCCAGACTGCTGTTATAGGGGCACTCCAGGTACACAGCCAGACTACTGTTATTGGGGCGCTCCAGGTACACAGCCAGACTACTGTTATAGGGGCGCTCCAGACTACACAACCAGACTGCTGTTATAGGGTCACTCCAGGTACACAGCCAGACTACTGTTATAGGGGGGGCTCCAGACTACACTTCCAGACTGCTGTTATAGGGGGCGCTCCAGACTACACAACCAGACTGCTGTTATAGGGGCACTCCAGGTACACAGCCAGACTGCTGTTATAGGGGCACTCCAGACTACTGTTATAGGGGGCGCTCCAGACTACTGTTATAGGGGGCACTCCAGACTACACAACCAGACTGCTGTTATAGGGGCACTCCAGACTACATAACCAGACTGCTGTTATAGGGGCACTCCAGACTACATAACCAGACTGCTGTTATAGGGGACACTCCAGACTACACAACCAGACTGCTGTTATAGGGGCACTCCAGGTACACAGCCGGACTACTGTTATAGGGGGCGCTCCAGACTACTGTTATAGGGGGCACTCCAGACTACATAACCAGACTGCTGTTATAGGGGCACTCCAGACTACACTTCCAGACTGTTGTTCTAGGGGGCGCTCCAGATTACACACCCAGGCTGTTGTTATAGGGGGCGCTCCAGACTACACATCCAGACTGCTGTTATAGGGGGCACTCCAGACTACATAACCAGACTGCTGTTATAGGGGGTGCTCCAGACTACATAACCAGACTGCTGTTATAGGGGACACTCCAGACTACATAACCAGACTGCTGTTATAGGGGGCGCTCCAGACCACACATCCAGACTGCTGGTATAGTGGGCACTCCAGACTACATAACCAGATTGTTGTTATAGGGGGCACTCCAGACTACACATCCAGCCTGCTGTTATAAGGGGCTCCAGACTACACTTCCAGACTGCTGGTATAGTGGGCACTCCAGACTACACTTCCAGACTGCTGTTATAAGGGGCACTCCAGACTACATAACCAGACTGCTGTTATAGGGGACACTCCAGACTACATAACCAGACTGCTGTTATAGGGGGCGCTCCAGACCACACATCCAGCCTGCTGTTATAAGGGGCTCCAGACTACACTTCCAGACTGCTGGTATAGTGGGCACTCCAGACTACATAACCAGACTGCTGTTATAGGGGACACTCCAGACTACATAACCAGACTGCTGTTATAGGGGACACTCCAGACTACATAACCAGACTGCTATTATAGGGGCGCTCCAGACTACATAACCAGACTGCTGTTATAGGGGACACTCCAGACTACACTTCTAGACTGCTGTTATAGGGGGCGCTCCAGACTACACATCCAGATTGCTGTTATAAGGGGCTCCAGACTACACTTCCAGACTGCTGGTATAGTGGGCACTCCAGACTACATAACCAGACTGCTGTTATAGGGGGCACTCCAGACTACATAACCAGACTGCTGTTATAGGGGACACTCCAGACTACATAACCAGACTGCTGTTATAAGGGGCACTCCAGACTACATAACCAGACTGCTGTTATAGGGGACACTCCAGACTACACTTCTAGACTGCTGTTATAGGGGGCGCTCCAGACTACACATCCAGATTGTTGTTATAGGGGGCGCTCCAGACTACATAACCAGACTGCTGTTATAGGGGGCTCCAGACTACACATCCAGACTGCTGTTATAGGGGGCGCTCCATATTACACTTCCAGACTGCTGGTATAGTGGGCACTCCAGACTACATAACCAGACTGCTGTTATAGGGAGCGCTCCAGACTACACATCCAGACTGCTGGTATAGTGGGCACTCCAGACTACATAACCAGACTGCTGTTATAGGGGGCACTCCAGACTACACATCCAGCCTGCTGTTATAAGGGGCTCCAGACTACACTTCCAGACTGCTGGTATAGTGGGCACTCCAGACTACACTTCCAGACTGCTGTTATAAGGGGCACTCCAGACTACATAACCAGACTGCTGTTATAGGGGGCACTCCAGACTACATAACCAGACTGCTGTTATAGGGGACACTCCAGACTACATAACCAGACTGCTGTTATAGGGGACACTCCAGACTACACTTCTAGACTGCTGTTATAGGGGGCGCTCCAGACTACACATCCAGATTGTTGTTATAGGGGGCGCTCCAGACTACATAACCAGACTGCTGTTATAGGGGGCTCCAGACTACACATCCAGACTGCTGTTATAGGGGGCGCTCCATATTACACTTCCAGACTGCTGTTATAGGGGGCGCTCCAGACTACACATACAGACTGCTGTTATAGGGGGAGCTCCATATTACACTTCCAGACTGCTGTTATAGGGGGTGCTCCAGACTATACATCCAGAGTGGCACTCACTATGTGGTACACATCAAACGAACTATTTATTAACCGCCCACTCAACGATGGAGTGATAGCAGCAATGCATGCAGTTTTAAATCAACATTACAATAAAAATAAAGACAGGCATATAGCTACTGAGGAAGAGGACGGAAGTCTTCGAAACGCGTTTAGCGTTATATCCCTGTCTACAGCAACATTCTGGATATGATCGAAAAGATTTAGATCATTCTTCATAAGTGGAGCGCTCCATTTTTTCATCTTATCGAAAGCACCTTTTCACAGGAATATCGGAAGTAAGTTTTCAAGTCCCGCGATACCTCTGAGATATCACGTGTTCGAGGACGCCGAGAGTGAGCGGTGCAGCGAGCGGCCAAACCTGACTGCTGAAGACTCGTCTATAGGGGTAAGCGATATTTCCCTGCAATAGACTCTGTGTTAAGCTATTGAAGGCCGTAACCTTAACCGGCTGAAGACAATATTACACATAGGGGAACGGTATCCCCCAGCAGCACTAATACTATTACTCATTGCAGCTTGTGGATTTTCTTGGATCCGGATCAATTGAGCACATATATTGTGGACACTGGGCAGGATACCAATGGACTTGGCAACACTTTCTATTTAAAGAGACAGTATCCCTAATAGGATTGATTAGGACACACATTGCCATTTGATATTGTTGCTATCATCAGGAGATCCCATTTTTGCGTATGCGTTTCTGTATTTATATACTCTTATTACCAGGGCATTGTATTGTATTTTATTCTTTTTAGGGGGTGTTTTATTGACTGTCTTTATTTTTATTGTAATGTTGATTTAAAACTGCATGCATTGCTGCTATCACTCCATCGTTGAGTGGGGGGTTAATAAATAGTTTGTTTGATGTGTACCACATAGTGAGTGCCAGTCGTTTTTCTATCTATTTATTATTCACTATTGGACTGACTGAGTGAGCAGTTCTTCAAATAGAGCACCCTTACCTTACTGAGGAGGGTGGTGAGCTATCCACAAACCATTTACATTATACATCCAGATTGTTGTTATAGGGAGCGCTCCAGACTACACATCCTAACTGTTGTTATAGGGAGAGCTCCAGACTACACATACAGATTGCTGTTATAGGGGGCTCCAGACTACACTTCCAGACTGCTGTTATAGGGGGCGCTCCAGACTACACATACAGATTGCTGTTATAGGGGGCTCCAGACTACACTTCCAGACTGCTGTTATAGGGGGCGCTCAAGACTACACATCCAGATTGTTGTTATAGGGAGAGCTCCAGACTACACTTCCAGACTGCTGTTATAGGGGGCTCCAGACTACACTTCCAGACTGCTGTTATAGGGGGCGCTCCAGACTACACATACAGATTGCTGTTATAGGGGGCTCCAGACTACACTTCCAGACTGCTGTTATAGGGGGCGCTCCAGACTACACATCCAGATTGTTGTTATAGGGGGCGCTCCAGACCACACATCCTAACTGCTGTTATAGGGGGCTCCAGACTACACTTCCAGACTGCTGTTATAGGGAGCGCTCCAGACTACACTTCCAGATTGCTGTTATAGGGAGCGCTCCAGACCACACATCCTAACTGCTGTTATAGAAGGTGCACCAGAATACATAACCAGACTGCTGTTATAGGGGGCGCTCCAGACTACATAACCAGACTGCTGTTATAGGGGGCGCTCCAGACTACATAACCAGACTGCTGTTATAGCGGGCCCTCCAGACTACATAACCAGACTGCTGTTATAGGGGGCGCTCCAGACTACACTTCCAGACTGCTGTTATAGGGGGCACTCCAGACTACATAACCAGACTGCTGTTATAGCGGGCACTCCAGACTACATAACCAGACTGCTGTTATAGGGGGCTCCAGACTACACTTCCAGACTGCTGTTATAGGGGGCGCTCCAGACTACACATCCAGATTGTTGTTATAGGGGGCTCCAGACTACACATCCAGACTGCTGTTATAGGGAGCGCTCCAGACTACACATACAGACTGCTGTTATAGGGGGCGCTCCATATTACACTTCCAGACTGCTGTTATAGGGGGTGCTCCAGACTATACATCAAGATTGTTGTTATAGGGGGCGCTCCAGACTACACATCCAGATTGTTGTTATAGGGGGCGCTCCAGACTACACATCCTAACTGTTGTTATAGGGGGCTCCAGACTACACATCCAGACTGCTGTTATAGGGAGAGCTCCAGACTACACATACAGATTGCTGTTATAGGGGGCTCCAGACTACACTTCCAGACTGCTGTTATAGGGGGTGCTCCAGACTACACATCCAGATTGTTGTTATAGGGGGCGCTCCAGACCACACATCCTAACTGCTGTTATAGGGGGCGCTCCAGACTACACTTCCAGACTGCTGTTATAGGGAGCGCTCCAGACTACACTTCCAGACTGCTGTTATAGGGGGCGCTCCAGACTACATAACCAGACTGCTGTTATAGGGGGTGCTCCAGACTACATAACCAGACTGCTGTTATAGGGGACACTCCAGACTACATAACCAGACTGCTGTTATAGGGGGCGCTCCAGACCACACATCCTAACTGCTGTTATAGAAGGCGCACCAGAATACATAACCAGACTGATGTTATAGGGGGTGCTCCAGACTACACTTCCAGACTGCTGTTATAGGGGGCACTCCAGACTACACATCCAGATTGTTGTTATAGGGGGCGCTCCAGACCACACATCCTAACTGTTGTTATAGAAGGCGCACCAGACTACATAACCAGACTGCTGTTATAGGGGGCGCTCCAGACTACATAACCAGACTGCTGTTATAGGGGGCGCTCCAGACTACATAACCAGACTGCTGGTATAGTGGGCACTCCAGACTACATAACCAGACTGCTGTTATAGGGGGCTCCAGACTACACATCCAGCCTGCTGTTATAGGGAGCACTCCAGACTACACTTCCAGACTGCTGTTATAGGGGGCGCTCCAGACTATACATCCAGATTGTTGTTATAGGGGGCGCTCCAGATTACACATCCTAACTGTTGTTATAGGGGGCTCCAGAATACACATCCAGACTGCTGTTATAGGAAGCGCTCCAGACTACACATCCAGACTGCTGTTATAGGGGGCGCTCCAGACTACACTTCCAGACTGCTGTTATAGGGGAACTCCAGACTACATAACCAGACTGCTGTTATAGGGGGCTCCAGACTACACATCCAGACTGCTGTTATAGGGAGCACTCCAGACTACACTTCCAGACTGCTGTTATAGGGGCACTCCAGACTACATAACCAGACTGCTGTTATAGGGGGCTCCAGACTACACATCCAGACTGCTGTTATAGGGAGCACTCCAGACTACACTTCCAGACTGCTGTTATAGGGGGCGCTCCAGACTATACATCCAGATTGTTGTTATAGGGGGCGCTCCAGATTACACATCCTAACTGTTGTTATAGGGGGCTCCAGAATACACATCCAGACTGCTGTTATAGGAAGCGCTCCAGACTACACATCCAGACTGCTGTTATAGGGGGCGCTCCAGACTACACTTCCAGACTGCTGTTATAGGGGAACTCCAGACTACATAACCAGACTGCTGTTATAGGGGGCTCCAGACTACACATCCAGACTGCTGTTATAGGGAGCACTCCAGACTACACTTCCAGACTGCTGTTATAGGGGCACTCCAGACTACATAACCAGACTGCTGTTATAGGGGGCTCCAGACTACACATCCAGACTGCTGTTATAGGGAGCACTCCAGACTACACTTCCAGACTGCTGTTATAGGGGGCGCTCCAGACTATACATCCAGATTGTTGTTATAGGGGGCGCTCCAGACTACACATCCCAACTGTTGTTATAGGGGGCTCCAGACTACACTTCCAGACTGCTGTTATAGGGAGCGCTCCAGACTACACTTCCAGACTGCTGTTATAGGGGGCGCTCCAGACTACACTTCCAGACTGCTGTTATAGGGGCACTCCAGACTACATAACCAGACTGCTGTTATAGGGAGAGCTCCAGACTACACATCCAGATTGTTGTTATAGGGGCACTCCAGACTACACATCCTAACTGCTGTTATAGGAGGAGCTCCAGACTACATATCCTAACTGCTGTTATAGTGGGCTCCAGACTACACATCCTAACTGCTGTTATAGGGGGCGCTCCAGACTACACATCCTAACTGCTGTTATATGGGGCGCTCCAGACTACACAGCCAGACTACTGTTATAGGGGGCGCTCCAGACTACATAACCAGACTGCTGTTATAGGGGGGTCTCCAGACTACACATCCATATTGTTGTTATAGGGGCCGCTCCAGACTTCACAACCAAACTGCTGTTATAGGGGGCGCTCCAGACTATACTTCCAGACTACTGGTATAGGGAATGCTCCAGACTACACAACCACACTGCTGTTATAGGGGGCTCCAGACTATACTTATAGACTACTGGTATAAAGGGGCTCTAGACTACACAACCAGACCGTAAGAGGTCCAGACCCCATAGCCAGACAGCTGTTATTGAGGGCAAACTATGAACAGCAGTGGGTTCATTCCACAATATATCAAAATGAAATAATTAATTTTGTGTTAATTAATCAATAGGATATGGGAGGAAAATTAATACGTTCACCTTGGTGTAGTTCTGTCTTACCTGCTCTAAATCTTCAGTGACCTTGCAGCAGTCCTTTCATTTGTATGTAGCCCAGACCCCCGAAGACGACTGCAACAGTATTTGCAAGAGGGCATTTAAAAGAAAAAGGACATCTCATCCTTTTATTAGTTTATGGAGAAAAGGATTTTAATAATAAAAAAGCTATTTTATCTTATGCTCAGAGAGGGAGAAAATAACATGTAGCCTTCTCTGAATTATGGAGTCCAGATATCTGGCTCATCAGAACTGCAGGATCCTCAGTCCTTGAATGGTCTCCTCTTTCTTAATGTCAAATGCCTTAGAAAGACAGCTGAAGCATACAGGCCACCGACTTTGATCTCTGTGTGCACTGAGCTCCGGCTTTTGAAGAAGAGATGAGACATTTAGAAGCCTCTTTTAAGCCGCAGCAATTATCTCTTAGGTAAAAAAAATAATTAAAATACACTCTGTACAGTGTCATTTTTTATATTTAATTTGATTGTTTCTATGTCTAATATCAATTTTCTATGTTGTAATAAACAATTAAATATTAATTACTGCCCCCTGTATGCTGTGGTGTTGGCTTCATTACATATTAATCTTGTAATAACAGTTTTTAAATGGTTTTATATTTTTTCTGCTTGATCTTAGTAATTTATGTTAGACCTTTAGGTAGTTTCAAAATAATAGTTGAGACATCATTTTATAATGAGAAATAGCATTTTTGGAGATTCAATGTATTTTTTAATGAATTATGTATTTTTATTGTTTAGTATTTTTTAGTAATTTACATATGGAATTAAGGAGGTTTTTAAGGTTTTGTGTATTCATATTTTTATTAGTATTATACTTTTTTTAAACTGTATTTATAATATTATAATGTATTATTATTAATAAACAATTATAGTGATATATTATTCATGTATATATAGATATATATATATATATATATATATATAATGTATTTTCTTTGTTATAGATATTGATTTTCTGCATTTTTTGTTATTATATATATATATTTTTTATATCTATATAGAATTTAGTTTTTTTTATGACATTATTTATAATACAGAATTTATTTTAATTTTTTTTACATGGCAGTAGCAAAAGCTCATGAAACTAGTATTATTTAACCTGTTCCCAATCTAATTCATAACATTCCAGTTTTTAGGGGGAATTCAAGGTTTCGTTCCAGGAGACAATCTTGTGGTTAGTCATACGTACAGTTTAAACATCCACCAGATGTTCTTTTCCGCTTTAGACAGTGGTAAAAAGAAAAGAAAAAAAACTCCTGTTCTGGACAGTCAGT
Source organism: Bufo bufo (assembly GCF_905171765.1). NCBI lineage: Eukaryota > Metazoa > Chordata > Amphibia > Anura > Bufonidae > Bufo > Bufo bufo. The sequence goes on along the minus strand of NC_053390.1, from coordinate 792,784,039 downwards.
GAAGTCAGTGATTGCTTTTAGAACACTTCCAAAAAAAGGATTAATAAGCAGTACAATAAACTATCTCACAGAGTAAAAAAACACCCAACGAAAATCTGACCAACGTGGTTTGGCGACAGGGACTTTTATGATTGAGTTACACTTTAATAGCTTGTTCTGCCTTCATAAATGTTATTTATTAGAGCAGAATCATAACTTGTCTAGATTTATGTTGGAATGTGGCACTTATTTGGGGGAAAAAAAAACTCCCACGGGAAAGTTCCATAAAGTCCAACAAACACTGTATTCTAAAAAAAAAAAATATGACAAATATATTGGGGAAAAATAAAAAAATTAGAATGTACTACTTGGTAGCATAACCTGAAGTTATTAATAATGGAAAAAGTATATTAGATGCTTTATGACAATGTAAAATTCAAGTGATATCGATAGAAAGCCATGGTGTGTTTAACCCCTTCCTGCACCTTGTTGAATTAGTACGTCAACGGTCCTAGAAAAATAAGGCGCCTTGATGTACCAAATCATGGTGATTGTGGGAGACCATTGTGTCTGGTTGGAAGATGGTAGTTTTGGAGAAAACCATGATCACGAAACTGAATGAATAAAAGTAACTAATCAAGTAAAAAAAATTGCAAAGAATTCAAATTTCATTTTTAGAAAACATTAAATTCATCCCCTCACGTTTGGCATCCCCAGAACCGGTACAATAAGTGCAAAAAATATATTAGCTTGTACCTTTTTGAAAAAATAAATAAATGATAGAATGATGTTTTTTTTTGCTTGGCAGTAAGTGTTCAAATTCCCTGCAGAGCCACCACAGGAGGAATGAAGCATTACACAGTACCCTTTGAATTAGAGGGACTGTCCAATTAATACATGAGATCGAGTAAGCCACTTTTTTTCTGTGGCCAATACATGAGGGTCCTGAAAGGGAGACCTCCTAACAGTCTATTTGAAAAGTTTTTTTTTTATAAAGCAGACAACCCCTTTAACTAGTATAAGTTAAATGTTCTCAGAGGTAAATGATACTCTAACAGATGTTACAGACCTTTTGACCTGTAAAATAGTGGCCTCCACTGTGTATGATTTGTATTAAATGAATCCCCAAAAATTCTGATTCATTGGCAACTAAAGTTTTTGGGAAATTCTTAATGAATTCAATATGTTTAGAATTCATTTACCCATCTCTATTTGAGGATACACACACTGTACTGTGCCCGCAGCTTCTGTATGTGCTGTTCCTTATCTACATGTCTGTCTATCTATCTATCTATCTATCTATCTATCTATCTATCTATCTATCTATCTATCTATCTATCTATTATCTATCTAATATCTATCTATTATCTATCTATCTATCTATCTATCTATCTATCTATCTATCTATTATCTATCTATCTATCTATCTATCTATTATCTATCTATCTATCTATCTATCTATCTCATATCTACCCTTCTATCTATCTATCTATCTATCTATCTATCTATCTATCTATCTATCTATCTCATATCTATTATCTATCTATCTATCTCTCTCATATCTATCTATCTATCTATCTATCTATCTATCTATCTATCTATCTATCTATCTATCTATCTATTATCTATCTATCTATCTATCTATCTATCTATCTATCTATCTATCTATCTATCTATCTATCTATCTATCTATCTATCTATCTACAGTTGAAACCAGAAGTCTACATACACTATATAAAAAGACACATATGCATGTTTTTCTCAATATTTGACATGAAATCAGAATAAACTTTTCCTGTTTTTGGTCAATTAGGATTACCATAATTATTATTATTTGCCAATAGTGATGAGCCGCAGGGGTCATATTCGAATTTGCGATATTTCGCGAATATTTTGTAGAATATTCGTCATATTCTACATTTTTTACTCGAAAAATCGGCAAGGTAATGATCGCGTAATATGTGAATATTACGCGATCAATACAGGCGTGGGTCAAAAACGAATAATATATATTCATTTTTTAGAATATTTGTCATTTTTTTCCATCTGAAGTTATGATTCCTCCCTGCTTAAGTTGCTTGACAAGCAACTTAAGCAGGGAGAAATCATAACTTCAGATGGAAAAAAATTCCGAATATTCTAAAAAACAAATATATAGAGCACTATATTCTATAGTGCTATATATTTGTTTTTGACCCACGCCTGTATTGATCGCGTAATATTCACATATTACGCGATCATTACCTTGACGATTTTTCGAGTAAAAAAAAAAGACGAATATTCAAAAAACGAATATATAGCACTATATTCAAAATATTTGCGGATTCTCAAAGTTGCGATATTCGCAATAAATATTCGTAATTCGAATATTTGCGCTCAACACTATTTGCCAAATGCTAGAATAATGAGAGAGAGAATGTTTTAAGGCATTATTATTACTTTCTACAAAGTCAAATGTTTACATACATTTCATTAATTTTTGGCACCACTGCCCTTAAACTTTGGTCAATCTTTTTGGATATCCTTCCACAAGCTTCTCACAATAGTTGGTCGGTATTTGGGCCCATTCCTCCTGACAAAACTGGTGTAACTGAGCCATGTTTGTTGGGCGCCTTGCTCGCACCTGCCTTTTCAGCTTTGCACATACATTGTGCACACAAGGCTTTGTGATGGCTGCTCCAAAACATTGTCTTTGTTATCCTTAAGCCACTTTGTAACCAGTTTGGCAGTATGCTTCGGGTCATTGTCCATTTGGAAGACCCATTTCCGCCCAAGCTTTAACTTACTGGCTGATGTCCTGAGATGTTGCTTCAGTATTTCCACATAATCTTCTTTCCTCATAATGCCATAAACTTCTGGTTTCAACTGTATCTATCTCATATCTATCTATCTATCTATCTATCTATCTATCTATCTATCTATCTATCTATCTATCTATTATCTATCTATCTATCTATCTATCTATCTATCTATCTATCTATCTATCTCTTATCTATCTATCTCTTATCTATCTATCTATCTATCTATCTATCTATCTATCTATTATCTATCTATTATCTATCTATCTATTATCTATTACCTATCTATTATCTATCTATCTATCTATCTATCTATCTATCTATCTATTATCTATCTATCTATCCTAATTATCTATCTATCTATCTATCTATCTATCTATCTATCTATCTCCTATCTATCCTAATTATCTATCTATCTCCTATCTATCCTAATTATCTATCTATCTATCTCCTATCTATCCTAATTATCTATCTATCTATCTATCTAATCTCCTATCTATCTCATATCTATCTCTTGTATCTATCTATCGTTATAAAACGGTATAAAATAAAGAAAAAAAACCATAATTTTTACTTGATTGGCCCCTCCCATAGATTTTAAAAGGTGAGTAAGGTCTTTTCTCTAATATATATATATACTGCCCTGCTCTTTGCCAATTCTTTGTTTTTTTTATCCCTTTAATGTAATAATAGCAAATTATAAAATAATAGAAATATAAATTGATTGGAAATAAAAGTCAGCTTAAGCTTCTATTTGTTTTTCCTACCATTTACAAGAAAATCCTAACCTAACAAATTGTTATGGCCACACTAGAAAACTACAAAAAAACATGAAAAGCATGAGGGATATATCAGATTAAATACATTATCATCAGCATAGCCCGTGACCGGTATAATGACGATAACCACAATAACCCACAAGCTCCTGCAGCTTTAGTATAATCACAGATTTGTCTATTTTTATTACAGATGTAGGAAATAAAGTTTTCCTATTTTTATAGACTGTCGTGACTTTACAATTGACGGGCCCCCTGTGATAACACAAGTAATATTACAGCACAACACTATAGCAGAGTGAACTCTAAAATCAATTAATTGAGAGCAGTGAAAAAACTCACAATATTTTAAATCTATGTCCAGGACTTCCATCAGGACAGTATAGACGGAGCTGCTGTCCAGAACCCAGGTAAATAAAGGGTCCAAATTCACTTGGAGCCCAATTAGTATTAACATTATTAATGTCTGTGAGTTCAAAATCATTGGAACAGTGTCATTGAGAAGAAATATTACAGCCCACTTTAGCTGCCCAATAGATAGATAGATAGATAGATAGATACAGAGTCAGACTGGGGTGTCTAGGGCCCACTGTAAACCTATATGCAAATACTACCTGCTCACACAGACAGCAGCAAGACACTCAAAATGATTGATTATGGGGTCCCTGCAGTGACTTCGAAGAGAGCAGGTCACTGGGGAAAGAGCACACTAGCTGGCCTGCCTCTTTACCTAGAAGTCTTCTCCGCCACCCGATGCATCGATAATAATAAACTAGGTAGTCTCTTAAATAAGCGACCTAGTCAATCTACTGTGCCATGTGTAAGGTGTGGCGACTAGGGGCCCACCCTTGCTCTGGGGCCCACCGGGGATTCACCTGTTCCCCTGTGGGCCAGTCCAAGCATAGATAGATAGATGTACACTTAAACTAAGAGGACAGAATGCTGAGTTTTCTTTGTGTATATTAGAAATACTAAATGTAACAATCATTCTACAATATGATTTATAGTTTGTTCTATTAGAATTAAATATAATTTTAATATTATGGTATAATACAGATAATCATAAGATTACATATATGACATCATCATCTGATTGTTTTACAATAGCACAGATAAGTGTGGTAATACTTTGGATGCCATAAAATCAACAGTAACAGGAGTCTATGGGATGAACATTTTCAACACCACAAACTGTGAATACTTTATATTTGTATGTCAGGGCTACTTATGCCCTTGGGTAATATTTGACAAATATCCTGATACCTTTCACTGTGTGATATATGTGGCATTATCGTAATGTGAATCATGGTAATGGGATATGTGACCTGTTTAGAAGTCCTGTGATAAGCACATGAATATTCTATTTTGCGGTTAGCAGCTGTCAGTTTTCATATTGTAACATATCGACTTGCTTGGCACAGGTATGCCTGGTTAAGGAGCCTACTGCAGGACCAGCACGAAGGTCTTAATTGGTCATTCTTTCAGCGAAAGGCAATGTGCATATAATGGATCATAATTATTTATGATTATAAATAAAGAGAAACTCTAACGAATGCAGCAAAAAATTATTATCAACCCCCAAATAAGCCTATATTATAGCAGAGCTCTTATGTTTACCACATACACCTGTCACGTTCGGGTGTGGGAGGGAAACACCACACCAAACATAGCAGAGAAAGGGGTGAGGGAATAAGGCCTAGAAACTAGGGAAAGGAGATGGGCACCTCCTAGTAAAACCCTAATCAATGTCCTGACTAACTACCATTATGAACAGACCCCAGAGGTAGGTGAGTTCATACACAGGAATACATAATGTCCTAACTCACCCTATAGGACCCTGGTGCTAATGTCAGGACTGAGACATGTTCCTCCAAAAGGAAGGATGAACAGGAGTCTCCCTCAGACCTTAATACAAATGACAGGGAAATGCAACACATAAAATAACCCAAACAAAATACAAAAGGGAAAGAAAACACTTAACTTCAAGTGGCTATGGCAGCACCAGGAACTCAGCCGAAATCCACACACCATCTATCCACAACTTAAACTAAAGCTATAAACCGCATAGCATAGTGGGAGAAACAACAATAAATAGATAAGGTTAAATGACCATAATAGCCACACCTGGGGAAAGAAGGTGTGCAAGCACCAGAAACAACACAGACGTCATTTGATCCGAACAGAAAACATGTCAGATCAAACCACGTGTTGCCAGTCTTACCGATCTTCTGCCATCTGTCGCGGGAACGTCCGGGACAACACCTCAACATAACAGAGGATTGTTATATGCAAAAATGTAATCCTGCTGGACAACCCCTTTAACTCACTCAGCAGAGTCTTCTCCAGGTGTATATATCTGCCAGGGAGGTTGGAAATTTTCACCACATTTCCATACTAGATATTTTTGTTACCATAACAGATCATGCCCAGCAATGTGGTACACATATTTCATAATATATTTATATAGGTCAAGTACTAAACTAGAAATGTTTAGGTTTCTTTTCCCTTCTGGTCTAGGATGGTCAAATATCTCAGAAGAAATTACAACTACATAGGTCATGCCTCATCAAAGCCATGAATTCTTGGAACAAATGACTTTCCATTCTACCATTCCTATCTGTCCCCGAGGTCTCAACGTCATGGAACAACAGTTCCGATAAGTCTGACCGATTACCGGCAGGTGGGAATACATCAGATTTTTAAAGAACGTGATGTGTGTTCTGTGAACTTTTATTTACGTGTTTACCTTGCTTCTTTTATGTAGCTATGACACTGGAGCCCCCGGATTATTGACATTATTCTGTCTTTAGTAATTACTGGATACAGGGCGTGTCGTTCTCCAACAAGGTCATTGCATGACAAGCGGACTAAAATATCATTAATCCAAGAATGCCTCTGCAGATGCCAGTGAGAATCAGCCTCTTCATTTGCAAATAAATTTAGTCATTGAGAACAAGAAATTACAAACTCAATCTTGTGGGTCTTTGTGACAACAGGGTTGATGTCTTGGTCAAGGAAGTCTTCTAGAGAAGTTCTCTTGACAGGCCACCTATGTAACATTCCCAAATGAATAATGCAAGTCAGACATTTCTTCTTAAAGGGGTTGCCTAGTTTATAAAACCAATTTTTACATACTTATTTAAGAACTTGTTTAGGTTCCTTGTCACTTGACCAGACTGGAATGAGGCTACAAAGAACATCTCTTGCTTTGGAGGACCTGTCCTGTCTTGCATTACACAGATAACCCATTGATTTGAATGGGTGCTGTTTAGTACCTAATTTCTCCTGTAGCACTGCAGGGAAATTGAACGCTTATTGCTAGGTTTTCCCACAGATTCGCTAGGGATCCGAGCTAGAGGACATTTTGTAATCTGCTTATGGTCAAGGGACAATTCTAGCAAGCTTTGCACACCACAGATCAGAAGGAGAACCAACAGACAGAAGAGTTAGATGTAGAGTAAAAATTATAACAGTCATATAGAGTTCTATGACGACTTTAGAAAAAATTTGCTTTGATCCGAATTTATTTGTGGGGAATCGTGTTAAAAAACTGCTATTTCCTGGCTGCAGAGAGCCTTTATAGTGGTGGAGAACACTGTGCCTTGCAGTAACACGCATAGGGATTCTGCTTTGGTAGTGAAATAATACTGTGAGTCCGTATGACATGCAGATGACAGGCATCGCACTTAGAATCACAGCACACTTCACTTATTTGGGCAGTCACGGGGCCAAAACTGACCAAATAAATCAAGCATGACCTCAACCTTACAGGTCGATGTTAGCGCCAAGAAGAAGTGCACTCCTTTTACACCGTCGTCAGCTGATTCCACATAGATGTCTACAGAACCTATTCTATTAAACGCTTATACAAGTAGAGCCCCTGACAGAGTGGAGAGGGTGTCAGCAGTAAGTTTGTGTTGACGTCACTGATTATTTTGCCCTTCCTCTGATCCGTCAGAACAATAACCCACAAAAAACTAATCCTGTCTGTGGGGTATCCACCTTCACTCAGGCAGCATTTGGTCAGTAATCCATCAGTAATGTTAATGCCCAAAAAAACAGGAGTGGATCCAAAACATGAAATGAGACGTGAACGGAATAGTTGCATGTCTTCTGTGTTTTGTACCCAATCAGGCTTTTGGCTACCAAATCATAAGCCAATTCTGATGGGACCATACAGGCCTTACAGCTGCTACACAGACAGGATCCGTGGTGCGTCTCATTATTCTTTCCTTTTGACAGATCAGAAAACAGGTTAAATAAATGATGATGTCAGGCAAGCCAAAAAGGCTAAATAGTGGCCCATTCATAAAGTGGGGAGGGTGGGAACAGCATGAGAAGTCTACAGAGTGGCCCTATGACATAGTGTGGAGGTGGCGGCAGCATGACGAGACCATAGAGTGACCCAATGACAGAGTCTGAAGGTGGCAGAAGCATCAAGAGGCCACAGAGTGGCACAATGACAAACTGTGGAGGTGGAAGCAGCATTTTGAAGCCACAGAGTGGCACAATGACAGTCTGAAGGTGGCGGCAGCATCAGGAGGCCACAGAGTGGTACAATGACAGAGTGTGGAGGTGGCAGCAGCATGAGGAGGCCACAGAGTGGCACAATGACAAAGTCTTAAGGTGGCAGCAGCATCAGGAAGCCACAGAGTGGCACAATGACAGAGTCTGGAGGTGGCGGCAGCATCAGGAGGTCACAGAGTGGCACACTGACAGAGTTTGGAGGTGGCGGCAGCATCAGGAGGCCACAGAGTGGCACAATGACAGAGTCTGGAGTTGGCAGCAGCATGAGGAGACCACAGAGTGGCCCAATGACACAGTCTGAAGTTGGCGGCAGCATCAGGAAGCCACAGAGTGGCACAAAGACAGAGTCTGGAGGTGGCGGCAGCATCAGGAGGTCCCAGAGTGGCAAAATGACAGTGCCTGGAGGTGGCGGCAGCATGAGGAGGCCACAGAAAGGCACAATGACAGAGTCTGAAGGTGGCAGCAGCATCAGGAAGCCACAGAGTGGCACAATGACAGAGTATGAAGGTGGCGGCTGCATCAGGAGGCCACAGAGTGGCACAATGACAGAGTCTGAAGGTGGCAGCAGCATCAGGAGGCCACAGAGTGGCACAATGACAGAGTGTGGAGGTGATAGCAGCATGCGGACGCCACAGAGTGGCACAATGACAAAGTCTTAAGGTGGCAGCAGCATCAGGAAGCCACAGAGTGGCACAATGACAGAGTCTGAAGGTGGCGGCAGCATCAGGAGGTCACAGAGTGGCCATAGGCGTGCGCACGGGGTGTGCCGGGTGTGCCTGGGCACACCCTAATCATCACCTCCGTGCTGCACTGCCATCTGCCAATTCCTGATGTGATCCTTCACATAGGCTTCAGGCTAAGGGTCTGAAGCCTATGAGAGTCAGTAGAGCGCTAGAATGGATTTGCTCTAGGGAGGTATGATGTCGGGAAAGAGGCGGAGTCTCGTCATACAGTGGGCGGGGCCTCAAGATATGCAGGAAATTCAAAAGAGCATGTTGCAGAGAGGAGCAGAAGGTTAGAGAGGTCTGAAGAGAGGGGGTGAAGTGATATTATTTACCTGGGGACTGTATGCTGGAGGGGCTAAAGGCAGAGATAGTGATGTATTTTACATGGGACTGTATGCTGGAGGGGCTGAAGGCAGGAGGGGGTGATATTATTTTACATGGGACTGTATGCTGGAAGGGCTGAAGGCCGGGGGAGTTTTGTATTTTACATGGGACTGTATGTTGGAGGGGCTGAAGGCAGGGCGTGATGTATTTTACATGGGACTGTATGCTGAAGGGGCTCAAGGCAGGCAGCGAAGAGAGAAAGGGTGATATTATTTACATGGGACTGTATGTTGGAGGGGCTGAAGGCAAAGAGTGATGTATTTTACATGGGACTGTATGCTGGAGGGGCTGAAGAGCGCCATAATAATTACTATTAGGGTTCATTCACAAGTCCGCAGTGTTTTGCGGATCCGCAACACACCCGCCTGGCACCCCCATAGAACAGCCTATTTTTGTCCACAGCTGCGGACAAGAATAGGACATATTCTATTTTTTTCCAGAGCCACGGACCGGAAGTTCGGCAGGCCGCTCCGGAAATGCGGATGCGAAGAGCACACTGTGTGCTTTCCGCATCCATTCCGTCCCCATGGAGACATGGACACATTTTGCGGACGTGTGAATGGAGCCTAATACAGAGGGGGCCATTATAATATTAAGAATAATAACAACACAGAGGGGCCAGTATATATTATAATTATACAGAGGGCATTATATTTATGGGCACTACGGGTGGAGGGGGGGTCTGTTATCTGAGGAGGATAGTAAAGTGAGAAATCTAAACATTTTTCTGTGAAACTCTAAAGAGACGCGGCTGAAAGAAGGTATCATGGCGGTCTTATCTCCGAATGAAGACGTTGAGGAAGGTCTACATCACAGGAGACGTCACTGGATGTAACAGGTATGTGCTGCTGTACTCTACTGTATAGTGTGCACCATTATATGTAATGTCCATCCACATATCTGTTTGGGGGGGGGGGGGCTATAGGATTTAGCCCACACGGCCGCAGTCCGGTCCCAGACTTCAGGTCACACTGTGCGTGTTCTGAATTCTGGGGCCTCACACCCATCTACTACATTATCTGTACTCAGAGAGTTACCACTGTGTCATCTGTGGTGTTACATAGGACTGCAGGTGACATCTACTACATTATCTGTACTCAGAGAGTTACCACTGTGTTATCTGGGTGTTACATAGGACTGCAGGTGACATGTACTGCATTATTTGTAAAAAGATTGGGGGGAGAAATACTTGGCTTGCCCCGGGGGCTGGCAACCCACGCTACACCACTGGAACTCTGCCCTGTATGTTCCTTGCTGCTTGCTACCCCTCCTCAATTACACCCCTGTATAATGTACCCTGATACCCCTCAGTTATATGATACTGTATAATTGAGGGGTATCAGGGTAAATTACAGGGGGTAATATAACTGAAGGATCAGGGTAAATTATACAGGGGGTAAAACTAAGGGGTATTAGGGTACATTATTATACAGGGGTAATATAACTGAGGAGGGCTATCTCAGGGGACATGATGAAGGGGTAATATAACTTATATAATATAAGTTATATCACCCCTGTATAATGTCCCTGATAGCCCTCCTCAGTTATATTACTCCTGTATAATTTACCCTGATAGCCCTTAGTTATATTACCCCTGTATAATAATGTACCCTGATACCCCTTAGTGTATTTGTGTGTGTGTGTGTATATATATATATATATATATATATATATATATACACACACACACACGCACGCGCGCGCGGCGTGTGTTTGTGCTTTAGGGTGCACACCCTAATGCAATTGGCTGCGCACACCTATGAGAGTGGCAAGTAGTCCCATAATAATTTGCCTCCACATAGCAATTTGCCCCCACACTGCCCCAACTAGTAATTTGCCCCCACATAGTAGTCCCTCTCATAATAATTTGCCCCCACATAGTATTCCCTCCCATAATAATTTGCCCCCACACTGCCCCCATATAGCAATTTGCCCCCACACTGCCCCAACTAGTAATTTGCCCCCACATAGTATTCCCTCCCATAATAATTTGGCCCCATACAGCCCCCACATCCCCCCCACCCATGTACTCGATTTATCTTCCCTAATATGTCCTCCTGTGTGTCCCCCCCCCCCCCCAAAGTAGGCACATGAAATAAAAAAATAAAAAATGAACAAAAAATGAAAAGATAAATACTGACCTATGTCCAGGGCCAGGCGCTTGCTCGCAGAGGAAGGCGGGATGAGTCAGGCGCGTCACAGTGCTGCGTCCCGACACAGGCGTGCAATGACGTCATCACGCACGCCTGCGCCGGGATTTCACTACCGCATAGGCCTCAGGCCTACAAGGCCTGAAGCCTATGGCGGTGATCGGCGACGGGACAGGGAGCTATGCGCTCCCGTGCCCCGCCGCAGTATGTGGGCGTTCGGGTCAGCGTTGGGCCCCCCATCGGTGCTGGGCCCGGGGCTGCCGACCCGAACGTCCCTATTGTAATCCGCCACTGGTTTGAGCAGCGTGCCAGTCCGCAGAGGTAGAACGCGCAAGGTTCACGGTGGGCCGGAATGTACATACAGTTCATCGGTTACTCACAGTTTAGCAGTCGCCTCCCTGGGCCGGCAGTGCAGTGAAGGGGAGAACAGCACTGGATTCTCCGGGGCACACTCGATTACAGAGGACACTGGCCAGGTGGTGATTGAGGTGCCCTTGATGGTGAATGGTTGCTGAGTGCTTGTGCGGCTGGGCCCCTGACTAATGTATTGTCGTGACGCCAGCACCTTGATGGTGCAAAATGTTAAGAGTGGTAGTGGAATGAAGTTAGAGGAACAAGGCAGGTTTAAATCCAACGGGGAACTTTACTACAACCAGGTTCTTGATAACAGTTTACATCCAGTTATAATACAGTCTCTGGTATACATGCAAGTTGGATGTGATGAATCCCATTAACAGGCTGTGCTGGTAGTAATGTGTCAGGTTAGAGTAGTAAGTTAGGTACTCACTGCTATTCAGCTCCTTGCCTTGCTTCAGTCTCAGTTGAGGTAGTTCCAGTCTTAATCTTCTACACAAGTGATACAACAGAACCCTTATCTGTCCTGAGGCTGCCTGAAGCTAATAAGTCCTTCACCTAGAAACAAAGGCGCCTAGAGCCTAGAATAATGACTTTGTCCTTCCTTTGTCTTTGTCCACTGATAAACTTGACCAAAACTTCACTTATTACTCCTGAAGAGTAAATAGTAGAATGTAGACTTTCCTCTGCCTGTCTTCCTGGCTTTGATATTAAAATACACGATGGCTCCTCTGGGCCGTGGAGCCTCAGAGAGAGCTAAGAGGAGAGGGGACCTCTCCTTCCCCCTTAGCTCCTCACTCCATCTCCTTCTGCTTCACAACTCCCAACTCTTAACCGACTAACTAAGCCTGAACTGCACTATATATATTGTGGTGCTATCCCCATCTAGTGGTCTATGTATGTAATGCACCTGACAGCCTGGTAAAAAGGGATTTCACATAATAACACAATGCAGCATGATATTGCAGAAGACAACAAAAAGCTTTTGCAGTTCTCACATAAGCTAGTGGGATGCTGCATTAGGGACACCAAGTACTAGCTAATAGGGCCACAAAAGTCCTTTTAAGGACTGGTATAGGTGTGCTATCGATAGGTGTGATATACTGAGGGGTGTGATATACTTATAATATACTTTCTAACATAGAAAGTATATTATAGTGCATTTGTGTTGTGCAGCAGTTGGAACAACAAATTGCAACGGGTGTGATATACCTGTTGCCCCTAAAAAAAACTGATTGAGGGGTGTGATATACCTGCTTCCACAAATTACTGATTGTCGGCTGCAATATACCTGTTGCTCCAAATAAACAGGGTGGTGTGATATAACTGTTGTGACAAAAAAAATAATTGAGGGGTATGATATACCTGCTTACACAAAATACTGATTAAGGGGTTTGATATACCTGTTTCCACCAAAAATTGATTGAGGAGTGCTGTGACGAATACCATGCCTCGTGCCCGCTTGACGTCACCTACGTCAAGCTCACGAGACGCAGTATGGTCACTTTTTACCAAAGAGTGACGTTACGCACTCCAGAGGAGCAGGTAAGGTCAGCTTGGTACAGTTTACACAGACACCTCCTGTCCACACGGGCACAGAGAGGAAACAAGCTGAGAGAGCCTTTTCACTGCCGCAGTGAAAACAGCGCCTCCTCAGCCCGGGTATACTGCCACCAGCTTCTCATTTGATATAAGCCCAGTCCGCTAACGGGATTATATAGGCTGAGAAACCATCTCGCGGTAGCTTATAACTAGGCCAAAATACGGATGCAGGGATTCATGATCAAGATACAAGATAGCACAAAATAAATTATATATTTAATCGCCTTAAGGGCACACTAGATGACACAATATACACAGAGAATATATACAGTGGTCTGAGGTTACAGATACAGGTGATATAGGTAGAACAGGGTTAAGCAGAACAATAAGTCAGTTTACCAGATATATGAGTCCTTTGGGTAGTGGTGAGTTCTTAGCTGTTTTCACGTCGGAGGCAGTGATGTCAGCCGGTTGCAGGTCCCTCCAAACACATTGCACGATGTGACCCCCTTTCAAAGAAAAGACACCGCCCGCTGGCTTGCATGGCCTTATGACCTGTAGCTGACCGCTCTCCTCCCCGCCTAGGAGTAGGGTCCCCTCCTCCTTCTCTGGTGCTGGCAGCAAATGACCCATAAAACCCCTTAGCGCTCATAGCCCCAGACCAGAATGTCGCAGGAAGATGGTTCCAGGCCCAATTGATCCACCTGGGTTCCGGCTACAACTAGAGTCCAAGCATGGTACCGTTATTTGGTTTCTGTGGGGAGATATATATATATCTCCCCTCCTGGGCATCCTAGCCTTAAGCCAGGACTACGTGGATGTTCGGCTTTGCCCCAGGATCGCAAAAATATGCCTAGGATGGATGGACGATTCATAATTCCTTATAACTCGCCGGCCCCAATATGTCTGCTAATCTGATTGAACTGGGGAAGGGCTGGGACCCCATACTAAAAGATCCTTCCTGTTACCTTGGCCTGGCTCCTAGCTGCAGGAAGAGGTGTGAGTCTATCCACCTGGGGCAGCCTTTGAGCTAGGACCCCTGTGGATTTTCTCCCTTGCTAGCTGACAATCAGATGGCTGGGGGGTGGGAACATATTTTGCATGTACACTGACTGTGTACCTGCCAAAAGGTGAATCAAATGACAATCAGGGCTGCCAGTAAATAATAATCCATATTCCTGACAGGTGCGATATACCTGCTTCAACAAAATACTTATAAAGAGTTCGAAATACCTGTTTCCACCAAATATTTATTGAGGAGTGCGATATACTTGCTTCCACAAAATACTGATTAAGGGGTTTTATATACCTGCTTCCACAAAATATTGATTGAGGCCTGCGATATACATGCGTCCACAAAATACTGATTAAGGGGTTCGAAATACCTGTTTACACCAAATATTGATTGAGGCCTGAGATATACCTGCTTGCACAAAATACTGATTAAGGGGTTTGATATACCTGCTTCCACAAAATACTGATTGACGGCTGCGATATACAGTAGGTGAACCCGATTTTGTGTCAATCTCGCTCTCTTTCTCGGCGAGATTGAGCACCTACAAGCCCCATCGCGGGAGCCAGCGCCGAGCTGGCTTGCCGCGATAGAGACAGAGCCGTCATAGAAGCGACGGGAGATCCGACTTGGATTCCCGCCAATTCTACACGTGTGCGGCGTTTGTTATGAATCCTGAGGGGGAAGTCCCCGCCGGATTTTAAATAAAAATCCGGCCTGGGTCCCCCCCTCAGGAGCATACCGGGCCCTTAGGTCTGTTATGGGTTGTAAGGAGAGCCCCCCCTACGCCGAAAAAAACGGCGTAGGGGGTCCCCCTACAATCCATACCAGACCCGTATCCAAAGCACGCTACCCGGCCAGCCAGGAAGGGAGTGGGGACGAGCGAGCCCCCCCCCCCCCCCCCTCCTGAGCCGTACCAGGCTGCATGCCCTCAACATGGGGGGGTTGGGTGCTCTGGGGCAGGGGGCGCACTGCGGCCCCCCCACCTCAGAGCACCCTGTCCCCATGTTGATGAGGACAGGGCCCCTTCCCGACAACCCTGGCCGTTGGTTGTCGGGGTATGCGGGCGGGAGGCTTATCGGAATCTGGGAGCCCCCTTTAATAAGGGGGCCCCCAGATACCGACCCCCCACCCTAAGTGAATGAGTATGGGGTACATCGTACCCCTACCCATTCACCTGCAAGAAAAGTGGTAAAAACACAAATAAACCACACAGTGTATTAAAATATTTTATTTTTCTGCTCCGGAGGCCGCCCCCTGTCTTCTTTATTAGCTCTTTTACCAGGGGGGGCTCTTCTTCTTCCGCTATCCCGACGGGTCTTCTCCGCTATCCGGGGGGGTCTTCTCAACTCTCCGGGGTTCTCCTTCTGTCTTCTCCGCTATCCGGGGGGGTCTTCTCAACTCTCCGAGGTTCTCCTTCTGTCTTCTCCGCTATCCGGGGGGGTCTTCTCAACTCTCCGGGGTTCTCCTTCTGTCTTCTCCTTCTGTCTTGTTGACTCGGCGCACCCCGGTTCTTCGTCTCGCGAGACGTCTCGCGAGACGAAGAACCGGGGTGCGCCGAGTCTCGCGAGACGAAGAACCGGGGTGCGCCGAGTCAACAAGACAGAAGGAGAAGACAGAAGGAGAACCCCGGAGAGTTGAGAAGACCCCCCCGGATAGCGGAGAAGACAGAAGGAGAACCCAGGAGAGTTGAGAAGACCCCCCCGGATAGCGGAGAAGACAGAAGGAGAACCTCGGAGAGTTGAGAAGACCCCCCCGGATAGCGGAGAAGACCCGTCGGGATAGCGGAAGAAGAAGAGCCCCCCCTGGTAAAAGAGCTAATAAAGAAGACAGGGGGCGGCCTCCGGAGCAGAAAAATAAAATATTTTAATACACTGTGTGGTTTATTTGTGTTTTTACCACTTTTCTTGCAGGTGAATGGGTAGGGGTACGATGTACCCCATACTCATTCACTTAGGGTGGGGGGTCGGTATCTGGGGGCCCCCTTATTAAAGGGGGCTCCCAGATTCCGATAAGCCTCCCGCCCGCATACCCCGACAACCAACGGCCAGGGTTGTCGGGAAGGGGCCCTGTCCTCATCAACATGGGGACAGGGTGCTCTGAGGTGGGGGGGCCGCAGTGCGCCCCCTGCCCCAGAGCACCCAACCCCCCCATGTTGAGGGCATGCAGCCTGGTACGGCTCAGGAGGGGGGGGGGGGGGGGGGCGCTCGCTCGTCCCCACTCCCTTCCTGGCTGGCCGGGTAGCGTGCTTTGGATACGGGTCTGGTATGGATTGTAGGGGGACCCCCTACGCCGTTTTTTTCGGCGTAGGGGGGGCTCTCCTTACAACCCATAACAGACCTAAGGGCCCGGTATGCTCCTGAGGGGGGGACCCAGGCCGGATTTTTATTTAAAATCCGGCGGGGACTTCCCCCTCAGGATTCATAACAAACGCCGCACACGTGTAGAATTGGCGGGAATCCAAGTCGGATCTCCCGTCGCTTCTATGACGCGCTTGCTGGGATGTGCTGTCACTATTCCAGTGAGTGCGAGATCTCGGCACCATGTTGCCGAGTATCAGCGCGACGCTGTCGTGCTAAAAGCACAATCTCACAAACACCTACTGTACCTGCTTCCACAAAATACTGAATAAGGGGTTCAATATACCTGTTTCCACCAAATATGGATTGAGGCCTGCAACATACCTGTTTCCACAAAATACAGATTAAGGGGTTTAATATACCTGTTTCCACCAAATATTGATTAAGGGGTGTGATATACATGCTTCAACAAAATACTGATTAAGGGGTTTGATATACCTGCTTCCACCAAATATTGATTGAGGCCTGCGATATTTCTGCTTCCACAAAATACTGATTAAGGGGTTCGATATACCTGTTTCCACCAAATATTGATTGAGGCCTGCGATATACCTGCTTCCACAAATACTGCTCTTCTCTAGGGACTTAGGCACAGAGTCATTTTGAAAATGACAGGCAGAGGAAGACGCTGGCAGTTCCACAGCGTTGTTAGGGGTCGGGCAGGTGCACCAGGCCGGAACCTAAGTGGGAATTTGGAGAAGGCGCGTGCGATTACTTCAAAGGGCGCACCAGAGTTGGTTGAGTGGCTCACTCAGCTTTCCGCTACTGCACCCTCCTCATCCTCTGTATCTGCACCCTCCTCACTCTGCTGTGTGCACCCCCAAATACACCACCACCACAGCCGCTCCACTCGAGTCAGAGGAATTATTTTCCCATCCATTCCCAGACCATACCGATGGGCAGCCATTCTTGACATCGGCCTCCACCCAGTGGTCTGATGACAGTACCCAGAACAGAAAAAATGTGGGTGATTGAGTCAGCACAACCTGTATGTAGGTGCACATCACTATGGCGAAATACATATACAAACGCAAAATACTAATGTGATAGCACTCTGCATCCAGCATTCTGCCCTGCCTCTATGCTGGATGAGGCATTGGTGTACATTTTGGCCAAAGCGTAATAAGCCACTCACCATGTCAAGGTCGCCTCTATGAGTGGTCCCTAACACTAGTTCCTACCTGTTCATGGGCCATGACAGCCACACAAAGTCCAGGGAATGCAGGTCAGCCTGCACGCCAAGCACACTCTGCTTTTAACCCCGTCCGGTGCCATTACAGCTTTCATCGGATCCAGGGATGCAAGTACCAACATGCACGCTGAGCCCACCATATACTTCTCCTGGAGCCAAATGGCTACTGGTAGGTTCTATATAAGCAGACTCAGTTTTATACTGACTTTAAAACCAGCCTCCAGGACAGATTGACTGGTCAGGTGTGCATGACTGCATGGAGATCGCCATGCCTCCAATATATACTACAAAGAAAAAATGTGGGTGATTGAGTCAGCACAACCTGTATGTAGGTGCACATCACTATGGCGAAATACATATATAAACGCAAAATACAAATGTGATAGCACTCTGCAACCAGCATTCTGCCCTGCCTCTATGCTGGATGAGGCATTGGTGTACATTTTGGCCAAAGCGTAATAAGCAACTCACCACGTCAAGGTCGCCTCTATGAGTGGTCCCTAACACTAGTTCCTACCTGTTCATGGGCCATGACAGCCACACAAAGTCCAGGGAATGCAGGTCAGCCTGCACGCCAAGCACACTCTGCTTTTAACCCCGTCCGGTGCCATTACAGCTTTCATCGGATCCAGGGATGCAAGTACCAACATGCACGCTGAGCGCACCAGAGTTGGTTGAGTGGCTCACTCAGCTTTCCGCTACTGCACCCTCCTCATCCTCTGTATCTGCACCCTCCTCACTCTCTGCTGTGTGCACCCCAAAATACACCACCACCACAGCCGCTCCACTCGAGTCAGAGGAATTATTTTCCCATCCATTCCCAGACCATACCGATGGGCAGCCATTCTTGACATCGGCCTCCACCCAGTGGTCTGACGACAGTACCCAGAACAGCCCAAGGAGGGAGGTCCCCGCAGTTGCTGCCTACTCCGAGATCTCTAATGTCAGTGGTGGTGAAGGTGACGATGATGACGTGTCGATGGACGTCATGTGGGTGCCCACTAGAAAGGAAGAGGAGGGGAATTCAGAGGGAGAGATGGAGCAGCAGAGAGGGAGGAGAAGGAGGAGAAGCAGACAGAGCTCGCAGGGCACAGTAGGCAAAAAGCAGACTGCAAATATATCTGGAGCGAGCCATCCACCATGCACGGTCACTTCTGGCGCTCCCAGCACACCGGAACATGGCTCCACACTGTGGCTTTTTTTTTAACATGTCAGCTGCTGACAATAGTGTTGCCATCTGCAGCCTATGCTGTAAACGCATACATCACGGTAAGCCCAACACTCACCTAGGGACTACTGCCTTAAGAAGGCACCTGGTCTCCCATCACTGAGCCCAGTGGAAGCAACGCTGTCAGAACCCACAAAGTCACACTCCTGGTGCTCCACGTACTGCCTCTTCTCCTTCTCTTCTCTCCTCCCATTTGTCCTCCACTCCACCTTCCACTGTGCCATCGTCGCTTTCATCTGGCAGAAGGCAGGCTTCCGTGGCCCAAATGTTCGAGCGTAAAAAGTTGATCACGCCTCATAAGCCTCTTGCCCAACAGCTGACCACTGGCTTGTCGGAACTGCTAGCCCACCAACTACTGCCATATAAACTGGTGGACCCGGAGGCCTTTAAAGCCTCTTCCGCCTGATCATCCCAGCGAACCATCACTGATTTTCGTCCCTTCAAGAGCCCTGTCAAGTAGCAAAGTGGGGAACAAACCTCATGTAATAGCACACCATTTCCAGGAATTACGTTATTTGCCTAGTGGTGACAGGTTGGGGCCAATTCCATACCGCCTCTATTTTGTTCACTTGGGGTTTGATGACTCCACGCCCAATGACATACCGCAGGTACTTAGTCACTTCTAACCCTATCACACTTTTTGCGGGTTAGTGGTTAGGCCAGCTTTCCGAAGGGAGTCCACTACAGCCAGCACTTTGGGTAGGTGACTTTCCCAGTCGGTACTGTGGATGACAATATCGTCCAGGTAAGCCGAAGTGTACCGACGATGTGGACAAAGCACAATGTCCATTAGTCGCTGAAAAGTGGCAGGGGTGCCATGCAGACCAAAGGGTAAAACCTTATATTGATACAGCCCCTCAGGCATGATGAAGGTAGTTTTCTCTTTGGCAGCCTCCGTTTGGGGACCTGCCAGAACCCTTTCGTGAGGTCCAAAACAGAAAAATACTGAGCTTGTCGTAACCTCTCGATGAGCTCATCTACCCGGGGCATGGGATACGCATCAAATTTGGAAACCTCGTTAAGTTTTCGAAAGTTGTTGCAAAACTGCAACGTCCCGTTCAGCATTGGTATCAATACTATAGGACTGGCCTACTTACTTTTTGACTCCTCAATGACGTCTAGCTGCAACATTAGCTGCACCTCCTCCGATATGGCTTGTTGCCGAGCCTCGGGTACCCAGTATGGTTTTAATTAGGGTTGTCCCGATACCGATACTAGTATCGGTATCGGGACCGATTCCGAGTTTTCTCGGCGGTACTCAGCCGCCGATACCCCGCCCCGATACATAAATAGAATACTTTTTTGAACTAACGCTGCCCTCTCCCATGTTCCCATGTCCCCCCTGTATCCCCATAGCACTTACTTAAGCTTCCATAGCAGGCAGAGCAGACGGCAGCAGTAACGTCACTCACTGACGTAGAGCGCCTGCTCCGCCCACTTTATGAGTGAAGCAGGCGGAGCAGACGCGCAACGTCAGTGAGTGACGTTACTGCTGCCGTCTGCTCTGCCTGCTATGGAAGCTTAAGTAAGTGCTGTGGGGATACAGGGGGATACAGGGGAACATGGGAGAGGGCAGCGTTAGTTCAACTTAATAACTGGATAAGGATTCACGTTTATAAAAAAATACTTCGGTGAGCGGCGGGGCCCGGTGTATTGGGGGACACTGTTATGAGGGGGATCTGTGGATGACATATAGCAGTGTCATCCACAGATCCTCCCCATAACAGTTCCATCCACAGATCCCCTATAACAGCACCATCCACAGATCCCCCACCAAATAACAATGCCATCCTCAGATCCCCCCACCCCATAACAATGCCATCCACAGATATCCCACCCCATAGCAGTACCATCCACAGATCCCCATAACAGTGCCATCCACAAATCCCCATAACAGTGCCATCCACAGATCCCCATAACAGTGCCATCCACAGATCCCCCATAACAGTGCCATCCACAGATCCCCATAACAGTGCCATCCACAGATCCCCCATAACAGTGCCATCCACAGATCCCCCATAACAGCACCATCCACAGATCCCCATAACAGTGCCATCCACAGATCCCCCATAACAGCGCCATCCACAGATCCCCCATAACAGTGCCATCCACAGATCCCCCATAACAGTGCCATCCACAGATCCCCCATAACAGTGCCATCCACAGATCCCCCATAACAGTGCCATCCACAGATCCCCCATAACAGTGCCATCCACAGATCCCCCATAACAGTGCCATCCACAGATCCCCCATAACAGTGCCATCCACAGGTCCCCCATAACAGTGCCATCCACAGATCCCCCACATGACAGTGCGTCATCCACAGATCCACAGATCCCCCAAAACGGTCACATGACATTTTAAAAAAGTATCGGTATTCGGTATCGGTGACTACTTGAAAAAAAGTATCGGTACTTGTACTCGGTCCTAAAAAAGTGGTATCGGGACAACCCTAGTTTTAATCAGACTTTTGCCTGAGGCTCAGTGACAATGTCATGCTGGATTATGGAACTGTGTCCAGGGAGGTCCGAGAACACATCCGTCTTCCGACTAACGAACTCCCTAGCCTCCTGAGTCTGTTTAGAGGAGAGGCTGTCAACAATTTTTACTGTGGCAGCCGCCTCTCTTGCATCAGACAGAGGGGCCGGTACCTCTTCTCCTAGAAAACCTGGCTGGGGGCTGTCTTCTGTACAGGTTTCCCTATCTTTCCACGGTTTGAGTAAATTCACATGGTAAACCTGCTATGACTTTCGCCACCCTGGCTGGTGTACCTTGTAGTTTACAGCTCCAATTTTCTTGAGTACCTCGTAGGGCCCCTGCCACCGAGCCAAGAAATTACTGTCCATGGTCGGCACCAGAACCAAAACCCGATCACCCGGGTTAAAGATCCAGACCCGACCCTGCCGATTATAGACCCGACTCTGGGCTCGCTGAGCTGCCTCCATATGCTCCCTAACAAGAGGCAACACTGTCTCTAACCGATCTTGCATCTGGGTAACATACTCAATGACACTTTTATGTGGAGTGGGTTGTTGTTCCCACGCCTCTTTCGCCACGTCCAAGAGACCGCGAGGGTGACTGCCATATAGCAGTTCAAAGGGCGAGAACCCAGTAGAGGCCTGGGGTACCTCTCGCACTGCGAACATGAGATAGGGCAGAAGGAGGTCCCAGTCTTTCCCATCTTTAGACACTACCTTTTTCAATATATTTTTTAATGTTTGGTTAAACTGTTCTAACAGACCGTCCATTTGCGGATGGTAAACGGACGTCCGTAATTATTATATGTGCAGCAACTTACAGAGTTCCCTCATCACCTTGGACATAAAAGTGGTCCCTTGGTTGGTCAGAACCTCTTTAGGTAGTCCCACTCTGGAAAACATCTCCATTAACCCTTTAGCTATGAGTTTGGCCTCGGTATGTTGCAGTGGCACCGCCTCCAAGTACCAAGTGGCGTAGTCTAGAATGACTAAGATGTGTTGATGCCCTCTGGCAGACTTCGGTACTGGGCCTATGAGGTCCATAGCTATTTAGTCAAACAGTATTTTGATAATCGGGAGAGGTACTAGGGGACTACGGAATTGTGGCTGGGGGCTAGTTATCTGGCAGGTTGGGCAAGACTTACAAAACTCTTCCACTTCTTTGAATATGCTGGGCCAGTAAAACCGCTGTAGAATATGATACTGAGTTTTCTGCAGCCCCAGGTAACCCCCGAGAACGTGTTGGTGGGCTAGATCTAACACAAGCTTGTGATAAGCCTTGGGGACCACCAACTGTTCAATAGATACAACATATCCTGATGAAACACAAATCGGGGAAACACTGACTCTGCCCCAGGTTGTTGTGGTTCACCATCTACTATTAACACATTTTCCCATAGGGTTGGGTCCTGACGTTGGGTGGTACCAAAATTATCCCAGGAGACATTGAGGTCTGCCAATTCAGGACCCGGTGGCAAGTCCTCCACGTCTCCCACCATCACACTTAGCGGGGTTGTCTCCCCCTCTTCCACCGAAGTGGCGGTCACCCCTACCGCTGGCCCTTCGGTCTCAGGTTCCCAGGGTTCTGGTCTCTCCCCTGAGCCGGGCCACTTTGTTAGGGTTACCCCTGTCTCATGGGTATCAGTCACTCTTATAGCAGGCCACAGTGCCGAGAAGCCCGGGAAGTCTCTCCCTATTATAAGTTCGTAGTGTAAATTTGGGGCAACTGCCACTTCATGAGTCCATCTGCCAGCCCCTGTGGTTAGAGACATCAGGGCGGTGGGATAGTCTTTTAAGTCTCCATGGATGCACATGACCAGTATACTGCGTTGACCGTACCAGGGGAGCCCTTACTAGGGCACCAGACTCCCTGAGTCCAGTAGAGCCTCCGCTGGAGTGTCTCCTACTTCTACCTGCCACAGATGGTTTAGAGTTTTTGGGGTACCTGCTGCA
The DNA here is from genome assembly GCF_905171765.1 of Bufo bufo. NCBI lineage: Eukaryota > Metazoa > Chordata > Amphibia > Anura > Bufonidae > Bufo > Bufo bufo. Next base: position 792,760,582 of record NC_053390.1, on the reverse strand, counting down.
CCCACTTCCTGGCATATAGCGACTGACGGTAGTGTCCATGGGTTCCACCTGATGGGGGACAGTCAGCTCTTACATGGCCCGGCTCCTGACACCGCCAGAAGACTATCAGAGCCAGGTCCGTAGAGGGTACACCCCGGGTGGGTTTGGTTGGTACAAGTTGCCGGGTCTGGGATGTAGATTTACGGGGTTTGATTGCCCCCTCCCAAAAGAACCCTCTGTAACAGTCTTAGTAGCCTCATAGCGCTCCACCAGGTCCACCATTTCTAGGGCATTGCCAGGAGACACCTGGGCCGATCCAGTGCTGGAGAGAGGGTGGCAGAGCCCTTCAGAACATATCAGCCAATAGTCTATCCAGCATAGCCGTGGGACTTAGAACATCAGGCTGTAGCCACTTTTGCATAAGGTGGAGTAAGTCATAATACTGGGTCCTCGCAGGCTCAGCCGGCTTAAACCCCCACTGATGTACCCGCTGGGCCCGGATTAACACATTCACCCCCAGTCTTGCCAAAATCTCACCCTTTACTTTTTGGTAGTCGGCCACTTGATCATCGGGCAAGTCTAAATACACCCGCTGGGAATTGGATGCCAGGAATGGAGCAACGACCTCAGCCCACTGGTCACGGGGTAGCTTTTCCCTGATGGCCACTTTCTCATACATCGCCAGGTAGGTTTCGATGTCGTTTGAGGGGGTCATTTTAGGAATCTCTGCACGGACTGCTTTCCGGTCATCGTGGACGCTCAGGGTTGCTCCTGCTGTCTGCAAAGCCATCATGTGTTGTAGCAGCAACTGGTTAGTATCCTGCTGCTGCTTATTAGCCTCGCGTTGCTGCCGGTTTGTCTCTCACTGCTGCAGATTAATCTCCATGAGGGCCTTCACAACAGCCTCCATTTTGTCGTGGGGCACTGGTTGTAATACAGCTGGTTTAATGTACGACATACTGTACAACCGTGCCTGAAAAATGGTGGAAGATGCAATTGTGGGGTTTTGCTCTGGTAGATAGGGTAAGCCGGCGCAGTACAGAGGCAAAATATAAGTTGTTAACTCAAAACGTCAGTGTATATTCACACTTGAGGCAATTGCACAAAATAGCAAGTAACTTTGCATTCTTGGTGTTAATTCACACACAATGGAAAGTTCATATAACACAAGTCACTTTGCTGGCAGTTCTGCCTCCAGTAGGCCACAGCAGGATTTAGGTGGCCTATTTCCCCAGCATGCGTCTCTCAGCCCTCCAGCACGGCACAAAGTCTCAGATCCCAAAAAACAGAGACCTCTCTGCTGAGCCCAGCTGCCTATTAAAGGACAGCCACGTGCTGCCAAAACCAGGACCAGCACTTAAACTCCGGTCCGATATTTGACCTCACCTGGCTGAAAACCAGCCCAGCCGCACATGCTGGGAGGAAAATACGTCACTTTCCAGGCACAACCACTCACTGTGTCACACCATTTTAGAAGATCTTACACGGCCATGGCTCGCCTTGCTGATGTTCAGCGGTGACACGACTTGCCCGTCGCGCTGGAACTCCACCTTGTATATGCTTGATAGGCTGCTCCAGCAGCAACGTGATGTTAACGACTACCTGTACGAACTCTGAAGCAGGACAGGTTCTGTAAGCGCTTGGTTTCTTTTCACCGCGCCAGTGGCTGCTCATGTGCGACGCATGCAGACTTTTGTGGCCATTTGATGAGATCACCAAACTGGTCAGTCGCAGCCAGGGCGCCATCAGTGACATTGTACCTTACGCCTTCTTTCTGGAGTGTGCATTGCGTCGTGTCATTGATCAAGACGTCGAGGAGCAGGAGCTGGAAGATGAGGAAGTCACAATGCTGAATGAATTTCCAGGAGGGGCGACTCCATCTGAGACAAGTCAGCAGGAGTCTGAAGAGGAGTCAGAGGAGGAGGGTGGCTGGGGGGAGGAGGAGGAGCAAGAAGAGCAGGCTTTGAGGGGGGCTTTAAACTTTTTGGGGATCCCTGGTGTTGTCCGTGTCTGGGGGGAAGAGACCGAGGACGACATTCTCCTGGGTTATGAGCAGGAGCCAGGGCGCTCCACCGCTTCCAATTTAGTGCAAAGAGGGACCCCCATATAAAAAGCATAAAGGTCAAGGACCAGTACTGGGTGGCAACGTACTTAGACCCCCGGTACAAACACAAAATGGCAGACATGTTACCAGCATCACAGAGGGCTGGCAGAATGCAGCATTTCCAGGCCTTCCTGCGAGAGATGCTGCATTCTGCTGTTGCGGGCGCTGGCAGAGGAATTTCCACCCACAGCGAAACAGGTCCGGGTACCAATCGTACCCCGCCTGCAAGAAGAGGGCGGTTTGAAGATGTGTTGGTCACTTCAGATATGAGATCATTCTTGCAGCCAACCCATCGAGAGCTGCCCTCCGGATCCAGCCTCAGGGAACGCCTAGACCGACAGGTGTCCGACTACATCGGGTTAACGGCTGATGTGGACGCTCTGAGAAGCGAGGAACCCCTGGACTACTGGGTGTGCAGGCTAGACCTGTGGCCAGAGCTGGCACAATTTTCCATGGAACTCTTGGCTTGCCCCTTGTCGAGTGTCCTGTCCGAAAGGACGTTCAGTGCAGCAGGGGGGATCGTGACCGATTAGTGCACTCGCCTAGATCACGACAGTGTGGACTACCTCACATTTCTAAAAACTAATGAGGCATGGATCTCGGAGGAATTCAACACCTGTGACGACCACATATAATTGAATTTCCTCATGCCAGCCCACACATATCTGCCACCACACAGAACAAAGAATGGTCCTTGTCTTATGTATATACAGCGGCATAAAAAAATTTACGTTAAAGTATGCATTTTTTTAATGGACTCTGCAGGATACAAAACGTGTATACATCAAACCGATTGGAAATAAAAAATTTCTAGGCTGCAGCAGGGCACATTTTTGAGAGTTTCCCTTTAAGACGCATAAAAATGGCCCATGATTAAAATACATATTTTTTGTGGGAATTTTTGCCATCGATCCCCCTCTGGTATGTCACTGTCCATGTTGTGGGACTATTTTTGCACTTCTAGTAAGTATTTGGTGGCTGCAAATATGACCTAAAGGTTTTTCAGGTTTGCCTGCCATTAAAGTAAATGGGGCCCGCCGCAAACGCGCGTTTCCAGATTTCCCGAAAATTTGATCGTGAACACGCGTTCGCGAACAGTTTCGGCCAATGTTCGTCCATCACTAATTCTGACACTGTGCTCCCACAAACCGGCAGTAAATGTACTGAGAGGACTCCTCTTTGAGTCCTCTCCATTATGTGAGTGAGCACAAGAGTCCTCTCAATGCGATTTACTGCTGGTTTGTGTGACCACAGCGTCAGACTGCAAGTGAGTATGAAGATAAAAATTACACAACTGGACTCGGGGTCACATTATAAACAGCTTACTCTAGTTTGGGTCTGTTTCGGAGCTGACAGACTCCTTTAATGGATAGAATAATCCACACTGTGGTCTTCTATCACTAGAGACCAAGATTCTAACAAGTGCAACATCTACGATTCTACATTGAATTTTTTATGCTCTTCTTGTACAAGACCAGTGCGCCCAGGCTTTGACACAATGATAGGTCCTGAAAGTCCAGCAGAAGACAATATTATTTGGTGCCACCTTTATTTTACCATTATATTGGCCATTGATTATTGTATTGTACCTTTAGTTTCAGGTTACCTGACAGATCACATTTTTTGATTGTTTAATATTTACTGGACACTTGTGAAAAATGTTGCAACCAATATACGGTTGTCATTGGCTCTTTTGGACAATATATATCAGATGTATTTTTTCTAAAAAGTAGAGAAAGTACATCATCCTCACATCCACATTTTACAGTAATATCCTCCGGCTAAGTAAAACTCGAGAGAAAAGAGTGTGAAGTACTGTTTGGGTCAAACTGTCTAATCTCATTGGTGTATATGTTGGGAAAATGTCCCATGGTCTACACCAGGGATGTTCAGCCTTTCAGCTGTTGCAAAACTACAGCTCCCAACATGCCCTAATAGCTGTAGGCTGTCCAGGCATGCTGGGAGTTGTAGTTTAGCAACAGCTGGAGGGCCACAGGTTGAGCATCCCTGGTCTACACTGATATAGCCTTATAGGTAAATCTATATAAATGCCAGAGAATGGTGGTCCTACACCTGATGGACAGGACTCATGATCCTCCTATTGCATTAGAAGCTGGGCAGTAGCAGCCAATATTTCACTGCACTTCAATTATGGAAGTTCTCATTGATAGGTGAAGATCCCAAAGATGGGTCACACCCAGATCCTAAACTTGAGGGAACTCAAAGATAAGACGTCACCAGTAGTATGAATGGTACACAGGGCTATATTACAGATTTTACATTGGGGCCCAGGACCTTCATGTTAACCCTTCGGCTTGTTTGATATGATATTATGCATGTTGGGGTACTGAACATGTATGGACCTTCATCTATTTAAACACAGTGAAGACATCAGGATGATGGAAGTGAACCATTAGGACTGGTGCTGCATGTGTGCACAATCCAACTTCACTCACAGTGCGCCCTCTATCAGCTGGAAAATGAACTACATCTACTTTACTTTGCAAGGACATCTAGGAGACAATTGAAAATAGTTTTATTACATTTTTTAAATCTATGATTTTAAAGATTACATTGAGTTTAATAAGAAAAAATCCAATAATATGTACACGTTGGAGATACATGAAGAAGACATAGTGGGTAACCTACATGCACTTCAACATGTCCGTTTATTTGATTCAACTTCTTCAGGCCTCTTTTGCTTCCAAAATCACAGGTGTATGTAGACTAATGGTGTATGATACTGAATACTTTTGTAATTGCATATAATTAAAAATGTTTTATACTGTAGCCAGTAAATAAAATGTATCTGTATCGCGCCACCTGCTGTTTGAACGTGTGCCCCCGGACTGCCACTCCGTCCCCATTGACTATAATGAGGGCGGGGCGGAGTTCCGGCGGAGGCACGGCAGCGCACGGCAAGAGGCTGCCGCAATAAATGTCGGACATGTCGTAGTTTTATTCCGGCAGCCTCTCGCCGTGCGCTGCCGTGTCTCCGCCGCAATTCTGCTCCCGCCCCCATTATAGTCAATGGGGACGGAGTGGCAGTCCGGGGGCACACGTTCACTAGCGGCAGGACGGATCCGACAGGCTGTTCACACGACGGAACAGCCTGCCGGAGGTCCGTGCCGCTAGTGTGAAAGTAGCCTTAATCATGGCTAATTTGTTACTTTAATTACACTCTATTCCCAAAAATTCTTTTAATTTTAATATTTGATTTAAAAAATGATCGATTAAAGAATTAGAAGAAGGCTCTATCTAAAACATGTTGTTCGCATATGTATTCAATCCCTGCTTTGTGGTAGATTGAAGTTTGTACAGGTGCAACACAATTTGCTAAAAGGGACGGAATTTCCTGGCAATTAGGTTACACGAGTCAGTCGTTGAAATAAGTGACACATTTTCTGGATGAAGGGAGGGAGTTAATGCAGGGAGGAAATCTGGGCCATTGTAAAAGAGTCAATCATCCAGCAGAAGGAACATTCCTAAAAAGTTGCAGATAAAGTGATAGTAAGACATCCAAAGCTTCACCTGGCACTCTAGGCACCATCTTAAGGAGGTGGAGGTGAACCATCAAGACTTTGCTTTAAAAAAAAGTCAAACCATCTAAACTCTAAGTAAACGTGCCACATCACTCTCCTGGAGCTTCATATCTCTGAATCTGGTGCCTAAGACTTTAAAAGTAATCTGTCCCCAGGACCTTGGACTATTACCTGCAGTAATAAATAAGTAGCACTTCAGAGGATGGGTCCAGAAGTTTTTCTTTTTCTTATTGCCCCTCATTCCCCCGTCGTCAGCGTTTAAAATACATTGTCGGGACTACTGTTACTGTGCACAGGAGTCCTCTCCAATATGTTAGCACAGCGCAGCAGTCCCGACTGTGTAGTTCAGCGCAGCTGAGTGCACACATGGGCTCCTTATGTGCAGTACCACTCATGTATTACTGCTGATAATAGTCCAGAATCGTGGTGACAGTTTCCTTTTAAAGGTTCTTCAGTTGAACCATATAAGGAGCGTTCTTATCATATGGCAGCGTGGTAAGCAAGGAACAATGAAAGAATCTTGCAAAAGCTTCAGGACAATAAAAAATGGTGACGTGACCTAGTCAACCATTTTCATCAGTCTAGTGTTACATCACCGTCTAGTGTATAGTTTCCACAGTAGATCTGAAAGGGCTGGTACTAGGAGCCGGACCACTGCAAAGAGGTTGTTCTGGGTAGAAAAGCCCTTTAGTTAGCTTTCCCAGGCATTCGTGACATATTCAGAGGCATATAGTGCATACAGTCATGTGAGAGCCAAGTCCAGTCCATGTTATAGGAAGTTAACCAGCTCTGGCTATAATATAATAATATAATACCTGACCATTCACTGCAACTCAGCAATCACTTTTGATTGAGTTGAGGAAAACATCATAACTATATTCTATTACATCTGCAGCTTGTGCCTGCTGCTGCCCTGCTATTTTCAGGTGAGCATGGGCTCCGTGTCTCCTCATTAAACTCCACCTTGGCTCTGTGTGCTGCTGATAGGCTGTTTCCAATTTGCTAATCAGCTTCTGCTATATGCCATGCTGTTTTGTCTCATCCCTTGCCTGAGCAATAAGATTTCTAACTTGCTATATCCTTGCTGAGGTGTTTGTTCCTGTTGTCTGCCCATGTAATGACCTCTGCCTGTTTACAAGATTCTGACCCTTTGCTGCCTGACTCCACCTGTGCCTATTTACCATAGCGACCTTCTGCTTTCAGTCCTGACCTCAGACCTGTTTCACGAATCTGCAGAAATTCCGCTGCCCTGACCTCTGCCTGTTACTGACTATGTGTTTTGCCTTAACCCTGGGTGCTCTGCAACAGTGTCTGTGACTCCCATGGGTGAGCTGTCAACCACACTGGGACTACTCCAAGAGGTAGTGTCCTGATGAGTCCCGTGCAGCAAAGTATTAAAGGATGAATACCAAGGATCTGCCAGGGTAACACCCTTAGGTTTAGCTAAAAGTCACAGCAATTGGTTGATATAGTGGTTTCACATGTACTGATAATACCATAGTGCTTTGCCTCTCTAGACACCAAGTTACTTTTTTTGGGGTTGTCTCTCCCATGATCTGGCCTGTCCATGTTTTCCAGCAGTGCTGTGGCTTGTGGACTCCTGGGCTCCTTTAAGCTCTGCTTGCTGACAGCTGCTTTGCTATGCAGCTGGTTCTGACACTGTTGATGGTACTGAGCAGTGGAACCTCAAGGTGGTAACTTCTCATCTCGTGTTTCTGGTTCTCTCCTTTGGCTTCTCTGGTGTTTCAGCTACAGTATGGCTAAAGACTTCGTCTTTGCACAAATGTGCACATACTAGACCGGTATTCCCTGCCCACTTTTGTTTGGGCTGAATCTCCCTCTCTGTCCTGACAATTTTGTGCCCGATGCTAGAGTTAGATGTTACAGTAGCGTCTCTATGTGTTACAAAAAATTTAAGATTCTTCGACCACAGGAGAATTATCAAAAAATAGTCCACATTAGCAATTCATTGACTGAAGAACAACAAAATGTCATACGATGACCCATGTAGCCTTATTCCATTAGAAGAAGTCACAAAATCGCTGTCTTCACATGGTAATAAAAAGTATGGATATCCGAATAAATGTTTGAAATTTTAGGATAGGCTTTAGTGGAGAAGTTGCCCCCACTGGATAACCGATTGCCATGTATCCTATTAAGGCATATAGATCTTAAGGAGCTGGGTCCTCACTTGGGACCTCCCTTGATTAACCACAGTGTAGAGCAAAGAATGGCTTCTTCTCTAGATAGCTCATGAAGATCTTGTATTACATGGTCACTTGTTAAAGGTCCTGAGGTGATCATCTTACTGTCAAATAGACTGAGACAAAGTTGTCTAGCTAGTAGGATCTACTTTAAATTTCTGTTGACAGCAAAAATGTAGTCCAATTTGGACAACATATTTTTATATGTTCCATCACAGTATATGGACATTATGAAGGTAGATCCAACACTAGGGACCCCCGTCCCTTCTTAAATACAGTAGATCACAGTAGAGAGCCATTGCAAAGAATAACTCTAGCTCTGGACAACTCATCATAGTCTTGAATAGCATGGTTACCCCCTTCAGCTCATTGGGGTTTAGAGAATAGGACCTACCGTATTTTTTGCCCTATAAGATGCATCTGCTCATAAGGCGCACCTAGGTTTTAGAGGAGAAAATAAGAAAAAAAATATTTAGAACTAGACCTCCAATCAGACCACCAATGTTAATCAGACCTCAGCTTAGAGCCCCAATCAAACCTCTAATCAGACCCCCAATCAGACCTGAGATCAAACCCCCAGTGTGAAAAAACCCCCCTATTCACACCTCAGATAAGACCCCCAATGTGAAAGAGCCTCAATCAGACCACAGATCAGAGCCCCGGTGTGAATAAGACCCCCCATTTAGACCTTAGATCAGACTCCCAATGTGAATGACCCCCATTCAGACCTCAGTTCTGACCCCCATGCTCAGAGCAAACAAACAAAAATCAACTTACCTCTCATACTTCGGCTGCCGCCGCTCCTAACATCCAGCACTCTTTCTGCCGCACTGTGCTGTGACCCAGCGCCTAACAGCGTGAGGTCACAGAACTCATCAATGTCCTCACACTGTGCGCAGGTCACAGCACAGCGTGAGGATCCTACAGGAGAAGACCAGGGAGAGGTGAGTACAGATCCAGCACAGGGAGAGCTGTATTTATGGTTTTCCAGTCCCTCTGTACTAATGAGTGCTTCCATAATCGAAGCGCTCATTAGTGTTCACCTTATAAGACGTACTGAGATTTTCCCCCACTTTAGGAGGGGGGACATCTTATTGGGTGAAAAATACGGTAGATTGTTCAGCTGATAGTCGAGATGATTTAAATCTGAGATGGGGTTGTCCTTGTGTTTTGTAGTAAAATACTTAATGACATGCTGTCAGTCTAGATCGGGTGAAAAAGTACTGGTCCTGGAATGACTAGGCAGAATGGTGTGCCTCAAAACAATACAGTCAACAGAATGACATCATCAGAAAAAAATCAACATCTGCTCAGGGAGGACATAACCTGAGAGCCCAAATCTTCAAATCTTTCCACACGTCCTCAGTGCCGGAGGCTACATACACACATCATAAATTCCTGTCCGACAGTTAAGCCATCAACTATGATTGGGAATAAAGTGGAAAATTGCACTGAGAATTTTCTGGATGGATAACGGTCTATTGTTATGTATACAGCCGGTTGTATATTATCCCATCACAGCTTCCAAGATGTGAAGACTGTCTCCAGCCACCCTTAGACATGATACAGTCCTATCCTGAATATGCCTATATTCCCCCTTCTTCATGCAAAGTTATGTCATTATATGGCCAGGCCTGCTTCATGCTTCAACATTAATTACAAACCCACGTCATGTAGAAGGAGTACTGTAAACTGACGGATGATGGCTGGGCGAAGCTGAGAAGATAGCACAGAAAGGACATGTTTACTAACAAGTTAACTTAACACTGTAGAGCAGTTTTTAATTGGTACCATGAATTGTCCATCTTGATCTATTGTATTTCTCTCAGGTCAGTGCCTCCCACAAAATCATCACACTCATCTCCAGCTGCTCTATTAATTCTACTTGTATTGTAATCAACATTCAGTATGGCTTCTACATTGTAGCAGCTCTTATCTTGAGAACTATTTTCTTTCTCCTCTACAAAATGTGTCAGACATCTTAAAGAGGTTGTTAACCCAGTACAACCATCGTCTATGTACCCCATTAGGGTTTATGGATATCATAAACGGGGTTGACACTTATAAAAGGCAGCTGACACTGAGTGACCATGTATTGCATGGTTACTCATGAACTTCTGCCTATTATTTCACTACCAGCAGATGGGGATGGGTTTAGGGTGTGTAACACAGTGTCGGGTAAAGTACTGGAGGGGGTGTATATCCCACCCATACTGCTCAGATGGGTGATGTAAAAGAATCCAGGAAAGTTGGGTGGTTTCAGCAAAGTGTAGTTAGCTGAGACATTTTTGGTTTAAAGTATTTCATGGGCCTGGATTTTTATGGAATGGTGGGTAGATTGGTAGAGGTACCTGCTATTCCCTCCCCACTCCAGTAAGGCATTTTCCCCTAGCCTGAGATTAACCCAGGTGTAGCTGCTGGGCTTATTGCTGTGGGAATAAAGACAGGGCTGGGAGCCTCGTTCGTGGAGGTGCCTGGAAGCTGCATAACCTATAGTGGCTGTGCAAAGACTGATCCTACCTGTGTTGGATTTGAAGTATCTAGGGGAGGTAACCTGACGTATAGTTAGTGCCCAGATGGGCAAGTTGAAATGCTTTTTTACCCATTACTGATCCTGAATAAAGTTCATAAAAGTTATAATAAATAAGTTATATGTACCCCAAAATGGTGTCGCTAACAAATACAATTTGCCCCACAAAAAACAAGGCCTCACACAGCCACATTGATGCTAAAATTGAAAAAATTACAGCCATTGAAAAAAAAATCTACAGTTTTCAAATCAGCACCTGGATCTGAATACTTTTGTAATTGCATGTAATAAAAAATTTAGCATAGCCAGTTATTCAATAAAATGTATCTGTATAGCACCACCTGCTGTTTGTTATTTTTCTTATTTCTCTGTCCACCTCGCTGAGGTGGAAGCATATGCTCATTTTCATCCTTCAAATGTCTCTTAAAGGGGTTGTCCGGGTTGTCCGGGTTCAGAATTTCATGCTCCGATGCTCTCCTTTGCCCTGCGCTAGATCGCGCAGGGCAAGGGCTCTTTTGTTTAGGGGGGCTGCCTGGGTGAAAGTGGAGGTATGTCCGGGTTCAGCTCTGAACCCGGACAACCCCTTTAAGCTGTAATAAGGAGAGAGCTATCAGATATTGATGGTCCATCCTGAGGATAGGCTATCAATATTAAAATCCTGGAATACCCCTTTAGGGAAAAAAAAATCGAGATTGTTTGTAGCAAACTCGCTCAGCCCTACTCTACTCGGCTTTCAATTGTGACACGTAATAAAGTTACACAACCAATTGGTCACTTGTGTATCACCATAATTGGCTCAGCCATAAAACGCGAATCTCAGGAATGTGTTGTACAGCACTTCATGACCTGCAGTCAAATCCCCACCGAGCAGAACACAAGTGGAAGTGATAGAAGCACGAGTCACAAGAAAAACACCCTGATCCTGCACGATAATGAAGTGCATCAGAAGATCAAGCCAATGTATGAATTGCTCTTTATCCCTGGACCTGGCTCCTCTTCTGTAGACCTGCTTGAGTTTCCTGATCACTTCTGCAGAAAAATAAGTTGTCACAAATCATTTGGTGGATGTGCAACGTACAGTAGTCGCTGTTTCAGAGTCCACTTTTTTTCTGAAAATTTAACTTGTTATGGACTAGTAAGATTCGTATGGGTCCATGACGAATATACATTGGAAGATGCAAACAGATGTAAGATTGAAAGATTATTCCACTCCAGGAACTCAAAGGTGATCAGACCCTTGACATAATGGGGTGTAGTTATGAACAATAATGTAGAAAATCCCTATATGCTGCTGCAAAAGATGCAAAATTTATCAAGGTGGTGCAAGCTACTAGTCAAATAGGCCACCAGGATCGGCCATTATAGAAGATAAAGGATATTCACTCAGTGCTAGTGTTGGGGGATTGTAACTAGAGATGAGCGAATAAAAAGAAAAAAATGAGTTGCCAAATTTTTGAGGAAATTTTGCTTCGATACGAATAAATTTGCAGCGAATTACGTTTAAAAACGGCTATTTCCTGGCTGCAGAGAGCCTTTATAGTGGTGTAGAACACTGTGCCTTGCAGTAACACGAATAGGGAGTCTGCTTTGGTAGTGAAATAATAATGTGAGTCCGTATGACATGTACATGATAGGCGTCGCTCTTAGAATCACTACACACTTCACTTATTTGGGCAGTCACGGGGCCAAAACTGACCAAATAACTCAAGTGTGAACTCAGCCTTACAGGTCGATGTTGGCGCCAAGAAGAAGGGCACTCCTTTTACACCGTCGTCAGCTGATTCCACATAGATGTCTACAGAACCTGTTCTATTAAACGCTTATACAAGTAGAGCCCCCCTGACAGAGGGGAGAGGGTGTCAGCAGTAAGTTTGTGTTGATGTCACTGATTATTTTGCCCTTCCTCTGATCCGTCAGAACAATAACCAACAAAAAACGGATCCTGTCTGTGGAGCATCTGCCTTCACTTGGTCAGCATTTGCTCAATAATCCATCAGTATTGCTAATGCCAAAAAAACAGGAGTGGATTTAAAACACAGATGACACGTAAATGGAATATTTGCATGTCTGCTGTGTTTTGTACCCACTCCTGCTTTTGGCTATCAAATCATGATGGGACCATACAGGTGTTACAGCTGCTACACAGACAGGATCCATTGTACGTCTCATTTTTCCTTCCTTCTGACAGATCAGAAAAAAGGTCAAAAAATGGTGATGTCAGCCAGGCCGAAAGGCAAAATAGTGGACCAGTCATGGTGGGAACAGCATGAGAAATAGTGGACCAGAGGGTGGGAACAGCATGAGAAGTCCACAGAGTGGACCTATGACATAGTGGTGAGGTGGAAGCAGCATGAGGAGACCACAGAGTGGCCCAATGACAGAGTCTGGAGGTGGAAGCAGTATGAGGAGGCCACCGAGTGGCACAATGACAGAGTCCTGAGGTGGCAGCAATATGAGGAGGCCACCGAGTGGCACAATGACAGAGTGTGGAGGTGGCAGCAGCAGCATCAGGAGGATTCCACAGAGTGGCAAGGTGACATAGTATGGAGTCTGGAGGTGGCAACAGTATGAGGAGGCCTCCGAGTGGCACAATGACAGAGTGTGGAGGTGGCGGCAGTATGAGCATACCACAGAGTGGCCCAATGACAGAGTGTGGAGGTGGTAGCAGCATCAGGAGGATGCCACAGAGTGCCAAGATGGCATAGTGTGGAGATGGCAGCAGCAGCATCAGGAGACCACAAAGTGACACGGTGACAGAGTAGGGTGGTGGGTGGCAATACCAGTACCCGCTGACGAAGGTGGGTGAAAAAAGGAGCCCTTGTCATCAGCTGTGTGGCATCTGGCAGGTGGCAGCATCAGAGTAGTAGCTGAGGCAGGTAGCCTGAAGAAACCGGTCTCTTTTTTCAAGGTTTGGGTGAGGCGGCATGGATGATCTAATCAGATGCATCAGGAATTGGTGGTTGGAAATCCTGGCTGATCCACTCCTTATTCATCTTGACAAAGCTCAGTCTCTCTACATTTTGGGTGGACAGGCAAGTTCTTTTCGGGATATCTATGGCCCCCGCCGCACTAAACACCCGCTCTGATGCCACACTACTGGCCGGGCAGGACAGCTTTTCCAGGGCAAACTCCACTAGTTGCGCGCACAAATCCAGTTTGGCTGCCCAGTAGTCCAGCGGATCTTCAATGTGGGTTGGCAGGGTGCTGTCCAAGTATGTCACCACCTGCTGGTTCAGGTCCTGCCCCAGGTCTACCTGCTGCTGCTGGTGAGTAGTTTCTTTACTATGTGGATGAAGAAAGCTACTGATTAGCGACTGAAGACTCAGGCTGCTGCTGATGGAGCTGGTACTGCTCCTGCCACCCCTCCCCAGCAGCTATGGCAGTGGAACGTGAGCGCAGAGGGCCACGTCCTAAAAGGTCCAGAGCTAACGGCAGGTGTCACGCATGATCTGCTAATGGCTGACATCGAAGTTACACAGGGGAGTACTCCTGTCCGCTGGCATCATCAAGAAATCGCTGATGGCCTTTCTCTGTTAGTTTCTAGTCAGTCCATCATATAGAGGATGGAATTCCAATGGGTGGAAACATTGCATATCAGCCTATGTTGAGGGACCCCGTTCTGCTGCTGCAGCTCAAGGAGGGTGTGCTTTGCGGTGTACGAGTGGCTGAAGTGCATGCAAAGTTTCCTGGCCATTTTTAGGATGTCTTGCAGATGGGTGGAAGACTTCAGGAACCGCTTGACAACCATATGGAACACGTGTGCAGGGCGAATGGCTCAGCGCTCCTTGACACAGCGCCGACACAATGTTCTTCCTGTTGTCGGTCACCATGGTTCCGATTTTCAGTTGTCGTGGAGAAAGCCAGGATTCGATCACTTGCTGAAGGACATGGAGCAGTTCCTCCCCTGTGTGACTCAGTTCGCCCAGGCAAATGAGGTGCAGAACAGCGTGACACCGCCGTGCCCTGCACATGTGGTATGCTGGAGGGGCACTGTGACTTGTCCCTGCAGTGGAGGCTGAGGACATGTTGGAGGATGAGGAGGCAGAGGCGGACATTGTCGCTGGACCAACGCCGTGAGAACGTGGAGGCGAAAGCTGCGTCACTGGGCCAAGTTGCTGGTGTGGCCGTGCAGGAACCACATTCACCCAGTGGGCCATAAAGAACATATATTGTCCTTGACCATAGTTACAGCTCCACACTTCGGCACTGCCGTGCACTTTGGTAGACACCGACAGGCACAAGGACTGGCCCACCTTCTGTTCTACATGTGTGTGCAGGGCTGGTACTGCCTTTTTGGCAAAGAAATGACAGCTTGGGACTCTCCACCTCGGCTCGGCACAAGCCATCAGTTCTCTCAAAGGTGTCAATATTAGAATTTGTGATATTTCGCTGATATTTGGGTGAATATTCGCCATATGTTCGCGAATTCGAGAATTCGTTATCTCCAGTCATTATTTTCTTGGTCGGCAACTGAAAAATTCACAATAAAAATTAGCATTACGAAAATTCGCAATCAACACTAGATATTGCAGCCTTCTCATTGGCCCACAAGCTAGAAGGAGGGAGGGATCATGTGTACTGATTTTAAAAAATCTCGAATATTCGAAATTACGAATATATTTCACTATATTCTAAATATTAGCGAATTCTCGAAATGCCGATATTCGCGATATAAATTAGCAATTCGAATATTCGTGATCAACACTAGTGCAGAGTCCACCAATTGGAAAGGGAGGGACTGCAGCACCAGCAACTTGGACAGGAGCACGCTTAGCTTCTGCGCCGTTGGATGAGTGCACGCATACTGCTGTCTCTTGGCAATCGCTTTGGTGATCGATTGCTGATGGAATGACTGACGAGGAGAAGCAGGAGCATCAGGACCAGCGGATGATGGGAATGACAAACAGCTCCCTTCAGCTGAGGTGGTGGAGCCTTGACTGCCCGAAATCGGGTGCGGCGTGCCACTGGGTGATGCAGCGGTTGCTCCGACAGGCTGGACCACCACCATGGGCATCACTAGGTTAAAACATTCGGGGCCTGGGCCCCAGATGTTTTGTCTCAGGCCCTGAATGTACTGCCTTCTAATGAAAAAAAGCGTGACTACTAAGCAGGGACGCACTGCAGGAGCGTGATCTGTGCTAGAGGCAGAGCTCAGTGGTGGAGAAGGACCTTCGATGATGTCACTGTCATGTGATAAGTGTGGGAGGGGGTGGAGCTAAGCTGTGAAAAGTGGAGAAGACCCTGACTGTGATGGTTTCTCAGACTGAGGAGAGGTAAGTGAAGGCATGGATACAGTGTGAGAGCCAGAGGAATGCTGGGAGTTGTAGTTCTGCTCTCTCACACCACCTTCCTGCTTAGTTGAGAGAGTGATGTTCTTTACAAGGGGCTGTATATAGAAGGGGCTGAAGGGAGGGGGGGTGATGTTATTTACATGGGACTGTATATTGAAGGGGCTGAAGGGAGGGGAGTGATATTATTTACATGGGACTGTATATTGAAAGGGCTGAAGGGAGGATGGGGTGATGTTATTTACATGGGACTGAATAATGAAGGGGCTGAAGGGAGGGGAGTGATATTATTTACATGGGACTGTATGTTGGAGGGGCTGAAGGGCGGGGAGTGATGTTATCTACATGGGACTGTATCTTGAAGGAGAGTGATGTTATTTAGGTCATGTGACAGCAGTTTAAGTAGCGTCCATATATAACCAATTATAACCAATTGCAGTCTTTGTGGCTGTTCACATGGCTGTTTTATTTTTTTTTATTTTTTTAAAGGTCTAGTAAATAGCGGCCAACAAAAAATAGGACATGTCCTATTTTTGGCCGGGAAATCAATGGGGCCATTTTTAACAGCCGTCTAGACAGGAGCGTGCCCGTTTAACAGCTGATAAAAACAGGTACAGTGGGGATAAATGATATTTCATGAGTTAAAATTATTCTAAAAATACTCACCTCATCCAAAGCACAGAGACACAGACTCCTCATTGGATGCAGAAGGACCTGCGCTCCCAGCGTGATCGCATCGTGTCCTGGTGCATTCAGTGAGGAGCGAGCAGTAAAAAAAAAATGCTGTGGGCCATATTATTAATGCTGGCGGCCACTATGAGGGACATTATTTACAATTGGGGCCATTATGGGAGGCTGGGATAAGCCAATGGAATTCATCCATTTTTTACAGTGCATCTGCTTCTAAACACCTATTTTTATTTTTTTACATTCGTGTGCATGTAGCCTTACATGGAACTGTATGATGGAGGCGGTTTGTGAGGGAGTGATGTTTCTTACATGGGACTGTGTGTTGGATGAGGCTGAAGGGAGGGAATGATGTTTTGTACATGGGACTGTATGTTGGAGGGGCTGAAGACAGTGGATTGATGCTAGTTACATGGGACTGTATGTTGGAGGAGGCAGAAGATATGGTGTGATGTTATTTACATGGGACTATATGGTGGAGGGAGGGAAATTATGTTATTGGGTCTGTATGTTGGAATATCGGGGGCATTATAATTTCGGAGGGCACTACAGGAAGGATTATAACTATAGGGGCACTGCAGGGGGGCATTATAAATACAAGGACATTACTGCTACAGGGGGCTCTATAAGAGTGTTTATACATTGGGACTGTAGAGAGCTTTATTACCACTGGGGAACAATAGGGGGGCCTTATTTCTGTGGGGCTGTGTGAGGGTATTATTAATACTGGAGGGCTCTTCTACTAATGGAGGCACTCTTGGGGAGCATTATCACAATTAGGGGCACTGTAGGGGGCAGTATTACTAATGGGGGCATTCTGGAAGGGAATTACTATTGGTGAGACTTAGAGGAGCACTATTACTACAGGGGGACTATTTGTATGGCAGTAATTTTTCTTTCAGGGTTGTATTTGGGGGTATTGGGGGGCACAGCGAGCAGCAGGAGAACACTGTTGGGACTCCAGGTTGTTGGGGGTGATGATAGAAATGTGAGGAAGCTAAGATGTCCGTGTGTCACACTCTGCAGAGACAAGGGCTGGCTGAGAGAAGTTGTCCTGACCTAATGTAGAAGATGATGACAGAGAAGATCAGTAGAGACGCCACTTGGGAGGCTCTGGATGTGAGAGGTATGTGCTGCTGTATACTCCTGTATATTTGATAGTGTCTATGCAGCAAGTAAAATGTATTTAGTGCTAGTGCGGGCAGGGGGCGTTGACTAGGGCCATATGCATTGGGGCTTGGGCCCTGGATCTTTTGAGACCACCACATCGGAGCCACAGTTCTCCCAGGCCACTTTATGGTGACGCTGCATATGTTGACGCATGCTTCACCTTCTGCCCACATATTCTATATATGGCCATGTTGACCTCCTCTGGTGGCTTCACAAAAAACTGCCACACCGCCGAGTAGCTGATTTTACCCTCAACACTATGCACTGGCTAAACTGCTACCGCCGCTGCTTCCGTAAACCCCTGCACCACTCCTTTCCGGGCAGGTAGGCTGCTGCAAAGCGGGTGGTCTACCCCGTGCCCGTTTAGCTTCCGACCTCCCACTGCTGCCACCTGCCGCCTCACGGGCAAGCTGCTACCCTCTTCTCCTAATGATGACAATGCCCTTTCCTAACCCGGCTCCCAATTGCGATTGGCTTCATCATCATCGAGTACTGTCTGCACGTCACTGATGTCCTCCTCAACGGTCTCTGGGTCAGGAGCCTGACCGGTCGCAACACCACCTCCCACACCCCTCTATCCTAATAACTACTTGCCCGCCTAGAGGAGGAAGCGTCTCCTTCAGATCTTGGCCGGGCAATAGCTGCAGACCGCCCTCTAGTAGTTCTTCCTCAATGAAAAGTGCAGCTGAGCCTACAGTATATAATACTTCTCACGGTGAGGGAACAGAAAAGGACAGAGGCAGGTTGAGGACAGGTGAGAGCACAGGGCCTGCTCCCAGGCCATGCCAACTAAAGGTTGTGTCTGACGAACCCACCGACTGTTGGCTGGGGGTGTCTGATGCCACTTGGGATGAAGTGGATGACCGAGTTAACCAATCAAGAACCGCTGGGTTGCTGGTCAAGACACGACCGCTAGATGACACTGGGAGCTCAGGCATTTCGCTGCTACTCCTGCTGCCACGCCCCCTTACTCTGCTGCGACCTCTGCCTGCGCCAGAAACATTTACGCCTCTGCCACTCCTCTGTGCATGGCCTGGCACTTCTCTGTCGGACATACTTTTAGCTGAACTAAATAAATTAAAAGCAAAATAAAACACCCCTAAAAGCGACAACTATATTTTTCTTTTTGTACTGAAATAGGCCACTAAACGCTTATACCACAAACAACTGCAACAGTGAAGTGCGTATATATTTTTCTTTTTGTACTGAAATAGGCCACTAAACGCTTATACCACAAACAACTGCAACAGTGAAGTGCGTATATATTTTTCTTTCTGGACTGAAATAGGCCACTAAATGCTTTCTCCACAAATAACTGCAACAGTGAAGTGCGTATATATTTTTTTTTTAGTGCTGAAATACTTCACTAAACGCTTTTACCCCAATTAACTGCAACAGTGAGGTGAGTATATATTTTTCTTTCTGTACTGAAATAGACCACTAAACACTTTCAACACATTTAATTTCAGAAGTTAACGGAGAATATATTTTTCTTTTTGTACTGAAATAGGCTACTAAACGCTTTTACCACAAATAGCTGCACCAGTGAAGTGCGTATATATTTTTCTTTCTGTACTGAAATAGGCCACTAAATGCTTTTGCCACAAATAACTGCAACAGTGAAGTGCGTATATATTTTTCTTTCTGTACTGAAATAGGCCACTAAACGCTTTCAACACATATAACTGCAGAAGTAAACTGAGAATATATTTTTCTTTCTGTACTGAAATAGGCCACTAAATGCTTTCGCCACAAATAACTGCAACAGTGAGGTGCGTATATATATTTTTCTTTTAGTACTGAAATACGTCACTAAACGCTTTTACCACAAATAACTGCAATAGTGAACTGCGTATATATTTTTCTTTTTACACTAAAATACCCCAGTAAACGCTTTCACCGCAAATAACTGCAACAGTGAACTGCGTATATATTTTTCTTTTGTACTGAAATACACCACTAGACGCTTTCACCACATATAACTGCAGAAGTGAACTGCGTATATACTTTTCTTTCAGTACTGAAATACGTCATTAAGCGCTTTTACCACAAATAACTGCAACAGTGAGGTGCGCATATATATTTTTCTTTCTGTACCGAAATAGGCCACTAAATGCTTTCAACACATATAACTGCAGAAGCGAACTGAGAATATATTTTTCTTTTTGTACTGAAACGCTTTTACCACAAATAACTGCAACAGTGAAGTGGGTATATATTTTTCTTTCTATATTGAAATAGGCCACTAAACACTTTCAACACATATAACTGCAGAAGTGAACTGAGAATATATTTGTCTTTTTGTACTGAAATAGGCCACTAAACGCTTATACGACAAATAACTGCAACATTGAAGTGCGTATATATTTTTCTTTCTGTACTGAAATAAGCCACAAATAACTGCAACAGTGAGGTGCGTATATATTTTTGAGTACTGAAATACGTCACTAAACGCTTTTACCACAAATAACTGCAACAGTGAACTGCGTATATATTTTTCTTTTTGTACTGAAGTACACCACTAGATGCTTTCACCACATATAACTGCAGAAGTGAACTGCGTATATATTTTTCTTTTTCCACGGATATAAGCCACTAAAGGCTTTTCAACATGGCACTTGCAGCCTAAGAACAAATTGCTGGAATGACAGAGCTGAATAGTGGCTATTTGGATCCCCAAATAATCTTTCTCTGCACTTGTAAATCGCTTTTCTAGCACTGTCCCTAGCGCCTTCTGACGTCTCTCCCTGCACTAAGAAGCTGTGCAGTGGCCAGACGAAGCACAATTTAGTGCGAAACGGCCATTGCTGCTTATCCTTGCTGTGAACACTGCAACTATATGCTCCTGCCCTGATGTTTTAATTGGACGGAAAAAGGACTATTTATACCAGCATTGGTGGGTGCCGCCCTTTCTCTACTCTCCACTTTTTATTGTTATTGCCACTTACTCCGGGCTGAGCACCACATACACGTGCTGGGAAAAGGGACAGGGGTTAGAGGACCCAGTGCATCAACATATGACACACGGCAGTGCAACCTGCTTTTGTTTCTTTACACTACTACGGTAGAATGATTTCTCCCCATCCTTTCCCTGCACTGAGGTTTTTCCAATAGCTGTCCCTAGTGCCTTCTCATGTCTGTCCCTGCACTCAGAACACTGGAAAATGTATGACTCTAAGATGACTGCCGTATTTATAGGGCTGTGACATCACATGGTTCGCTTTCTGCTGATTGGCTACATGCAGGCATGTCAATCTGGGTGATCCCCCCTTGCCAGAGTTCCTTGCCCCATGTCCTCATCCTCACACATGTAGCCGCCATTTTAGGAAAAATAGCATTTCGTTACCACGCGAGGAAATTCGCATTCGTTGCAAATCGAATTTTGCCTGAAATTCGGATCAAATTCCACTTCATCTGATTCGATTCGCTCATCTCTAATTGTGACCTGTGCATCCACACAAGGTTCAACAGTTGCCACCAGTCTCGGACTGGCCCACCAGAGCACCAGAGGATCCCCCGGTGGGCCCCAGCTCTGACAATAATGGACCCCTAGTAAAATAGGGCTTTTAAGGTATATACACAGAGAGTGGGCCCTCAGAATCATTTCCAATGGTGGGCCCAAGGGACTTGAGTCCGACACTGGTCGCCACCACTGAAGGTCTGATACTGTCCCACCACGAATGATAATATTATATAACTTTATTTTATATGACTTTATTTATGGATTTGCTATTTAGTCACCGTATGTTGGTGTTATTTGACTTATATGACTTGTATCTGGCATTTTAGCAGTTTTCACCTCTGTAGGCTTCATTTATACATCTCAGTTGTCTCTGAGCTGTAATGATGTCTGCCCATAGAATAGATATGGAGAAAGGAGATTCTGGTCCTTTACTCCCACTCATTCAGATGCACCATATAGGACATTATAGAGAAGTACTGAACTGAATAGATGTGAACAAAGCACTTGGGGTGAGATATAACAACTACTTACAACAGATTAGGCCTCATGCACATGGCAATTGCTTGGCCGTTCAATGCATTGGGGACCGCAATTTGTGGTCCCCAATGCACAGGCAACATCCATGCGAATTCCGTAGATAGATCCAGACCTATTCAACTTGAAAGGGTCCGTGATCCGTCCACACCACAAAAACGTAGTGTATTAACTACTTTTTTGCGGTGCGGAGGCACAGACAGAAACCCCTTGGAAGCACTCTGTTCCGCACCAGCCCTTCCAGATTGCGGACCCATTAAAGTGAATGGGTCCGCATCTGTGATGCGAGGTGCACACCGCCGGTGCCCGTGTATTGCGGACGCGCTGTTTGAGGGCAACGGCTGTGTGCATGAGCCCTTAATCTGCTGAATCATCTCTGTCTCTCTCTCTGTCTGCTTGTTTCTCTCTGCACTTCTTTCTATGTAATCTGATTCTTCAGTGAGCAGGCTTATTGTCTTGGATTTAGCACCTTTCCCATTGGAAATAATTTTCTTTTTTTCATCTTTAATTTTTTACTCCCAAGGTTCCCAAAGCCATGACTTTTTCATTTTTTGCTCTCATACCCAAATGAGGGCTTTTTTTTTCTGCAGGACAAGTTGTACTTTATAATGGCATCATTTGAGGTTCCATACACTGTATTGGGAGGTTGGAGAACAATATTATGAGGCAGAAATAGAAGAAATGCAACTGTGCCATTGTTTCATGGGTTTAGTTTGGACAGCGTTCAGCATATAATAAAAATAATGTTATCTTTATTCTGTTGTTCGGTATGATTACACCTATATCAAGTTTATATTTTTTGGTTACTTTTTTTAATACTTAAAAAAAAATAAAAAAAATGTATACAGTATTTCAGTCTACAGATCTGTTTAATGGCTCATTTTCAGCAGAGTGACCTGTAGTGACTGCAGAGTGACTTGATCATGCGATCATCAGATTATACCCAGTGGCGTACATAGAGAAGTAAGGGCCCTATAGCAAGGATCAACTAGGCCTCCCAATCAGGACTGAAGGGTTTCCTCCTAAACTTCTTTCAATGACCCTTGGGCAATTTTTTTCTGCTGCCTCATTTTCTAAATGTTGTTCCTTTAGACGGTAGAGTCCTGACCAAGTTTTCATCCCCAGTAGAAGAGGGGATGATCCCAACTGGGTGCCCTCTTGCCTTGGGCCCCATAGCAGTCTTATGGTCTGCCACTGTGGTAGTTATGCCCCTGCTTATAACATAGACTGCCATTGCAGTCTATGGGAAAAATTGCTGTGTTCCTATTGAGCCCTGTCTGAGCCAAGTCTCAACAGGAACTTAAAGGGGTTGTCTGGTTGCCGATATTGATGACCTATCCTCAGGATAGATCTCGTCATTGTTTTCTCTTCACTGTTTACCTGCTCGCCATAGACACTGCAGTGAAAGCAGATGTAATTACAACTCCTATGTCCCATTCACTTGAAAAGGACAGCGATGTGTAACTATAACTAATCCTTCCCATTTGAGTGGCTGTTGACAGCGAGCAAATAAACAGTGAAGAGAGTGCTGCTAAACAGCTGATAGGCTGAGGATAGGTCATCAATATCGGAAATTGGACAACCCCTTTAGCTATGGCAGGCCTGGGAGCCTTCACAAGGCCTTCAGCTGCTAAACAGCTCCAGTGATCTTGTCACAGGGGGGACCGTTTAGACACCTGGAGCAGCCTATTCCTGGTAAATGTTCCCTCAGAAGCTGTGGTCACAATTGACCCTAAAGGGCATCAGCCAATGTAAGGCAAACCCTGTCTATACATCTGAGTTAATGGAGTCTTGGCATAATATAGAACAGTACAGATGTCACATGGTCAGCAGGAACCTTCTATCAGTACTGGTAACATCTGCATTTCCATATGATGTGCATAAGCTAACAATACTCTAGATGCCATCACAATGTAGAGCTCCAGTCCAGATGCTTTCTTCTGCATCTGTAGATCAGGTCAGATATGATTGTGGCCACAAAGTCACCAGGTCCTAGGAATTGTGTGTAGTACTAGAGATAGAGACTGCTATGTCATCAGATATGGATGCCCCCCGGGTCAATATTGGCTAGCACAGTGTATATGGAAGGTTAAAAAGGCTGAATTAACAAGAAGATATGAGAAGTCAATAAACACCACTCAATCACCAGAAACTGGGCTCTGTCTAGTTTATGTACAGCCAGAAGGATAATGCAACTCATGGACGCTCACGAGCCTGAAAATACAGTAAAATGTCCAATGAGCAAGACAGCCATCACTGAATCACTGGGGGCTAGCTACAGTATATAACACTGGACCACGAGGGACATGTCATTGTATTCACCTTAATTGCGATTGTAGTGAAGATAAGAGTGGCACTGCACTTAACCAAGAATGGATCCCTTATATCATACACTCGTCACCGGGGTACTTGGCAGGTATACATATGCGGCATAGGCGCTGCCGATGGTGCTCTGTCCAACGTGTAACCAGGCAGTTACTGCTTGAATGATATTGCACATGTAAGAGACAAACGGACGACACTCACCGATGCTTGCTGAAGCAATTTATTTATTCCTGGTAGAGAGTGAACAGCATACACGAGTGCTCCAGCTGAGCTAGGCTCCTAACTCAGCTGGAGCACTCGTGTATGTTATTCGCTCTCTACCAGGAATAAAGAAATTGTTTCAGCAAGCATCGGTGAGTGCCGTCCGTTTGTCTCTTACATGTGCAATTGTATTCACCTTAGTCGACCAAGTAATGAAGAAATCAAAGAGCAATAGATCACCGAAGACTAAACAACATATGCAACGTCCGACAGTGGCAAAGGGTCCCTTTAAGAAGTATTCATGACGCCAGTTGAAGTGAAGCAACAACGGGACAGAGTGCCTTTAAGAAATGGTGTTGGTGGTGGTACCCAGGTGTAGGAATGGCCGAGTGGTATAGGGTGGTCTACAATGTCCCTTAATGTTTTGTGTCACGGTGCTCCTACCTGGATACGCTGGACCCCAGGTGTTGTCTTCCGAAGCAGTAAAAGGGGAAAAGTTAACTTGGGGATGAAGAATAAATTTAGTCCAGACCTTGTGATAAAGTTGAAAAGCAGCTTTACTTTGCATAAACGTTTCTCCAAACGATTTACAGACTTTTTTTTGGTTCCAGCAACCTTTAGCATTAAAACTGTTCTAGGCAAACTCCTCTCTGCTACATCTATTTCTCTCTGGCTCTGCTGTACTGACAGGCTGGCTATAGAACTCAGCTTCTTCTTTACGCTGTACTTCACTTTGTAGTCCGTCTGTCTCTAGATTTGTCCATGGAAAACTCCTCCTGGCTTCTAAGGCTTTAAGCTGTGGCCTGCATGTCCAGCAGAGCTAAAGGTGCTCTAGCTGGCCTGCTTTGCTTAGCTGGGGCGCGTCCAACGACGACGTGCACTGCCCTTGCTTCCTTTCCCTAGCAGGGGGTAAGCTAGACTACTCCTAACTAACTAGTTCCCTCCTCTCCTTAGAGGGAGAGTTAGAATGGAAAGAAGGGTTCCATTCTCTCTAACTGTAGCTCTACCATGCTTGCTGCCACCTGCTGGTGAACCAGGTACATTACATGATAACATAAACAGTAGCAAAATAGCAAATTCACATATTTTGGACCTGAAATAAATACACATGATGACATGAGGTTAACCAATCAAGACAGTAGCGGAGTGCAGAAGTGGTAATACCACTCTGGGGCGTTACACATATACTGCCAAATAAGTCTAGTCTAGTTGTCTAGCACAGGCATGCGCAACCTACGTCCCTCCAGCTGTTGCCAAACTACAACTCCCATCATTCCCTGACAGCCTACAGCTATCATCCTACAGAAGGGCATTGTGGGAGTTGTAGTTTTACAACAGCTAAAGGGCCACAGGTTGAGCATCCCTGGTCTAGCAGAATAGTTAGTACAGCTCTGGAGTATAATACAGGATGTAACTCAGGATCAGTACAGGATAAGTAATGTAATGTATGTACACAGTGACTCCACCAGCAGAATAGTGAGTGCAGCTCTGGAGTATAATACAGGATGTAACTCAGGATCAGTACAGGATAAGTAATGTAATGTATTTACAGAGTGACTCCACCAGCAGAATAGTGAGTGCAGCTCTGGAGTATAATACAGGATGTAATTCAGGATCAGTACAGGATAAGTAATGTAATGTATTTACACAGTGACTCCACCAGCAAATTAGTGAGTGCAGCTCTGGAGTATAATACAGGATGTAATTCAGGATCAGTACAGGATAAGTAATGTAATGTATTTACACAGTGACTCCACCAGAAGAATAGTGAGTGCAGCTCTGGAGTATAATACAGGATGCAACTCAGAATCAGTACAAGATAGGTAATGTAATGTATGTACACAATGACTCGACCGGCACAACAGTGAGTGCAGCTCTGGAGTATTATACAAGGTGTAATTGATCATGAGTACAAGATAAGTCATGCAACCATTTTAGTATCTATATTGATGAATAACAAATGGTCTACCATGTGTACTCATTAATAAACCTGACATTCTGCAGAACCTAGGTCCATAAACCCTGTTTGATTCCTGCAAGATTATTTTCTTGGACCCGATGCTTAGACTTTTGATCATCTGTTCCTTCATCTCCTCTTTCAGGCCCTTACATTTGCCATCTCGTAGCTCAGCGGTCTCTCCATCTGGACACAGGGCAAAAAGAAAAGTACAAATGAGAAAACGTTAGCTGTAAAAATTGCATTTACCACAGGCTGCCGGCTCCAATTCAGATGATTTGCCATATTTGTTTGAACTGTTCAGTTTCATATAAATACTTAAGGAACCCTCCAAATTCTTCTGCAGAATCTGGGGGGAAAATTATAATTAAAATTCCAGAGAAGCAATATTGAGTTTCATGCTAATGTTTAAGTATATCAAACAATCATATGCATGGGACAGCGCAGGCTGATAGTTCCGCTGGCGTGGTGTTCTGTTTCATCTGTGCAGGAAAGAGCATGATCTAAGGCCCATACGTGTTCATTGTCAATTTACTTCTTTGCTGTAGTTGACAAGTCTTTGGCTAGATGTCAAAAATCACCCAATGACGGGGTCAGGTCTGTAGCTCGGTGCAATATTCAGGCCATATTGTACAAACATAGTTATAATTAATTTGCTACTGTATATACTGGTTAGATTATGTGTATGTGTGGCGAGCCGCCGGGGAGGCACAGGGCAGAGAGAATGGGAGTGGTAGTTGTGGCCTTGAGAGGGGTAGTAGTACTCACAGTTCACAGTGGCAGTCCTTCCATTGGAGCTCCCTGGGGCATTGCATTGAATGGAGGGCGCATCCTTTCTTTCTTCAGGACACTCCCTTGTATTGGGGCTCCTGTTGGATGCAGCAGGCCAGCGGATGGATGATAGGGTCAATATGCAGGTCCATGTATTGATCTCAAGGAACAGTCTCTTTAAAGAGGTTGTCTCATCTGAGACAATGGAGGCATATCGCTAGAATATGCCCCCATTGTCTGATAAGTGTGGGTCCCTATTTCCTAAACGGAGCCCCGAAAGTGGCATTCGCAGACGCCGTCCATTCGTTTCGCTCAATCTGTATTTATTAAGATTTTCAATGAAAAAGTACACATTCAAATAAAAGCACTTATGAGCCTGCAGGCCCAGTGAGAAAAATGGGGATGAACATGCTGACAATACAGACAAAACAGAGCCAAAGCACAAGCTGGTATATTCAGATTTATCATCATGCAGTACAGCAAAAGTAGTAGGATGTCAAAACTTCCATATTAAGTCCTCATTAATATCAAACGCCTAATTAACTTGGCCTATTAATCAAGGCCGTAAGAATAACTATCGTAGATCAGTAAACCAGTGAAACATAAGATAATAATTAAAAAAATATATAAAAATAGGGGGGGGATATGAGGAAGAGGAGGAAGGGGAATGAAAGAGATAGGGTTGGGGCAGTTACAAGGAAGGAACCTAACCAGTTCCAGAAGTTCCTTAACTGGGTATAAGGGAAAGGACCTGCTTGGTTTGATTAATCTTCCCTGAGCCAGGAGGGGAAGTCTGATTCGGCCTTAAACGTAATCCAGGGGTCCCACATACGCCTCACCCCCTCAGCCCTTTCTGTGTTCTCAGCTGTTAAGGTCTCCATTCTCTTCAAGGTGTCCACCTCTCTCAACTATTCTTTAATAGAGGAGAGGGGTCTGAGACCTCCAATGTCTGGCAAAGAGAAAGTAACGCAGGATGACTCGTTTGATAGCTGACACATAACCCGGCTAGAGAGAGAGGAGAGATGGAGTGGAGTTGGTGTTAATTGTTGGTATATTTCAAAAATATGTCGCCAAAAAGGTTGGATGAGAGGGCAGGACCACCAGATATGAGTTATGTTTCCTACCTCTGAGTTGCAATTCCAGCAGACCTCTGGAACCTCAGGAGATAATAAGAGTGTAGAACGGATGGGCATCTGAACCATCTGGTCAGAATCTTGTAGTTCTTCTCCTAGGCAGCGCAGGCTATAGACATTTTGTGAGAAAGCGAAAAGATCTTTTCCCAGTCCGATTCCGAGAGAGATGTGCCAAGTTCAGACTCCCAAGCCATGACAAAGGTCGGTACTTCGCTTGCCACCCTACACAATAACATACCATATAGGAGAGACATCAAGTGAACCGGAGGGGCAGCTTGTAGAAGAAGCCCTTCAAAATCAGAGAGAGATTTAGGAACAAGTCCATGTGTGAAGAGTGAATGTAGGTTTTTGCGAAGTTGTGCATATTCTAGCCAAGATAGGACTCTGCCCTGGCTGGTCCCCTGCAGAGTGGAAAAAGACGGCAGGTGGGAGTTCTCTGTCATGATTTGGTAGCAACATGGAGAGGCAGAAGCAGTCCATCCCAAAAAAGCATCTCGACCTATGGCCATGAGAAAATCAGGATTTCCAAAAAGCGGGCTAAGAGGTTCTGGGCGGTGCGATAAACCATAATCATGGATCTGTCACAGAGGAGAATCAGATGATGAGTAATCATTGAAAACTCTTTAAGAGGGGGCCTACCATCCGGTAAGATCCAGGGTAAGGAAGTCGGTGGGATTGGGGATATGTCCTCCTCTACTTGGATCCATTGCTTCTGTGATTTATTATAGAACCAGTCCACAATTCTCTGAAATAAGGAGTCCTGATGGTACAGGTCGAAGTCTGGGAGTCCAGCTCCCCCCACCAATTTACTCCTAATCAGGATTTTATGACGAATAAGGCTACTTTCACACTTGCGGCAGAGGATTCCGTCAGGCAATTCGCCGGAACCGACAGCTGGATCCGGCAAAAAGTATGCAAACTGATTGCATTTGTCAGACGGATCCGGATGCGGATCCGTCTGACGAATGCATTGAAATGCCGGATCTGTCATCCGGAAAAAAACGGATCCGGTATAAATTTTTTTTGCATTTTATTCGGTCTGCACATGCCGGATCCGTTTTGCCAGAACACTTCAATATAAATGAATGCCGGAGCCGGCCTTCCGGCAACTGTTCAGCCTTTTTGGACGGAGATAAAACTGCAGCATGCTGCGGTATTTTCTCCGTCCTGAAATGGCAAAAAGACTGAACTGAAGACATCCTGATGCATCCTGAACAGATTGCTCTCCATTCAGAATGCATTAGGATAAAACTGATCAGTTCTTCTCCGGTATTGAGCCCCTAGGACGGAACTCTAGGCCGGAAAAGAATAACGCTAGTGTGAAAGTACCCTAAGAGGTCTGAGGGATCTCCATGCAAATTTGTTTACTGCTCTTTGTATGCTATGGAAAAAACTCCTAGGGGGTACGACTGGAATAGTTTGGAATAAATACAAGAATCACAGTAAGACATCCATCTTGACTGCATTCATGTGAACAAACCAGGGCAGCTGTAGATTGTTATAGCGGGACAGGTCTTGCAGTGGTGTGCTAAGGGGGGGGGGGGGGGGGGCGCGTGGGGGGTGGTCCGCCCCGGGTGTCGGCTCTCAGGGGGGTGCCAGAAGCAATGAGCACTTCCATCATTATAGATTTCTATGAAGAGAGCACAGTGGGCATTATTACTATAAAGGGGGCACAATGGGGATTATTACTATGAAGGGGCACAATGGGGATTATTACTATGAAGGGGCACAATGGGGATTATTACTATGAAGGGGCACAATGGGGATTATTACTATGAAGGGGCACAGTGGGGATTATTACTGTGAAGGGGGCAAAAAGGGGATTATTACTGTGAAGGGGGCACAAAGAGGGCATAACAACTGTGAAAGGGGCACAGAGAGGGCACAATGTGGGCATAGGGGGCACACATCTGTACAAAACTACTGTTAAGGTTTTTTAAAGTATTGGAGGGGGGGTGCTAAAGAAAGGACCTGCCCCACCCTAGGCATGCCACTGAGGTCCTGTATGGACTTTTGGAGCAGAGGTGTGTAATTAAGTGAGAACCAGGTAGATAGATCACAGGGGATTTGGGCGCCCAGATATTTGATAGAGTGAGTTTGCCATCGAAATGAAAAAGAAGCTTTGAGGCTGTCTACTAAGGTATTAGGCAGTGTGAGGTTAATGGTAAAGTTACTGACTTGACCATAGCGCTCAAACTCATTAATCAAGACAGGGAAGGACACCCTCGGGTTGGTTATGTACAGGAGAAGGTCATCAGCATAAAGAACTTGGCTATTTTCATCGGGCCCATAGAAGTGAATGGGAGTGGTGACCGGTCATGCGCGGTGTGTTACCATTCACTTCTATGGGGAGAGTGCTTGGTGGTGGCCGGACCGGAGTCCTCCAACCACCATTTTGGCCCATACCATTCTCAATATAGGTATGGGTCCCAGTGGTGAGACCCTTACCTATCAGACAATGGGGGCATATCGTAGCAATGAGACAACCCCTTTAATGAGGATGATGAGCAAAGGGTCCCTTCAAGAAATATTTGTGACGCCAGTTGCAGTGAAGCAACAACGAGTCCCTTTTAAAAGGTGGTGGTGGTACCCAGGTGTAGGGTGGCCTAAAATGTCTCTTAATGTTTTTGTATGTGTCACGGTGCTCCTACCTGGATACGCTGGACCCCAGGCATTGTCTTCCGAAGCAGAAAAAGGAGGATAGTTAACTTGGGGATGAAGAATAAATTGAGTCAAGACCTTGTGATGAAGGTCAATAACAGCTTTACTTTGCATAAATGTTTCTCCAAACGGTTTACAGACTTTGTCTTGGTTCCAGCAGGCTTTAGCATTAAAACTGTGGCAGGCAAATTCCTCCCTGCTACATCTGTTGCTCTCTAGCTCTGCTGTACTGACAAGCTGGCTGGATGACTCAGCTTCTTCTTTATGATGTACCTCATTTCGTAGTCTGGTCTGTCTCTAGATTTCTCCAGGGAAAACTCCTCCTGGCTTCTGAGGCTCTAAGCTGTGGCCTCTATATCCAGCAGAGCTAAAGGTGCTCTAGCTGGCTTGTTTTGCTTAGCTGGGGCACGTCCAACGGCAACATGCCCAGCCCTTGCTTCCTTCCCCTAGCAGGGGTTAAGCTAGACTAACTTCTAACTAATTAGTCCTTAGAGGGAGAGTTAGAATGGAAAGAAGGGTTTTTATTCTCTCTAACTGTAGCTCTGTCATGCTTTCTGCCACCTACTGGTGAACCAGGTAAATTACACTTGAACATAACAGTTGCAAAATAGGAAATGCACAGTGTTTGGACCTGAAATAAATACACATGAGGACATGAGGTTAACCAGTAAAGACAGTAGCGGAGTGCAGAAGTGGTAATCCCACTCTGGGGCGTTACAAATGCACCTGCTGCTCTCCTAGGCTGGAGACAGACTAAACTGGCTGATGCAATTCAACTGCACATCTCCTCCCTCAAAGAAGGCAGGGCTAGCCTAAGCATAAGTAACTAACTAGTGCTACCTATATATATCTTTTGGGATCACATACGGAGCATAAAATAAAGCATTAACTCTTTTAGCACCAAATGAACTCTTTTGAATATGTTGGCACTATATAAATAAAGATTATCATTTTTATTTATTATTGATCTGGGTCACTGCATATATAACAGGAGAAAGAAGTGTAGCATTTGTTTCTATATCCTAAAAGGCTATGGATGTCTTTTGAGACATTTTTAATATTATTGTATTCTACTTATTTTGGGCTAAAATATTTTTTCAATTGGTTTTTATTACAATTTCACAACAGGTTTTCCTCTACAGATTTCATTTTCAATACATCTGCAGACTGTTCCTTCTCCTTCTCAGTGAATCCTTCAAAGAGATGACCTGTGGACTTGATCTATAGCATTTATATTTACTTTACTCATTTAAGATATTCTGTATTTTTTAGCAGTTTGATAGCTTCAAAGCATTGCTACATAAGATCTTTACTGTGCATGCACCAAAAGTACTGCTGCCGACGCATGCACACAAGATTTCAGGGCCAAGTACTAGGATAGTGAGGTGAGTGTCAATCTTATTGGGAGAGGGAGTGGCAACGGGGAGAGGTGGAAGTGAAGCGGTGCTCAGAGAGGCTGGACCAGCCCCTCGGTGCTCTGAGCACCTTATATGCATATAACTAAATATTATTTTAAAAAATTGCAACAGTAATACCGATTGCAGCAAGAAATGGCTAGTTTTAATCACCTTGATCTACCCTACCAGGCAATGGTTTAATAGGGTTGATCATGGGAACAGATACACTTTAAATGAGTGTTTATGAGCTTAATAAAGACCAATTAAAAATGACAAAATAAGTAAAATATTATGAAAAAAAGTCACTTAAGGTGTCTATAGCTTTTAAGTAAAACCCGGAGCGAAAATTAAAAGTTCAGCATTTGACTAGATTTATAGTGCTCTGCGGTCCCAAAAAGTTTGATTGACTATAAGGGGCCCTGGCTCTGGTGCTTGTGGGGCCAAAAAGCCCCTCTCCCAGCATATGAAACCACTTAACACCAAGGGCACCCCAATCACCAGCAGGCAGGAGCCCCAAGACTATGGTGCTCCCCAAAGAAAGAAAAGGTGTGCTTTCCAGTCAGTGCACGGCCCCAGAGAGAGCCAGATGGGGGAATTGACACTGTATTATTACCGCCCTCAGGGCCAAAACTATTACTCCTATCCTCCGCTCCCCTCTCCCGGGCTGTCTGTGACAGACACAACAGGTAGGAGATGTTCATTGACTTCTATGGAAGCATACTTGTGGATAGGGATCTCAAGTCTCCCGGACGTTCAGGGAGTCTTCCTCTATTAGATAGCGGCTCCCTGACGCCCGCATGTGAAAGAATGAAAGAATATATCCCGGAAAGGTTTACTGATAGCAGAACAGAGAAATAAGAGAAGTGACAGGACACAGAGTTTAGATTACAGGTTGAATTAACCCTTTAGGGTCAAATTGGCTTCTCAAGGAGATATATATGTTAAAGGCATCCCTTCTTCTGTCTCATTCAGTAGCTATAGAATTATTGAGAGAGATGTGTTTTTTTTAAATACATTTACACATTTAACCCTCCATTTTAATTATATTATTTACCCCAGTGTTAAATTCACACCCCCTGGATGCTTGATTTTTTTCCTACAGTGGGGTAGATAATTACACACAGGGTTTTAAAGAATAAACTTCCTGACTCAGACCAAGAGCCGACTCAGCGAGTCAGCAAGTGAATCCAAGCATCTGCGCATGCGCATTGCGCAACCTAAGCTTCCGTTCACTTGCTTCTTGTCAGCTCAGCGAATGAACCGATTCATGTGAAAGATCCAAACTTCCCATCTCTAGTTTACTCGCAGTAAACCTTTCCGGCAACCTGTAGCAGCGTCCCCTTCTCGGCGCGTGCGCACAGTGCAAGAAGAAGCCGATGCCAGCAGTCCGCAACGGCGTATCAGGCTGAGCCTGTGCGCACGCGCGGGATCTCAAAGTGGGAGGAGGGGGAGGAAGGGAGAGGCGGCACCGAGGAGTAGAAGGTGGCGCTGGGCACGAACGGCGATGCGTGCGGCCGGGCACCATGCATCCACAGACCTCCCCTGCTTGGGCACCTTAATTCAATGATTGACAGGTTAGTAAAACCTGTTTTTCCGCAGAATAAAGCCAGAAATAGCTTTTATAAGGCCACCTTAGAAATCAGAATGCTACCCTGGACATGAGCAGATGTTTAGCTCACAGGGCTTATAGGTGGTGACAGAATCCCTTTAATCATATACATAAATATGATAATTTGGGGCAGGGTAATGAGCCCAGTCCTTCACACCATAGAGCAAAGTGTGCAGATACTGCATATGTTTGGAAAATGTAATAAAAAGTTTGTGAAAGAAAAAAAAAAAGAAAACCTCCCTGAAATGAGAAGTGCACCTCCCTGAAATGAGTTTTTGCAGGTTGGGATGTCTGCTTGTGGGTATGTTGTGTGACCTGTTCAGAGACCATTGTGCAGGGAGGGTGAGGAGGTTCTGCGGTTACCATCACCTTTTTTGAATGGTGGATCCTGTGTTATGTATATAGAGGTGTTAACTGTCATTGTAATCATGCTTGTGACAATAAGATGACTGCTGAGAAGTGATCTCTACAGTACAGGAAGTGTTAGCCTATTATTACATCTAGTGGGTAGGGTGAAAACAGCAGGATTTTAGGATTTTTGTTAAAAATTAGACAGTGACATGAAAAATTAAAAGTAACATTCTATAAAAATGTGTTTAACATAAAACTTGATTAAACAATAGGTCAGTTTCTGACACACATAGGGGGAGATTTAGCAAAACTGGTGTAAAGAGAAACTGGCTGAGTTGCCCATAGCAACCAATCAGATTCCACCTTTCATTTTCCAAAGGAGCTCTGAAAAATGAAAGGTGGGATCTGATTGGTTGCTATGGGCAACTCAGCCAGTTTTTCCTTTACGCTAGTTTTGATTAATCTTACACATTCTCTTTAAACCTCCTATACACATTACAATATATAATTATCAGCCATAATGTCCCTTCACAATTTAAGTCCGGGAAGATAGAAAAACAAAACCTTAATTGTGAAAAGATTCTAAAATGTGAAAAGAAGTGGAACATGTTTATGGGAAGGACCATTTACGGTATATAAGCGGCATTAAAATTGCCCCTTCAGTTTAGTGCTAACCTTCATGTTCAAAAAAAAAAAAAGTGATAAAAATGATTAAAAAAACGAAATTAAGAGGAGATACTGAGAAAGAGCATGTGAAGTACAATGACTATAACCAGAGAAGTCAACAAACATTACCCAACAGAAAGGTTAACATACAGTGAGGCAGATTTACTAATGCTATAAATGGAGGGTAATGTATCAAATGCTGAACTTTGGAGTGTTTTTGACTTTTTTGTGGAGCAGATATCTTCAGCAAATATATGATGCATTATGATGGTGGCCAGATGCCTTAGGGGCATGGGCTTCAATTTAAGGCCCCTTTCACACTTGCGTTGTTGTCTTCCGGCATAGAGTTCCGTCGTTGGGGCTCTATGCCGGAAGAATCCTGATCAGGATTATCCCCATGCATTCTGAATGGAGAGAAATCCGTTCAGGATGCATCAGGATGTCTTCAGTTCCGGAACGGAACGTTTTTTGGCCGGAGAAAATCCTGAACACTTGCCGCAAGGCCGCAAGGCCGGATCCGGAATTAATGCCCATTGAAAGGCATTAATCCGGATCCGGCCTTAAGCTAAACGTCGTTTCGGCGCATTACCGGATCCGACGTTTAGCTTTTTCTAAATGGTTACCATGGCTGCCGGGACGTTAAAGTCCTGGCAGCCATGGTATAGTGTAGCGGGGAGCGAGGGACCAGTATACTTACCGTCCGTGCAGCTCCCGGGGCGCTTCAGAGTGACGTCAGGGCGCCCCACGCGCATGGATGACGTGATCGCATGGATCACGTCATCCATGCGCATGGGGCGCTCTGACGTCATTCTGGAGCGCCCCGGGAGCCGCACGGACGGTAAGTATACTGCTCCCCCGCTCCCCACTACTACTATGGCAACCAGGACTTTAATAGCGTCCTGGGTGCCATAGTAACACTGAACGCATTTTGAAGACGGATCCGTCTTCAAATGCTTTCAGTTCACTTGCGGTGTTACGGATATGGCGGGCACCTCCGGCAAATGGAGTGCACGAAGGATCCGGACAACGCAAGTGTGAAAGAGGCCTTAGTCAGATTAATCATTGCATTTATCATCTGCTGAGGCCAAAGGCCCCGCCCAGGCCTTACCCATGCCACGCCTTCTTTTAAAGGGGGGAGGGTAACGTAAAAACACCATTAGCACAAAAAAGTTTTGCAGAAATTCTGTTTGCAACTTCTTTACGCCAGTCTCCTGGTATAGGGCCTTCATAAATGACCCCGAAAGTATTCGAAAACTTCTCATACTGCAGCAATTAAGCTGTACTTCCAGGAAACCAGTTTACAAAAGGAACCGACTTTAATAAATTTTAACAAGTCATTAAACCCCTCTTCCCTACCACAATCTTCATATCCAAGGATTATATCAAATCTAAGTGAGAAAAACTACAAAGGATTTTTTTTTTTAGCATATCAGATAGCGCAGTATTATTCTAAATAGAAGCCATGGATTAATCTGTCGTAAAAGAAGAAAAATTAGGTATAAGGAAGCCGTAAGAACTTCAAAGTTGTTTTCTTAGTCATAATTCTGGTTTATTGGGAAGAGGGGCTGGTTTTGTAAGACGATAGTTTGGAGAATATATTCCTTGTATTAACACTGGCGGTGGGCTTGGAGGAACGAGCTCTATTAATATACACATGATCCCGAAATATAAACTGGTGTTTAGCTCTTCCACCAGAGAGTGGGGGGGGGGGGTCTTTTTATTTCTTCTTCATGACGGAATGTAGAACTGGTAACAAAGGGCAAAGACAGATCAGAGATTCAGAGATCAGAGGGTTGGGTGCGATGCCAACTGTATGTGATACCATGGCTTTTAAGTCAAGCCATAGTCGAATGGCTATGTTACATTCTCCGGAGTCTCTTTTCGAGAAATCCTTCATATTGTTAGATGTTACAAATGCTTTTGTGCCTTTGAGATTTATTTTCAAAGCTCTTTTCTTTATCGCCATTATTAGCTAACTCAAACATGATTCCACTTCAGCAGAAAAACTTCAAGGGCCGAAACTGCTGTTGGCAAAACAAAAAGCAAAAACGGGGGAACAGCTGTGTGGTATCAGTTTTTGCTCGCTGCCCGAACGGTACTGTCAGGCAAGTAAGAGGGTTGATGCATGTTATAGCAGGTGCATCATTTAAATGTCAGCGGCTACACAAGAGCAGAGCTTCCCGGGATTTAATAGTGCATAGTGAGGGGCTTGTCACTTTTCCACCAAGGATATCATCGAAGATGAAACGTGACCGATGATTTAGATTCAGCTATAAGAGAGAGTATTGATGGATTTACTGTAAGAGTCTGTTAATGTTCCAAAAATACCTGGTTGTGAAAAAAGTCTAAAATAGTAAAAAAAAAGAGTTAGATCTGCCGCCTTGCATCAGTTAGGTCATGGCTTTGAATTCAACAGGGGCCACCTCTTTATAGAGTTTGTACATTCTCATAGGTTTTTGGGTGACTCTCTATAACTCAAGAGTTACACATTAGATTTTAATCTACCAAACCCAACAATGCTGACAGGATTGGCTAACCTTCTAATGTATATGAGGGTGTCCGGACTTTCCACCGCTCTGATCTCAGATGTCTAGGAAAGAAGGGTCAGACTGTTAACAAGCCACCACCAGAGGTGTCTGACAGGTGTCTTTCCCCCTCTGACAAATCCAGCTTACTTATGTAGGGGGGTTGGGAGGAATAGCTGTTGACCAGAGGAGCCTTCAGCTGACAGCAATCTAAAGTATATGGCCAGCTTAAACTTCTCAGTGCTAGTGATGAGCAGCATAGGCAATATTCGTTTTGGTGATATTTCGTGAATTTTTGGCCTAATATCCGCAATAAATTTGCAAATTCTAGAATTCGTGATCTCCAGTCATTATTTTCTAGATTGCGAAAATCGGCAATGTAATATGCGTGCATTGCGCGCGCAATACAGGTGTGGCTCACTTTTGCTACATTTTTCAAGCTGCTAGAAGTTTCCTGAGACTGGAGAAAATGGTTGGCAGAAAAACAGACAGCAAATGACTTTTTTTTTTTTTTCAAAGACGAAAGACAAAGACACTAATCCCTATCACAGCACAGTAATTCCTATCACACTACCTAACATCCTGCACTGTAACCTATCAGCTACACTATATCACTATCTAACCTACACTGACTATCTCCCACTAACTATCTGTATTATATATATGTGAGCTAACTAACTGTCTAATCTAATCGAATAAGGATCCAGATGACTCAGCAAAGCACAGAGCACAGCAATGACACTGCTCTCTCTCTCAGAACTGCAAATAAATGCAGAAAATGACTGCTGGGGAGGTTCTTATATAGTAATAGGTAGGCAATTATTGGTTGCTAGGGATGTTGCTAAGCTCAGACAAAGAAATTGCAGCCTTCTCATTGGCCAACAAGCAAAAAGCAGTGAGGGTACTGATGAAAACAATTCTAGAATATTCGAGATTACGAAGATATAGCACTATATTCTAAATCTTCGCCAATTCTCGAAGTGCCGATATTCGCGATAAAAATTTGCGATTAGAATATTCGCGATCAACACTACTCAATGCTCCAAGGAGAGGCATTGCATAGGAAAACAATGAAATACAGTAACTGATCCTTGACAAGTCTTGGATCACAAGTCATGGCTATACTGACTTTCTTGTATTGTTTCCTTTCTAGTCCTTCATCTTTCTAAGAACATGTTTGGGGTAAAGGGTTACTATTGTTTTAACATGTCAAAGTGCTTAAAACCCAATGATCACCAGAAACGTACAACTAAGGCTACTTTTACATTAGCATTCGGGGCTCCGCTTGTGAGCTCCGTTTGAAGGGGCTCACAAGCGGCCCCGAACGCATCCGTCCAGCCCCAATGCATTCTGAGTGGATGCGGATCAGGATGGCTCCGCTTGGCCTCCGTTCCGCTCAGCAGGCGGACACCCGAACGCTGCTTGCAGCGTTCGGGTGTCCGCCTGGCCGTGCGGAGGCAAACGGATCCGTCCAGACTTACAATGTAAGTCAATGGGGACGGATCTGTTTGAAGTTGACACCATATGGCTCAATCTTCAAACGGATCCGTCCCCCATTGACTTTCAATGTAAAGTCTGGACGGATCCGTCTGAACAACTTTCACACTTAGAATTTTTTCTAAGCTATAATGCAGACGGACCCGTTCTGAACCGATCCCAACGTCTGCATTATAGGAGCGGATCCGTCTGTGCAGACACCAGACAGATCCGCTCTGAACGCAAGTGTGAAAGTAGCCTAAGTGCTGTGCCCTTTGGCTCCTATTTGCTGTTTTTGGTCACCTTCTATGAGCCCACACACTGCTATTTTCAGACCACTACTGATCTAAACATCTGACATGCTCCTGGTCCCATCCAGTGTATTGTTAGGCGCAGAAACTGAATGATAAGGCTTACTTGTCTTGCACATAGCCTTCTTCATCCTTGAGGTGTTCAATAGAAATGAGATTGGGGCTTTGTGAGACTAGTGTAATAAAGTTCCTCCAAAATAAGGCTTGGTGAACCATACGTTAATGGATCTGTATTTGTGAAGAAACACTGACATACTGAAATAGAGAAGGGCTTTCCCTACACTGGTATGATGTTAGAAGTTCAGAATTTGTTGAACATCATTGTATGGGTTTGCATTAAAGGGGTTTTATTGGTGGCCTATCTGACAACCTGTACTCCCACCAGACAACAGTTCTACAGTAGTTCTGATGATGGAAGTTGGTGCCAGAACTACAACTCTGTCCATTGTGTGTAGTGGATGGACTTGGTTGCTTGGAGAACAATGTAGAAATGCTGATTGTATGTGGCATGGTGCTGGACACCTGCCGATCAGATATTGGTGGCCTATCCTGAGGGTGGACCATTAATGTAAAAGGACCAGAAAACCACTTTAAAGAGCTGTAATATTGAAGGTGTAGCTGTGATAGACAATTATTATCAGATCAATGAGGTCCCACTCCAAAACCCCTGTCGATCAGCTGATTGACGGGCTGAGAGTAGCACAGCTCCATACTTTTGGTTGTGGTTGTGCCTGGTATTATAGCTCATTACAGCTGAGTTCTATTTAAGTAACATTGTCATTGTTAAATATGATCAGGAAAAGTTTCTGTACATTAATTTAAATTCATAAAATTAATAAACTTGGTCCTCACTTATCTTCTAATTCTCTTACCACCACTCCTCTCACTACTTTTTGTAATGTTTTAAGATCTGCAAAATTGACCAATTTTTTCTCTATGCTTTTCAATCGCCTTCCTAGAGTGCAGCTTTTGTGCCTCTTTTTTTTTTTTAGTTCCCACATTCATTACTCTGGGTGTAAATGGAAATTAAAAATAAAGGAGGAAAAAAAACACCCTACCATTCACCGTCTGGTCTGCAACAATCTGACCGATGGACGAACCCAAACCTTCATGCAACAGAGGCCAAATGTCCGTCCCTAGTCTTTCATAATTCTGTACAAGGGACAGAGAACAATGTCTAATGTATAAATATTGGACAGATATATGGCGCTACATAAGGCCATGGAAAGGACAGGATACTCAGAGCTGCAGCAGATGATGGATCTACATGGTGATAAAATCCATTTTGGCAGCTTGTAATATTTACAGTAAGTGTACCCTTAAAATAAACTAATAAAACATAAAGTATTAAGGAGATTACGACACACACATATCCTTGTGTCTAGACTCATTTACCCAACTTTTGTGTACAAAAATTTGATGAAGATTACTAGCTGTTTCTGAAAGCATGTCAACATGATAAATAAGTAATTGGTTACACGCCATCTGATTGCATAAAAGTCAGGGATGTACAGGGAAAGCTAGTTACTAGTGCCAGGAGGGTACCAGTAAGCCACTATGCCATGATGGTTCTCCGGGATTTGCATATTGATGACCTATCCTCAGGATAGGGCATTAATATGAGATTGTCAGGGGTCCACCTCCCGTAACCCCCGCCATTCACCCATACGGCTGTACTCTTGAGCGCTTTGACCTCTTTCTAGGCCATGTGATGTCATATTCATTAGCTACATGGCTTAGATGCAGGTCAGCCCCATTCATGTGCATGGGGCTGGGGCTGAACTGCAATACCAAGCACAACCGCTATACAATGTATGGCGCTGTGCTTGGAAAACTGCGAGGAGGCTGCAGCGCTCACTGGAGAGAGCTGCAGCCTACTCAAACAGCTGTTCGACGGGGGTGCCGAACGCCCACCGATCTCATATTTATGACCTATCCTGAAGATAAGGCATTAATATATAAAACCTGGAGAACCTCTTTAACTGCTAAATTATACCCCCATAAAGGCGAAAACTGGTGTAGCTATGGACAAGCAGGGAATTAGAACCAGGAGGGAGCCAACAAACCACTTTGCTAAGGTTTTTAGATGCCACACCAGGGCAGCAAATTAAATATATTTGCCCCAGGCAAGTGAAATTTTAACATTGCCTCTAGGCGAAAAAGCTCAATAATACGCTACAGAGAAATAATAAGATCTAGTGTGGTCAGTACAGAGCCGTTAGTCTCACAATCTCCTCTGTCTTCTCTTCTATTTCAGATCAGGCGCCCCGTTGGTGGTCCATGAAAATAATTTATAGTTCTATATGAACTGCAGTGTTAGAGTCATTTGTTTTTCACTGAGTACTGCTGTTATTCTGGCTGACTTTTTTAGAGCTCCCACAAATATTTAGCTTCACAAGTATAGTTAGCAATGTGATGACCTTTCTTGTTGACCTCCAATTGGCTGCACATCGGCCCTGAAATATGTGCTGCTAAGACGTAAGATGGAGCCTTGTAATGAGTGTGATCCAAATAATCTACCACTAAAATATGTGTCATGCCTAATTTCAGGCAGGAAAGATTTAAGATGGGATATATCAGAGAAATTCCTGCCAAAAGTGGAGACCAAGGGTGAGTTGTCTGGGGAGAGAATAGTATTCCAAAACCATGTTCTTTTTTCAGTTTTTTTTACAATGCAGAAGCTAATATTGTGCCAGACAAAGCAATCCAAGCATACTGATGCCTCAGGACGGGGCGAAAAATCAGATGTAACCTTGTGCTTATTCATTTGTGGAGAGTACGCTTTATATAGCAATTTAATACGGGTCTTAATTGACTCTACCCGAAACAAAAGTGCTCCAATCGGATTGAAAATTGGTATATGATACTCCTAAGACTCATTTATTTTTATCTTGTTTTTATCTTTCTTTTTTTTTTCTCAGACCCCCCCCCCCCCACACACACACACTCTTTGAAGCTTTTTAACACAATGACAGCAATAATGTCAGAGTGACACTGACATACATAGCCATGGGTAAAAACATGGCTAAGCCTATTTAAAACCACGCTGCACTGTTGCATTTGTTATTATTTTGCTAAGAAATCAATTGTTCTGTATTGGGGGAAGATATGACTGTCGGTGTTTATACACAAACATGGCGGTATAGGAAAAAAGCAGTGACTTGTTCTGAACAAGCGTCCAAAAATTCTCCATTATTTTGGAAGCATCAGCATCAGCAGTGCAGTGCGGAACCTCACAGAAACAACAGGAGATGTGAAGCCATTTAGGGGTGGTAGTACTGGCACCAGTATTGCAGTAAATTATAGAACATGATAAAAGATAGCTCATTTTCATCCTGAAGATCTTGCATATAGCAGTAGTTTTCTGTGCCGGCCTCCATGCCAGAGATACTCACACAGGGCTAGCAGCAGCTGAGCTTAGCCTCGGTCTGGCACGTTTCAAGCCAGTGCCCATAGTATCAATGGCATTGCTAGTTCTCTAGCTGACCACAATAGAAGCAGATCTGGTCCTGGCAGTTTTGGCCATATGTTGCCTCTACTCTTTATTTGTGCCGTGGCCACCACCCTCCTTCTCTGATGTCACCTCCTCCTCAGTACCCCAATCTGTCTTCTAGGTCCTGTCCAACACACAATCATCATAGTGGCAGGGAGGGTGAGGACTTTTATCAGACTTTGATATGTCATCATGGGCTCCTTGGCCTCATCCTGATTCTCTCCTCTGTATTTCCCCCAAGTGCCACTGTCAACAAGGCTGCCACCACCCCTACCTGTGGCCTGACCTGTGGCGCAGACTGTGCTGCCATTGCTGTTTGTACTACCACAGCCACTCACATTCTCACTCATGGGTGACGAGATGATCACTGATAATCTGTAGAAGCTTGAGGTTTAAAAAGAAGGCCGGCTGCTGAACAGTAAAAATATATCTTTGTGCAGGCACTGCAGAATTTTTGGACAGCTCCAGCTGCCCTCAGTGTAAAACATACACACACACACACTAGGGTGGCCACTTTCATAACCCCAAAGGGGAGGACATCACATCCCCGAAAGGAAGACATCATACAGGAAAAGTGGGGCACAACACTACAATACACAGAATGGAAACCGTAATCTA
The DNA here is from genome assembly GCF_905171765.1 of Bufo bufo. Classification (NCBI taxonomy): domain Eukaryota; kingdom Metazoa; phylum Chordata; class Amphibia; order Anura; family Bufonidae; genus Bufo; species Bufo bufo. Next base: position 792,717,587 of record NC_053390.1, on the reverse strand, counting down.
TATAACAGCGTCAGCCAAAAATGTATCTAAAAATATATAGAATAAATGTTTTACTCACCAAACTTGGTGAGTACTTGCAATATTTAACTCCCTTCCTTGCTGCCTCCAAGAGATTACTATTGTCCAGGGTTTACATACAGTGCAAGTTGCAAGACCCCATACATTCCTGGCTACAGAACCCCCATGCTGTACTGGTTACAGCACCCCTATACATTATAATGGCTATGGGATTCCCATATATTACTGGCTACAGGACCACCATACAGAACTGATTACAGGACCCCCATACAGTCCTGGCTATAGGACCTCCATACAGTACTGGTTGCAGGACCCCAATACAGTCCCAGCTACAGGACCTCCATAAATAACTGGTTATAGGACTCCCATACAGTCCTGGCTACAAGACCTCTATACAGTACTGGTTACAGGATCCCCATAAGTCCTGGCTATAGGACTTCCATACAGTACTGGTTACAGGACGTCCATACATTACTGGGTATGGCATCCCCATATATTACTGGCTACACAGCCCACCTACAGTACTGGTTAAAGGAACCCAGACATCTGGCCACCATAGAACTTACGACTAAGGCAGATGTTGGGCTTTAGGCAGGACAGTCTGGCTTCCTGGCTCCTGTTATTTTAGGATATCAGAGAACCACTACTCCCACCATATACAAGTTGTCATTGTAGGTTATCAGAGAAAAAAACTACAACTCCCAGCATTTACAGACTGTTAGAGTAGGCTACCAGAGAACTACGACAACCAGCATATCGTTGAATTTGTAGAAGAAGGAGATGAAACACTAAATCTATAACTTTTACTCTTTCTTCTCCTCCACACAAAGCTCAACCCCTCCTACCACATGACTTCATCACAGGTCGTTCACCACCTCTTCCCCTCTCCACTTCTAAGCTCTGCCTCCTCCTGGACTGGTCACACGATGGTGACGTCATCACAGGTCCTTCACCACCTCTTCCCCTCTCCACTTCTAAGCTCTGCCCCCTCCTGGACTGGTCACACGATGGTGACGTCATCACAGGTCCTTCAGCTCTTTCAGTGCAGCAGATACAGAGCAGGTCCCGGTCAGAAGTCACTGCTCTTGTTCCCTCGGTCAGTCTGTGGGTGCAGCATGCTCTGAAACAGTGTAATGTTGCTGTCTGGGCACACACAGCCACAAATAAGGAGGACTCTAAGGTGTCCATCTAGGCCTTGCACCAGATGGAGGACCAGGAGCCCAGAAGCTGGACTGTCTAGCCTAAAACCGGACAACTGGCTACCCTAAGGCTCCATTCTCACGTCCGTGGTGTGTTGCAAATTGCGGATCTGCAACACACCCGCCCGGCACCCCTATAGAAATGCCTATTCTTGTCCGCAAGCTGTGGACAAGAATAGGACATGTTCTATCTTTTCCAGAGCTGCAGACCGGAAGATCGGGGCCGCGCTCCACAAATGCGGATGCAGGCAGCACACTGTGTGCTGTCCACATCCATTCCGTCCCCATAGAGAATGAATGGGTCCGCACCCGTTCCGCAAAATTGTGGAACGGATGCGGACCCATTTGTAGACGTGCGAATGGAGCCTAACACACACACAGAACTCTGACCCAATTTCCCTCTCTGATAAAACTTGACTTTTCTACTTATTAATTCAATCTAACTAAATATATCCCTAAACTATCCCTGCAACACTCTAATATGGCTGGCTTGTGTCCGTAATTGGTGTCTGCCAGGACACATGGAACAACGTCCTCTTACATGGTAGGCTGAGCTCAGAATGGCATCTGTGCTTTAGGCCTCATGCACACGACAGTTGTTTTATGCGTCCGCAAATTGTGCGTCCGCAAAAAAAACGGATGGGGCATCCGTTTTTTTCCCCACAGATCCCTTGTAATAAATGCCTATCCTTGTCCGCAAATGTGAAAAAAGTAGGACATGCACTATTTTTTTGGCTGAAGGGAAACACGGACAACGGACGAGGAACACAAACGGATGAACTATCAGCATTTTTTTTGCTGACCCATTGAAATGAATGTGTCCCCATCCTATCCGCAAAAAAAACGGAACGGAGGCCGAAAAAAACAACTGTCGCGTGCATAAGGCCTTTCACAAAGCACAGACCTGCCAATATTCTGCTCCCTGATTGCCTCATAGGCCAGAGCAAATTTTTGTATCACCCCCCCCTGTGTAAACCCTGCTCCTTTGGCTAGTCACGATCTAGACCAGACCAGGCTGCCACGCCACCCTTTTCCTATTATATATATTATATACATACACACACACTCTATCTGTCATGTAGTGTCATTCTATCATACTGTTGTGGGGGCCGTGTCAAAGCCTTAGGCCCCTTTGACACGGGCGAGTTTTCTGCGCGGGTGCAATGTGTGATGTGAACGCATTGCACCCGCACTGAATCCGGACCCATTCACTTCAATGGGGCTGTGCACATGATCAGTGATTTTCACGCATCACTTGTGCCTTGCGTAAAAATCGCAGCATGTTCTATATTCTGCGTTTTTCACGTAGCGCAGGCCCCACAGAAGTGAATGCGGCTTCTTGAAAATCGCATTGCATCCGCAAGCATTGCGGATGCAATGCGATTTTCACGGATGGTTGCTAGGAGATGATAGGGACCCGAACTTTATTATTTTCCCTTATAACATGGTTATAAGGGAAAATAATAGCATTCTTAATACAGAATGCATAGTAACATGTAGCTTGAGGGGTTAAAAAATAATAAAATATTTAATTATTCACCTCATCCACTTGAGCGCGCAGCCGGCTCGTCTTCTTTCAGGACCTGGCAGGAAAAGTACCTTTGGTGACGTCACCGCGCTCACAACGTGGTGAGCGTGGTGACGTCGGAGTAGGTCCTGCTGAATGAAGATAGAAATCTTCTATCTTCATTCAGCAGGACCTGCGCCGACGCCACCATGCTCACCACCAGGTTGCTAGGAGATATTGTTTGTAAACTTTTAGTTTTTTATCACGTGCATGAAAAACGCATCAAAATGCATTGCACTCACGCAGAAAAAAACTGAATGCAATCGTAGACAAAACTGACTGAACTTGCTTGAAAAATTTTCACTGAATGCACCCTGAACGCATCTGGAGCCAACCCGTATCGCTCGTGTGAAAGGGGCCAGCCATTCCCGTATTGCGGACCGCATATGCAGATCAGCAATAAATGGGCACCCTTCCGTGTGCATTCCGCATCACGGATGCGGACCCATTCACTTCAATGGGTCCGCAAATCCGGAGATGCGGAAGGGTGCGAAACAGAATCACGCAGTACTTCCGTGGGGTTCCATTCCACCAAAAGATAGAACATGTCCTTTTTGCAGAATTGTGCTTTTCTGGATAATATACCCGTAGAGGTGAACATGACATCACACGACGCTGTATGTACAGCACAGTATGACCCCTGCTGTAGGAGAGGCGCCCATTCTATGTATTGCTGCAGGGCTGACACCGAATGTAGTCTGTCCCCATCGTCTGAGCCCCTGGTAACCAGTGGAGTAGCTAGAAATGACTGGGCCCCACAGCAAATTTTTAAACGGGCAGGCAGGCGTCATACAGTGGCATCTGATTCTTTAACATACATGTGTTTTTACTGGACTATGACGTACACGATACAAAAATCTTGGATTGGCCAGTGCTGGACAAACAGGAAGTGCCCTGGACTGCCGATTCTCAGCATGCGTCGGGTAGCCTGGGAAGCGGTTTGGCCGTCATCTGCGTGTCGTCTGAGACACTTCCTGCTGCTCTTGGATTGGCCAGTGCTGGACAAACAGGAAGTGCCCTGGACTGCCGATTCTCAGCATGCGTCGGGTAGTCTGGGAAGCGGTTTGGCCGTCTTGAGTAACAGAAGAGGCTCCAGTAGGATCATAGGTAAAACGGAAGGAATGATATAAGTGTACTTTCCATTCCCCAGCTAATAGAAGTTTGTGTCTGGAACCGGAGAGTTGCTTTAATATCCAATCTGTGGATTATCCTGAGGCATGACTGGAGAATAAAAAAGAAGGAAAAATGCCACATATTAGAAATATGAACTGCCTAACCTTTACATTAGCCCCGCTACATCTGTCTCTCTCCAGTTAAGCCTCCATTAATCTTTGCTCCCCTTTCCAATCCCACAATAATCTGGCTGTACATACAGTATGTCTGGATATGGCGAGGCGTGAAAGTATAGCAGAAACTCTGTGTCAAGCAAAGCATCGCATGGGGTGATTTTCACCTCCCTGCTGTTCCATTCTGCGTTGAGAGAAGCCAATGCCTCTTTGTCCAAATCCCGTACTTCCTTACTTGGAAAAATACGGTGTCTGCCCAGTTGGATTGGCAAAGAAGGAAAGACTCTGATCTCTGGTGCTAGCATTGCCTAAATTGGGGCCATATGGGAAGAGTTTGAGTAATGTTTCTGGACGAAAAAAAAACAAGGTCCGCTTCATGATCCAGTATCCGGGATCGTCATGGCAGGGAGAGCAGTACATGAACGTACGTGTTGGACATTAAACTGTTGGAATGTAATTGTTTCCTGGTTTTCTGGGTTTGGTATGATCTCTTGCTTGGACAGGTGGTGACAGAATGGCCCATTATACCCATCAGCACTAGCTGCTGACGTCTTCCTCTAGAAACCAGTAAATGGAAACTGTGAGGTAACATAACAATTACTAATAGTATACCACTCTTGCTGGATCTACTGCAAGTATGGTAGGGGTGTTGCTAGAAAAATATCTGAGCGAGCTCCGATGTAGTGTGAGGGTACACCTGTAGGGATGACACAACCATGTATACATAATGAACACATCTACCACTTTTTCTCCACGGCTAAATAATTTCCAAAATCATACGATTGTACAGTGTACCACTAGATATAAATAATTCCGCTATAACATGACCAGTCATCAACCACTATATACTGGGCAGATAACTAAAGGACCGATCAGGTGCAGTCAGAGAATGCACACCATTTAAAGAGGACCTTTCACTGGTCCTGACATTGAAAATATTAGTATCTGGCAGTGTAGGGCATGATCAGTAGACGTCCGTGCACTCATTTTTTTCAGATACGCTGCTCCATTCCCCCGCTGTGTCCTCCGTTTGATGGTAGTTTTGGGTGCCCTTGGTATCATCGCTGCATGGATGCAAGGCAGGGGTGTAGGGTGTGCAATGGCTGGCATGTAGTGTAGGAGTCAGTAGCCAGGCCAGATTTAACAGAATAAACGTGTCTCTTTATTGTAGTTCAAAATGAGGGTTGTAGTACTTCCAAGAGTGGGTTTCAACAGTGGAAATCTTCCCCCAGATGGTTTTCTATGAGTATGGGCCAGGTTTAGATTGAATCTACTTCACTCTTTCTCTGCACGGTGATCTGCTGCTTGTGTTTCCCCATTCACCAATGCAGTCCTCGGCTCTGTCCATGTAGGTACTGTTCTGGGATCCGCTCCACAGTTTCCTTTCAGCCCTGGGATCCACTCCACAGTTTCCTTTCAGCCCTGGACAAAGCATGCTTGTAGCTTTTTCCCTGCAGCACTTCCTTAAGGGTGCTTTATGGGTTATATTATGTGACCTTGCTGACCAATCCTAGCCCTCCTGCATGTATATAAGTGGCTCAGCCCCCTTCCCAGATGCCTGAGTGTCAAGGTCCTTGTGTCCTGCAAAGGTTGCTGATTTCTCTGCTTGTGTTCCTGTGTACCTGACCCGTCCTTGTTTTTTTGGACCTCGCTACCTGTTTGATCTCTGCCTGCTTGCCTTGACTCTCCTGTTGCCGCCCCGGATTGCCTGATCTATGCCTGGGCCGCCTGCCCTGACCTATTGCTTGTTTGATTTTGCCTCTGCCTCATCCTTCGGTCCTGCACTGTTGCTCCTGGTTACAACTCGGCCTGCTGACTATGTCTCTACCTCTGGTATCTTGCTAAGGTACCTCCTGGTCCACCTGGACCAGCTGTCTCGTGTGCCTATCCTCCTCAAGAGGTAGCGACCTGGTCTTCCTCTCGAGAAAGCCTATCCCCACCATCAGGGGTACTGTGAAGAACGAGGGGCTCACTTAGACCACGCCCTAAGAGGAGGTAGGACGCGTGGCACGGGGGGTCCACACCCACTGGTTTGTGACAGTAAACTCAGGCCATAGACCCCCCTAGTCACCCCAAGCCTGTCATTCAGAAATTGCTACATGAAGTGAGGCGTCAGAGCGAACGTCAGGATGTCATGATGAAGTTCATGAAAAATTTCGCTGTTCGTCTGGATTTCATCTCTTCTACTGCAGCGTCGCCAGTCTATGCTACCCCTGTGCAATTGACGAGCGCACTACCTGGGGTACATATTTTGTCGTGACGCCAGTTGCAGTGAAGCAACAGGGGCAGAGTGCCCCTTTTAGTGATGTGGTGGTACCCAAGTGTAGGAATGCCAGAGTGGTGTAGGGTGGCCTAAATGTCCCTTAATGGTGTTGCACTTGTCACGGTGCTCCTACCTGGATATGCTAGAACCCCAGGCGTGGCCCTCCGAAGCAGAAAAGGGGGGCTAGTTGATGAAGGGGAAGATGAAATAAATCAAATAAATCTACAAGCAGTTTGTAGACTTTATCTTGGTTTCCAGCAGGCATTGGCATGAACGGTGGCAGGCAAACTCCTCCCTGCTACGTCTGTTTCTCTCTGGCTCTGCTGTGCTAACAGACTGGCTATGGAACTCAGTTTCTTTGGGTGCTGCAACTTCTTTCTGTAATCTGTCTCTTAATTATGCTATACCAGGGAGTCTCCCTCTCTTCGCTCCTGAGGCTTCAGGCATCTGCCTCCACATCCAGCTGAGCTGAAGATGTTCTAGCTAGCCAAGGTAGGCCTCGTCCAACAGGAACGAGCTCCTGCTGCATACCCTCCCTTGGCAGGGGGTGAACTAGACGGACTCCTCACTAACTAACTCCTCCCTCTCTTAGAGAGAGCTAGAATGGGAAGAAGGGTTCCATTCTAGGTAAAATAGCTCTGCCATAGTTGCTGCCATCTGCTGGTGAACCAGGCACATTACACTTAAACAGTCACATAACAAGAAATAGGAATACACATTTAGCAGGATCCGGAAATTAACACATACGATGACACGTAGTTAACCATAGACTAGCAAGGTGCAAAGGTGGTAATGCCACTCTGGGGCGTTACACCTGCAATACCCATACCGGTGAATCTGGATTTGTGTGCCGCTGTTGTGCAACGCCCTCCAAAAAGCTGTCGTGGCTTCCTGAACCAATGCCTGATCCACTTTGAGTTGCATGGACAGAAGTTTCCCACTGAGCGGTCCAAGGTTGCCTTCATTGTGTCCCTGTTGTCTGATGAGGCCCTTTCTTGGGCAAATCCTATTTGGGAACATGGAGGTCCAGAGACCACTAATCTGCAGTCTTTCCTGGTTACCTTCCGGCTAGTCTTTGAAGAGCCCGGCCGCACGTCCTCTGCTGCATCAGGGTTCCTTGTCTGTGGGTCAGTAAGCCAACCAGTTTCGTACCCTGGGTGCCGAACTTGCATGGAACAATGAGGTTCAACTGGCGGTGTTCTGGGAGGGCCTTTCTGGCCGGATTAAGGATGGACGCGACCGTCCGTCTACTCTGAATGACCTGCTCACTAGTGTTGATCGAGCACCAAAGTGCTTGGGTGCTCGAGTCGAACACTTTGGGATGCTCGGATGCTCTAGCGAGCACCCAAGCACAATAAAAATCAATGGGAGAACCTAAACATTAAACCAGGCACCACCTTCTCTGAAGAGGGGAGGGTGTCTGGTTCATAGAAAAAGGTTAGAAATTGTTGGAAACACCACTGAAATGGTTCGGGAACAGCATGGGGAGGATGTCTGGATGCATCTTGGACTCCCAGGTCGCTGCTGTGAACGATGTTGTCCGAGTAGTATGGCACTTTTACAGACTGACAATAATACGCACCAAACCGAAGATAAAATCGATTTTAGAGGAAAACATTTGGAACGAGGGCCTGCTGCTGAGCTGACCATCTAAAACATTATGGGTGAGGGCCTGCTGGTGACCCTCTAAAACATTAGGGGTGAAGGCCTGCTGCTGAGCTGACCCTCTAAAACATTAGTAGTGAGGGCAGCCTAATAAGCATGTTGATATGATGGAGGAGGAGGAGAAAAGGAAGACTGAACCATATACCCTTTTTTGTGGTGAAAGGGGTGCATGGGAATACAGTGCATTCAATACACCAAAAAAGCCACATTTAAAGTGCCTTTATGTTCAGCCGCTTTCCTCTGGTGGAGTAGAGAAGTCAGGGGCAATCCAGGCCTTGTTCATTTTGATAAGAGTCAACCTGTCAGCATTTTTAGTTGACAGTCGGATGCGCTTATCAGTTATTATGCCCCAAGCTCTGACAAAACGCTGGCGGCAGGACAGGCTAGCATCTCCAAGGCGTAAAGCGCCACTTCGTGCTACGTCTCCAGCTTGGACACCCAATAGTTGTAAGGCACAGAGGGATAATTGAGGACGCTGACATGGTCTGCTACGTACTCCTTCACCATCTACCAAAACCTTTCTCTCCTTGTGACACTAGGCCACGCATCAGGGTGAGGGTGCTGGCGGGGTGTCATAAAAACTGTCCCAGGCCTTGGAGAGCATTGCCTCACCTCTGTTGGAACTGCTGTGTGTTCCCATTGTCTCCCCTCCTCGGTTGCCCAAGGAACTAAGCACTCTGCTGCCAGCGTTTTCAATTTTTCCACAAGGACATTCTGCTATTGCACCATTTTTCTAGTCCTCTCCACCACAGGAATGAGAGATGAGAAGTTCTCTTTGTAGCGGGGGTCGAGAAGGGTGAATAACCAGTAATAGGTGTTGGGCAAAATGCATATAACGCGAGGGTCACAGGAAAGGCAGCATAACATAAATTCAGCCATGTGTGCCAGAGTCCCAACAGACAAGACTTCGCTGTCCTCTTCAGGAGGATGACTCTCAATCTCCTCATCCTCTTCCTCCTCTTCGGACCATCCACACTGAACAGATGGAATAAACCTGCTATTGGTACTACCCTCTGTAGCGAATCAACCGTCTCCTGCTCCTCATCATCATCATCATCCAATTTGCACTGAGAAGATGAACGGAGGGTGGTCTGGCTATCACCCTGTGTACTGTCTTCCCCCATTTTCACCTCTTCCACATGCAAAGCGTCCTCCTTCATTGTGAGCAGCGAGCGTTTAAGTAGACACAGAAGTGGGATGGTTACGCTGATCACCGCTCACCATCTGTGTTGATTCCTCAAAGTTGCGTAAAACCTCACAGAGGTCAGACACCCACTTGTGAAGAGCGAAAGCTGACTGGAAAGGCGACAACCATGTTGCAGCTGGTATTCCACAACTGCCCTCTGCTGCTCACAAAGCCTGGCCAACATGTGGAGCGTGGAGTTCCAGCGCGTGCTCACGTCGCACAACAGTCAGTGAGCTGGCAATTGCAAGCGCTGCTGCAGCGTTGCCAGACCGGTGGCAGCTGTAGATGACTTTTGGAAATAGGCACACACGCGGCGCACCTTCACCAGTAGCTCAGGCAAATAGGGGTAGGTTTTGAGAAACCGCTGAACCACTAAGTTAAACACGTGGGCTAGGCATGGGATGTGTGTGAGCTTGCCGAGCTCCAAATCCGCCACCAAGTTACGGCCATTATCAGACACAACCATGCCTGGTTCTAGGTTGAGTGGCGAGAGCCACAGCTCAGTCTGGTCCCTTATACCCTGCCACAGCTCTGCGGCGGTGTGCTGTTTGTCACCTAAACATATTAGTTTCAGCCTGGCCTGTTGCCGCTTCCCCACTGCAGTGCTTCACTGCTTCCAGCTACTGACTGATGGCTGACTGGTGCTGCAAGATGATAATTCAGAGGTGGAAGTGGAGGAGGAGGTGGAGGAAAAGGGGGGGGTTGCAGCCACTAATTTAGGTGGTGGCGTAAATCCTGATGGAAGTAGGGCCCGCAATCCTTGGCATCAGTAGCACCTGTGCCATCCCAGGGTACGACTCGCTCCCGGCCTCCACAACGTTCACCCAGTGTGCCGTCAGGGAAATGTAGCGTCCCTGGCCACAAGCACTTGTCCATGTGTCAGTCGTTAAGTGGTCCTTCCCAATAACTGCGTTGGTCAGGGCACGGGTGATGTTACGGGACACATGCTGGTGTAAGGTGGGGATGGCACACCAGGAAAAATAGTGGCGGCTGGGGACTGAGTAACGAGGGACGGCCGCCGCCATCAGACTGCGGAAAGCCTCAGTGTTCACAAGCCTAAAGGGCAACATTTCCAGGGCCAGCAATTTGGAAAGGTGCGCATTTAGTGCTGTGGTCTGTGGGTGGGTGGCTGGGTATTTGCGCTTGCGTTCAAAGGCCTGGGGTATGGACATCTGTACACTGCGCTGGGACACAAAAGTGGATGTGCTAGCTGATGGTGCTTGCGAAAGTCCAGGTGCAGGGCGGGAGGCATCCGGGCCTGCGTCTTGGACAGGGGATTGGCCAGCACGTAACACAGGGGAAGATGAGGCAGTGGTGTGACTCGCAGACACTGATTGTGGACCCAGGCATTAGGTCCACCTATTAGGGTGCTTTGGTGGTGATCATGCTGGTGGTGGTGAGGTTGCTAGTGTTCAGGCCTCTGCTCATTTTGGTACGGCACAGGTTGCAAATGACAATTCTTTTATCGTCTGAACTTTCCTTAAAAAATCACCAGACTGCGGAACACCTAACCCTTGGCAAGGTAGATTTCGGAAAGGGGGTGCTCCGGGGAACAGTCGCAGGCCTTTTTGGTGTGGCCTGCCTTCTCCCTTTTCCCACCCCACTGCCTCTTCCAGCCTGTTGCGGTGCTGAGGATCCCTCTACCTTTGTACTGCCGTCCTTGCTCGGCTTGCCACCTTCCCAGGTTGGGTCAGTAATTTAATCGTCCACCACCTCCTCTTCCACTTCCTCACTTTGGTCATCCTCCTGACTAGTTGACCTAACAAGAACTTCACTTATTGACAACTGTGTCTCATCCTCATCATCAACCTCTTGAGACACTAATTGCCGTTGACTTATTGGCAATATCGGCATTTTGTTTCGGCCCAACACGACAACTGGGTACAATTGCTACCTTGGGCTCAGTTGTCCTATAACAACCACTCTAGTGAGTCTACTGGATCCTCTCCATTCTTTGTTGTTCACGGACAACATCCTCGTACTCCTCTACCTATTCCTACATCATCTGGGTTACCAGCTGCGGATTCCACTTTTAGGGATTTTTTGAAGATTTGGCGTGACACCAAGGACTGCATCAATAAAGCGGTGACTCGCATGAAAATGAATGCAGAGAAGAGAAGAAGAAGACCGCCTCAGTTCTCACTGGAGATGAGGTATGGCTCTCCTCTAAAAATATCCGCTTAAGGGTTCCCAGTTTCAAGTTTGCTCCTACGTTTCTTGGACCCTTTGAAGTATTGAGGAGGAGCAACGAAGTGACATATAAGTTACGCCTGCCTCTCTCTCTGCGGATTCCTAATACCTTCCATGTGTCCTTACTGAAACCAATAGTTCTTAATCGATTCTCTACGGCTCCCTCTACTCCGACTCCAGTATCTGGAGATTCTGACGAGGTATTTGAGGTCAAAGACCTCGACTCACCTGAATACGGTGGTGTTGCTGCGCGGTATATTCAGTTGCTTGGTCAGTATTTTCTATGTGCCTATTTTAATTGTAGTTACCATATTGCCTCAGTTAGCCTTTGTGGCGTGTATTATCACCCCCAAAATTGGTATCTGTTGTACAATATATGCATATGGGTTGTATGATGCAATTGTGGAGCCATAGCGGTCAGGTCTAATATACCTTTCTACTGATGACCAATCAAGATTTTTGCACATGCACTTTATTATAATATATACCAGCAGTTCACCATCGGTCCTCTTGGTTTTTAATATGTATTGTGACCTGTGTTAAATGTCTTTGTGTGACTTGTGTCAATCATGTGCGTCTTTGTGATTTTCTAATAAAATTATGCTATTTTGGACTACTTTGGTACCATTGGTGTTCTTTGTACTATGTATATAAGTAGCTCAGCCTCCTTCCCAGATGCCCGAGTATCAAGGTCCTTGTGTCTTGCAAAGGTTGCTGATTTCTCTGCTTGTGCTTCTGTGTATCTGATCCATTCTTGTGTTCCTGGACTCTGCTACCTGTTTGATCCCTGCTTGCTTGCCTTGAATGTCCTGTTGCCGACTCGGACTGCCTGACCTGTACCTGTGCCGCCTGCCCTGACCTATTGCTAGTTTGACTTCACCTCTGCCTCATCCTTTGGACCTGCACTGTTGCTCCTGGTTACGACTCGGCCTGATGACTAAGTCTGTACCTCTGGTACCTTGCTCAAGTACCTCCTGGTCCGCCTGGACCAGCTGCCTCGTATGCCAATCCTCCTCAAGAGGTATTGACCAGCTGTTCCTCTCGGGAAAGCCTATCCCTTCTATCTATCCCTTCTATCAGGGGTACTGAAAAAGAGGGGTTCACTTAGACAACGCCCTTAGAGGAGGTAGGATGCATGGCACAATTGGTTCACACCCGCTGGTTCATGACAGTTGCAAAATCCCTATGCCTGATGTTTGCATTGGAGCATATGGCCACTTGAAGTAGTGTCACATAGACAAGAGGCACCTAACCACCCAGAAGCATTAAAGGTCAAAGTAGGAAGTACAGGAGCATTTCATTTCTGCATGGAGCGAGGCTGCAGGAAGTGATTTGATTTTGCACGCCATGCTTAGCAAAAGTATCTTCAGTAGCTTCAAGTTAGTATGGTCCCCACTAAGAGAGTCTGAAGGTAGCTCTGTCTCCTGACTCCCTCCATAAACATACATGTTCAGTTCGGCTGAGAATGTACGCGTTTTCAATGGGGAGAGAAGATAAAGCAGTTGCCAAACACTTGAAGCATGTTGTCTGCTGAGAGAACATAAGCAATAGGCAATTTAATTTCACCCGATCATTCTCTCCCATGACATCATCTGTCAGGGGAGAGTTAAGAGCTGTTGGATGAACCTGCCGTTCTTAGCGGGTTTGGCCGATGATACTCTAATGTTAATGCAGATTTCTGCTAAGAGTCCACTGCAAAGCACAAAAAGAAAGGGTAAACAAAATGTATATGCTGGTATGAAACCATGAGCAACTAAAGTAGCCACTGCCCCTCACTTCCGTCTGCAGGAGGTAGGGGAGCAGTTGCAGCAGGAGGAAAGGAAAAATAGTAAAAATAAAAATGAAATGTGGCATTATCATCACTGTACTGACCCGCATATTAAAATTATGTTATTTTTACCATTCAGTGTACGCCATAAAAAAGTTCCACAAAATAATGTAAAAATTGCTGTTTTTCTTATGTTTCCCTCTTAAAATAAAATAATAAAAGTTATTTACTATACTATATATACCCCAAAATGGTTCCTAAAAAAAACTACAACTAATCCCGCTAAATAAAAAATAAAAAAATAAAAATATTAAAACGTTATGACTGCTAGAACACAAAGCGGAAAATATTATTGGTCCTTAAGACTAAAATTAATTATTTCACTAAGGGGTTAAAAATGCAATTGTGTCCCCTGAGTTGTGCGCCAACAAGCTTTCCTGCAGACACAAATTAAACATCTACAATAAAAAAGTCACAGTTTTGGGAGGGTTTTTCCAATTTTAAAGTGACTGTTAGAGAAACCCTGTGTCCTTTTATCTGCCCGTGGAGCCATGAGACCTGTAAGATCTGTGAAAGTGCATTTGTGAACATCTGCCAGTCTGTGCATGATAAAAACCGTCCTGATCTGTTTGCATTTGATTTCTTCAGTAAACTACTACTTCACAACTACTTCACAACTGGGACCCTGCCTTGAACCTCTAAACCTTCAATACCAAGGGCACCTCAACCGTCACCATGCAGCAGAAGCCCAGAACTGAAGTGTGCCACAAAGGGAAGAAAAGGTATCCTATCACTGCATGGCCCCAGGGAGCATCAGTACAGTGAGTGTTAATACAACTCCAATCCAGCCACCCACCCTCACAGACGTCCTTGTGGCATGCTACATGAATAAGGGTCTTAAAAGTGAATGTGTGATAAGATCAAATTGAATATCACAATTATATTACTGAGAGTCACATGCATAGCTTGACCTCATCAAAAGTTGATAGAAACAACTATAGACAACGTTTGCAAGTTTCACTTTGTGTTCTTTAGTCACGTTCAGACCTGAACCCGGACACAACCTAATCTGCACTAATTTGCCATAAATGAGTGGAGCATTGGAGCTTTTCACGCTCTGATGCTCCACCTTGCCCTTTGCTAAATCGAGCAGGGCAAGGGCTGTTTGTTTACATTTGGACACTGCTAGGCGGAGCCTTCCCCGTAGCACTGATCCCGGTGACGTCACTGCAACATCATATAACATAGTAGTTTGTAAGACTGAAAAAAGACATCCAGTTCAGCCCGTTATCCTACAATTTGATCCAGAGGAAGACAAAATAATAACCTTGTGAGGTAGAAGCCAATTTTCCTAATTTTAGGGGGAAAAAACTACTTCACGATTCAAATCAGGCAATCAGAATAATTCCCTGTTTCAACAACCCATCTCTAGTAGCTATAGCCTGTAATATTATTACGCTCCAGAAATACATTCAGGCCTCTCTTGAACTCTTTTAGTGACTCCACCATCACCACCTCCTCAGTCAAAGTGTCACGGTGGGGAGTGGGGGAAACCCCCCACCTTCCAATGACTGAAAATAAGGAAAGCCACTAATCCTGGAAGCCAGGATAGGGGAGAAGGTCACCTCCTATCACCACCCTCATCCTATCCCTGACCTCCTAACCGCATGAGCAAACCCAGAAGGTAGGAGGGCTCATGCACCGGAACCTGGGCCCTAATGTCCCTATCGGTCCCTGCAATATAGAAGTCAGGAATAAGAGACAGCCGATTCGTCCACGACATGGATAAATCGGAGTCTCCCACAGGCCTAGTAACAAGGAGGAGACAGCAAGCAACAACAGAACGGCAGGTAAGTGTCCTGTGGCCAGATGACTACAGACAACAGAACGACAAGATCACTTACCGGAAACCACAGCTTGCTGTCTTGCAATTCCCCCTCTGGGGAACCCCAGGGACCCCCTTTCGGAGGTACAACAAACAGGACATGTCTAGCAACCATTCGGGATAAACCACACCATAGACAAACCACACATGGAACAAACAACTAGACAAACATCAACCCATAAGTGCAGCACCACACATAACAATGGGGAAGGGTAGACATAGGCAAGCATGTCCCACAAGGTGGTCCTAAAGGAGAGGGCAGCTGCATTGACAGAATTGCATTGCATCCAACCCCAATAAAGGCTGAAGTGAATCTGACCTCAGGCTCTCAACACCAAGACAATAAGAGCCAAGAGACCACACCCTGCTCCACCTAGCACACACCTTAACCCTGTGCTCACCAGAAGGGAAGGGAAACAGACTTACCCACCTCAGCTCCCCTAACTTAAACACCCTTAATGACCAGACCACTTTTTACAATTCTGCACTACACTACTTTCACGGTTTATTGCTCGGTCATGCAACTTACCACCCAAATGAATTTTACCTCCTTTTCTTCTCACTAATAGAGCTTTCATTTGGTGGTATTTCATTGCTGCTGACATTTTGACTTTTTTTGTTATTAATCGAAATTTAACGATTTTTTTGCAAAAAAAAGAAATTTTTCACTTTCAGTTGTAAAATTTTTCAAATAAAACTACATTTCTATTTAAAATTTTCTCAAAATTTATTGTTCTACATGTCTTTGATACCATATGTGTGACACTCCTGAGTACGGCGATACCACATGTGTGACACTTTTTTGCAGCCTAGATGCGCAAAGGGGCCCAAATTCCTTTTAGGAGGGCATTTTTAGACATTTGGATCCCAGACTTCTTCTCACGCTTTAGGGCCCTTAAAATGCCAGGGCAGTATAAATACCCCACAAGTGACCCCATTTTGGAAAGAAGACACCCCAAGGTATTCAATGAGGGGCATGGAGGGTTCATAAAAGATTTTTTTTTTGCACAAGTTAGCGGAAATTGATTTCTTTTTGTTTTTTCTCACAAAGTCTCCCTTTCCGCTAACTTGGGACAAAAATTTCAATCTTTCATGGACTCAATATGCCCCTCAGCGAATACCTTGGGGTGTCTTCTTTCCAAAATGGGGTCATTTGTGGGGTGTTTGTACTGCCCTGGCATTTGAGGGTCTCCGCAATCATTACATGTATGGCCAGCATTAGGAGTTTCTGCTATTCTCCTTATATTGAGCATATGGGTAATGATATTTTTTTTTTCGTTCAGCCTCTGGGCTGAAAGAAAAAATGAACGGCACAGATTTCTTCATTTGCAATGATCAATGTGGATGAAAAAATCTCTGCCAAAAAAAAAAAGGAGGGGAAAGGCGTCTGCCAGGACATAGGAGCGCCGCCCAACATCCAAACCCACTTAGCCCGTATGCCCTGGCAAACCCGATTTCTCCATTCACATCAATCGATGTGGATGAATAAATCATTGCCGGGATTTAATTATTTTTTTATATATACAAAGTGTTTGCCAAAGTATATGAACACCGCGCCCCTCAGCTCATATGCCTCGGCAAACATATCTTTTACTGCAGAGGAGAAATCTTGTCTTGCAGCGCCGCATACACCGACTTTTGTGTAATCTGACAGCAGCGCAATGCTTCTGTCAGAATGCACATCAGTGCTGCAACTGGTTTTCATCGGTTGGTCCACCTAGAAGGTAAAAAAAAACAAAAAAGAAAAAACCAGGCCGCAATGCAATCAATTTATTAACTTTATAATAACATTTGAACGGAACAAATAAACTTTATTTAACTTTTTGAACAGAACGTTAACTTTTTTTGCTTACCGGTGATTTTTTATTTTTTTTATTTTTTCCTTTATAGGACAAACCTCTCCTTCCCCATGGGACAATGTGCTAAGCGCAAATCGCCCAAAGATGTGGCGAAGTACATTATGCACTTTGTCCCAGGTGAAAGGAGAGGTTTGCAGCAGCTGTGAGTGAAAGGGCCCTAATAGCCCTGTGTGCCTGTCCTGTGAAACGCAATCCCTATGCTAAGTGTACCTGTGTGTGGTACTTCCGGAAACACTCCCCTAAGCATAGGGCAGGGTGGTCAGGGCAGTCAGGACAGAAATAGCGGGTGTCACGCCTTATTCCACTCCTGCTAAGGGCACAACATTTTTTTCGGGGTGGCGGTCGGTTTGAGGTACCAGCAATGACACTGGGGAAATGTCGCTCGTGTAGACGGCTCACTACACTGGTGGATGGGGCCATGGAACCTCAATGATCTCTTCCTGAAATTTGAGGAAGGATCTTGTTCTCCCAGCCTTACTGTAGGGAACAAAACTATTATATACAGCAAATTCAATGAAATATACAGACACCTTCTTATACCAGCGTCTGGTCCTGCGGGAAAGTAGATAAGGAGCCAACATCTGGTCATTGAAGTCCAACCCTCCCATGAGCGAATTATAGTCGTGGACACAGAGGGGCTTTTCAATGACACTGGTTGCTCGTTCAATTTGGATTGTCGTGTCTGCGTGAATGGAGGAGAGCATGTAAACGTCACGCTTGTCTCTCCATTTCACCGCGAGCAGTTCTTCGTTACACAAGGCAGCCCTCTCCCCCCTTGCAAGACGGGTGGTAACGAGCCATTGGGGGAAGCCCCGGCGACTAGGTCGCGCGGTGCCACAGCAGCCAATCTGTTCTAGGAACAAATGCCTGAAGAGGGGCACACTTGTGTAGAAATTGTCCACATAAAGATGGTACCCCTTGCCAAATAAGGGTGACACCAAGTCCCAGACTGTCTTCCCACTGCTCCCCAGGTAGTCAGGGCAACCGACCGGCTCCAGGGTCTGATCTTTACCCTCATAGATCCGAAATTTGTGGGTATAGCCTGTGGCCCTTTCACAGAGCTTATGCAATTTGACCCCATACGGGGCGCGCTTGCTTGGGATGTATTGTTTGAAGCCAAGGCGCCCGGTAAAATGTAAAAGGGACTCGTCTACGCAGATGTTTTGCTCAGGGGTATACAAATCTGCAAATTTGGTGTTGAAGTGGTCTATGAGGGGCCGAATTTTGTGGAGCGGTCAAAAGCTGGGTGGCCTCTGGGACGAGAGGCGCTGTTGTCGCTAAAGTGCAGGAAACGCAGGACGGCCTCAAATCGTGTCCTGGACATGGCAGCAGTGAACATGGGCATGTGATGAATTGGGTTCGTGGACCAATATGACCGCAATTCATGCTTTTTGGTTATGCCCATGTTGAGGAGAAGGCCAAGAAATTATTTTAATTCGAAAACTTGGACGGGTTACCACAGGAAAGACCGGGCATAAAAGCTTCCCGGGTTGGCGGCTTTAAATTGAGTGGCATATCGGTTTGTTTCTACCACAACTAAGTCCAAGAGCTCCGCAGTCAAGAACAGCTCAAAAAACCCCAGTGCCGAACCGATCTGAGCTGTCTCAACCCGAACTCCAGACTGGGCGGTGAAAGGGGGAACTACAGGTGCGGCTGAAGTTGGGGGCTGCCAATCAGGGTTTGCCAGCACCTCAGGGACTCTAGGGGCTCTACGGCCTGTCTGTGCGGTGGCTGCGACGGGGGAACTAATGCACGTGCCACCGTACCAGCTTCAATTGCCCTTCTGGTGCTCGCCACTTCACCATGTTGTACGGCAGTGCTGGTACTAGGTCCAGGATGGGCTGCGCTGCTGGTGTATGCCTCACCCCGTAATCCAACAGCGCCAGCCCCACTCTGCTGCCCTTGAAGCGGATCCTGCGCAACCTGTGGTGTAGCAACACGGGGCCGGGTTCGCCTGGTGGTATCAGGGACCTCAACCTCCTCGTCCGAACTTTGGGTCAGACTGCCACTGCTTTCTACAGGTTCATATTCTGACCCGCTGGATTCGTCAGATGAGGGTTCCCATTCCTCATCCAACTGGGTCAGAAGCCTGTAGGCCTCTTCAGAAGAATACCCCTTGTTTGCCATTTGGTCAACTAAATTTAGGGGGTATTCCCTGAGACTACCCAAGAAAAAAAGCAAGCTTGTCTTACAAATGGGAGGCTAGCGAAGTACCGGAGGCCGCTGCGATTGATAAAAAATATCAAAACTGATTTTTTTATCGCTGCAGAGCTTGTAAAGTGATTGTGCAGTGATCAAAAAAAAAAATTTTTTGTCACTGCGGCGGGGCGGGCGTGGGTGAACGCACGTGTGGGCGACCGATCAGGCCTTTCACTAGGTGATTGACAGGGGCGATCAAGGGGTGATCAGGGGGTTAATTGAGGTGATGGAGGGTGATCTGGGGGCTAAGTGTAGTGTTGGGTGTACTCACTGTGATGTGTGCTCCTCTGCTAGGACCAACCGACGAAAAGGACCAGCAGAGGAGCAGACAAGCCATTTAACACATTATATTTATAAATGTAATGTGTTAACTGGCTTCTGATTAGTTTTTTTGAAAATCATCAGCCTGCCAGCGACGATCATTGGCTGGCAGGCTGATGACGAACTTGTCTTTTAACTTTTGCCCGAAATCTCGCGTCTCGGAGATGACGCGCCGGCGCGTCCACTCGGAATAACAGGGCCGCCGCAAAGACGCAATCCTGTGTACGGCGGTCCTGAGCTGGTTAAAGGGAACGCGCACACACATGCATAACAACAACACGTTACCATCGGCAACCAGCATGCGCGGCGAAAGTGTCATGGCAAACAACCTCCAAGCCGTGACACAGAGAGTTCCATAGTCTCACTGCTCTTACCGCAAATAATCCTCTTCTATGCTTGTGTAGAAGCCTTCTTTCCTCCAGATGCAGAGGATGTCCCCTCATCACAGATCTCTTTACTGACCCCTGATATATTTATACATAGTTAGGAGATCTCCCCACAGTCGTCTTTTTTTCTAAAGTGAATAACCCTAATTTTGATAATCTTTCAGGGTACTGTAGTCCACCCATTCCAGTCATTACTTAAGTTGCCCTCCTCTGAACTCTCTCCAGCTCTGCTATGTCTGTGGTTAAACCCATTGCTGTTCGATTGATTACTAGACGAGCAGTGGATCGTATGATAAGGCAATTACTTTGTAAGGGGAGGATTTATGTTTAGTGGTTACTGTAGTAATGCATAATCACACCCTTGGGGTCTAGTTTATAGGTGATACATTCTTGAGGCTGGAATACCCCTTTAAGGCGCTAAATAAAACAATAGGACTACAAATATAACTGTATGGTGACTTTCTCTAAATTAAATTGAAGCTAACTTTATTTTTAAGTTTCACTAATTTTCTAAATAAATATTTGATAATGTTCCACTTATGACCAAAATGATGAAGCTTTCAAAATCTGAAAGAGGGCCTCCTACCCACCATGCACCATTTATAATATTGGTGTCTTCATAGGCTTCCTCAGGCACTAAGACCTGGTTATGACTGCTACCTCTGCAGCCCCCACCTTGTGCCATGTTTATGACCACTGGCATTCCTCATAACTTTAGTGGTGCCAGGTGATGAACTCATGTGCGAATTGTTGCCAGAGAAAAACTCCAGAGGACGTTCGTCAGGCCACTTAGAAAAAATAAAATTCTGAAACTAATTTGAAATCCTATTCACTTTCCATGTGTTTCTTAATAAGTGACTGGATCTTAATACATTTGCCAAAATCCAAAGAAGGAATCCAGAGAAAATTTGGACTGAAAACATATGAATCAGAGCTTTACAGAACATTTTATTACATTACTACCAGTCCAAAAATGACTAATTACCATTATCTAGGAGACTCGCTTTCCATATAAAATGATTAGAGTTGGTACCAATCATGTTATTTATAAAGTCAGCAAAGTCTTCCTAAGCCATCGGTTAACAGGATTTGCCGAAACAAGGAAGCCATATTTGAGGGTTCTATACACAAGCTTGCCTGGTTCAAGAAAAGATCACACTCTAAGGCTTAGGGGCGCCAGGAACAGTGAAAAATGCTGGATGCCAAAAACTTGTTCTAAAATTCCACCAGGAGGCCTCCCATCTAGTTGCAAAATCTAAGTTGGAAAATACAATTTCACATGTAAAAAGGGGCTGTTCAGGATTTGAAAAAACATGACTGCTTCCTTCCAGATACAGCTCCACTCCTTTCTATTAGTCGTCTCTGGTATTGTACTTTAGTTTCATTGAAGCAAAATGATCTGAACTTCAATGCCATACACATACAGGTGGACAGGGGTGCTGCTGTTTTTGGAAAAAATAAATTCCTAGTTCTGCAAAGCTCCTTTAAAATACAGTCACTTATAAATCATATTCCTCGCCCCATCGTTTAGGAAATGCTTGTCTACTGTTTAATTTTTACAATATCAGATGTTTTTAGCTCTGCCTCATTAGGGCAGAGCTGTTATCCAGCATAGATGCACTTATTACGCTTGTCTCATCAGTGGCTCAGATTGCAGCTCTGCTTGTTCTTATCGGCTGAAGTACAGGAGCACAAGCCCTGCAGGAAGTCAATGCAACGTATCCATTAAAGTGAGAAAAGAATACATTTGAACTCTTTTACCAGTGAGAAAGGATATGAAGTAACTACCACTTATATATTGCAGGAAAGGTATCTTAAAGGGGTTGTGTCAGGAGTTTACCCAGCGAACATTTTGTGCATTGCTGTGATGAGAGGTTTGCCACACCAACCAGTCAAGCCCATGTTGATCTATCTATCAATGAGGCTAGAAGCCAAGCGAATCAGCTGCTTGAAGAGGAGGCGGCGCTCCATGTGAGCGACACTTCCTGTTCCTTACACTGCACTTCCGAGAGTAATGACGAGTACTCGCTCCATTCACTTGATTCACTCACTCCATTCACTCCACAGAAGACAACACGTAGTGTAAAGACTGAAAAGCAGGACTCACATGGAGCGCTGCCTCCTTGTCAAACAGCTGATTGGGGGGTTGCCAGATGTCAGACCCCCGCCGATCCGATATTGATAACCTATTCTGAGGATAAGTCATCAAATAAATTTTCAGCACAACCCCTTGGCTTCAACTAATTCTCTTGATATTCTGATCGTGGCTAGCTTCTGGATTAACCCCTCTCTCTTGGTTCTAACTCTGCTTGTCAACTACACTTTCCTCCCTGGTCATTCTGGTAGGTCCATCCAGCCTTGCAGCAGGTTCTGGTGAAGGACCTAGGGGTAGCCTTAGCTTCCTGCCAACTGTATGGGTTAAGGAAGACTGGTAGCAGTTTCTGAGTTTGCTAGCTATTGTTTTGGTTGGTGGCCATAATATTACCTTACAGGTTGTACCACCATAACAACTTGATTCCAGAAGTTCCATAGAGAATAAATAGAGTAGAAGCTTCTATGCGGGACAGTTGCTGCGTTCACTTCAGGATCTGCTTTTATGCACAGTTATGGTCTGACTGCTGGGATAGGTAATGCACATATTGACAAAATTGTTGGTACCCTTCCGTTAAAGAAAGAAAAACACACAACGGTCACTGAAATAACTCAAAACTGACAAAAGTAATAATAAATAAAAATTTACTGAAAATCAGACATATTCTGTTGAACCACAATTCAAAAGCAAATTTATAACTAATGAAACTGGTCTAGCCAAAAATGATGATGCCCTTAACTTAATATTTTGTTGCACAACCTTTTGAGGCAAGCACTGCACTCAAGTGATTTCTGTAACGCTCAGTGGGACTTCTGCACCTGTCCATAGGTATTTTTGCCCACTCCTCGTGAGCAAACTGCTCCAGCTGTCTCAGGTTTGAAGGGTACCATCTCCAGACTGCATGTCTCAGCTCCTTCTACAGATGTTCAATAGGATTTAGACCAGAGCTCATAGAAGGCCACTTCAGAATAGTCCAATACTTTGCTCTTAGCCATTCCTGGATGTTTTTAGCGGTGTTTTGGGTCATTATCCTGTTGGAAGACCCATGACCTGCGACTGAGACCATGCTTTCTGACACTGGGCAGCATATTTCGCTCCAGAAAGCCTTGATAGTCTTGATGTTTCATTGGACCCTGTACTAATTCAAGACACCCTGTGCCAGATGCAGCAAAGCAGCCCCAAAACATAACCGAGCCTCCTCCATGTTTCACAATAGGTACAATGTTCTTTTCATTGAATACTTCATTTGTGCATCTGTGAACATACAGCTGATGTGACTTGCCAAAAAGCTCCAGTTGTGTTTCATCTGCCCAAAGGACATTTTCCCAGAAGCTTTGTGGCTTGTCAATATGCATTTTGGCAAATTTCGGTCTCGCTTTTTTATGATTTGCTTTCAAAAGTGGTTTCCTCCTCAGATGTCTTCCATTAAGTCCACTTTGGCTAAACCAAACTCTGATCTCTTTGGAAGTTGTTCTGGGCTCCTCGGTTACCATTCCTATTATCCATCTCTTCAATTTCTCATCAATTTTCCTCTTATGAGGTTGGCCACAGTCCCGTAGACCTTAAACTTATGAATAATATGTGCAACTGTAGTAACAGGAACATCAAGCTGTTAGGTGATGGTCTTATAGCCTTTACTTTTAACATTTTTGTCTATAATCTTCTTTCTAATCTCCTGAGACAACTTCCTCCTTAGCTTTAATTGGTCCATGTTCAGTGTGGTACCCAACATGATACCAAACAGTACAGCGACTACTTTTCCCACTTTTAATAAGCAGACTGACTGATTACAAGTTTGAAGACACCTGTGATGCTAATTACAGAACATTATAACAAAATAACAAAGATAGGTGCACTCTGCAGTCTCACTAAACCCTCAAACTGATTTTAAAATTGAGAGATTAGTCAACATGTCCTCCGGTGTAGAACATGTCTAAGCCCGGGCACCACGCCAAGGTTTCTCAAGTAGC
The DNA here is from genome assembly GCF_905171765.1 of Bufo bufo. Taxonomy (NCBI): domain Eukaryota; kingdom Metazoa; phylum Chordata; class Amphibia; order Anura; family Bufonidae; genus Bufo; species Bufo bufo. The sequence continues at coordinate 792,693,733 of NC_053390.1, read as the reverse complement.
CCGGGACCTAACACTCTCCTACCTGAGCCGTTTGGGCAATACCAGGAGCCAGTGGGCAAATTACAGGAGCATCAGGCCGACTCACAAACAGCTCACCTAGTTACCTCCAGCATGTAGCCATGCTTGCAATGGGAGGAGGGAAGAGTCTGCAAGTCCCACTCAAGACTGGCTGATATGTCCCAGGCTTTACAGGTGCACCTAGATGTGGCCTGTAAATGGAAAACAGGCACATTTAAATTGGAGTTTATACACCTCCAGGATTCTATATATACAAACTAAGAAGACAGGTTGGCATTCGCAGGAGGTGCTCAAACCCACATGCAGTTGTGCATATATATAGGGGAGCAAATCCTGCACTTGTGGCCTGTTGCTAATGACAATCCCCAGCAAAATGCATACGGTGGAGGATGCCCGCGGCGAACCACAAGTACCACAATAGACATCCTACACAAGGTAACAAGTGCGGATGTCATAATTAATATAACAATATAACAAAACAATAACAAAAACAGGTGCACTCTGCAGTCTCACTAAACCATCAAACTGATTTTAAAATTGAGAGATTAGTCAACATGTCCTACGGTGTAAAACATGTCTAAGCCCGGGCACCACGCCAAGGTTTCTCAAGTAGCCCGGGCTACTTGAGAAACCTTGGCGTGGTGCCCGGGCTTAGACATGTTCTACACCGTAGGACATGTTGACTAATCTCTCAATTTTAAAATCAGTTTGAGGGTTTAGTGAGACTGCAGAGTGCACCTGTCTTTGTTATTTTGTTATATTGTTATATTAATTATCACATCCGCACTTGTTACCTTGTGTATGATGTCTATTGTGGTCCTTGTGGTTCGCCGCAGGCATCCTCCACCGTATGCATTTTGCTGGGGATTGCCATTAGCAACAGGCCACAAGTGCAGGATTTGCTGTCCTATATATATGCACAACTGCATGTGGGTTTGAGCACCTCCTGCGAATGCCAACCTGTCTTCTTAGTTTGTATAATTACAGAACATGCCTTAGTTTAACTTGTCCCTATGGTCAAATTTTTTTTAAGCTTTTCTAGGTTAACCCTAATTTTTGTCCTGACCAGTTCAATTAGTTGTTTTATAAATTATTCTGTTGATTTTCATTAGTTGATTTTCATTACATTTTTATTTATTATTACTTTTGTCAGATTCAAGTTATTTCAGTGACCATTGTGGGTTTTTCTTTCTTTAATGGAAGGGTACCAACAGTTTTGTCCACGTGTGTACATTCTTATGGACCATGCCTTTGGAACCAGTCACTTGCCACTAAGGTCTATTTCTTTGATTCAAAACCTATTAATCTTTATTGATAATATAGTGTTTGGGCCTTGAGAATAATTTCTTCTGGTGGACCCAGGGAACCTTAGTCTGGCACTGATGGCACATATCTGTTTCTATTTTATGATTACAGATTTTTACATTTTCTTTTCTTTACATAATTATAGGGGTGTCCGTCTTGCCAGAGCAGCATTTTGAGATATGATATGTGGTATAGATAATAGATTTTTGCATTAATTTGCAGCTGATACAGTGAGGTCCAAATTGAACAACATCCTTAATTCATGTGCAAGAAGAATATGGAGTGCTACCTCTTGGTATACAAATAGCACCTAAATGTTCTCTAGAACTTCCTACAGCCTTCTTAGTACCTGTAGTGTCCCTGAGTGGGGGTCAATCGGACTAGGTATCAAGTTCTACCATAAGAACAGTCAAGAAGGATTCTGCCCAGCAGTGTAATACTAAGTAAAATAGGTGTGTCTATTTACTCTGTGGGAGATGGGGAAGTGGGCTGTAGACAAATTGGCTTCCATAAAGTAAAACTTTTGTATATTAATAGCTTTGGATACTGGACAATTTGCTTTGGAAGCCAACATTGCCTCTTCGCTAGCTACAGCTCATGAGAGGCTATGTAAGTAATGGCTTTCCCCCCGCGGAATACAAAGCTAAGTGTTTTGCATGGTAACTAGGAGATTAATATTAGTCACTTATTTCCTTTATTTTCTTGCCTTTTTTTTGTCCCAAGACAAAGTTTTTTTTCTTAAGTTTCTGGCTAAAGATTTGCTACTGGCAGCCGTCCAGTAGTTTTGAACATTTCTATCTGACACCGAGAGGGAAATAGTTATTTGTTATGGATCTACAGGGAAATTTGAGGACGTAACAGAAATAACAGGTCGGTGGAACTGCAAAAATTGCATTGCATTGGTTGGACTGAGGCTTAGAAAGTATGTGAACACCTGACAGCTGTTTGAGCCTGTTCTACTCAAAACCTTAGATTCTGGCATCAAGTGGCCATTTGGTGTGAATGTTAGATTATTTTAATCCATAATTAGGTCATTGTCTTCAAAGTTGTCCTGGTGTTACTGGTGGGGACCCCATGGGACAATCTACTGGCTGATGCATTGTCAAAATGAGCTTTCATATAGCTCTCTGTTTCAATAGAGGGGTTTCTTTAAAGGGGTTGTGCTACTATTAAAGGGGTTGTATCATCTCAGACTTTGATGGCATATCACTAGGTTATGCCATCAAAGTCAGATAGGTGTCTAAGTCACACACCTATCTCCAGAATGGGCCACCGAAAGTAAAGGAGAGGGCACTTCTCATGCGCGGCGTGCTATCTATTCATTTTCTATGAGAGTGCCAAAAAACAGCTGAGCTAGTGTACTCACCTATTTTTTTGGAAGTCTAATAGAAATGAATGGAAAGAGCGCTGCACAAGTGTGATCACCGCTTCATTCACTTCTATGGGGCTGCCAGAGATAGCTTAGCTAGGTGAGACCTGTACCTATCGGACATTAGTGGCATATCCTAGCAATATACCTCCAATGTCTAAGATGAGACAACCCTTTAAGTGTTATCATAATATCATTCAGCATTAAAAAACAAGTAACTTTTGTAATTTATTTTCTGTTATAAAAATGCTCCAGTTGTAAAATATTCTCTTGATTATAACGGTGCCACCTGGTGTATTAATCTGTATAGTAATGTGCACGTCCACCTACTAAGGTGGACACACATGCTCTTTTCATCCTTCACCTGTCACCAGCCAGATCTACTTTTAGAAGCTGTGACAGTTACAGGTAGAGAGCTGCATTAGAAAGTGGTTGCAACTTATTCCCATTCCTGCAATTTTCCAATTGACCTTCCTTGCTGCCTTCTCTTCCAGACCCAGAAATGTTTGGCACTTCACCAGTGGAATCACTCAAGAATCCTCAGTGCATGCACAGTCCGTTCTGTGTGCAGCCTCTTACAGCCCGGCATGCATGTACTATGAGTCAACTGTGTCTGCACCACTTTGTTCTATCCAGTTGAGGTATGGAGGGGTCGAACAGGCAATGCAGTCAAAATTCTGAGTCAAGCAGAGATATAGCAGGCAAAGGTAATATATGCAGTTAGGTATGAGGTATAACATAAAGAGAATATATCTCCTATATATTTTTTACTAATTAAAACCAAATAGTAACACATCTTTTTTTCTATTGTTTTTATTTTCTGATTGTAGAATTTTTTGTATTTTATTTCCTATACATGATCTTGCCATTACATGCATTTAGATTTGGGGGGTACTATCTCTCCTTGGGGAGATAGCGCTGGAGACTTGATGAGACTTATAAGCCATACATGCTCCTCTGGAATTCTGGTAAGAATTCAGAGACAGGCTTTACAGCAGCCACATGGGCCATATACACAATTGAAAGGAGATGGCTCATTGACTCAATGACAGTTTTCTAGGCATGCCCTGTGACCTGCACAGAAGTCATTGTGCAGGGAAGGGGAGGAGGTGAGCTGTGACATTCAACTATTGTGAATGGTGGATCCTATGTTATCCACATAGGTGTTTTTCAGTTTTTGACCTGTTTTGATAATGAGATGACTGCTGAGAAGTGATCTTTACAGAACAGGAAGCACCAGCGTATTATTAGGCTTATTAGGAACACAGGTAGTGACATGGAAAATTAAAAATATCACCAACAGTTCTTAAAAAATTATATTTATTATAAGAACTTATTAGGCCATTTTATGATGAAAGCTTCCCTTTAAGGGGTTTATAGAGCGATTGTGAGCAGCGCTCAGTATCATAACCAAACCCGCCATTGACTGCAGGGTGGACATGGCAGCCAAGACAGAAGAATGATGCTGGAGGATGATGGGACCAGTTTACTGGCGAGTCAGAGACTGACCAGAATTCATCTCAGAATTTTGAAATCTATAAGACATGGAGACTTGGAGATCTACAATACCTGGAAAACAACTTCACATTATAGAGACCGTTCCCCTCATCGAACCTGCAGAAAGGCTGAGCCCATCCTAATGGAAAACATATGCCGACTCTGCTGTGAAATACTCTTTACAACAAATATTTACTGCAGATATTATGGCTGACAGAAGACAACGTAACATCTCCAGATGTTGGAATGGAAAAGCTCATTATAATTAGAATTACATATACAAGATACAAGAATTTCAGTTTTGTTTTTCTTTTCAGTTTATGGATAATGTAGTTGCAGAAACTGGTTTCCTCCTAAGTAATAAGCAAAACTGATTGCCATCTGGCTCTTATAAGAGTGTCGGGTAGAGGAGTAACAAACTCGTATATTTGCTCATTTCCTGTAACAATTGGTAATATTCCCCAAAGATGTGAACTTATCCTTGCATAACATGCAGCCCATTTCCTCTAATGTAATATTATTATCTCTTCCCTTGTATGGTGGATAGAGCAGAGTACAGAATGACCATAGAAACCATGAACCATTTATTACCAAGTAACCGCATTTTTGTCCATTACAGTATCAGTTTTATTGAGCTCCTACCCAGAACCTTCCAAAGCCGGTCCAGTCTATGCCCACTCCATGCATTCATTACCACTGTCCTTCTTAGCAAGCAGAAATCTGAATATTGGGGGAATCCAAAGGAAATAGCAATGGTTGGGTGGCGCATAATTCAATTTAGTAATGCCTCACTGTGCATTTAATATGCCATACACAGGGGAGGTATGAGGCTGGAGAGAATGGGAGTGGTGGCTGAGGCAATGAGGGTGGTCATAGACATCATATGGGATATGATGACTATATCCTGCCTGTTGGTGGCTAGAGTGCCCTTGATGGTGGATGTTTGGCAGGGTGCAAGGCAGGAGGCAGGTAAATGATGGAGGCAATGATAAGCTTGGTTAGAATAAATAAAGTCTCTCTTTACTGAATGGATTATGAGCGTTGCGGTTCAAATGTAAGCAATAGGCACTATTTTTTAGTATTTCACAAGGCAGAAGTTCTCCAGAAGGCTTTGTTTTTGGGGTTGGCAGTTCAAAGTTCCACTCTATGTCTCTCTCTAAATATCCCATGCAATCTTTCCAAAGAGACTATAGACATGCAAGTTCTAGTATGGTGGGTGCCTGAATCAATTAACCCTAAACACATGCAGGAAAGTCCAAGTTTTCTTCACTGTCCATGCACACGGACTCACCTGATCCTCTACCTTCTGGATAAATTCAATACTTCTTTCTCTTAGAGGTAATTCTTAGCAAAGGTAGTTTTTCTGGCAGCATCTATCCTCAGGAATGGTATTTTCCTGGTGAATCCTTCTTTTTAGGGCCTACTTGGCAGAGAGCACCTAGGCAGGTCTCTCTAGCTCAGCTTTCTAGGAACTTTTATCAAACTGGTGTACAGTAGATAAATCCTGATCCGTTTTGGACCGCTTGTCAGAGCCCTGAATGGAACTCACAAACGGAAAGCGAAAACGCAAGTGTGAAAGTAGACTAAGGCTAGGGAATATGGGCGACTCAAGACTGGGAACTATGACTGATAGCTTAGGGGAGGGGGGTTGTCAGTAATGTGATGGGAAAAAGATGATGAAAGAGGATGAATTCGGGTGGAGAAGAAGGAGGATAGACATCCTGGAACTAGAGATACAGTATTTGATCCAGAAGAAGGTTGGTGTCTTCTAACAATACATAAGACTTTCAGTATGATGTGGCATGAAACATTTAGATCTCTCTTACAGTATTTTACAACATATTGGAAGTGTCAGCGCAGACTCCTTTTCCTACAGAGAAGAACATCTGACCATCAAGTAAGAGGAAGTAAGAAGTCAACGTAAATTAAGAACTATTCTTCCAGGTTCTTTTCACATCCACATGTCAATCATGTGACCCAAAACACCTGCAAAGTCAGCTGGTCATAGTTACTGAGATAATGCAGATTCAAGGGACGAAAAAGATTTTCTGACTGAAACTTGGCAAAGGAACTATTCATTCCTTTTTTTGGAGGGAGGGGGAGGGGGGCATTCTAAAAACTTGTCCAGCTGTAAAGAGAAATATACTGACATTTAGTATTTTGGCTCTTGCTATGTTTAACATATCGACAGCTAAAACCAGTGAACACAGAGAGAAGGATTAACAAAACAGGCTTTGAAAAATGTATTGAACATAAACATTAACCCCTTAAGGACACATGACGTACCGGTACGGCATGTTTCCCGAGTCCTTAAGGACACATGACGTACCGGTACGTCATGGCTTTAAATCGTGATCCCGGCGCCGCGGGGGTTAATCGGAACGGGATGCCGGCTGAAATCATTCAGCCGGCATCCTGTAACAATGCAGAAGGGGGTCATTTGACCCCCCCGCATCGACGATCGCAGAAAACCGCAGGTCAATTCAGACCTGCGGTTTTCTGCGTTTCCGGTTCATTCGGGTGTCCTGTGACCCGATGAACCGGAAAAAGACTGCGATCGGTGGCGTAATTATACACCACCTATCGCAGTCCGAGGATTTGGAGAGGCGGTGCTGGCCCTGGTGCTGAACACTGCTGTCCAGGGTGCTGATTGGTGCAGGGGAGAGAGGCGCGAGATTCAAACTTCCTGCGCTCCTCTCTCCCCTCCTCTTCCTGTCCAGCACCCTGACCGTGCAGCATCGTCCAGCACCAGCTCCTGTGTCCCCCTAATCGGCATCCATCACCCTCCTGCACCCATCGCCACCCAGGTAGGTTAGGGTCAGTGAGGGAGAGGCACCTTTAGGCAGGGAAAGAAGTAAAAAAAATTATTTATTCCAAACTTTTTTGTTTCAGCTTTCAGACCCCAGACCCCCTGCCACTTGCCCCCCCGCATCCCCCCCCCCCGCATCCCCCCCACCACCAGCTCCCCCCCCCCACCAGCTCCCCCCCCCCCCCAACCAACCCCCCCACCCCCCCCCCCCCCCCCCCCACCGGCCCCTTCCACCACCACCACTTTTTTTTTCTTTCTGCGTGCGCTGACTGGCCGGCACTCTTAGCGTCCGGCCACTGTTAGCGCATCGCCCGCCCCACCGCTGATCAGCGTTGAACCGCTGATCAGCAAGTTTGAACTTTTTTTATTTTTTTGCCTGGACTTTTTAGTACGTGAACACCCGTGCCCCCACACACACACACACATAGAATAAAGGTTTACACGCACGCACATACACACGCACACACACACACACCCATGGCCCGCCGGATGTTCTCGGTGGAGGAGGCATACGCCCAGATTGCCTCCGACTCCGAGAGCCCCAGTGAGGATGAGGATGACCCTACGTTCCTTTTGTCATCCGCATCCTCCTCATCATCATCGGATGACGATGAGCAACCAAGGCGGCGGAGACGCCGCCAGGCGGAGCCAGGGGCCCCACATGCTAGGGATCCTGTGGCCCACCCTAGTACGAGCCGCCCTGGGGTTCGTACTGGTTTCCCGGCCCACCAAATAAGCCCACCGGAGCCCCCTGCCGATGAACTTAGCTGGTGTCCCCCAGTGGACTTTGAGCCCGAGATTCTGGATTTTGCTGGCAATCCAGGAATCCAGATTCCCACAGTGGGGTTTACTGAAATTGACTTTTTTAGTTTTTTTTTCAGTAACCCACTGGTGAATCTGATGGTGGAGCAGACGAATCTGTACGCCCAACAGTTCGACGCTCAAAACCCGGGCTCATTTTTGGCTAGACCCGGTGGCTGGACGCCGGTCAGTGCAGCCGAGATGAGGACATTTTGGGGCCTCGTGCTGCATATGGGTCTAGTGCAAAAACCCAGTGTCAGGCAATACTGGAGTGGGGACATACTCTACCAGACCCCACTGTACAGTATGGTCATGACACGCTCCCGGTTTGAGGCCATCCGGAAATGTCTGCATTATTCCGATAATGCAGCATGTCCCCCCCGAAGTGATCCTGCCTATGACCGGCTGTATAAGATACGGCCAGTCATCGATCACTTTGGGGCCACATTTCAGCAGGCCTACGTACCTGGAAGGGAGGTCGCGGTTGATGAGTCTCTCGTTGCGTTCAAGGGGAGACTCAGTTTCCGCCAATACATTCCCACAAAGCGGGCGAGGTATGGCGTGAAGCTATACAAAATTTGTTAGAGTACCTCAGGGTACACTTACAAATTTCGTGTGTACGAGGGGTGAGATTCCCGGATTCAACCCCCAGAAGGTCCCCCCACTCTGGGTGTTACCGGGAAACTCGTGTGGGACCTTATGTACCCACTGCTGGATAAGGGTTACCACTTGTACGTGGACAACTTTTATACCAGCATTCCCTTGTTCAGGTCCCTTGCCGCCAGATCCACATTCGCTTGTGGGACCGTGCGGAAAAATCAACGCGGCCTCCATGCCCACCCCCTCCAGGTACCTATCCCCAGGGGTGAGACCCGTGCCCTTACCAGTGGAAGCCTGTTGCTGGTCAGGTATTGTCCTTATGCTGTCCACAATCCACGGTAACAGCACCACCCCCGTCTCTGTGCGAGGTACCGCGGCAACGGTCCTCAAGCCCGATTGTATCGTCGACTACAATCGGTATATGGGAGGAGTTGATCTCTCTGATCAAGTCCTCAAGCCATATAATGCCATGCGCAAAACCCGGGCATGGTACAAAAAAGTTGCGGTCTACTTGGTACAGGTTGCCATGTACAACTCTTTTGTACTATCCCGAAGCGCTGGCAGCACAGGGACATTCCTCCTATTCTATGAGGCAGTCCTCAAGGCCCTGATCTTTTCGGACCGGGAAAGAGCAGGCCGGAGTACCTCGGGAACTGGAGGCGCCCGGATCGTCCCTGGACAACACTTTCCAGGTGTGGTCCCCCATACTGGAAAGAAGGGACGAACCCAAAAAAGATGCAGAGTGTGTCACAAGAGGGGGATACGGAAGGACACCACCACTCAGTGTGACACGTGCCTCAATCATCCGGGCCTCTGCGTTATCGATTGCTTCAGGGAGTATCACACTTCCATGGAGTACAAAATTTTTATAATCTCCAACAGTCCCCTAGAGAACATAAAAAACTATGTCTCTCAGACTTTGGAGACACAGAAACAATTTTTTTTCCCCAAAAAAATATTTGTTTTAGTGCAGGCATCCTCAAACTGCGGCCCTCCAGATGTTGTAAAACTATAACTCCCAGCATACCCAGACAACCTACAGCCATCAGCAGGGCATGGTGGGAATTGTAGTTTTACAACATCTGGAGGGCCGCAGTTTTAGGATGCCTGCTTAGTGTCTCCAAAGTCTGAGAGCCATACATATTGGGCATCGTCGCGTGTGTAAAAGTTGTCGCTATAAAAATAACATTTGACCAAACCCCTCGGATGAACAGCGTTAAAAATATAAAATAAAAACGGTGCCAAAACACCCATTTTTGGGCAAAATTTCCATTTGAATCCTTTTTTTCCAGTAATAAAGCAAGGGTTAACAGCCAAAAAAACTCAATATTTATGGCCCTGATTCTGTAGTTTGCAGAAACACCCCATATGTGGTCGTAAATGGCTATATAGCCGCACGGCAGGGCATAGAACGAAGGGAACTCCATATGGTTTCTGGAAGGCAGATTTTGATGGACAGTTTTTTTTTTTGACACCATGCCCCATTAGAAGCCCCCCTGATGTAGCCTAGACTAGAAACTCCAAAAAAGTGACCCCATCTAAGAAACTACACCCCTCAAGGTATTCAAAAGTTACTTTACAAACTTTGTTAACCCTTTAGGTGTTCCACAAAACTAAATAGCGAATGTAGAAAAATTTTTGAATTTTATTTTTTTGTTACCTTGCCTCAAAAAAGTGTAATATAGAGCAACCAAAAATCATATTTACCCCTAAAATAGTCCCAAAACAACAACCACCTTATCCCGTAGTTTCCTAGATGGGGTCACTTTTATGGAGTTTCTACTCTAGGGGTGCATCAGGGGGCTTGAAAGGGTACATGGTGTAAATAAACCAGTCCAGCAAAATCTGCCTTCCAAAAACCGTATGGCGTTCCCCTTCTTCTATGTCCTGCCGTTTAGTCAAATAGTAGTTTACGACCACATTTGGGGTGTTTCTGCAAACTACAGAATCAGGGCAACCCATTTTGAGTGTTGTTTGGCAGTTAACCCTTGTTTTACTCCTGGAAAAAATTTATTATATTGGAAAATTTTCCAAAAAATTGAAATTTCAAAATTGTTTCTCCATCTGCCATTAACTCTTGTGGAACACCTAAAGGGTTAACAAAGTTTGTAAACCCAGTTTTGAATACCTTGAGGGGTGTACTTTCTTAGATGGAGTCACTTTTTTGAAATTTCTATTCTAGGGGTGCAACAGGGGGCTTCAAATGGGACATGGTATAAACAAAACCAGTCCTGCCAAATCTGCCTTCCAAAACCCATATGGTGTTCCCCTCCTTCTATGTGTTACCGTTCGGCCAAACAGTAGTTTACGACCACATATGGGGTGTTTTTGCAAACTACAGAATCAGGGCAACCCATTTTGAGTGTTGTTTGGCAGTTAACCCTTGTTTTACTCCTGGAAAAAATTGATTATATTGGAAAATTTTCCAGAAAATAGAAATTTCAAAATTGTTTCTCCATCTGCCATTAACTCTTGTGGAACACCTAAAGGGTTAACAAAGTTTGTAAACCCAGTTTTGAATACCTTGAGGGGTGTACTTTCTTAGATGGAGTCACTTTTTTGAAATTTCTATTCTAGGGGTGCAACAGGGGGCTTCAAATGGGACATGGTATAAACAAAACCAGTCCTGCCAAATCTGCCTTCCAAAACCCATATGGTTTTCCCCTCCTTCTATGTGCTACCGTTCGGCCAAACAGTAGTTTACGACCACATATGGGGTGTTTTTGCAAACTACAGAATCAGGGAAACCCATTTTGAGTGTTGTTTGGCAGTTAACCCTTGTTTTACTCCTGGAAAAAATTGATTATATTGGAAAATTTTCCAAAAAATAGAAATTTCTAAATTGTTTCTCCATCTGCCATTAACTCTTGTGGAAGACCTAAAGGGTTAATAAAGTTTGAAAAAACAGTTTTGAATACCTTGAGGGGTGTAGTTTCTAGAATGGGGTCATTTTTGGGAGGTTTCTATTATCTAAGCCTCACATTATGACTTCAAACCTGAACTGGTCCATAAAAAGTGGGATTTTGAAGATTTCAAAATTTGCTTCTAAACTTCTAAGCCTTGTAACATCCCCAAAAAATAAAATATCATTCCCAAAATGCTACAAACATGAAGTAGACATATGGGGAATGTAAAATCATCACAATTTTTGGGGGTATTACTATGTATTACAGAAGTAGAGAAACTGAAACTTTGAAATTTGCTAATCTTTCAAAATTTTTGGTAAAAATTTTATTTTTTTATGCAAAAAAATTAACTTTTTTGACCCAATTATAGCAGTGTCATGAAGTACAATATGTGACGAAAAAACAATCTCAGAACAGCCTGGGTAAGTCAAAGCGTTTTAAAGTTATGAGCACTTAAAGTGACACTGGTCAGATTTGCAAAAAATGGCCTGGTCCTTAAGGTGAAAATGAGCCCGGTCCTTAAGAGGTTAAAGGAAGTGTCCCAGTGCCAGAGCAGGCCTATAGCCCCTTGGTCAATTAGAGCATTCCTTTAAGGGGTTCTTTGTTTTGGACTATCTCAACTTGTTAGAAGAGTCACTGGATACTAGGCAGATCACAAACAGTGCCCCCTGCTGTGGGAAACCCTACTGATAAAAGTGTTCAATTTCTCTTCAACGCCACCACAGGGGAAATTAAGCATTACACAATGTCCATTTTATATCATGGTTATCTGTGTAATTCAAGACAGGACTGGTCCTCCAGTTCAAGATATATTCTTTGTAACGGCATCTAAACTGGATAACCCCTTTAACCACTTCCCACAGGTGGACATACAGTACATGTACAGTACAGACCAAAAGTTTGGACACACCTTCTCATTCAAAGAGTTTTTCTTTATTTTCATGACTATGAAGGCATCAAAACTATGAATTAACACATGTGGAATTATATACATAACAAACAAGTGTGAAACAACTGAAAATATGTCATATTCTAGTTTCTTCAAAGTAGCCACCTTTTGCTTTGATTACTGCTTTGCACACTCTTGGCATTCTCTTGATGAGCTTCAAGAGGTAGTCCCCTGAAATGGTCTTCCAACAGTCTTGAAGGAGTTCCCAGAGATGCTTAGCACTTGTTGGCCCTTTTGCCTTCACTCTGCGGTCCAGCTCACCCCAAACCATCTCGATTGGGTTCAGGTCCGGTGACTGTGGAGGCCAGGTCATCTGGCACAGCACCCCATCACTCTCCTTCATGGTCAAATAGCCCTTACTTTCAAAGTTTTCCCAATTTTTCGGCTGACTGACTGACCTTCATTTCTTAAAGTAATGATGGCCACTCGTTTTTCTTTACTTAGCTGCTTTTTTCTTGCCATAATACAAATTCTAACAGTCTATTCAGTAGGACTATCAGCTGTGTATCCACCTGACTTCTCCTCAATGCCACTGATGGTCCCAACCCCATTTATAAGGCAAGAAATCCCACTTATTTAACCTGACAGGGCACACCTGTGAAGTGAAAACCATTTCAGGGGACTACCTCTTGAAGCTCATCAAGAGAATGCCAAGAGTGTGCAAAGCAGTAATCAAAGCAAAAGGTGGCTACTTTGAAGAACCTAGAATATGACATATTTTCAGTTGTTTCACACTTGTTTCTTATGTATATAATTCCACATGTGTTAATTCATAGTTTTGATGCCTTCAGTGTGAATCTACAATTTTCATAGTCATGAAAATAAAGAAAACTCTTTGAATGAGAAGGTGTGTCCAAACTTTTGGTCTGTACTGTACATCAAAGTGATCCTGTGGGCACAGAAGCTGTTTCTGCTCAATTGTCAGCACGAGGGCAGCTATGATTGGCAGCTTTCCTCCTGTACTAATAGACAGCATTAAAAAAAGCTCTGATCTCCTGAGCTCTTTGACTCCTAACGTATTCTTTGTCATGTCCCATCAGCCCCAGAATCACAATTCTCTTGATTGATGGTTTTCATACTAACAGGCCTGAGCTTAGCAAAGGTTCCAAGGACTTGCTCTGGATGGCAGGGTATGCCCTAAGGCTAATTCCACACCGACAGTAAAGCTATCCAGCAGGCTCTTCCAGCAGAGGAATAGTCTACTGGAGTTCACTGTATCCGGCCTTGCTGGATACTGCCATTCACCTCCACACCCTATTAACTGTAATGGAATCCGGCCGTTACGGTGAACTTCAGCAGGCTGCTCCTCTGCCGAAATAGCCTGCTGGATAGCGTTACTGCATTTTTGGGAGCACCTTGTAGACATAGCTGTGTGCACAATATGGATTAAATGTATTGGTATGGTTTAGGTTTTTTCAGGGTTTAGTTCTCCTTTACTGTCCTATCTTATGGTTATATACTATGGATTTCTCCCTCATGTATTCTATTAGAAACATACTGTATTACTTTTAATGGAAACCTTTTTATAACAATTTTTTGACCCTTTAGAAATTACATTAAGCAGGGCAGGATCCTTTTACATTCCTGCTCTGAAGGGACCTCTCAGAAAGACATCTCCCCATGATGAACACGTTGACATGGAGGAGTTCTTCAGACGTCTTCTGTATTCTGCTTCATCGGATGGTGACGATAGTAAAGAGCAGGGGCTGATTGAAGCTGCTTAGTATCAGTCTTTTATGTTTGATACACTGATTACTTCAACACAAGATCATCTGAAAAAGATGTGCAGTTCTTAAGAGAGATGAATGAAGCAATGACATATCCTGTCCAGCACCCACTGAAGGAATCTGATATCCACTCCATCGGCAGTATGTGCTGTACATTATAAATGGGGCTCCTTAATCATGCTGCACTACACTATACAAGCAAATAGTTAGACCCAGAGATGATAAAAGCATTAGGTGCTCATAAAATAGATAAATAAAGGAAACTTCTTGAAGACCAGAGATATCTAGAAGAAAAAGACTAACATAGCTGAAAGAGCTTTATACCATTAGTAAAACCGGATTCATGTTTTCCTCAGAAGGACAGCCACTCTTGTCATCTATCTATCTATCTATCTATCTATCTATCTATCTATCTATCTGTCAGCATCCTGCTTCAAACGCAAAGACACATGTAAACACTGGAAACATGGATTACTCTGAATTGCATTACTGCTATATTTACTGTATATAAAAATGTAAAGCTCTTTGTGCACGTTTAAAAAAAAATTATATCAGGCCCACTACCAACGGCAAGGTGGACCTAACACTATAAGAATTAAATAGGAACTCAAGTGGAACTGACCAAGGCAACAAGCTGGTTTCTCCAGTCTCCTCTCTGTAGGAGGAAGGCATTAAAGGAAATGTCCCAGTGCCAGAGCAGGCCTATAGCCCCTTGGTCAATTAGAGCATTCCTTTAAGGGGTTCTTTGTTTTGAACAATCCCAACTTGTTAGAAGAGTCTCTGGACACTAGGAAGATCATATACAGTGTGACCCCTGCTGTGGGAAAATCTACTGGGTAAAGTGTTCAATTTCTCTTCAGCGCCACCACAGGGGAAATTAAGCATTACACAATGTCCATTTTATATCATGGTTATCTGTGTAATACAAGACAGGACTGGTCCTCCAGAGTGAGATATATTCTTTGTAATGGCATCTAAACTGGATATTATTGGGCCCATCTACCAACGGCAAGGTGGCTTCTATAGAACCTAACACTATAAGAATTAATAGGAACTCAGAATTGGAGGAACTCAAGTGGAACTCACCAAGGCACTGAGCTGGTGTCTCCAGTCTCCTCTCTGTAGGAGGAAGATTCTGTGCTGAGAAAAGGCCCAGGGTCAATGGCTCAGTCTTTTGGCTAGCCCTCTGGTTAAAGGTCTGGTGACCCGTGATCTGTGGCAGCATATCCCCATCTCTGTGACTTTTGGTCACTGAAGCAGTTTGGCAGAGTGTCTTCTACTAAACACTGGTCCCTATCTGCAGACACCTAGGGGCTCTGACGGATCTCTTTTATACAGTTCCTAACTTTGCTAGAACCTTCTGGTGGGAGGGGTGGAGTGGAAAATCACAGCCTAAACATAAACAACATTGTAATTTCAGTCTGTCATAGACATGTATAGAGTTTCAATACAAGTCTATTGGAATGACTAAGAAGTTTTTCCAGAAATAAACAAGTGTACAGATGTAAACAATGGAGCTAAACCAGACAATCAAATGGTCAGTCTGTATGTTTTTTTTCCCTCCAAAACTTTGCAAAAAAAACTTATAGTAACTATTGGAGATTTCTAACTTCTCAGTGCATAGATAGAAAGTCCCAAAGTCTGTCAGTATTAGCTTGCTGTGAATTAATCCTTTCCACAGTTAAATAACAGTGCAAATGAACAGGATATACTATAATAAACATATAAAATGCAGTTCAATAATATAAAACAGTATAAGTGTAAACAATGGCATAAATCATAGTGCAAGTTAACCCTTCAAAAGTACAGTAAAGTAACGAGTTGATAGCTTTGCGTAGTAGCAATAAGGCCAAATGTTCACAAATGTCCAAAGTTCCTTTGATCCAGGGCACTGCACTTGCACTACATTTTGCCTCACTATTAGCCCCATGTCCCTACTTAATTGAAACATTTTACTGGATTAGGTCCATTCACTATACATTTGTGAGCAGGACATCCATAATTCATATCTAACTATGGACAATCTGTTGCCATCAGCAGACATTTATCCATGCTCACATCGTCTCCATATCTGTGGCTTGCAGAACTCATAGTGATGAAAGCTTTCCTCCACAACTCTACTGTCAGCTACACTCACCAACATACATCTTATAAACCCCTGAGAACATGAAACAAGCTTGTTCTTAGAAGTCCAGATGCTAAATGATTAGCATATATCTTCCATCAGTGCTGAAGAACATCTGACGTAAAGGAAGATTTATTATCTGAAGGTCCACTTTCTTCTAGGGGTCTCTGGAGCTCGATCTATGATGCTTTTTGTTATTGGATTTTTCCTTTTAAGTATTTTGCCTTGTGTGCTTCAAATACTTAGAGCGAAAACATCCTCAATCTGTCAAGTCTGAAGAAGAGACATTGGCCAATGTGGTGTTACTCTTCAGACATCTGTTTATACCTCGTATCTGATCACTATAAGGTTACTGTATAGTGGTATTATTATTTATACTGGTGCTTGAATGGGCATGTACTTGTCACTGACTGAAAGAGCAAGTGTCCCTCCTGTCCGTGACTGGGTGGGTGTTTTTATGTTCCATGTCTAGTTTCCTGCTTGTGTTGACGGCATTGAAGAGAGTGGCCAAATAAAGAAAAATCTGCCGTATCACACGCTGTTCTTCCACCCCGTCATATCCATCTTGGATCTATCCCTACCCTTAAACTGCCTGATGTTTTTGGGTAGAAAAGGTGGCAAACCTATTTAGAAAAAGGGGGGATTCATACTAAAGATCAAACTATGCCCATTATTGTGGTACTGGGCTTAGCCACCTACAAAAGAAGGATCTCCTCCATGCCCTTTCCATGATCCTTTGGCCAATTCCTAACTAGCCTGTTCATGAACAATTCAGTTCTCCTGGTAAGTGGAGTCCTGCTCAGGGTCATACCTCCCACCATCAATGGGACTGGGATCAATTAGGGCTGGGCCTTCCTAGTCTGGATAGGATGCAGTATTGGACTGGCCCAACAGGGGCCCAGCCTCTGATATCATAGTGATGTCACGGACGTTCCCGCCACAGGTGGCAGGAGATCGGTGAGACTGGCAACACGTGGTTTGATCTGACATGTTTTCCGTTTGGATCAAATGACGTCTGTGTTGTTTCTGGTGCTTGCACACCTTCTTTCCCCAGTTGTGGCTATTATGGTCATTTAACCTTCTCTATTTATTGTTGTTTCTCCCACTATGCTATGCGGTTCAGCCACTATCCAATTTCCCCGTAAACAGACTACGAAATGTTGGACAGAACTATTTAAAGGAAGAGGACATTACAGAGGTGTGAATGTGTTATTAAGATCTGGGTATGATAAACCTTCTCTATGATATAAGCATGAATCACTTTAAGAGCTATACAATGAAGCTATATTTGTGGCTTAAAAAAGTGGTTGACATGAGAAACTGAAAGCTGAACTCTATGGGGCAAAAAAATATGAATTTAAAGCATTCAAGATTGGATAAGTGGTGGAGTCACCATCTCATCATCAATTAAATGAGTTTTCCAGGAATACACATTTGATGACCTAACCTTAGGATTGGCCATCAATGTGTCATCGATGGGTATCAGAGCCCGGTGACGTAACAGGCAGCCCTGTAGTAACTATGGTCCACTGATCATGACCAGCTTCCTGCTTCTCCATTCACTGACCTGTGCTCTGAACAACATCACAACATCAGGTGTGATATAGTGACATCATCGCACAGGCCGGGAATCATTCCTCAGCTGGGGAATCAGCCTGTTCATGCAGAGAGGGGATAGGAGTTATAGAAGCAAGAATGGTGGCTGTAGTTATTACTCACTCTGATGCTTCCCTGAGCCATGCAGTGATGGGAAGGGCTTTCTTTCCTTCGAGGCACACCCTGGTTCTGAGGTTTCTCCTGCCTCATGGTGTTTTGGGGTGCCCCTGATGGTGATGAATTGTGAGGTGCAAGTCAGGGTCCCCTGCAGCAGTGGAGGCAATGATGAGACAGTTTTAATAGTCTAGCAATTATTTACTGAAGAATCAAATTCTGGTGCATTATCTACAGTTCTCAACATGCATGGACAGGCAGTTGTTACACAATGTGCGATTTCCACAGATCTTACAGGTTACACGTCTGCAGAAGTAGTTAAAAGGCCAAGATGTCTCTAAGCAATTTTCCTCACACTGCATTTTTCTAGCTGTTGCACAAGCATCCAGAAATAGGGGTGCAATACTTCTACACTATGCAACCATACGGCGGCCCCCAACATGTACCTTTTTCACAGGTTGCTGTACTCACAGTTTATGGAACTAGAGGTTTCTACAGTGGGATGTAGTATAGCAAGCATATCCGGATTCTGCCTTTTTAAGTCTGTCCAGGCACTTGAATCTCCTGAAAAGGTTTGCTGCAGAGTATATAAAGTCCTTGTTAACCAGTTTATCTCCACAGAGCTTCCACACATGCCTCTTCTCAACACAGAAATGATTTTGATATATATATATATATATATATATATATACACACACACACACACACACACACACACAGTCAGTCCATAAATATTGGGACATCAACACAATTGTAACATTTTTGGCTCTATACACCACCACAATGGATTTGAAATGAAACAAACAAGATGTGCTTTAACTGCAGACTGTCAGCTTTAATTTGAAGGTATTTACATCCAAATCAGGTGAACGGTGCAGGAATTACAACAGTTTGCATATGTGCCTCCCACTTGTTAAGGGACCAAAAGTAATGGGACACAGGCTTCTCAGCTGTTCCATGGCCAGGTGTGTGTTATTCCCTCATTATCCCAATTACAATGAGCAGATAAAAGGTCCAGAGTTCATTTCAAGTGTGCTATTTGCATTTGTAATCTGTTGCTGTCAACTCTCAAGATGAGATCCAAAGAGCTGTCACTATCAGGGAAGCAAGCCATCATTAGGCTGAAAAAACAAAACAAACCCATCAGAGAGATAGCAAAAACATTAGGTCTGGCCAAAACAACTGTTTGGAACATTCTTAAAAAGAAGGAACGCATCGGTGAGCTCAGCAACACCAAAAGACTCGGAAGACCATGGAAAACAACTGTGGTGGATGACCGAAGAATTATTTCCCTGGTGAAGAAAACACCCTTCACAACAGTTGGCCAGATCAAGAACACTCTCCAGGAGGTAGGTGTATGTGTGTCAAAGTCAACAATCAAGAGAAGACTTCCCCAGAGTGAATACAGAGGGTTCACCACAAGATGTAAACCATTGGTGAGCCTCAAAAACAGGAAGGCCAGATTAGAGTTTGCCAAAGGACATCTAAAAAACCCTTCACAGTTCTGGAACA
Organism: Bufo bufo; assembly: GCF_905171765.1. NCBI lineage: Eukaryota > Metazoa > Chordata > Amphibia > Anura > Bufonidae > Bufo > Bufo bufo. Next base: position 792,674,405 of record NC_053390.1, on the reverse strand, counting down.
ACATCCTATGGACAGATGAGACCAAGATCAACTTGTACCAGAGTGATGGGAAGAGAAGAGTATGGGGAAAGAAAGGAACTGCTCATGATCCTAAGCATACCACCTCATCAGTGAAGCATGGTGGTGGTGGTAGTGTCATGGCGTGGGCATGTATGGCTGCCAATAGAACTGGTTCTCTTGTATTTATTGATGATGTGACTGCTGACAAAAGCAGCAGGATGAATTCTGTAGTGTTTTCGGGCAATATTATCTGCTCATATTCAGCCAAATGCTTCAGAACTCATTGGACAATGCCCCAAATCATACTGCAAAAGCAACCAAAGAGTTTAAGGGAAAGAAGTGGAATGTTATGCAATGGCCAAGTCAATCACTTGACCTGAATCCGATGGAGCATGCATTTCACTTGCTGAAGACAAAACTGAAGGGAAAATGCCCCAAGAACAAGCAGGAACTGAAGACAGTTGCAGTAGAGACCTGGCAGAGCATCACCAGGGATGAAACCCAGCGTCTGGTGATGTCTACGCGTTCCAGACTTCAGGCTGTAATTGACTGCAAAGGATTTGCAACCAAGTATTAAAAAGTGAAAGTTTGATTTATGATTATTATTCTGTCCCATTGCTTTTGGTTCCTTAACAAGTGGGAGGCACATATGCAAACTCTTGTAATTCCTACACCGTTCACCTGATTTGGATGTAAATACTCTCAAATTATAGCTGGCAGTCTGCAGGTAAAGCACATCTTGTTAGTTTCATTTCAAATCCATTGTGGTGGTGTATAGAGCCAAAAATGTTAGAATTGTGTTGATGTCCCAATATTTATGGACCTGACTGTATATTACTCTTTTTCTCCACTTTGCTGGTTTTAAGCTTTTTCGCTGGCTAGCTATTTTCAGGACTGTGTATTGCTGCCTCAGGTTACTTCACTGTGTAGACATCCACTGTTTTTACATTGGCTTTTCTGACTTAAAGGGGTTGTCTTACTTCAGCAAAGGGCATTTATCATGCAACAAAGTTAATACAAGGCACTTACTAATGTATTGTGATTGTCCATATTGTCCATTCTGCAGTGTAGGGGCATTAAGGTGGCATAACTACTGTGAAGGGAGCATTCTGCAATATGGAGGCACTAAGGGGCTATTACTACTATGAAGGGAGCATTCTGTAGTGTGGGGGCACTAAGGAGGCATAACTACTGTGTAGGGGGCACTAAGAGAGCATTCTGTAGTGTGGGCCATAGCTACTGTTTGGAGGCACAAAGCGGACATAACTACTGTATGAGGGCACAAACGGGGATAACTGTGTGGGGGCACTAAGGGGGGATACCTATTATGTGGGGTCATTAAGGGGACTGGGTGGAACTGGGCAAGTATAGATAGGCACTGGGCAGAGTTAGAGGTGTGATAAAAAAAAAATATTCTGAGGCAGGTTATACTATTGTCCGACTTTTCTAAAGTTGGGAGATATGCAATATCATCTATTAATGATAAAAAACAGGATTATAAACTGTCTAAAAGATAAGCTATCCTTGCCGATAGCAACCAATCATAGTGCAGCTTTAATTTTTCAAGGCCAGAATCGGAAATGAAAGCTGCATTTCTTTTAGATAGTTCAATAAATATCCCCCAGTTTCATAAAACAGACCCAATGTCTTCCATTTAAAGAGGTTGTCCCATCTCAACATTAATGACATGTCAGGATTTTTCATAAATATAAGATAGGTGGTCTGGAATCTCCTACTATCTCCAGAACAGGACCCCCGAACTAAGGGGAGTGCAGCCGCGCATGCTCGGTTTATATTCACCACTATGGAACTTTCCATGGCATTGAGTGGACATACATGCAGTGTGCTCTTCTTCACTTCAGGGCACCGTGGGACCTGCACCTATCTGACATTTATGCCATATCCTAGCGATATGCCATAAAAATTGTGATGGGACAACCCCCTTAATATACTTGTATACTGCTTTCTACATAATGTGATACATTTATGTGTATTGGCATAAGGATACACTGCAACTCTTCTAGGCTTACTACACCTTGCAACTTGCATGGAGTTGCCTCCTGGTGCCCATGGTTACCTATATAACCTATATACTAGCTGGTATGTCCATAGCTTTCCCAAAATTGTATTCAGCACACGCGCAAATACAGAAAGTCCACCGCTTCCATGTGTCTCCAGAATCTCCGTCGTACAATGGGGGCCTATGGATGTGTTTAAGAAATGTTCCAGGAAGGCAACATACACTGCACACAGAGGCCTTAGGCTTCATCACTCTTACACTGAAGATAGACTATTTGCAGTATTAATGCCTTGTTCTCTTCTCCCTTTGTGGTCGGTGGTGGCTCTCTTGGGTATGAATAGGACTGGGGCAGTTAGGTTGAGTTGGCCTCTGGATTTTATTGACACAAAATGGTGGCAGGGAGTTACAGCCCTGGGGCACCATTTTATTGGAGGCTGGTTGTGTATGAGGTCTTCTCCACTGGGGAACCTTGTGGTGATGCTTGGATACACATGGGCGCAAAATAATTTCAATAAGTGGGAACCCATGGAAGAAAAGAAGACAGGGGGATATGACTCCATTGGTTTTGGGTGGTTATTTTGTGTAGAGAGAAGGCTTCACTACATTATACACTAGGTCCAGGCAGTAGTAAGCTACTATCACATCCAAGGCAGGTAGGAAGCACCACAAGTCCAAACTAGGCCACCAGAGAAAGAGACGGAGCCTAAAGAGAGTACAGTATTTAGAAAGGAGAAGATATACAGTGGGGGAAATAATTATTTGACCCCTCACTGATTTTGTAAGTTTGTCCAATGACAAAGAAATGAAAAGTCTCAGAACAGTATCATTTCAATGGTAGGTTTATTGTAACAGTGGCAGATAGCACATCAAAAGGAAAATCGAAAAAATAACTTTAAATAAAAGATAGCAACTGATTTGCATTTCATTGAGTGAAATAAGTATTTGAACCCTCTAACAAAAAAAGACTTAATACTTGGTGGAAAAACCCTTGTTTGCAAGCACAGAGGTCAAACGTTTCTTGTAATTGATGACCAAGTTTGCGCACATTTTAGGAGGAATGTTGGTCCACTCCTCTTTGCAGATCATCTCTAAATCCCTAAGGTTTCGAGGCTGTCTCTGTGCAACTCTGAGCTTGAGCTCCCTCCATAGGTTTTCGATTGGATTAAGGTCCGGAGACTGACTAGGCCACTCCATGACCTTAATGTGCTTCTTCTTGAGCCACTCCTTTGTTGCCTTTGCTGTATGTTTTGGGTCATTGTCGTGCTGGAACACCCATCCACGACCCATTTTCAGTTTCCTGGCAGAGGGAAGGAGGTTGTCGCTCAGGATTTCACGATACATGGCTCCGTCCATTTTCCCGTTTATGCGAATAAGTTGTCCTGTGCCCTTAGCAGAAAAACACCCCCAAAGCAAAATGTTTCCACCCCCATGCTTGACGGTGGGGACGGTGTTTTGGGGGTCATAGGCAGCATTTTTCTTCCTCCAAACACAGCGAGTTGAGTTAATGCCAAAGAGCTCTATTTTGGTCTCATCAGACCACAGCACCTTCTCCCAGTCACTCTCTGAATCATTCAGGTGTTCATTGGCAAACTTCAGACGGGCCTGCACATGTGCCTTCCTGAGCAGGGGGACCTTGCGAGCCCTGCAGGATTTTAATCCATTGCAGTGTAATGTGTTTCCAATGGTTTTCTTGGTGACTGTGGTCTCTGCTAATTTGAGGTCATTAACTAACTCCTCCCGTGTAGTTCTAGGATGCTTTTTCACCTTTCTCAGAACCATTGACACCCCACGAGGTGAGATCTTGCGTGGAGCCCCAGAGCGAGGTCGATTGATGGTCATTTTGTGCTCCTTCCATTTTCGAACAATCGCACCAACAGTTGTCACCTTCTCTCCCAGCTTCTTGCTAATGGTTTTGTAGCCCATTCCAGCCTTGTGCAGGTCTACAATTTTGTCTCTGACATCCTTGGACAGCTCTTTGGTCTTTCCCATGTTGGAGAGTTTGGAGTCTGCTTGATTGATTGATTCTGTGGACAGGTGTCTTTTATACAGGTGACTAGTTAAGACAGGTGTCCTTAATGAGGGTGACTAATTGAGTAGAAGTGTCTAACCACTCTGTGGGAGCCAGAACTCTTAATGGTTGGTAGGGGTTCAAATACTTATTTCACTCAATGAAATGCAAATCAGTTGCTATCTTTTATTTAAAGTTATTTTTTCGATTTTCCTTTTGATGTGCTATCTGCCACTGTTACAATAAACCTACCATTGAAATGATACTGTTCTGAGACTTTTCATTTCTTTGTCATTGGACAAACTTACAAAATCAGTGAGGGGTCAAATAATTATTTCCCCCACTGTAGCTGCCACCACAGAGCCAACTTAAGTTGACTGTAATAGTGTTTCCTAAGAGACTGTTAATGGCTGGAATTGGCCTTGGAGCTACACTTCTAATGCAAACGAAGTTGGGTCAGAGTTGCCAACCGATTAGGAATGGATACTGCCCCTGGTACGGCCTTCAGTGGATTGTATGCCACTTCCTAGATTGCAAGCAAACAACATTTCAGTAATTGATCTGTATTATTGTGTCTTTAGTGAGAGGAGTAACCATCATGTTTTTGTGCCTCCTGTGAAATAAGAACTAAGTGAAGTTTGCTGAAATTTTAAGCATAGTCTATGACATTCCTTGGCTAGAAACTATACCCCTTGCCTTAAACCACAGTCTGGCTCGTCCAACGCAACCTCTTTTTAACTAGAATCTGTCCCGGTGATCAATTGACTGCAGAAGTGTCTTCTTTAACCCCCGATGATCAGCTGGTATCATCCATGGGATGTAGCTACTACCAGAGAAATGGAGAGTTAGGAAGTGCCAACCATTGGATTGACCAACAACGTACAGCAGCTCTCCATTCTGGATCATAAAGGGGGTCTTGAGCGATGAACTCCACTATTATATCTGAATGCCCTAATAAGGCAACGTGACAAGTGTTGTTGCTTTGAGAGAGACTCTTTAAGAGGGTTGTCTGACCCCAAAACAAATTTAATGAGGCAGGGAAACTATTTAACAGAAAAAAGAAGAATTGCAGTTGCCTATACCACACTGCTCCATTACAGCATCGAGGTTCCCGCCCCAGGTCATGTTTCTCGGCGGTGTTCCCAAGCAGCATGTGACCATAGAGGCTCAGCGGTTATAGGACAGGATCCTTGGTGCTGGAATGGTGTGGATAGCTGAGTGCATTTTTTTTTGTCGTGCAAAATTTTTTCCCAGCGCTCAAAAAAATTTTTTGGAGGTCGGACAACCCCTTTAAGGTCAACAGAATGCCTTTGCAGTATAATACATATCTGTCATATTAAATTTTGTGGGTAGATCAATTCAATTTTGTCAGATTTGGTTTTGTGTATTAGTCACCTTCATCTGATTAGAGCATGCATGTTGAGAATTAGGGGGCTTCTACACATGAATAGTCTTTTTTTTGTGTTTTGGTGGACATTTGCCCTCCTTGAAACAACACGAGTGCCAATTTGTGTTGTGTTTTTCTTTATTGCGTTTTTACATTTCATTTTTTTTAAGCAATGGCTTTCCTTCATCCTGAAGCCTTCATCTGGGAATATAGCTTTCACTGTCCATGGGACTGGAGGATCATGGCAAGCTAAAGAAGGAATTTTGAGGGCTCAAACACTCATGTAATAGGGTCCTATTTTGCCAAGATGAAAAATATATTAAATTATCCCAACAACCTGGAAAATCTGACTGATCCACTCCAGTAACAGAAATTCCAGACTTGTGGAATTTTACTATATAAAGCCTTGGATCTGTTTTTCCACCTGCGATGCATATGCTGATGAACCATTGTTTGACTATGAGGAGATAAATACAGCTAGTCTATTAAGGTGCATACATTTCCTGGTTTACAGATGTCCTGGTACAAGGAACTGTGTGTTTATCAAGATCACAAGACATTATCCTACATCCAGATGGGAGTCTGCAATGTCTCCACCTGTCAGACCTCCTGGTTCATTTATACAAGCTTGCAAAATAGATAAACCCCCTGCTGGGTGCTGATTGCATCCTACATAAAGACCTGGACCAGGGATCAGCAACCTTCGGCACTCCAGCTGTTGTGAAACTACAATTTCCAGCATGCCCCAGTCATTTCTATGTAAGTTCTTAGAAGAGCAGAGAAAGTATGCATGCTGGGAGTTGTAGTTTCATAACAGCTGGAGTGCCGGAGGTTGCCTACCCCTGGGGCCCTAGACCTTTGAAAACCAACAGTGATTAAAGTTAGGGCTGCGTATAAACAAGTGGACAGGGCTCTAGTTATAGGGGGTGTCGAGGTAGCAGTCGGACCTGGTCCTGTTGCCTGAGGAGGATGATACCATTCAAACAATAGACAATACTTCTGCCCAGGTATTCATGGCGGTGAAGGGTTAATGGGTACATTCTTGGTAACCTGGTGTAGCATTAAGGTTAACATCAACATCCTTAGAGTTCTAGAAGAGTTAAGGGGTTTATGGTTTTATCCAATTGATGGTCTAGAGTTACTAGGGTTAATAGGTATATCGTTGGAGGTCTAGAGTACAGGCAGGATTATGAAAATATCTCTGGTGGTCTAAAGTAGAGAAGGGATTTATAGATACTTCCCCAATGGTCTAGGCTTCTGCCCATGTATTCATGGTAGTGAAAGGTTAATGGCCACATTCCTGGTTATATGGGGTATCATTAAGGTTAACATCAACATCCCTAGTGTTCTAGAATGATTAAGGGATTTATAGTTTTATCCCCCTATTGGTCTAGTGTTCTGAAAAGGTTCATAGGTACATCCCTGGTGGTCTAGAGTACAGAAGGTATTTATAAATACTTCCCCAGTAGTCTAGACTTTAGCCCATGTATTCATGGTGGTGAAGGGTTAATGGGTACATTCCTGGTGATCCGAGGTAGTGTTAAGGTTAATATCAACATCTCTAGTGATCTACAGTAGAATGGTTAAGGGGCTAATAGTTTCATGCCTGATTGTCTAGAGTTCTGAAAGAATTTATAGGTACAACCCTGGTGGTCTAGCGTACAGAAGGGATTAATGCAAACATCCCTGCTGGTCTAGAGTAGAGAAGGGATTTATAGATACTTCCCCAGTGGTCTAGGCTTCTGCCCATGTATTCATGATGGTGAAGGGTAATGAGTACATTCCTGGTGATCTGGGGTAGCATTAAGGTTAATGTCAACATCCCTAGTGTTCTTGAATGGTTAAGGGGTCTATAGTTTTATCCGCCTGATGGTCTGGAGTTCAGGCAGGATTATGCAAATATCCCTGGTGGTCTAGAGTACAAAAGGGATTTAGAAATACTTCCCCAGTAGTCTAAGCTCTAGCTCATGTATTTATGGTGGTGAAGGGTTAATAGGTACGTGTCGGTGATCTGAGGTAGTGTTTAAGTTAACGTCAACATCCCTAGTGATCTCGGATGGTTAAGGGGTTGATGGTTTCATGCTTGATGGTCTGGAGTTCTGAAAGGGTTTATCAGTATAACCCCGGTGGTCTAGTGTAGAGAAGGGATTAATGCCAACATGCCTGGTGGTCTAGAGTAGAGAAGGGATTTATAGATACTTCCCAAGTGGTCTAGGCTAGTAAAGGGGTTATGAACAAATGTATTTGTCTGTATGCATATAATCCCTTTACCTTGATCCTATTAAATATTTTTCTTTATTCTATCTATTCATTTCTAAGTACAGCAGCCATGTTTTTTTCTCATTGGCTTTTTGTTCATCATTTATACGGAGAGACATAGAGGCAGAACTATCTACAGGTACATCAGTTTGCATGCTGAAGCATGTACTGCTGTTCCTGGCAAGGTGACCACCACATTACACGGCAAATAAACATATATAATCTTAATTCACTTCTGTGGGACTGCCAAGTACAGCGGTCATCACGCATGCTCACCTCTGAGTGCTCAGGAAACAGTCGAGCGACTATATACACACAGGTAAGTATGAGCTCAAAAACAGAAGGTAAGAAATGCAGTGTACTAGCCCTTTAAATCTAAAGAGATTGCATACCTGGACCAGCAGATGTGATCAAAGAGGAACGGAAGGACTACAGCAGCAGTAGTCATCATGGACCGTGCAGCAGCCAAACAAATGCTGCGTCTTTCTCCCAAAAACAGTGCCCATTTGTTGTGTCAGTCAGGTAATACAGCTTGGCTCCATTGAAATGAATGTGTATAAGTCGCAATTCCTCATAGAACCTCTGAACAGTTGTGGCGCTGTGGACAAGCCCTTTAACTCCTTGCCTACCAGAGTTCCCAGAGGTCCCGCACCTTACGCTTATGGTGGACTTACTGCATGGCACAATGTCAGGGGCAAGGGTTGTAATACAAAGCTGTTGTACTGCTGTAACAAAGAAGATCTCTGACCTCTAGCATTTAACACCATAGAAGTCCATGGGTCCCTAATGTATCTCTGTATGCATTTACTGTCTTATCGGATGGAGTATTACGGAGTCATTTTGCCTAGAAGCATTGCTTCAAAAGGAGAATATCTCAGTAATATGGCGCTCTATGGAGGCAACATTTGGTAGCACACTATAGTTCCGTAGTATGGGGCCACAGGGACTTTGTGTGCCTCCGTACAGCCCCCTACACACAGCTGTGCCGCATGCATAAAGCCTAAGAAGGAACAAAACTTTACCCAACCAATATATCCCAAGATCATTTTCAACCTACTTATACCTACCAGAAATGAGCAAATTTCCTCGAAATTTTTGGATCCGATTCTATAATTTTGGTCATCCGATTCAATTCGGGCATGAATAAATATGGAAATGCTCAGATTGCCCAGAAAAGTTGTGTATGGCACTCTGGGTTCTCCTGGGACTGCATCCAACTCCTTTTTAAGACCTTTAAAGGGAACCTGTCACGTTGCACATGGTATCTGAGCTGCAGACACCGTGTCATAGAGCAGGAGGAGTTGAGCAGATTGATGCATAGCTTTATAGGAAAAGATTCAGTATCATTTGGAATTAATTCATTTAAATCCCTGCTCATTCTGGGCTTTGAAGTCCAGGAGGCGGTCCTATCACTGATTGACAGCTATCTGTGTATACACAGTCATAGAGGGAAGGCTGTCAATCACTGATAGGACCGCCCCCCTGACTTCAAATCTCTGAATGAGAAGGAGTTTATACGTATTATTAAACTACAAGCTTTGCTGAATCCTTTCTCATGAAAATACACCCTGTACAGAATTATTAGGCAAATGAGTATTTTGACCACATCATCCTCTTTATGCATGTTGTCTTACTCCAAGCTGTATAGGCTCGAAAGCCTACTACCAATTAAGCATATTAGGTGATGTGCATCTCTGTAATGAGAAGGGGTGTGGTCTAATTACATCAACACCCTATATCAGGTGTGCATAATTATTAGGCAACTTCCTTTCCTTTGGCAAAACGGGTCAAAAGAAGGACTTGACAGGCTCAGAAAAGTCAAAAATAGTGAGATATCTTGCAGAGGGATGCAGCACTCTTAAAATTGCAAAGCTTCTGAAGCGTGATCATCGAACAATCAAGCGTTTCATTCAAAATAGTCAACAGGGTCGCAAGAAGCGTGTGGAAAAACCAAGGCGCAAAATAACTGCCCATGAACTGAGAAAAGTCAAGCGTGCAGCTGCCAAGATGCCACTTGCCACCAGTTTGGCCATATTTCAGAGCTGCAACATCACTGGAGTGCCCAAAAGCACAAGGTGTGCAATACTCAGAGACATGGCCAAGGTAAGAAAGGCTGAAAGACGACCACCACTGAACAAGACACACAAGCTGAAACGTCAAGACTGGGCCAAGAAATATCTCAAGACTGATTTTTCTAAGGTTTTATGGACTGATGAAATGAGAGTGAGTCTTGATGGGCCAGATGGATGGGCCCGTGGCTGGATTGGTAAAGGGCAGAGAGCTCCAGTCCGACTCAGACGCCAGCAAGGTGGAGGTGGAGTACTGGTTTGGGCTGGTATCATCAAAGATGAGCTTGTGGGGCCTTTTCGGGTTGAGGATGGAGTCAAGCTCAACTCCCAGTCCTACTGCCAGTTTCTGGAAGACACCTTCTTCAAGCAGTGGTACAGGAAGAAGTCTGCATCCTTCAAGAAAAACATGATTTTCATGCAGGACAATGCTCCATCACACGTGTCCAAGTACTCCACAGCGTGGCTGGCAAGAAAGGGTATAAAAGAAGAAAATCTAATGACATGGCCTCCTTGTTCACCTGATCTGAACCCCATTGAGAACCTGTGGTCCATCATCAAATGTGAGATTTACAAGGAGGGAAAACAGTACACCTCTCTGAACAGTGTCTGGGAGGCTGTGGTTGCTGCTGCACGCAATGTTGATGGTGAACAGATCAAAACACTGACAGAATCCATGGATGGCAGGCTTTTGAGTGTCCTTGCAAAGAAAGGTGGCTATATTGGTCACTGATTTGTTTTTGTTTTGTTTTTGAATGTCAGAAATGTATATTTGTGAATGTTGAGATGTTATATTGGTTTCACTGGTAAAAATAAATAATTGAAATGGGTATACAGGGAGTGCAGAATTATTAGGCAAGTTGTATTTTTGAGGATTAATTTTATTATTGAACAACAACCATGTTCTCAATGAACCCAAAAAATTCATTAATATCAAAGCTGAATATTTTTGGAAGTAGTTTTTAGTTTGTTTTTAGTTTTAGCTATTTTAGGGGGATATCTGTGTGTGCAGGTGACTATTACTGTGCATAATTATTAGGCAACTTAACAAAAAACAAATATATACCTATTTCAATTATTTATTTTTACCAGTGAAACCAATATAACATCTCAACATTCACAAATATACATTTCTGACATTCAAAAACAAAACAAAAACAAATCAGTGACCAATATAGCCACCTTTCTTTGCAAGGACACTCAAAAGCCTGCCATCCATGGATTCTGTCAGTGTTTTGATCTGTTCACCATCAACATTGTGTGCAGCAGCAACCACAGCCTCCCAGACACTGTTCAGAGAGGTGTACTGTTTTCCCTCCTTGTAAATCTCACATTTGATGATGGACCACAGGTTCTCAATGGGGTTCAGATCAGGTGAACAAGGAGGCCATGTCATTAGATTTTCTTCTTTTATACCCTTTCTTGCCAGCCACGCTGTGGAGTACTTGGACGCGTGTGATGGAGCATTGTCCTGCATGAAAATCATGTTTTTCTTGAAGGATGCAGACTTCTTCCTGTACCACTGCTTGAAGAAGGTGTCTTCCAGAAACTGGCAGTAGGACTGGGAGTTGAGCTTGACTCCATCCTCATCCCGAAAAGGCCCCACAAGCTCATCTTTGATGATACCAGCCCAAACCAGTACTCCACCTCCACCTTGCTGGCGTCTGAGTCGGACTGGAGCTCTCTGCCCTTTACCAATCCAGCCACGGGCCCATCCATCTGGCCCATCAAGACTCACTCTCATTTCATCAGTCCATAAAACCTTAGAAAAATCAGTCTTGAGATATTTCTTGGCCCAGTCTTGACGTTTCAGCTTGTGTGTCTTGTTAAGTGGTGGTCGTCTTTCAGCCTTTCTTACCTTGGCCATGTCTCTGAGTATTGCACACCTTGTGCTTTTGGGCACTCCAGTGATGTTGCAGCTCTGAAATATGGCCAAACTGGTGGCAAGTGGCATCTTGGCAGCTGCACGCTTGACTTTTCTCAGTTCATGGGCAGTTATTTTGCGCCTTGGTTTTTCCACACGCTTCTTGCGACCCTGTTGACTATTTTGAATGAAACACTTGATTGTTCGATGATCACGCTTCAGAAGCTTTGCAATTTTAAGAGTGCTGCATCCCTCTGCAAGATATCTCACTATTTTTGACTTTTCTGAGCCTGTCAAGTCCTTCTTTTGACCCATTTTGCCAAAGGAAAGGAAGTTGCCTAATAATTATGCACACCTAATATAGGGTGTTGATGTCATTAGACCACACCCCTTCTCATTACAGAGATGCACATCACCTAATATGCTTAATTGGTAGTAGGCTTTCGAGCCTATACAGCTTGGAGTAAGACAACATGCATGAGGAGGATGATGTGGTCAAAATACTCATTTGCCTAATAATTCTGCACGCAGTGTATATTTGTTTTTTGTTAAGTTGCCTAATAATTATGCACTTGAATAGTCACCTGCACACACAGATATCCCCCTAAAATAGCTAAAACTAAAAACAAACTAAAAACTACTTCCAAAAATATTCAGCTTTGATATTAATGAGTTTTTTGGGTTCATTGAGAACATGGTTGTTGTTCAATAATAAAATTAATCCTCAAAAATACAACTTGCCTAATAATTCTGCACTCCCTGTATATATCAATCTGCTCAGCTCCTCCTGCTCTATAACATACTGCCTATAGCTTACATTGCATTTTCATGGTTACAGGTTTCCTTTAATGCCAAGACAGGATTAGTAATGTCCAAGTGACACTGACATATATAGCTGATGGTAACTGGTAGTAATAAACAGCCTATTTAATAATACACTGCGCCATCTGATTTGTCATGCTTTTTGAAATTAAAAAAAGGTCTAAAAAGTATCCTTTTTGGCGGCAGATGCTCCCTGGTGTTTATACACACATGGTGGTATCAAAAGAAGCAATGGCTTGTTTTTAACAAGCAGTCCAAAATGTATCTTTTTTTAGGGATTAGCAATGCAAAAGCTGTCAAATAGGATCCCTTCTTTGGGTTCAGTTTCAGGTTTTCTGTGCAGAATATGGATCGCAGTGGCAGCAGTACAGTATGGAAAAAAGAGACAATGCAGCAGCACCCTGCAAATCAGATAAAGTACATCAATGCCATAGTCACAAAAATTATGGTGCTAATGCTACACTTATTTATAAAGTGAGATGCTTGGCCAATGCATTTTGTACAAAACCATCTGAGCCCGTCTGCCGAACGTCAAGGCGATCTCTGTTAGACGGGTCCTAACACTAAATACTACCTGTTATGTGCCACAATGGCCGCCATAAAACTCAGGGAGTGTTGGATCCATATGCATGCTGGATCTACTCTGCCTTTTTCCAGTTTAGTGCCATAATGGCCTCCATTACAAGGGATGCAGGTACCAACATGCATGCCGAGCCCACTCTATACCTTTCCTTGTTCCAGACAGCTTCCAATGAATGTAGTGAGAGCAGGCTACAGCTTTATACTGAAACTAATTAAAATCAGCCTATAGGGCAGACAGGCTAATCAGGAGTGCACGACTCGCTGGAGTGCCACATCTCCAGCATTGTAAATCTGCAAAAAAAAGGGGGTTAGTCTCTTTTTTTCCTAGGTCTTTGCCATGGCAGCGTGCAGCTGCTCACTGGGATGTGCTGACTAACCCCCTTTTTTTGCAGCAGTACAGTATGGACCATGATGGACAAGGCAGGACATGTGCAGCTGTGTAGGAGTAGTGTTAGCGCAGCAGCAGTACAGTATGGACCATGATGGACAAGGCAGGACATGTGCAGCTGTGTAGGAGTAGTGTTAGCGCAGCAGCAGTACAGTATGGAATGTGATGGACAAGGCAGGACATGTGCAGCTGTGTAGGAGTAGTGTTAGCGCAGCAGCAGTACAGTATGGACCATGATGGACAAGGCAGGAGATGTGCAGCTGTGTAGGAGTAGTGTTAGCGCAGCAGCAGTACAGTATGGACCATGATGGACAAGGCAGGACATGTGCAGCTGTGTAGGAGTAGTGTTAGCGCAGCAGCAGTACAGTATGGAATGTGATGGACAAGGCAGGAGATGTGCAGCTGTGTAGGAGTAGTGTTAGCGCAGCAGCAGTACAGTATGGACCATGATGGACAAGGCAGGAGATGTGCAGCTGTGTAGGAGTAGTGTTAGCGCAGCAGCAGTACAGTATGGACCATGATGGACAAGGCAGGAGATGTGCAGCTGTGTAGGAGTAGTGTTAGCGCAGCAGCAGTACAGTATGGACCATGATGGACAAGGCAGGAGATGTGCAGCTGTGTAGGAGTAGTGTTAGCGCAGCAGCAGTACAGTATGGACCATGATGGACAAGGCAGGAGATGTGCAGCTGTGTAGGAGTAGTGTTAGCGCAGCAGCAGTACAGTATGGACCATGATGGACAAGGCAGGAGATGTGCAGCTGTGTAGGAGTAGTGTTAGCGCAGCAGCAGTACAGTATGGACCATGATGGACAAGGCAGGAGATGTGCAGCTGTGTAGGAGTAGTGTTAGCGCAGCAGCAGTACAGTATGGACCATGATGGACAAGGCAGGAGATGTGCAGCTGTGTAGGAGTAGTGGTAGCGCAGCAGCAGTGCAATATAGAACATGATGGACAATGCAGGAGATGTGCGACTGTGTAGGAGTAGTAGTAGTTGCAGTTGCAGCACCATGTGAAACATGATGGACAAAGCAGGAGATTTGGGGCTATGTAGGAGTAGTATTAGGGGCAGTTGCAGCACAGTATGGGACATGATGGACAAGGCAGGAGATGTGCAGCTTTGTAGGAGTAGTAGTAGTGGCAGTAGCAACACAGTATATAACGTGATAGACAAGGCTGGAGATGTGTGGCTTTGTAGGAATAGTAGTAGTGGCAGGCACAGCATAGTATGGGACATGATGGACAAGGCAGGAGATGTACGGCTGGGTAGGACTGGAGTAGTAGTAGTGGCAGGCACAGCATAGTATGGGACATGATGGCCAAGGCAATAGATGTGCAGCTTTGTAGGAGTAGTGGTAGTGGCAGTAGCAGAACAGTATGGAACATGATGGACAAGGCAGGAGATGTGTGGCTGTGTAGGAATAGTAGTAGTGGCAGTAGCAGAACAGTATGGAACATGATGGACAAAGCAGGAAATGTGTGGCTGTGTAGGAATAGTAGTAGTGGCAGGCACAACATTGTATGGGGCATGATGGACAAGGCAGGAGATGTGCGGCTGGGTAGGAGTAGTAGTAGTGGCAGTAGCAGCACAGTATGGATCATGATGCACAAGGCAGGAGATGTGTGGCTGGGTAGGACTGGAGTAGTAGTAGTGGCAGGCACAACATAGTATGGGACATGATGGACAAGGCAGGAGATGTGTGGCTGGGTAGGACTGGAGTAGTAGTAGTGGCAGGCACAACATTGTATGGGACATGATGGACAAGGCAGGAAATGTGTGGCTGTGTAGGAATAGTAGTAGTGGCAGGCACAACATTGTATGGGACATGATGGACAAGGCAGGAGATGTGCGGCTGGGTAGGAGTAGTAGTAGTGGCAGTAGCAGCACAGTATGGATCATGATGGACAAGGCAGGAGATGTGTGGCTATGTAGAGGCAGAAGTAATATGTGATCAACTTTGGACAGAGTCTAGTTGAATATGCAGTCAATAACTGACTCAAACTAATAAGTCAGACGGCACACTATCTGTAGTAAAATAGTAACAGAAAAAAATGGTATTCGCTCATCACTGTCATTTGTCATTACCTTGTAACATCCAGATTCCAGACCTGGGGGCAGAGAGAATTCCTGTACCGGAGACAGGCACTGACGTGGAATTCCAAAGTAGAAATAAGTGATTCAGCCTGCACTCCTTAAAAGATCAATCCTTTATTCTGAATGCATTAAAAACATCTTATATAAAGAATTAAAAAATACAAAAAAATAAATCAATGCTATGAGTAATGCTCAGATTCTTTTTGTGTTTTTGTTTTTTTTGGTCTCCTTTTGTACAAGATGTTTTTACTGTATTTTGCCCAAATTCTGCACACTAGCACAAGCAGTCTAGAATGGCTGCCACTACCAGCCTCCCTTTCCCCTGTCTACCAGATGTCCTATCCCACTACAGTATAAGCCCAGAAAACACCTGCAGATCCTGGCTGGGACCTTATATAGCGCCTATGAAACGACACCAACATAGTCCCTCTTGATTGGCTGAGGCTGACTGCGGAGCATTAGGGGCAAACCCGCTTCTTATCTTCTCTGTACCCTAATATGTAAAATGGCAGGTGGCATTTTAATTGTTTGAAGCTGATTGGATCCCAAAAACCTCAAGGAAACCAAAGTTTTGGGGAAATTTTTGATTTGTTTAGAATTGATTCGCTCATCTCTAAAACCTTGCAGACGTTACTACGTTACTAAGTTTTCTTATGAACTTCTGAGAACCGGAAAGAGCCCATAAAGTATCTAAAGTGCCCCCAAGCCTGTAAAAGCTTGCATGCGGCACAGCACTGATCCCATTAGGGAACATCTAATTACTGTCTTCCCTTCGGCAGCTCCGTCTTGAGACGACTTGAGTTGTGGTGAAAGCGCAAACAAATTAAATCAACAGAGGTTCTATTTCATTTTCGGGATTCCTTTACCTTATTTACTATAGTGGAGGAAGTGCAAGCGAAAACATCTGGGCTCCATGGGCTCCACGCCAACGCTTTAAAGTCTGCCACTGGGCTGAAACAAGAACTTTCTAATCTTAGTATTGTCTATGGGCCTTTGCTCAGCCTCCAAGACTGGCCTGAAGATGGAAGAGGTCTTTCAGCATCTCTCCTCGGGGTGTAATACAGCACAGAACAGCTGCTATATGTGCACATAGACCCAGGCAATTTATTTCCCAGTAATTCCTTGAAAGGTATTGTATGTACTGGAGCTGAGTATCTGAGGACGCTGTGCTTCATCTCCCTATGCAACAGATAATCGGGCAGGATTTACATTATTCCAGAGCCATGGCCAGGTATCTGTCTTCCTCGTGTAATCAGTGATGGATTTTCGAGCAAATTGCATTACCTCATGGAGGAGTGATTTATTCTGCATACATATAGGGTTGTGTCACCGTTCAGGAAACGACACAAAAATATGGAAAATATAAATTCTCATACCAGTCCTGACTACCTACCTATGTACGGTATCTATCAGATAATATAGGCAGGATTTTCTCAAGAGGTGAGACTGGTGCTCATAAGGGCCCCTGAGTCTTGACTTTCCTCCTTCCACCCCACAACTTAAAGCAGTCTGTATATTCATAATTAGCGATGAGCGAAGTTTTCAAAACTTTGTAACAAATCGCATTCCATTGTATGGAGCAGGCGCAATGACGGGGAACGGCAATCTCGCCGCCCCCCTTGTCATTTAAACCCTCAGATGCCGCGTTCAATGCCGATCGCTGCATCTGAGAGTCACATTCAACCTACTCCATTTGATCGTGGAGAGGCTGTCGGGGCCATCTTGAGTGAAGAAAACGCGTAAATTTCTCACCACGTCATCACGGTGGGCAGGCACAGTGACCTCATCGCACGAGAATTGGCGCATTTTCTTCATTGAATTCGTCACTACGTCTTCGCGGTGGGCAGGCACAGTGACCTCATCATGCGAGAATTGGAGCATTTTCTTCCATGAAGATGGCAGAACTGGCCTCTCTGCGATCAAATGGATGGCGTGAGTATGTTTTTTTTTTTTACCACCATTTCAGGAAAAATTGATTTGTTACCATGAAGCACCAAGAAATTCGGATTTGTGATGAATCAAATTTTACTGGAAATTCGTATCGAATTTCACTTTGTTAACTTGGATGCGCTCAACACTATTCATAATGATAGCAACAGTCTCAAAAGTTATAATAGACCCTACCACCCAGGGTTGGACTGGCCCTCCAGGGGGTCCTCCAGTGGGCTGAGTGTCTGAATCCACAGTGGGCCCCAAAAGTCCAGGAGAAAAATCTAATTAGAGCTGCCTTTGGGGCTAATCACTTGCCACGGCATTCTATTTCTTTGATTCGAAACCTATTAGGCCTCTTTCACACGGGCGTTGCGGGTGACGTGCGGGAAAAGAAGCGGGTGCGTTGCGGGAAAATGCACGATTTTTCTCCACGAGTGCAAAGCGTTTTAATGTGTTTTGCATGTGCGTGAGAAAAATCGGCATGTTTGGTACCCAGACCCGAACCCGGAATTCTTCACAGAAGTTTGGGTTTGGGATAGGTGTTGTATAAATTTTATTATTTTCCCTTATAACATGGCATTAGCATTCCCTTAATACAGAATGCTAAGTAAATTAGAGATGGAGGGGTTAAAAAAAATAAATAAAAGCCTAAGCCTTACCTATGGGAATGGTTCTCACCTGGGCGTTTTACAGCGCGTACGATCGCGCTGTAAAACGCCCGACGCTCAAACAAGTACTTGAGCTTTTTTTTGGGCGTTTGTCGCGCGTTCCCGTACATAGACTTTCGGGAACGCGCGACAATGTGTGTTCGCCTGTCTCTGTATGCGCGATTGTAAACGCCCGTACAATCGCGCATACAGAGCGCTCCTTTCAGAACGCTCAGGTGTGAACCCGGGGTTAGTGGCTTATATCTGTGGAAAAAGAAAAATATATTCTCAGTTCACTTCTGTAGCTATATGTAGTGAAAGAGTTTAGTGGCCTTTTTCAGTACAAAAAGAAAAATATATTCGTCGCTTTCAGGGGTGTTTTAATTTGCTTTTAATTTATTTAGTTAAGCTAAAAGTATGTCAGGCAGAGAAGTGCTAGGCCATGCACAGGGGAGTGTCAGAGGCCTAAGTGTTTCTGACGCAGGCAGAAGTCGTAGCAGAGTAAGGGGGCGTGGCGGCAGGAGTTGCAGCGAGAGGCCTGAGCTCCCGGTGAATCCACAGTGGGCCCCAAAAGTCCAGGAGAAAAATCTAATTAGAGCTGCCTTTGGGGCTAATCACTTGCCACGGCATTCTATTTCTTTGATTCGAAACCTATTAGGCCTCTTTCACACGGGCGTTGCGGGTGACGTGCGGGAAAAGAAGCGGGTGCGTTGCGGGAAAATGCACGATTTTTCTCCACGAGTGCAAAGCGTTTTAATGTGTTTTGCATGTGCGTGAGAAAAATCGGCATGTTTGGTACCCAGACCCGAACCCGGAATTCTTCACAGAAGTTTGGGTTTGGGATAGGTGTTGTATAAATTTTATTATTTTCCCTTATAACATGGCATTAGCATTCCCTTAATACAGAATGCTAAGTAAATTAGAGATGGAGGGGTTAAAAAAAATAAATAAAAGCCTAAGCCTTACCTATGGGAATGGTTCTCACCTGGGCGTTTTACAGCGCGTACGATCGCGCTGTAAAACGCCCGACGCTCAAACAAGTACTTGAGCTTTTTTTTGGGCGTTTGTCGCGCGTTCCCGTACATAGACTTTCGGGAACGCGCGACAATGTGTGTTCGCCTGTCTCTGTATGCGCGATTGTAAACGCCCGTACAATCGCGCATACAGAGCGCTCCTTTCAGAACGCTCAGGTGTGAACCCGGGGTTAGTGGCTTATATCTGTGGAAAAAGAAAAATATATTCTCAGTTCACTTCTGTAGCTATATGTAGTGAAAGAGTTTAGTGGCCTTTTTCAGTACAAAAAGAAAAATATATTCGTCGCTTTCAGGGGTGTTTTAATTTGCTTTTAATTTATTTAGTTAAGCTAAAAGTATGTCAGGCAGAGAAGTGCTAGGCCATGCACAGGGGAGTGTCAGAGGCCTAAGTGTTTCTGACGCAGGCAGAAGTCGTAGCAGAGTAAGGGGGCGTGGCGGCAGGAGTTGCAGCGAGAGGCCTGAGCTCCCGGTGAATCCACAGTGGGCCCCAAAAGTCCAGGAGAAAAATCTAATTGGAGCTGCCTTTGGGGCTAATCACTTGCCACGGCATTCTATTTCTTTGATTCGAAACCTATTAGGCCTCTTTCACACGGGCGTTGCGGGTGACGTGCGGGAAAAGAAGCGGGTGCGTTGCGGGAAAATGCACGATTTTTCTCCACGAGTGCAAAGCGTTTTAATGTGTTTTGCATGTGCGTGAGAAAAATCGGCATGTTTGGTACCCAGACCCGAACCCGGAATTCTTCACAGAAGTTTGGGTTTGGGATAGGTGTTGTATAAATTTTATTATTTTCCCTTATAACATGGCATTAGCATTCCCTTAATACAGAATGCTAAGTAAATTAGAGATGGAGGGGTTAAAAAAAAAAATAATAATAATTAAACTCACCTCATCCACTTGTTTGCGCTGCCCAGCTCGTCTTCTTTCTTCTTCTTTAATAACCTGGTACATCACCATGGTGATGGACCATGTGATGAGCGCAGTGACGTCAGCAAAGGTCCTTTTTCTCCCAGATCCTCAAAGAAGAAGACAGAAGGCGAGCCGGGCAGCGCGAACAAGTGGATGAGGTGAGTTAAATTTTTTAATTTTTTTTTTAACCCCTTCATCTCTAATTTACTTAGCATTCTGTATTAAGAATACCATGTTATAAGGGAAAATAATAATGATCGGGTCTCCATTTCGATCGTCTCCTAGCAACCATGCGTGAAAATCGCACCGCATCCGCACTTGCTTGCAGATGCTTGCGATTTTCACGCAGCCCCATTCACTTCTATGGGGCCTGCGTTGCGTGAAAAACGCACAATATAGAGCATGCTGCGATTTTCACGCAACGCACAAGGGATGCGTGAAAATCACCGCTCATGTGCACAGCCCCATAGAAATGAATGGGTCCGGATTCAGTGCGGGTGCAATGCGTTCAACTCACGCATTGCACCCGCGCGGAAAACTCGCTCGTGTGAAAGAGGCCTTAGACTTTATAGACGATATAAGAATAGGGCCCGACCAGGGCAATTCTAGCCTTTCTGCTGACTGAGGCGAATAATGAAATGACGCCCCCTCCCACGTGCCAAATTCTCAATCCAAACCCTCCTCCCAGTCTCAGCTCTGCTGTTAGGCCTCCTGCAAACGATCATATCTGTTGTGCGGTACACATATCACGGATCCGGTCCGTGTGCATCCTGCACTTTTTGAAGGCCCCATTGCAGAAATAACTATTCTTGTCTGCAAAACAGACAAGAATACGACATGTTCTAGAATTTGAAAACTTCAGTATTGTAGGAAAGCGGCTCACCCTCTGGTTACCCTGGATGAAGGTGCTCTATCTCTGTGACTTCACCCCGTCACGCAAAAAATTGGAAAATAACTAGTACAATAATAGATAGGCACACTTCATCTGAAATCAGAGACCTGAATATCCTTAAAACATTTATTAACAAGATATGGAAATATCCCTAAAACAATGTTATTCCAAATGCATGCAGCCTAAATGAAAACTAAACATAAAATAAGACACTGGATATTTGTCTTTCCATCAATGTGCAATTTGACTATGTACACTCCTGATACACACATATCATACATACATACATACATACACCATATGTACACTATACACACATACCACTCAACTTTTAAAAAGCCTAAGGCTTACCTATGGGAATGGTTCTCACCTGGGCGTTTTACAGCGCGTACGATCGCGCTGTAAAACGCCCGACGCTCAAACAAGTACTTGAGCTTTTTTTTGGGCGTTTGTCGCGCGTTCCCGTACATAGACTTTCGGGAACGCGCGACAATGTGTGTTCGCCTGTCTCTGTATGCGCGATTGTAAACGCCCGTACAATCGCGCATACAGAGCGCTCCTTTCAGAACGCTCAGGTGTGAACCCGGGGTTAGTGGCTTATATCTGTGGAAAAAGAAAAATATATTCTCAGTTCACTTCTGTAGCTATATGTAGTGAAAGAGTTTAGTGGCCTTTTTCAGTACAAAAAGAAAAATATATTTGTCGCTTTCAGGGGTGTTTTAATTTGCTTTTAATTTATTTAGTTAAGCTAAAAGTATGTCAGGCAGAGAAGTGCTAGGCCATGCACAGGGGAGTGTCAGAGGCCTAAGTGTTTCTGACGCAGGCAGAGGTCACAGCAGAGTAAGGGGGCGTGGCGGCAGGAGTTGCAGCGAGAGGCCTGAGCTCCCGGTGTCATCTAGCGGTCGTGTCTTGACCAGCAACCCAGCGGTTCTTGAATGGTTGACTCGGTCATCCAATTCATCCCAAGTGACATCAGACACCCCCAGCCAAGAGTCGGTGGGTTCGTCAGACACAACCATCAGTTGGCATGGCCTGGGAGAAGGCCCTGTGCCCTCACCTGTCCTCAACTTGCCTCTGTCCTTTGCTGATCCACCACCCACAGAAGTATTATATGCTGTGGGCTCAGCTCCACTATACAGCAAAGACAATCTACTAGAGGACAGTCAGCAGCTACTGGCCAGCCAAGATGTGGAGGAGATATCCGCCGCTTCATCCGCTAGGCAGGCAAGTAGTGATGAGGCGAGTGGATGGGAGATGGTGTTGTGAGCAGTCAGGCTCCTGACCCAGGGACCGTTGAGGAGGACATCAGTGATGTGCAGACACTACTCGATGGCAGGTGGCATTAGTAGGAGGCCGGGAGCTAAACAGGCACGGGGTAGACCACCCGTTTGCAGCAGCCTACCTGCCCGGAAAGGAGTGGTGCAGGAGTTCACGGAAGCAGCGGTGGTAGCAGTCAGCCAGTGCAAAGTGCTGAGTGTAAAATCAGTTACTCGGCGATGTGGCAGTTTTTTGTGAAGCCGCCGGAGGAGGTCAACATGGCCATATGTAGAATATGTGGGCAGAAGGTGAAGCGTGGCCAGGGTGCCAATATTGGCACTACGGCCCTGCATCAACATATGCAGGGTCACCATAAAGTGGCCTGGGAGAACCGTGGCTCCTATGTGGTGGTCCAGCCTGTAGCAGCAACCGCTGCATCACCCAGTGGCACGCACCCGGTTTCAGGCAGTCAAGGCTCCACCACCTCAGCCGAAAGGAGCTGTCTGTCCTTCCCATCATCTGCTGGTCCAGATGCTAATGCTCCTACTCCTCACTGGGTGAATGTGGTTCCTGCACAGCCACACCAGCAACTTGGCCAGGTCACGCCGCTTCCGCCTCCATGTTCTCACGCCGTTGGTCCTGCAGCAATGTCCACCTCTGCCTCCTCATCCTCCACCATGTTCTCAGCCTCTACTGCAGGGACAAGTCACTGTGCACGGAAAAAAGATACAGACTATCTTGCACGATATGATAGTAAATATGCGGATGTACATGGCTACATTTATAAAGTCACAGAAAATAATGCACTAAAGTAATAGATGCAAACATAACATATGGACTAAGCCCTCACTCTAATGATAAAATCTGAGACTCTTAGCCAATACATTTTGATCAAAACACATCTGTGCCCACCTACCCAGCGCCAAGGTGGTCTCAGTTCAGGCAGGTCCTACGCTAAACCCGCCTATGCCGTTATGCATTTATGTTCAGGAGCGCAGACCCTGCACATATAGTGTGTTGCTCCTAGTTACCTCTATGTGCATCCAGCAACCAATGAGAGGAGGAGCACACACACCTATATGTACCACCTTAATCAAGGTCGCCTCTTAGATACGTGGGGCAAAAGTGCACATGAATGCTACTCCTAAAGTAGGAGCACATTCACACCTGAAGGTGCCACTCCTTCAGGACAAATTAAACAAATCACGGAAAAAAGATACAGAACATCCTGCACGATATCATAGTAAATATGAGGATGTACATGGCTACATTTATAAAGTCACATAAAATAATGCACTATAGTAACAGATGCAAACATAACATATGGACTAAGCCCCTCCAGCATACCACATGTGCAGGGCACGGCGGTCTCACGCTGTTCTGCACCTCGTTTGCCTTGGCAAACGGAGTCACACAGGGGAGAAACTGCTCCGTGTTATTCATCAAGAAATCGAATCCTGGCTTTCTCCATGACAACTAAAAATCGGAAGCATGGGGACCGACGACGGGAAGAACATGGTGTCGGTGCTGCGTCAAAGAGGGCTGAGCCATGCGCCCTGCATGGCACACGTGTTCAATCTGGTTGTCAAGCGGTTCCCCCAAAACATAGGCTGATATGCGATGTTTCCACCTGTTGGAATTCCACCCTCCATATGTTGGACCGACTATACGAACAGAGAAAGGCCATCAACGATTTCTTGATGATGCAAGCGGATAGGAGTACTCCCCTGTGTAACTTTGATGTCAGCCAGTGGCATCTCATGCGTGACACATGCCAAATGCTCAGGCCCTTTGAGGACGCCACGTTATTTGTCAGTCGCCAGGACTACGGGATGAACGACGTCATTCCACTGCTTCATGTCCTGTAACAGATGGTGGTAACAATAGCTGGTCAGGGCATTGGAGACGTGGCGCCTAGATCTCATGGCCACATGAGCCCTGTGGGGGCTGTACTGGAAGAGGAGGAGGAGGGTGGAGGACGACATTGGAGCAAAGACAATGTGTAGCGAAATGGGGGGTTTTGTACTCAGGTGACAGGAGAGGAGGAGCAGGAACAGCCAGAGGAGCTACAGAGTGATGAGGAAGACGAGACAGGAGACACAGACACAGGGAGTCCCTCCGAGTCACTTGCACAAATGGCCCGATGCATGCTCACTTGCTTGCATAGTGACAGCCGAATTGTCACCATTTGGCAGAGGGATCACTTCTGGCTCTCCACCTTGTTGGACCCTCGCTACCGGGCCTTTTTTTACAACCACTGAGAGGTAGGACAAACTGAACTATTACAGAGACATCCTATGTAGTCAGTTGGCCGCTACCTATCTGCACCATCGTCTATCCTCTTACAGGTCTGACCGGGGGGGGCACTCTGCGCTCACGTTCCACTGCCATGGCTGCTGGGGAGGGGTGGGGTGGCAGGAGCAGTAACAGCTCCATCAACAGCAGCCTGAGTCTACAGTCGCTGATCAGTAGCTTTCTTCAACCGCATAGTGAAGAAACTACTCACCAGCAGCAGCAGGTAGACCTGGAGCAGGACCTGAACCAGCAGGTGGTGGCATACTTGGACAGCACCCTGCCAACCCACATTGAAGATCCTCTGGACTACTGGGCAGCCAAACTGGATTTGTGGCCGCAACCAGCAGAGTTTGCCTTGGAAAAGCTGTCCTGCCAGGCCAGTAGTGTGGCATCAGAGCAGGTGTTTAGTGCGGTGGGGGACATAGTTACCCCAAGAAGAACTTGCGTGTCCACCCAAAATGTGGAGAGACTGACCTTTGTCAAGATGAATCAGGAGTAGGTCAGCCAGGATCTTCACCCACCAATGCCTGATGCATCTGATTAGATCATCCATGCCACCTCATCCAAACCTTGAAAAAGAGACCAGTTTCTTCTGGCTACCTTCCTCAGCTACTATTCGGATGCTGCCACCCGCCTGATGCCACACATCTGATGCCAAGTGCTCCTTCGTCAGCGGGTACTAGTATTGCCACCCACCGCCCCACTCTGTCACCGGGTCACTTTGTGGTCTCCTGATGCTGCTGCTGCCATCGCCACTATGTCACCTTGCCACTCTGTAGTATCCTGATGCTGCTGCTGCCATCTACACACTATGTCACCTTGCCACTTTGTGGTCTCCTGATGCTGCTGCTGCCATCTCCACACTATGTCACCTTGCCACTCTGTGGTATCCTCCTGATGCTGCTGCTGTCGCCACCTCCAGACTCTGTCATTGTGCCACTCGTTGTCCTCCTTATATTGCTGCCACCTCCAGACTCTGTCATTGTGCCACTCGGTGGCATTCTCCTGATGCTGCTGCTGCTGCCGCTACCTCCAGACTCTGTCATTGTGCCACTCGGTGGCCTTCTCCCGATGCTGTCAACTCCAGACTCTGTCATTGTGCCACTCGGTGGCCTGCTCCTGATGCTGCTGCCGCCACCTCCAGACTCTGTCATTGTGCCACTCGGTGGCCTTCTCCTGATGATGCTGCTGCTGCCAACTCCAGACTCTGTTATTGTGCCACTCGGTGGCCTTCTCCTGATGATGCTGCTGCCAACTCCAGACTCTGTCATTGTGCCACTCGGTGGCCTTCTCCCGATGCTGTCAACTCCAGACTCTGTCATTGTGCCACTCGGTGGCCTGCTCCTGATGCTGCTGCCGCCACCTCCAGACTCTGTCATTGTGCCACTCGGTGGCCTTCTCCTGATGATGCTGCTGCTGCCAACTCCAGACTCTGTTATTGTGCCACTCGGTGGCCTTCTCCTGATGATGCTGCTGCCAACTCCAGACTCTGTCATTGTGCCACTCGGTGGCCTTCTCATACTGCTGCCACCTCAAGAATCTGTCATTGTGCCACTCGGTGGCCTCCTCATACTGCTTCCACCTGCAGACCCTGTCATTGGGCCACTCTGTGGTCTCCTCATGATGCTTCCACCTCACCACTATGTCATAGGGCCACTCTGTGGACTTCTCAGGCTGTTCCCACCCTCCACACTTCATGACTGGGCCACTATTTAGCCTTTTTGGCTTGGCTGACATCATCATTTATTTGACCCTTCTTCTGATCTGTCAGAAGTAAGGAAAAAATGAGACGCACAACGGATCCTCTCTGTGTAGCAACTGTAAGGCCTGTATGGTCCCATCAGAATTGGCTTATGATTTGGTAGCCAAAAGCAGGAGTGGGTACAAAACACAGAAGACATGAAAATATTCCATTCACGTGTCATCTCTGTATTGAATCCACTCCTGTTTTTTTGGGACATTAGCAATACTAATGGATTACTGACTAAATGCTGACCGAGTGAAGGTGGATGCTCAACAGACAGGATCCGTTTTTTGTGGGTTACTGTTCTGACGGATCAGAGGAAGGGCAAAATAATCAGTGACTTCCACACAAACTTACTGCTGACACCCTCTCCACTCTGTCGGGGGGCTCTACTTGTATAAGCGTTTAATAGAACAGGTTCTGTAGACATCTATGTGGAATCAGCTGACGACAGTGTAAAAGGAGTGCGCTTCTTCTTGGCGCTAACATCGACCTGTAAGGCTGAGTTGATATTTCAGTTATTTGGTCAGTTTTGGCCCCGTGACTGCCCAAATAAGTGAAGTGTGCAGTGATTCTAAGAGCGACGCCTGTCATCTGCATGTCATACGGACTCACATTATTATTTCACTACCAAAGCAGACTCCCTATGTGTGTTACTACAAGGCACAGTGTTCTACACCACTATAAAGGCTCTCTGCAGCCCGGAATTAGCCTTTTTTTTAATGTAATTCGCTGCGAATAAATTCGGATCGAAGCAAATCTTTTCGAAGAATTAGGCGAACCGGCAGAATCGATTTTTTTAGAAATTCGCTCATCTCTAGATATTTCCATATATTTTTAATAAATGTTTTAATAAATAATTTAAGGATATTCAGGTCTCTGATTTCAGATGAAGTGTGCCTATCTATTATTTTACTAGTTATTTTCCATGTTCTATAATTTGCGGCATGGCCACCCAGATGCGGACAGCACACGGAGTTAGAAATGGATGGGTCTGCATCTACAAAAAACGCGGACTGGGTAGCGACTGAAAATACGATCACGTGAATGAGACCATGAAGACATATCTGGATGGACATTACATACAGCGCTACGAAACATACAGGGTAATACAGCTGTAGCCCTATTTGGGGGGGGGGGGGGGGGTGAGTAATATCCCTCCCACAACAGACTCTGGCGCTGACCTGTGTATATAATGGGGACCTAGAGCCTTCGCTAAATGGAAGAGTGGGAACATAAGTAAAGTATATCAGTGCCTCCACCCAGGTCAGAGCCTCTGTATTACAGGGAGGATCTCTTCCTGGAACTACATATGAAGTATAGTTAGCAGCCTTAACAGGGATTACTGTACTAATCTCACAGTCTGAAGAATGTCTATAGATACCACATAAGGTTATAACAGTAACTTTATAAGGGTAGGAATGATAATAGTACATACATGCAGTATACCGAGAACACAGCAGTATTGCAATAACCAGATCCTGTAACAATATTAAAGGGTTTCTGTCATGAGAAATAACGTTATGTAGCTGACTGACATTAGCGATGTGCTTTATAACTCCCTCCCTGCCGCCGTTCTCTTAAAATAAAGACTTTTAAAATATGCCAATGAGCCTCTAGGTGCTATTAGGGCGTTGCTTCAGCACCTAGAGGCTCGGTCTACGGACCCTTTGGCACGCCCAGGTCCAGTTGAACTTTCCAGTTCTCCTCAGTGTCCCGTAAATCCCGCGCCTGCACCATCCATTTTAGTAATCGGCGCAGGCGCAGTGAGTGAAGGACGCGCACCTGCTGCCGGCTTCCTTCGGCGCAGGCGCAGTGGACTTCTGGAGACGTAAGATGTCTTCTTCCTGCAGCTCTGTCCCTTATGACTCTGACTCACTGTGTTTACAAAACAAACCTTTCTGAAGCAAAGCAGCAGGGGCAAAGAGGCTAGATACACTACATCTCAGCAGTATTAGCAGTTCCCTACTCAGCACTACGTACCTCTTACATCCAATGATGTCTTTCTGATGTTTACATTGATGTTGACTCTTTCCTCATCTTCTCCATTCATTGGTCAGACCACCATGATAACTTCTTCCAGATGCATCTCGTCTCTGCAGAATTTCACGCACAGACATCTTAGATTCCTCACATTGTGATCCTGCTGCTACCCCCCAATACTGTGCCCGTTCTGCTCCTCAATGCCCGTAAACAATAGACTGCAGAAATATTAGTGCAATACAGACCCCAACAGCTCAAAGACTGCCATCAATAGTAATAGTGACCCCTACAGTACCCCAATGGCAAGCCATTAATAGTAATGCCCTCCATATTGTGCCCAATAATGATGCCCCCACAGTACCCCTCAATATTAATAATGCCCCCATACTGCCACAGGCAGTAACAAAGCCCTTCTATAAGGCACTCCTTTAGAGCCCCAGTAGTATAAAAAAAAAACATAGTGTCCCCAGTAGTTATAATGCCCCCTGTAGTAACCCCAGTATTAATAAAGCCCGGATGCATTGCCCCCTGTGGTCATAATGACCATCTGTAGTGTACCCTGTATTATAATGCCAGTACATACAGTATAATGCATCCCCTGTAGTGCCCATTTGTATAAGGCCCACTGTAGTGCTCTGGCCTTTATTATAATGACTCTCTGTAGTGCCTCCTGTATTATAATTCTTCCTGTAGTGTAATGTTCCCTGTAGTTGTCTGGCCTGTATCGTAATGCGCCCCCATAATTCACCCCTGCAGTATATTGCCTCCCATGTAGTACCAGTATGTATAATGACCCCTGTAAAGTCCCCTGTATTGCTAGCATGTATAATACTCTCATCAGGCCCCCCTCCCAAAAGTATCATACCCCCTGTAGTGGTAGTTTATATAATGCTGTCCCCCCAATAGTGCTCCCATAGTATAACGACCCCTGCAGCAGTAGTATATACAATTCTCTCCCCCTGTAATATAATGCCCCTGTATATACTCTATACACTGCGTGCAGAATTATTAGGCAAATTAGTATTTTGACCACATCATCCTCTTTATGCATGTTGTCTTACTCCAAGCTGTATAGGCTCGAAAGCCTACTACCAATTAAGCATATTAGGTGATGTGCATATCTGTAATGAGAAGGGGTGTGGTCTAATGACATCAACACCCTATATCAGGTGTGCATAATTATTAGGCAACTTCCTTTCCTTTGGCAAAATGGGTCAAAAGAAGGACTTGACAGGCTCAGAAAAGTCAAAAATAGTGAGATATCTTGCAGAGGGATGCAGCACTCTTAAAGGGACACTGACAGGCCAAATCAGCATATATAGTTAGATATATCACATTACAGGTCTTATAGAGTCTTTTAAAAGCATATAACTATCCCCCCTGTCCACCTTATAAAGAGCGAAATATAAAGTTTTATAACCTGCATCTGCGGTCAGCAATCTGCCCAAGGGGCGGCGTTTCATGTGAAAATGCGCCCAGCCAGCCTTCCCAACTGCCGTTTGTAGCCCCGCCCAGCTCATCATTATTCACTTCGCTGGGCGGCGGCTACAACTCTCCCCAGTCCCGATCCTGCGCCTGCGCAATTCAATCCTCCGGGCATCGTTCATGCCCATTCTTCTGCGCCTGCGCCCCGCCGTGCCGTCGGACGCACTATAATTAACCCCTTATATGATGTGAGTGAGCAGCGCTCTGAAGCGCTGCTCTGAACAGTGCATGGCTGCAGCCTCACTGAACAAGACACACAAGCTGAAACGTCAAGACTGGGCCAAGAAATATCTCAAGACTTTTCTAAGGTTTTATGGACTGATGAAATGAGAGTGAGTCTTGATGGGCCAGATGGATGGGCCCGTGGCTGGATTGGTAAAGGGCAGAGAGCTCCAGTCCGACTCAGACGCCAGCAAGGTGGAGGTGGAGTACTGGTTTGGGCTGGTATCATCAAAGATGAGAGCTTGTGGGGCCTTTTCGGGTTGAGGATGGAGTCAAGCTCAACTCCCAGTCCTACTGCCAGTTTCTGGAAGACACCTTCTTCAAGCAGTGGTACAGGAAGAAGTCTGCATCCTTCAAGAAAAACATGATTTTCATGCAGGACAATGCTCCATCACACGCGTCCAAGTACTCCACAGCGTGGCTGGCAAGAAAGGGTATAAAAGAAGAAAATCTAATGACATGGCCTCCTTGTTCACCTGATCTGAACCCCATTGAGAACCTGTGGTCCATCATCAAATGTGAGATTTACAAGGAGGGAAAACAGTACACCTCTCTGAACAGTGTCTGGGAGGCTGTGGTTGCTGCTGCACGCAATGTTGATGGTGAACAGATCAAAACACGGACAGAATCCATGGATGGCAGGCTTTTGAGTGTCCTTGCAAAGAAAGGTGGCTATATTGGTCACTGATTTGTTTTTGTTTTGTTTTTGAATGTCAGAAATGTATATTTGTGAATGTTGAGATGTTATATTGGTTTCACTGGTAAAAATAAATAATTGAAATGGGTATATATTTGTTTTTTGTTAAGTTGCCTAATAATTATGCACAGTAATAGTCACCTGCACACACAGATATCCCCCTAAAATAGCTAAAACTAAAAACAAACTAAAAACTACTTCCAAAAATATTCAGCTTTGATATTAATGAGTTTTTTGGGTTCATTGAGAACATGGTTGTTGTTCAATAATAAAATTAATCCTCAAAAATACAACTTGCCTAATAATTCTGCACTCCCTGTAGTGCTTTCCCCCTGTAGTATAATGCCCCCTATAAAAAATGCACCCCTGCCATAGTATTGCTATATATATATATACTCACTGTGTTAAATACTCCACTGCATTCTGCGAGGTAGGCCACAGGCATTTTGTTGCGGTGGCTTCCCGGACAGGCAGTCACGATTACATCACCGCAACCTCCTGCGCTGGGTCACGGGTGGCGAAATTACCACATCATCATGCCACCTGTGACCTGGTGCAGGAGGTTGCGATGACATTGTGACTGCCTGTGCCATTCTACTGCCTCATAAACTTCTTGAGAGTTGGGTTGGCTGCTGCCTGAGATGAGATTCTCATCTCATGGCTGAAGCTGGATTGCCACTGAGAATAATTTCCTCTGGTTGGCCTGAGGAACCCCAGTCCTACACTGCTACCACACATGCCTTTTTTCTTTCCCTTCTTCATTCTTCGTTCCTTTCTGTTTTTTTTTCTTCCTTTCTTTCTTCCCTCTTAATTGAGCTTCACAGAAAGATTAAATACAGCATGCCCAAGCTCTACCCATATCTTTGTATTTTCATTTTCATTTTTTTTTACTCTTTTGATCTTACCTTGAACCTGAATCTCTGTCATAAAATCAATTTTTACAGAACAAATAATTATATTATTCAAACATATGTTTTCGTTTTCCTAGAGAAATATAGGAAAGGTTTCCTTTAGAGAATATTGCCTAGCTGCTGGTCAGGAGCTTTCCAGGCTTTGAAAGCGGTATGCACTTATTAGTAATAAATTGCCCTTTCAGAAACCAATCATACACAAAGAGCCTGTGTGTTATCGGCCGGCAGGAATCTTCTAGAAGCTTTCTTCTCTTCTGTGGTTTCCAGTGGTCGATATTTAATTTGTTATTTTTGGCTTTTTATATCAGAAATATGAATTCCCAATCTCAATGTGACAAAAAATGCTTTCAATATTGTGTGTATTTCAAATCAAACATTCTGGATTAAATTGGATTACCAGATTTCAAAGAGCATATATAAAACCGGTAAAATCACATGCCTGGCCCTTTTTTACTTTAACAAGTTGGGTATTAGCAAGTTGGGGAAAATATCAAAAATTATCAAAAAATCGCCTTAAAATATGGTGGTGTTTCTGCTGTGCAAAGTTCCAATTGACATATGTATTGTGGTGCTTTTGTTGTATACAATTCCAATCAACATATAGATCGCAATGGATATCGATAGTATTTAGTGATATAAGTTGTCTCTTACCCCTCATGGTCACAGTGGGTGTCCGTTTATTCGATCATTTGATATGGAATCGAATCGCACATGTAGCGATGTTCTCACCGCGATACTTGGATTCAGGGTATGTTGTTGCAGGACCTGTGGCGTCCCACGTGGTCTGCAGTATCCCTGGTAATCGGTCACCTGGTTATCACGTGACTCTGAATAAGGGCGTGTCTTTAGATATCAAATCAAACAAATTCAATTCAATTCAAATGAATTTCTCTACTTCTATAATACATAGTAATACCTCCAAAAATAGTTATTACTTTACATTCCCCATATGTCAACTTCATGTTTGGATAATTTTGGGAATGATATTTTATATTTTGGTGATGTTACAAGGCTTCGAAGTTTAGAAGCAAATCTTGAAATTTTTCAGAAATATTCAAAAACCAAATTTTTAGAGACTAGTTCAGGTCTGAAGTCACTTTGTGAGGCTTACATACAAACCGGATTCCAAAAAAGTTGGGACACTAAACAAATTGTGAATAAAAACTGAATGCAATGATGTGGAGATGGCAAATGTCAATATTTTATTTGTAATAGAACGTAGATGACAGATCAAACGTTTAATCCGAGTAAATGTATCATTTTAAAGGAAAAATACGTTGATTCCAATTTTCACGGTGTCAACAAATCCCAAAAAAGTTGGGACAAGTAGCAATAAGAGGCTGGAAAAAGTAAATTTGAGCATAACGAAGAGCTGGAAGACCAATTAACACTAATTAGGTCAATTGGCAACATGATTGGGTATAAAAAGAGCTTCTCAGAGTGGCAGTGTCTCTCAGAAGCCAAGATGGGTAGAGGATCACCAATTCCCACAATGTTGCGCAGAAAGATAGTGGAGCAATATCAGAAAGGTGTTACCCAGCGAAAAATTGCAAAGACTTTGCATCTATCATCATCAACTGTGCATAACATCATCCGAAGATTCAGAGAATCTGGAGCAATCTCTGTGCGTAAGGGTCAAGGCGGTAAAACCATACTGGATGCCCGTGATCTCCGGGCCCTTAAACGACACTGCACCACAAACAGGAATGCTACCGTAAGGCCTCTTTCACACGGGCGTTGCGGGAAAATGTGCGGGTGCGTTGCGGGAACACCCGCAATTTTTCTGCACGAGTGCAAAACATTGTAATGCGTTTTGCACTCGCGTGAGAAAAATTGCGCATGTTTGGTACCCAAACCCGAACTTTTTCACAGAAGTTCGGGCTTGGGATCTGTGTTCTGTAGATTGTATTATTTTCCCTTATAACATGGTTATAAGGGAAAATAATAGCATTCTGAATACAGAATGCATAGTAAAACAGCACTGGAGGGGTTAAAAAAAATAAAAAATCATTTAACTCACCTTAATCCACTTGATCGCGTAGCCCGGCATCTGCTTCTGTCCCCTTTACTGAATAGGACCTGTGGTGAGCATTCATTATAGTTCAAGGACCTGTGATGACGTCACTCCGGTCATCACATGGTACGTCACATGATCTTTTACCATGGTGAATCACGCGATCAAGTGGATTAAGGTGAGTTAAATGATTTTTTATTTTTTTTTAACCCCTCCAGCTCTATTGTACTATGCATTCTGTATTCAGAATGCTATTATTTTCCCTTATAACCATGTTATATGGGAAAATAATAATGATCGGGTCTCCATCCCGATCGTCTCCTAGCAACCATGCATGAAAATCGCACCGCATCCGCACTTGCTTGCGGATGCTTGCGATTTTCACGCAACCCCATTCAATTCTATGGGGCTTGCGTTACGTGAAAAACGCACAAAGAGGAGCATGCTGCGATTTTCACGCAACGCACAAGTGATGCGTGAAAATCACCGCTCATGTGAACAGCTCCATAGAAATGAATGGGTCAGGATTCCGTGCGGGTGCAACGCGTTCCCCTCCCGCATCGCATCCGCGCGGAAAACTCGCTCGTGTGAAAGGGGCCTAAAGGAAATCACAGAATGGGCTCAGGAATACTTCCAGAAACCATTGTCAGTGAACACAATCCACCGTGCCATCCGCCGTTGCCAGCTGAAACTCTACAGTGCAAAGAAGAAGCCATTTCTAAGCAAGATCCACAAGCTCAGGCGTTTTCACTGGGCCAGGGATCATTTAAAATGGAGTGTGGCAAAATGGAAGACTGTTCTGTGGTCAGACGAGTCACGATTCGAAGTTCTTTTTGGAAATCTGGGACGCCATGTCATCCGGACCAAAGAGGACAAGGACAACCCAAGTTGTTATCAACGCTCAGTTCAGAAGCCTGCATCTCTGATGGTTGGGGTTGCATGAGTGCGTGTGGCATGGGCAGCTTGCATGTCTGGAAAGGCACCATCAATGCAGAAAAATATATTCAGGTTCTAGAACAACATATGCTCCCATCCAGACGTCATCTCTTTCAGGGAAGACCCTGCATTTTTCAACAAGATAATGCCAGACCACATTCTGCATCAATCACAACATCATGGCTGCGTAGGAGAAGGATCTGGGTACTGAAATGGCCAGTCTGCAGTCCAGATCTTTCACCTATAGAGAACATTTGGCGCATCATAAAGAGGAAGGTGCAACAAAGAAGGCCCAAGACGATTGAACAGTTAGAGGCCTGTATTGGACAAGAATGGGAGAGCATTCCTATTTCTAAACTTGAGAAACTGGTCTCCTCGGTACCCAGACGTCTGTTGAGTGTTGTAAGAAGAAGGGGAGATGCCACACAGTGGTGAAAATGGTCTTGTCCCAACTTTTTGGGGATTTGTTGACACCATGAAATTCTGATTCAACATATTTTTCCCTTAAAATGGTACATTTTCTCAGTTTAAACTTTTGTTCCGTGATTTATGTTCTATTCTGAATAAACTATTAGAAGTTGGCACCTCCACATCATTGCATTCAGTTTTTATTCACGATTTGTATAGTGTCCCAACTTTTTTGGAATCCGGTTTGTAGTTTTGTTGGAAAACATTCAGTAAAACTTGTATTCTATTCATTTAAATTCCTGCTCATTCTGAGCTTTTGAGTCCTGGAGGCGGTCCTATCAGTGATTGACAGCTATCTCTGTATACACAGTCATAGACGGAAGACTATGAATCACTGATAGGGCCGCCTCCTTGACTTCAAAGTCCAGAATAAACACAATATAAATGGAAAAATTACAAGTAAAACAATATATCATTCTATTCAGCCCCTCCTGTTCTATAACATGTTGCCTGCATCTCAAACAATGTAATAGGTTCCCTTTAACATCAAAGCATCCGAATGACCACCAGGCAGTAGCCCTAAGACTATGGTATGCCCTCAGGGAAGAAAGGGTGGTGTAGATGTATCAGTAGCACCCAGACCCTGGTGTTTATGGAGCCAAAAGGCCCCTCTCTTAACATAGCAAAACACTTAGCATCAAAGATGCCCCAATCACCAGCAGGCAGGAGCCCCAAGACCATGGAGTGCCCTGAGGAAAGAAAGGGTCTGCCTTCCAATAAGTGTACAGCCCCAGGGTGAGAGAGAGGGTCTCCATGAAGTATGGAATACAGCCTTTCCCCACAAGACCAATGATTTACAGGGGAGCTGCATACAAGGTATTTTCTGTGTGTATAATGTTAATATCCTGCCTCATCAAAGCCTCCAGAGGTACAAAGGAGACATCATTAAATCCTTCTTCCTCTACTGTACTCACCTTTCAGTGATCCAGCTCACTACCTTGACTTTCATTAAAGTGGTGTGAAAGTGGGATGCTATAGATGAAATTGTGCCATCTACAGTAGTTGGATCTATCCTTGACTACCAACTCTATCCCAGTCTATACAGTAAAGCTATGTCAGCACATTGTGGTTTCTCTACCAGCCAGTGTGAAAACGGCAATGTTTTGAACAAATTTTAACATGGATAATCACTTTTGCATGTTTTCCCTATACAAAGACAAGTGATGTCTGTATATTGCTCACACATAATCATTCAATTGCAAATCTGAGTACTAATAAACAAATGATCTGTCATGTGTTATCTAATCTGTATTGGGCAGTCCGCAACCACAAGGTAGATAGAATGGCTATAGAAGCTCTAAAGATGTGTTCTCATCTCTTGTATCGCCACTAATGTTGTCCTACAGACTCTTCTAATTTCCTACACACGATTTCTCCCACATCTGTTCTTCATCAGGCAGTGAAATTAGGAAAGGGGTACACTGATTGATACTGTGCATTCTGGCAGAGAAGGAGGTTTCAGTGGCTCGGAGAATCCTACCGCCCCTTTCTACGGTTTTATATGTTGTCAGCTGGGAAAGATGAGGCGGTGATGACAACAGTTGTATCCTTGGTAGATCCCTGAGGGATACTATAAGAAGCAGTTTCCTCTGATGTTTTGAAGTTGGATGAAAACTGGATTGAACATAGGCCAATGGATATAATTAAGAAATAAATGAATCTCTTACTTTGTATGTGGAGTCTGAATAGTTGCTCGTCTTCGATTATGGATAGGTTGTCTGTCAATACTTGGCAGCTTAAAAGCTTTAGACCAAATTCGTTCCCAGGGCATTGAAATATGTGGTGTAAAGAGGTTATTACATGGCATTAAATGATGTCCATCTGTGTAAAAGTCTCCACACATCTCTAATGGTCCATTCCTTCTCCACCACATAGTTCTCACAGCTGTAAGGTGAAAGGGCTCCAAGAATAGAACTGATACCATACCCAGCGTTCCTGTAACAATCTCAGAAACCTGTAAATAAGGTTGTTGATTTTACTGAGTTAAATCTCAATTTTCATCTCTTATGACAAGTCAACCCCATTGTCTTTCCGTTGCAGACAGCTAATGCCAAGCTAATGTGAGACAGTGACACCTAGACAATGCTGGCAATATTTTGCATCTCAAATTATCTAGGTCCAGGATATTTGCAGTGAACCCTTGAGGAGCCAAAATGGAGTGTAGTAGTGGTAGTGGTTCTAACGATATGATGTGTCACCGTTTCTTCCCTTGGGGATCACCGTGATTCTTGGGCTTCGACCCGATGGAAGCTTGATTGCCCGTGATTTTAGGTGTTTGGATGGGTGCAAGGCAGGGCATTTAGTGCAAGGTGCGGTGGCCAGCATATGGTGTAGTTGGAACCACAAAACCAAGCGACAGATAATGCAGAATAGGGGTTGTATATCCAACAACTATCTGGACACAGTGCAAATTCTTTCCTCAGATAGCGGGATATGGAGCCTGGAAAATTGACAAATAAGGGCACTCTCTATAGGCTAGCTTGCTAAATTTTCTTTCACTAGAATCTCTCACCGGCAACTGTACTCAAGCAATTAAGCTTGCAATTCGCACTGTGGCATGCAGGTTCAAATGACTACAAATGGCCAAATCGTGTCCAAGTGTGTAGGGTGTCTAAACTGTAATCCCTCCACAGCAGCCAAGTTTGAATAGCTGTAGTAGCAGGTTATCTATCATCTACCTATCCTATGTACCTACCTATCCTATCTCTCTGTCTGCCTGTCTGTCTATAGTGATACAGCTCAATAGATCAATAAAATATGTAGTAATCAAAAATGTGATAGAAGGGTAAGTGTATTCAGCCAACATTTTTAATGATAGATAGATAGATAGATAGATAGATATGAGATAGAGATAGATAGATAGATAGATAGATAGATAGATAGATTTGAGATAGATAGATAGATAGATAGATATGAGATAAACAGATAGATAGATATGAGATAGAGATACATAGATAGATAGATTGATTGATTTGAGATAGATAGATAGATATTATATAGATTGACAGATAGATATGAGATAAATAGATAGATAGATAATAGATAGATAGATAGATAATAGAGAGATACATAGATAGATAGATAGATAGATAGATAGATAGATAGATATGAGATAGATAGATAGATAATAGATAGATAGATATTAGAGATAGATAGATAGATAGATACATAGATAGAAGATAGATAATAGATAATAGATAGATAAATAGATAGATAGGAGATAGATAGATAGATAGATAGATAGATAGATAGATAGATAGATAAATAGATAGATAGGAGATAGATAGATAGATAGATAGATAGATAGATAGATGATAGATAGATAGATAGATAGATAGATAGATAGATAGATGATAGATAGATAGATAATAGATAATAGATAGATAGATAGATAGATAGATGATAGATAGATAGATAATAGATAATAGATAGATAATAGATATGAGATAGATAGATAATAGATAGATAGATAGATAGATAGATAGATAGATAATAGATAGATAATAGATAATAAATAGATAGATAATAGATAGATAATAGATAGATAATAGATAGATAATAGATAATAGATAGATAGATAGATAGATAGATAATAGATAATAGATAGATAGATAGATAGATAGATAGATAGATAGATAGATAGATAATAGATAGATAGATAGATAATAGATAATAGATAGATAGATAGATAGATAGATAGATAGATAGATAGATAGATAGATAGATAGATAGATAGATAGACTGCAAAGCACAGTTTGAAAACATCATAATTCAAGATTCCTGAGTACATTCTGTATCCACCATAGTGGTGTCCATGATAGGAATGTGAACATTTCTGCCTTATTTTCTCATCGATCATCTGAGTAGTGAATCCGCTCAGTTAATAGATGTTGAAGGAGCTTCCTGAAGGTATTTCTGCCTGAGGACACCATCATGAGAACGATTATTATACTTTTAACAACCTAATGATTCAGCTCAATGTTCCAACCTCACTTAGATAATGAGGGAGTTGAACTCATGGCTGTTTATGTTTATGACTGTCTTCATTACTAATTTCTTCTCTTCCATGTGGGGGACATCGCCACTAATGTACAATGATATGGCTGGTTTTAATAAGAAATGGAATATGCAGATTCTTCCACAGCAGGAGGGCGGCGCCTGTCCTTTTATGTGGAGTCATCAGTTCTACCATACCATTATTTCATGTTGTAAATGCATTAACACAGGGGTGCACAACCTGCGGCCCGGGGGCTATTGGTGAGCGTGGGGGAGCCGAGGAGAAGGCAGGCGCAGTTTATCAGGGCTTCTGCCTTCTCCTCAAGGAGCGCTCTGCAGTTTAAACCCAGCGATCACGTGATCGTCGGGTGTTTGGTGGACAGAGGAGCGCAGAGCTACAGGGTCAGTAGACCCTGATCGGCTCTGCCCTGTACAAAGCCCCCCTTCCCCACCTAGCAGGCTCCTTTGGCTGCTTCAGTTACAGTGGAAATAGTACAAAAAAAAAGCCTGTGTCCCCCAAGGTCTTTTATGGACCTTTTGGGGACAAATTATGTGGTATATAAAAGGAAAAAAAATGGCCACATCAACCAAAACCATCACTATTATGACCCCATTCACATGAAACTATACATATTATATAATAAAATGATCCAAAACAAAATAGGGAACTAATTATAATAAGTTGTATATTTAAAGAATGAGCTATAGTTTGAATAAAAATTACTTTGAAAAAAATAATGTGTACAGTGTTTGAATCCTGTGACTGGTCATAAAGGCCTTTTCAGGCCTGGTCATTACAGGGTTAACCAATAAGTGCTTTCCCCACTAGTAAGGCCTCATGCACATGACCATACCGTGTTTTGTGGTCCGCAAAACACGGATACCAGCCTAGTGTGTTCCGTTGCTCCGTTCCGCAAAACAGTTCTGCAGATGTGGGCAGCACACGGAGAGCTGTCTGCATCTTTTGTGGCCCCATTGAAGTGAATGGGTCCTCATCCGCAAAAAATGTGGCTCGGATGCAGACCAAAACAATGGTCGTGTGCACGAGCCCTCAGGGAAAGTGCTTACTGGTTATTGTAGG
This sequence comes from Bufo bufo, assembly GCF_905171765.1. Lineage (NCBI taxonomy): Eukaryota > Metazoa > Chordata > Amphibia > Anura > Bufonidae > Bufo > Bufo bufo. Next base: position 792,634,417 of record NC_053390.1, on the reverse strand, counting down.
ACCCCTATAACTGGGGCAGGAGGCGGTAATAACCAGTGAGCGACGTCCTCTGCAGTGAAGGGAAGTACTTACTGGTTATTGTAGGACCCCTATAACTGGGGCAGGAGGCGGTAATAACCAGTGAGCGCCGTCCACTGCAGTGAAGGGAAGTGCTTACTGGTTAGTGTAGGACCCATAACTGGGGCAGAAAGCGGTAATAACCAGTGAGCGCCGTCCTCTGCAGTGAAGGGAAGTGCTAACTGGTCATTATAGGACCCCTATAACTGGGGGCAGGAGGTGGTAATAACCAGTGAGCGCTGTCCTCTGCAGTGAAGGGAAGTGCTTACTGGTTATTGTAGGACCCCTATAACTGGGGGCAGGAGGCGGTAATAACCAGTGAGCGCCGTCCTCTGCAGTGCAGGGAAGTGCTTACTGGTTATTGTAGGACCCCTATAACTGGGGCAGAAAGCGGTAATAACCAGTGAGCGCCGTCCTCTGCAGTGAAGGGAAGTGCTTACTGGTTATTGTAGGACCCCTATAACTGGGGCAGGAGATGGTAATAACCAGTGAGCGCCGTCCTCTGCAGTGAAGGGAAGTGCTTACTGGTTATTGTAGGACCCCTATAACTGGGACAGGAGGCGGTAATAACCAGTGAGCGGCATCGTCTGCAGTGAAGGAAAGTGCTTACTGGTTATTGTAGGACCCCTATAACTGGGGGCAGGAGGCGGTAATAACCAGTGAGCGCCGTCCTCTGCAGTGGAAGGAAGTGCTTACTGGTTATTATAGGACCCCTATAACTGGGGGCAGGAGGCGGTAATAACCAGTGAGCGCCGTCCTCTGCAGTGAAGAAAAGTGCTTACTGGTTATTGTAGGACCCCTATAACTGGGGCAGGAGGTGGTAATAACCAGTGAGCGACGTCCTCTGCAGTGAAGGAAAGTGCTTACTGGTTATTGTAGGACCCCTATAACTGGGGGCAGGAGGTGGTAATAACCAGTGAGCGCCGTCCACTGCAGTGAAGGGAAGTGCTTACTGGTTAGTGTAGGACCCATAACTGGGGCAGAAAGCGGTAATAACCAGTGAGCGCCGTCCTCTGCAGTGAAGGGAAGTGCTAACTGGTCATTATAGGACCCCTATAACTGGGGGCAGGAGGTGGTAATAACCAGTGAGCGCTGTCCTCTGCAGTGAAGGGAAGTGCTTACTGGTTATTGTAGGACCCCTATAACTGGGGGCAGGAGGCGGTAATAACCAGTGAGCGCCGTCCTCTGCAGTGCAGGGAAGTGCTTACTGGTTATTGTAGGACCCCTATAACTGGGGCAGAAAGCGGTAATAACCAGTGAGCGCCGTCCTCTGCAGTGAAGGGAAGTGCTTACTGGTTATTGTAGGACCCCTATAACTGGGGCAGGAGATGGTAATAACCAGTGAGCGCCGTCCTCTGCAGTGAAGGGAAGTGCTTACTGGTTATTGTAGGACCCCTATAACTGGGACAGGAGGCGGTAATAACCAGTGAGCGGCATCGTCTGCAGTGAAGGAAAGTGCTTACTGGTTATTGTAGGACCCCTATAACTGGGGGCAGGAGGCGGTAATAACCAGTGAGCGCCGTCCTCTGCAGTGGAAGGAAGTGCTTACTGGTTATTATAGGACCCCTATAACTGGGGGCAGGAGGCGGTAATAACCAGTGAGCGCCGTCCTCTGCAGTGAAGGGAAGTGCTTACTGGTTATTGTAGGACCCCTATAACTGGGGCAGGAGGTGGTAATAACCAGTGAGCGACGTCCTCTGCAGTGAAGGAAAGTGCTTACTGGTTATTGTAGGACCCCTATAACTGGGGGCAGGAGGTGGTAATAACCAGTGAGCGCCGTCCTCTGCAGTGAAGAAAAGTGCTTACTGGTTATTGTAGGACCCCAATAACTGGGGCAGGAGGTGGTAATAACCAGTGAGCGCCGTCCTCTGCAGTGAAGGGAAGTGCTTACTGGTTATTATAGGACCCCTATAAATGGGGGCAGGAGGCGGTAATAACCAGTGAGCGCCGTCCTCTGCAGTGAAGGGAAGTGCTTACTGGTTATTGTAGGACCCCTATAACTGGGGCAGGAGGTGGTAATAACCAGTGAGCAACGTCCTCTGCAGTGAAGGGAAGTGCTTACTGGTTATTGTAGGACCCCCTATAACTGGGGGCAGGAGGTGGTAATAACCAGTGAGCGCCGTCCTCTGCAGTGAAAGAAAGTGCATACTGGTTATTGTAGGACCCCTATAACTGGGGGCAGGAGGCGGTAATAACCAGTGAGCGCCGTCCTCTGCAGTGGAAGGAAGTGCTTACTGGTTATTATAGGACCCCTATAACTGGGGGCAGGAGGCGGTAATAACCAGTGAGCGCCGTCCTCTGCAGTGAAGGGAAGTGCTTACTGGTTATTATAGGACCCCTATAACTGGGGGCAGGAGGCAGTATTAACCAGTGAGCGGCGTCCTCTGCAGTATAGGGAAGTACTTACTGGTTATTGTAGGACCCCTATAACTGGGGCAGGAGGCGGTAATAACCAGTGAGCGGCGTCCACTGCAGTGAAGGGAAGTGCTTACTGGTTAGTGTATGACCCCTATAACTGGGGCAGAAAGCGGTAATAACCAGTGAGCGCCGTCCTCTGCAGTGAAGGGAAGTGCTAACTGGTTATTATAGGACCCCTATAACTGGGGCAGGAGGTGGTAATAACCAGTGAGCGCTGTCCTCTGCAGTGAAGGGAAGTGCTTACTGGTTATTGTAGGACCCCTATAACTGGGGGCAGGAGGCGGTAATAACCAGTGAGCGCCGTCCTCTGCAGTGCAGGGAAGGGCTTACTGGTTATTATAGGACCCCTATAACTGGGGGCAGGAGGCAGTATTAACCAGTGAGCGGCGTCCTCTGCAGTGAAGGGAAGTACTTACTGGTTATTGTAGGACCCCTATAACTGGGGCAGGAGGCGGTAATAACCAGTGAGCGGCGTCCACTGCAGTGAAGGGAAGTGCTTACTGGTTAGTGTAGGACCCCTATAACTGGGGCAGAAAGCGGTAATAACCAGTGAGCGCCGTCCTCTGCAGTGAAGGGAAGTGCTTACTGGTTATTATAGGACCCCTATAACTGGGGGCAGGAGGCAGTATTAACCAGTGAGCGGCGTCCTCTGCAGTGAAGGGAAGTACTTACTGGTTATTGTAGGACCCCTATAACTAGGGCAGAAAGCGGTAATAACCAGTGAGCGCCGTCCTCTGCAGTGAAGGGAAGTGCTAACTGGTTATTATAGGACCCCTATAACTGGGGGCAGGAGGTGGTAATAACCAGTGAGCGCTGTCCTCTGCAGTGAAGGGAAGTGCTTACTGGTTATTATAGGACCCCTATAACTGGGGGCAGGAGGCGGTAATAACCAGTGAGCGCCGTCCTCTGCAGTGAAGGGAAGTGCTTACTGGTTATTGTAGGACCCCTATAACTGGGGCAGGAGGTGGTAATAACCAGTGAGCGACGTCCTCTGCAGTGAAGGGAAGTGCTTACTGGTTATTGTAGGACCCCTATAACTGGGGGCAGGAGGTGGTAATAACCAGTGAGCGCCGTCCTCTGCAGTGAAGGAAAGTGCTTACTGGTTATTGTAGGACCCCAATAACTGGGGCAGGAGGTGGTAATAACCAGTGAGCGCCGTCCTCTGCAGTGAAGGGAAGTGCTTACTGGTTATTATAGGACCCCTATAACTGGGGGCAGGAGGCGGTAATAACCAGTGAGCGCCGTCCTCTGCAGTGAAGGGAAGTGCTTACTGGTTATTGTAGGACCCCTATAACTGGGGCAGGAGGTGGTAATAACCAGTGAGCGACGTCCTCTGCAGTGAAGGGAAGTGCTTACTGGTTATTGTAGGACCCCTATAACTGGGGGCAGGAGGTGGTAATAACCAGTGAGCGCCGTCCTCTGCAGTGAAGGAAAGTGCATACTGGTTATTGTAGGACCCCTATAACTGGGGGCAGGAGGCGGTAATAACCAGTGAGCGCCGTCCTCTGTAGTGAAGGGAAGTGCTTACTGGTTATTGTAGGACCCCTATAACTGGGGCAGGAGGTGGTAATAACCAGTGAGCGACGTCCTCTGCAGTGAAGGGAAGTGCTTACTGGTTATTGTAGGACCCCTATAACTGGGGGCAGGAGGTGGTAATAACCAGTGAGCGCCGTCCTCTGCAGTGAAGGAAAGTGCATACTGGTTATTGTAGGACCCCTATAACTGGGGGCAGGAGGCGGTAATAAACAGTGAGCGCCGTCCTCTGCAGTGAAGGGAAGTGCTTACTGGTTATTGTAGGACCCCTATAACTGGGGCAGGAGGTGGTAATAACCAGTGAGCGACGTCCTCTGCAGTGAAGGGAAGTGCTTACTGGTTATTGTAGGACCCCTATAACTGGGCTCAGGAGGCGGTAATAACCAGTGAGCGCCGTCCTCTGCAGTGGAAGGAAGTGCTTACTGGTTATTATAGGACCCCTATAACTGGGGGCAGGAGGCGGTAATAACCAGTGAGCGCCGTCCTCTGCAGTGAAGGGAAGTGCTTACTGGTTATTATAGGACCCCTATAACTGGGGGCAGGAGGCAGTATTAACCAGTGAGCGGCGTCCTCTGCAGTGAAGGGAAGTACTTACTGGTTATTGTAGGACCCCTATAACTGGGGCAGGAGGCGGTAATAACCAGTGAGCGGCGTCCACTGCAGTGAAGGGAAGTGCTTACTGGTTAGTGTAGGACCCCTATAACTGGGGCAGAAAGCGGTAATAACCAGTGAGCGCCGTCCTCTGCAGTGAAGGGAAGTGCTAACTGGTTATTATAGGACCCCTATAACTGGGGGCAGGAGGTGGTAATAACCAGTGAGCGCTGTCCTCTGCAGTGAAGGGAAGTGCTTACTGGTTATTGTAGGACCCCTATAATTGGGGGCAGGAGGCGGTAATAACCAGTGAGCGCCGTCCTCTGCAGTGCAGGGAAGTGCTTACTGGTTATTGTAGGACCCCTATAACTGGGGCAGAAAGCGGTAATAACCAGTGAGCGCCGTCCTCTGCAGTGAAGGGAAGTGCTTACTGGTTATTGTAGGACCCCTATAACTGGGGCAGGAGGTGGTAATAACCAGTGAGCGCCGTCCTCTGCAGTGAAGGGAAGTGCTTACTGGTTATTGTAGGACCCCTATAACTGGGACAGGAGGCGGTAATAACCAGTGAGCGGCGTCCTCTGCAGTGAAGGAAAGTGCTTACTGGTTATTGTAGGACCCCTATAACTGGGGGCAGGAGGCGGTAATAACCAGTGAGCGCCGTCCTCTGCAGTGGAAAGAAGTGCTTACTGGTTATTATAGGACCCCTATAACTGGGGGCAGGAGGTGGTAATAACCAGTGAGCGCCGTCCTCTGCAGTGAAGGGAAGTGCTTACTGGTTATTATAGGACCCCTATAACTGGGGGCAGGAGGCAGTATTAACCAGTGAGCGCCGTCCTCTGCAGTGAAGGGAAGTGCTTACTGGTTATTATAGGACCCCTATAACTGGGGGCAGGAGGCGGTATTAACCAGTGAGCGACGTCCTCTGCAGTGAAGGGAAGTGCTTACTGGTTATTGTAGGACCCCTATAACTGGGGCAGGAGGTGGTAATAACCAGTGAGCGACGTCCTCTGCAGTGAAGGGAAGTGCTTACTGGTTATTGTAGGACCCCTATAACTGGGGCAGGAGGTGGTAATAACCAGTGAGCGACGTCCTCTGCAGTGAAGGGAAGTGCTTACTGGTTATTGTAGGACCCCTATAACTGGGGGCAGGAGGTGGTAATAACCAGTGAGCGCCGTCCTCTGCAGTGAAGGAAAGTGCATACTGGTTATTGTAGGACCCCTATAACTGGGGGCAGGAGGCGGTAATAACCAGTGAGCGCCGTCCTCTGCAGTGGAAAGAAGTGCTTACTGGTTATTATAGGACCCCTATAACTGGGGGCAGGAGGTGGTAATAACCAGTGAGCGCCGTCCTCTGCAGTGAAGGGAAGTGCTTACTGGTTATTATAGGACCCCTATAACTGGGGGCAGGAGGCAGTATTAACCAGTGAGCGCCGTCCTCTGCAGTGAAGGGAAGTGCTTACTGGTTATTATAGGACCCCTATAACTGGGGGCAGGAGGCGGTAATAACCAGTGAGCGACGTCCTCTGCAGTGAAGGGAAGTGCTTACTGGTTATTGTAGGACCCCTATAACTGGGGCAGGAGGTGGTAATAACCAGTGAGCGACGTCCTCTGCAGTGAAGAGAAGTGCTTACTGGTTACTGTAGGACCCCTATAACTGGGGCAGGAGGTGGTAATAACCAGTGAGCGACGTCCTCTGCAGTAAAGGGAAGTGCTTACTGGTTATTGTAGGACCCCTATAACTGGGGGCAGGAGGTGGTAATAACCAGTGAGCGCCGTCCTCTGCAGTGAAGGAAAGTGCATACTGGTTATTGTAGGACCCCTATAACTGGGGGCAGGAGGCGGTAATAACCAGTGAGCGCCGTCCTCTGCAGTGGAAGGAAGTGCTTACTGGTTATTATAGGACCCCTATAACTGGGGGCAGGAGGCGGTAATAACCAGTGAGCGCCGTCCTCTGCAGTGAAGTGAAGTGCTTACTGGTTATTATAGGACCCCTATAACTGGGGGCAGGAGGCAGTATTAACCAGTGAGCGGCGTCCTCTGCAGTGAAGGGAAGTGCTTACTGATTATTGTAGGACCCCTATAACTGGATCAGGAGGCGGTAATAACCAGTGAGCGCTGACCTCTGCAGTGAAGGGAAGTGCTTACTGGTTATTGTAGGACCCCTATAACTGGGGGCATGAGGCGGTAATAACCAGTGAGCCCCGTCCTCTGCAGTGCAGCGAAGTGCTTACTGGTTATTATAGGACCCCTATAACTGGGGGCAGGAGGCAGTATTAACCAGTGAGCGGCGTCCTCTGCAGTGAAGGGAAGTACTTACTGGTTATTGTAGGACCCCTATAACTGGGGGCAGGAGGCGGTAATAACCAGTGAGCGCCGTCCTCTGCAGTGGAAGGAAGTGCTTACTGGTTATTATAGGACCCCTATAACTGGGGGCAGGAGGCGGTAATAACCAGTGAGCGGCGTCCACTGCAGTGAAGGGAAGTGCTTACTGGTTAGTGTAGGACCCCTATAACTGGGGCAGAAAGCGGTAATAACCAGTGAGCGCCGTCCTCTGCAGTGAAGGGAAGTGCTAACTGGTTATTATAGGACCCCTATAACTGGGGGCAGGAGGTGGTAATAACCAGTGAGCGCTGTCCTCTGCAGTGAAGGGAAGTGCTTACTGGTTATTGTAGGACCCCTATAATTGGGGGCAGGAGGCGGTAATAACCAGTGAGCGCCGTCCTCTGCAGTGCAGGGAAGTGCTTACTGGTTATTGTAGGACCCCTATAACTGGGGCAGAAAGCGGTAATAACCAGTGAGCGCCGTCCTCTGCAGTGAAGGGAAGTGCTTACTGGTTATTGTAGGACCCCTATAACTGGGGCAGGAGGTGGTAATAACCAGTGAGCGCCGTCCTCTGCAGTGAAGGGAAGTGCTTACTGGTTATTGTAGGACCCCTATAACTGGGACAGGAGGCGGTAATAACCAGTGAGCGGCGTCCTCTGCAGTGAAGGAAAGTGCTTACTGGTTATTGTAGGACCCCTATAACTGGGGGCAGGAGGCGGTAATAACCAGTGAGCGCCGTCCTCTGCAGTGGAAGGAAGTGCTTACTGGTTATTATAGGACCCCTATAACTGGGGGCAGGAGGTGGTAATAACCAGTGAGCGCCGTCCTCTGCAGTGAAGGGAAGTGCTTACTGGTTATTATAGGACCCCTATAACTGGGGGCAGGAGGCAGTATTAACCAGTGAGCGGCGTCCTCTGCAGTGAAGGGAAGTGCTTACTGGTTATTGTAGGACCCCTATAACTGGGTCAGGAGGCGGTAATAACCAGTGAGCGCTGACCTCTGCAGTGAAGGGAAGTGCTTACTGGTTATTGTAGGACCCCTATAACTGGGGGCATGAGGCGGTAATAACCAGTGAGCGCCGTCCTCTGCAGTGAAGGGAAGTGCTTACTGGTTATTGTCCCGCTGTCTCCATCTTCCACTCCCGGAGCACCTCTCCAGCAAATGACTGACTTCAGCAGTGAAACGCTGCTTGTGGCCACATCACCACTGAAGCCAGTCATTGGCTGGAGCGGAGCATGTGACTATACCCATAGCCAGCCGGATGTGAACAGCACGGGGACCGGAAGATGGAGACAGCGGCAGGGAGCAGGTAAGTATCAATCTTCTGTTTCCAGGCCATGCTACAGGATTGTGTAAAAAATCATCACACGGCACGATATTCGGGACAATTACTGGGGACAAGTCTTCATAGCAGCGCTCATCCCTGATATCTGGCCGGTATAATCGTGCCGCTGATCAGCTGATAAACAAGCGATCACTCGTTTGTCGTATAATTTGAATGTTTTATCAGGATGAAAGATGTATAATTATCGTCAGCACATCTCACCTTGTAATCAGGAATGTGCTGCCGATAATCTACAGAACTGAATGAGGGAGCAGTGACTGTGGTAGCGATCATTACTCCCCATTCACTTTGCATTGGCCTGTGTAATAGACTGATGCAAACAAGTGCTGAATAACTTTTTTTTATTTTTTTTGCGGCCCCTTGAAATAGAACAATGTGACAATGCGGCCCCCAGACCAAAAAAGGTTGTGGACTGCACCCCTGGATTAACATAATGAGATATGGGTAGGTAAGGACAAAAATTTTTAGTTACTAAGAGTTGTTTGTAATTTGTGCTTTCTAATGTGTCTTTTGTCTTGGCTTTCCAGGGTTGTGTCCTTCTGCTCTCATCTGTTTTCTTTTGAAGGCACTTATTCTCCTTGTGAAAAAAAAAGTTTGCAAATATCTTCTCCATAAGGAAAAATATTGGTCTTTCTAGTGCTACCTACACATCTCTAAGTCTGTAAGTCAACACCCAAACCCGGGGTCAGATATTGACTTACAGCTGTAAACTTGAGGGACAGTTCATTCTGGAGAACATTTTTATTTATTTTTTTAAAGATCAATTGGACATGGATGAAAACAGAGAGGACCCTCTAATACAGTGGTCCTCAACTTTTATAGCACCAGGGACAGGTTTCATGCAAGACTGTTTTCCCGTGAACCGCGGGGGCGGGTAAATCATCAACTTAACAAAACACAATAATTAATAATTCCGTTTAGGTCCCGACTCAATGACTTACGGGTGATGTCTCCTCTGACTGGAGTCGTTCTCTTTCCCTTTTTCAGTCCTTCACAAATCACTCTGATGACGTCTCCTGACCACAATTTGTTCCTGCATAATTGGACATACAGAACACACCTATTTAGTAATAATGCCTCTTTTTATACCCCTACTTAGTAATCATCCCCATTTAGGTCCCAGTAGATATAATGCCCCCCCTTAGTAGTGACCTTTGTATATATAATGCCCCCCAGTAGTGGCTTTATTACATATAATGCTCCCCAGTATTGGCCTCTTTACATATAGTGCCCCCCCCCCCCCAGTTTCAGCCACTTTACATAAGTGCTCCCAGTAGTGTCCTTCTCACTTATAATGCTCTCAGTAGTGCCCTTTTTACATATGTTGCCCCCTAGTAGCGCTCTCTTCACTTATAATGCCCCCTAGTAGTGCCCTCTTAATATATATAGTTCCCCCAGTAGTGTGCTCTTTACATATAATGCCCCCAGTAGTGCCCTCTTCACATATAATGCCCCCAGTAGTGCCCTCTTCACATATAGTGCCCCCCAATAGTGCCCTCTTCACATATAATGCCCCCCAGTAGTGTGCTCTTTACATATAATGCCCCCAGTAGTGCCCTCTTCACATATAATACCCCCCACTAGTGTGCTCTTTACATATAATGCCCCTAGTAGTGCCCTCTTCACATATAATGCCCGCCAGTAGTGCCTTCTATACATTTGATGCCCCCCATAGTGGCCTCTTTACAGAAAGTGGACCCCCAGATGTGGCCTCTTTAAATATAGTGCCCCCATTAAATAAAGTGCCCCCCAGTAGTGTCTATGATATGCCATCATGGCTGAGCAGCCTGACCGGAAAACTCTCCAATATCTAGTATATATAGGTACCAGAGTGTAGTGTGTAGTAAGGCCAAGTCCCCCCACCCCTGGGGCAGCTCTGCAAGTGGAGGCAACCAGTTCTCCTCACACTCTAGGACAGGTTGCTGGCAGCCATTTTAAATGAAATTTGCACCTTTTTATAAGTTAAGCACGTCCTCCGGCAGTGCAGGGGATATCAAGACACAGAAAATAGAAAATATGGAGTAGAAAACACCCTGTTTTGTAGTAGCGGGTAGACTTAAATTCACAAAAATGACACTCTAAAGACATAAATTACAAAAGTAATGATAAAGTAAATGTCTAAAAAATATATATTTTTATCATTTCGCTCCAAATTGTTAAATAGCAATTCCCTTACTAGAAGTTGCCTGCAATGGTTTTATTCTACCACTAAGTAGGGCCATTCATTCCTCTAGCGTACAGTGCAAATGACTTTATGTGGGTCCCGGCAGGGCATCCATCCCAGTGACTGTTCTGGAATCACGTATCCGTGCTTCTGACATGTTTTCATGGCCTCCACTGTAAACGCTACAGATATTTCCATCTCTCTCGTTCAACACTAAGCATAAACATATGCTAATAGTACATTACAGTAACTGCTTTATAAAATATCCTCAATAAAACTTTTATCCCGCTCCTTCCCGTAAACTCAATGACTGCATTCTCTGTTGGATAATCATAGAGCGAGTGTTCAACAAAAAAAAAAAAGTCTTCAAAGAGGGAGCCACTTAAGGAAAAGTCCCCCCCAAAAAAAGACTCCAGTTTCCAAAATGCACCAAAGTAAAGTAGCTGGTAAGAAACCTGTGTCGTAGCCAGGAAAGCAAATAAAGCGTAGTGCCGCGTTCTCACCGGCACCCCCTAGGGGAAGCCTGGCGCCACTCCAGCTTCTGAGCTTATAACATCAATGAACGTATTTCTGTCATGAACTCATAAAACAAAATATACAAATCCATTCCAGTGGTACAGAACTTTTCATAAATTATTATAAGGCATTATCTAATATTGAGTCACCAGACTGGAATAACGAATATATGAAGTGCCTGGAGAAATAAAGCAAAGGGGGCACTTAATTAATGTACTGTCAAATTATGGACACTTGAAGTTCCTCAATCTTAAAGGGGTTGTCTCGTGAAGAATATTCTACAGTTTCAATAACAGCACCTGGATCTGAATACTTTTGTAATTGCATGTAATTAAAAATTGTATTCAATAAAATGTATCTGTGTAGCGCCACCTGCTGTTTGTTCTTTTTCCTATTTCTTTGTCCTGCTCACTGAGATGTCCGCACATGCTCATTTTCATCCTTCAACTGCCTCATCAGCTGTGATAGGGAGAGCTGGGACACACCCCCTGAGCTGTGATAGGGAGAGCTGAGACACGCCCCCTGAGCTGTGATAGGGAGAGCTGAGGCACGCCCCCTTAGCTGCAGCTGAAAAGACATGCCCCTGAGCTGCCAGCTTGATATAAATGTAGCAGAGCAATGAATGTTGAGATCTCTGGATCCATGTGAGGTACAGGGCTGGTTGTAGCTTTGTTATAAAGAGATTGTCATGTTCTATATGATGTCTTTTCATTTTTAACATTATTGATGGGATAATCCCTTTAAAACAAAAAAAGGTAACATTTATTTATTTATTTTTATTCTTAGAACCATCTGATAATCCCAAATTTTACAGTTCTCTAGAATTTTTCACTACTGCACTTTGAAGTGGGGGGAGCCTCGGAGTTTAGGCATGACAATTTGCTCTTCAAAATGAATGGATCTTCATTACCATGGATCATTGCTCACAAACATAAGTATATGCAGCCGGGATGGTTACAGGTATTGTATATATGTACTCCCTAGCGCAAAAGAGTCACAGTTTGGGTTGTCAAGTCTGGAGCAAGTTTATTCAGTATACCTTCCGCCCCTCAAGTCCTGAGATCTGCCCAGGTTGCCCTGCCTCTGACGTTGTCCTGGATGCACATGACATGTGAGCACCTAAACATATCCATACAGGGCCAGCCTTACCTTGCATGATATCCTGTGCAGTGCTCTCTATTTCTGTTACCATCCATAATAGTATACAGTCATACAGTATCCAGATAACCACACCATACAGTGCACAATAATACCCAAATAACAATGCCATATGTAAGCTAATAATATTTGTGCCACCACAATGCACTACAAAAATAATGTATTGTCCAGCGTCCAAATATCAATTAAACACAATGTAAATACTACCATACAGTGCTCAAATTATACCAACATAAAATCCTCAAAAATTACCACCATACAGTGCTCAAATACCACCCTACAATATTCAAATGATACCACCATACAGTTCTAAAATAATACCACAATGCTCAAATAATACCACAGTGCTCAAATAATACCACTATACGGTGCCCAAATAATATCAACATACAGTGGTCTTATAATATCGACATACAGTGCTCAAATAATTCCACCATACAGAGCTCAATTAAGAACACCATACAGAGCTTAAATAATACCAACATACAGTGCTCAACCAAAAAGTCTGCTTTGTAAAAGCGGCCTTAACCTCAAAACTAACCCAAATTCACCATCTCTTCTCCAGTTTAAGATTGTCACCGCCACGTCTGTGAGAAGGTCTGACAGACGTCCTTTTCTACCTCTTGCATGATGTTCTTTGTTTTGGTTTCACTTTGTCATCTCATTTCCTTCTCCCAGTTGTCACCTATTTAGACTAATCCTCTTTCCTTTATATTCCCTCCGATAATGCCTCACTTTGCGGTTTATACTACTTCCTGGATTGAAGTGTTCACTGCTGGAGACTTCTGTTCCTGCTTGTTCAGATAAGTCCTTTCATGTATTGTGTTTTCTTGCTGGCTTGATTCTAGGTGACCCTGACTCCCTCCGTATTAAGTGCAGGGAGCCGGTGGTCGTGTCCCCTCACTATTATAGGGTTTTCAGGTGTCACACAGTCTAGGTACAAGGGCATGCAATCGTCTACCTCTGAGACCCTTGTATGTGCTTAGCAGTCAGGGTGAGCTCTTGGGGTTTTATAGGGGTCACCTTTATGCTACTTAGTTTGGGATCAAGCCAGTCGGATGTTTATCCATAACTTCCAGCTATCTGCAACATCATCCGTGACATTATAAACTGCCATTACCGTCTTAAGCATGGATCCGGTTTCAGCCTTGATTGACCTTATGCAAGGTCTTTCACTGGAGGTAGCAGATCTCCGTAAAACTGTGCCTCAGTTTCAGGTGACCGGTTCTGCTTGCGTTGATGGAGTTTGTTCCGAGCCTAAGATCCCGCTTCCGGATACGTTCTCCGGGGGTAGTGAGGATTTTGTTCGCTTTAGAGAGGCTTGCAAACTCCATCTTCGCCTACTTCCCCATTCCTCTGGTGATGAGGAGCGGAGGGTGGGGATCATCATCTCGCTGCTCAGGGATAACACTCAGTCTTGGCCCTTTTCACTGCCGGTGGGGGCACGGCCCCTCCGATCGGTGGATGAATTTTTTGTAGCCCTGGGGCAGATATATGATGACCCGGATCGTATTGCTCTGGCTGAATCTTAACTGCGTCTTTTATGCCAGGGTAAACAGTCCGCAGAGATATATTGTTCTGAATTTCGGAGATGGGCAGCTGATACTGGTTGGAACGATGCTGCACTCCGAAGTCAATTTTGCCATGGTCTTTCGGAGGGATTGAAAGATGCATTTGCTTTTCATGAGAGACCTGCCTCGTTGGAGTCTGCCATGTCTCTGGCTGTTCGTATTGACAGGCGTCTTAGAGAGAGAGGAGAGACCACTCCTTCTTGTCATATTCAGTCCAAGGGCAGTGGGGCGGTCTCATTCAGTGCGCAGGGGCCTCAGTCTCTCTCAATCCCCTCTGAGCAGGAGGCCATGCAGCTGGGTTTGCTTGCCTCTGATAGTAGAGGATTCAGCTCTCAGAGGAGGGTTTATTTCTGTTGTGGGGGTATAAATCATGTGGCTAATGTTTGCCCCTCTAGGATATTCAGGGTAATAAAGAAACAAAGAGAAAAAAAAAACTCTAAAAACTTTCCATTTGCTACTATTGGCAAGGTTGATGCGGAAATTGAAGGTTTGCCGTTTGCTTGTAGTTCCCGTTTTATCCTACCTGCCAGAGTGGCGCTAGATAGCAAGAACATTGTTTGTGAGATTTTTGTAGATAGTGGAGCAGCTGTCAATCTCATTGATAATCAATTTGCCATAACGCATGGTTTCCAGGTGTGCACTTTGGAAAAGGATATACCTGTTTTTGCTATCGATTCCGCTCCACTTTCTCAAAAATCATTAAAGGGCATAGTTCACAATATCCGTTTGACTGTGGGTGACGCTCATGTTGAGGATATGTCATGTTTCGTCCTAAGCGGATTACCTACTCCTCTAGTGTTGGGGCTACCCTGGCTCACTAAACATAACCCCACCATTGATTGGCAAGCAAGGCAAATAAATGGTTGGAGTGAGTTTTGCAGAGAGAATTGCCTCACGGCGTCTCTTTCAGAGGTTTCTACCAAGACTGTACCATCTTTTCTCTCTGAATTTTCGGATGTGTTTTCCGAGAGTGGTGTCCAGGAGCTGCCCCCTCACCGGGAGTACGATTGCCCTATTAATCTCATCCCAGGCGCCAAGCTGCCAAAATCACGTTTATACAATCTCTCCCAACCTGAAAGAGTCGCTATGCGTACTTATATCTCTGAGAGCCTGAGAAAGGGACACATCCGACCCTCGAAGTCACCTGTTGCCGCTGTTTTTTTTTTTTTAAGAAAAAAGATGGTTCTTTAAGACCTTGTCTGGATTTCAGGGAGCTGAACTGTATCACAATTCGTGACCCATATCCGCTTCCTCTGATCCCGGACCTGTTTAACCAGATTGTTGGGGCTAAATTTTTTTCTAAGTTGGATTTAAGAGGGGCATACAACCTAGTCAGGGTCAGGGAAGGGGACGAATGGAAGACGGCCTTCAATACCCCTGAGGATCATTTCGAGAATTTGGTTATGCCCTTTGGTTTGATGAATGCTCCGGCCGTCTTCCAACATTTTGTGAACAGCATTTTTTATCATTTAATGGGGAAATTTGTACTGGTGTATCTAGATGACATTTTGATTTTTTCTCCTGATTTCAAAACTCATAGGGACCACCTACATCAGGTCTTGCTCATTCTGCGGGAGAATAAATTGTACGCTAAACTGGAAAAATGTGTGTTTGCGGTTCCGGAGATTCAATTTCTTGGTTTTCTTCTCTCCGCTTCTGGTTTTCGCATGGACCCTGAGAAGGTCCGCGCTGTGCTTGATTGGGAGCTTCCTGAGAATCAGAAGGCGCTGATGCGGTTTTTGGGTTTTGCCAATTATTACAGAAAGTTCATTTTGAATTATTCCTCTGTTGTTAAGCCACTCACTGATATGACTAAAAAGGGGGTAGATTTTTCCTCCAGGTCGGTAGATGCGCTTAAGGCCTTTTCTAGTATCAAAGAGAGTTTTGCTTCCGCTCCCATTTTGGTACAACCTGATGTCTCTCTACCTTTTATTGTTGAGGTGGACGCTTCTGAGGTGGGTGTGGGTGCGGTCTTATCTCAGGGTCCCTCTCCTGCCAAATGGCGACCGTGTGCCTTCTTCTCAAGGAAACTCTCCTCCGCCAAGAGAAATTACGATGTGGGAGATAGGGAGTTGTTGGCCATCAAATTAGCTTTTGAGGAATGGCGCCATTGGCTAGAGGGAGCCAAACACCCTATTACCGTGTTTACCGACCATAAGAATCTGGCCTACTTGGAATCAGCCAAGCGTCTGAACCAGAGACAGGCCAGATGGTCTTTATTCTTCTCTAGGTTTAATTTTGTTGTCACGTTTCGCCCTGGGGTTAAAAATGTGAAGGCGGATGCCCTTTCACGTTGTTTTCCGGTAGGGGGGGAACTTTGAAGACCCGGGTCCCATTTTGGCTAAAGGGGTGGTCGTCTCTGCTCTTTATCCTGATTTGGAGGCAGAGGTTCAGGCAGCCCAGGCAGAGGCTCCTGATCTTTGTTCTCCTGGGAGGTTGTTTGTGCCTCTCGCTTTACGACACAAGGTTTTTAAGGAGCACCACGATACTGTCCTTGCTGGGCACCCGGGGAGTAGAGCCACAGTAGATCTCATTGCTCAGAGATTCTGGTGGCCGGCTCTTCGTAAGACAGTTGAGGGTTTTGTTGCAGCCTGCGAGACCTGTGCTCGTGCCAAGGTCCCTCATTCACGGCCATCGGGTTCTCTCCTCCCGTTACCCATTCCTTCCCGTCCTTGGACGCATCTGTCCATGGACTTCATTACGGACCTACCTAGTTCCTCGGGGAAGACTGTGATTCTGGTGGTAGTTTTAGCAAAATGGCGCATTTCATTCCCTTTCCTGGGCTACCCAATGCTAAGACGTTGGCGCAAGCATTTGTTGATCACATTGTTAAATTGCATGGCATTCCTTCAGACATTGTTTCTGATAGGGGCACGCAATTTTTTCCAGATTCTGGAAGGCCTTCTGTTCTCGCTTGGGGATTCAGTTGTCATTTTCTTCTGCTTTTCACCCGCAGTCGAATGGTCAGACCAAACGCGTCAATCAGAATCTGGAGACATATATGCGCTGTTTTGTGGCGGAGAATCAGGAGGATTGGTGTTCTTTTTTGTCCCTTGCTGAGTTTGCTTTAAATAACCGTCGCCAGGAGTCCTCTGATAAGTCACCATTTTTTGGTGCATATGGGTTTCATCCACAGTTTGGGACATTCATTGGAGAGGGGTCTTCTGGTTTACCTGATGAGGAGAGATTTTCCTCGTCTTTGTCATTGATTTGGCAAAAGATTCAGGGTAATCTGAAGAGGATGAGTGAGAGATATAAGCGTGTGGCGGATAAGAGACGTGTGCCTGGTCCGGACCTGAATGTGGGTGATCTGGTGTGGTTGTCTACAAAGAATATCAAACTGAAGGTTCCCTCCTGGAAGTTGGGTCCTAGGTTTATTGGGTCATCAATCCCGTTGCCTTCCGTCTTGATCTTCCTCAGACTTGGAAGATCCATAATGTTTTTCATAGGTCCCTATTAAAACCTTATGTCCAACCCACTGTACCCTCCTCTTTGCCGCCTCCTCCGATTTTTGTTGATGGTAATCTTGAATTCCAGGTCTCTAGGATTGTGGATTCTCGCATTATCCGCGGTTCTCTCCAATACCTTCTTCATTGGGAGGGTTATGGTCCTGAGGAGAGAGGGTCCCAGTGGAAGACATTAAGGCCACTCGTCTCATCAAGGCTTTCCATAGGTCTCATCCTGAGAAGGTGGGTTCTGAGTGTCCGGAGTCCACCCGTAGAGGGAGGGGTACTGTCCCCGCCACGTCTGTGAGAAGGTCTGACAGTTCCTTTTCTACCTCTTGCATGATGTTCTTTGTTTTGGTTTCACTTTGTCATCTCATTTCCTTCTCCCAGGTGTCAACTATTTAGACTAATCCTCTTTCCTTTATATTCCTTCCCATACTGCCTCACTTTGCGGTTTATACTACTTCCTGGATTGAAGTGTTCACTGCTGGAGACTTCTGTTCCTGCTTGTTCAGATAAGTCCTTTCATGTATTGTGTTTTCTTGCTGGCTTGATTCTAGGTGACCCTGACTCCCTCCGTATTAAGTGCAGGGAGCCGGTGGTCGTGTCCCCTCACTATTATAGGGTTTTCAGGTGTCACACAGTCTAGGTACGAGGGCATGCAATCGTCTACCTCTGAGACCCTTGTATGTGCTTAGCAGTCAGGGTGAGCTCTTAGGGTTTTATAGGGGTCACCTTTATGCTCCTTATTTTGGGATCAAGCCAGTCGGATGTTTATCCATAACTTCCAGCTATCTGCAACATCATCCATGACAAAGATACTCCATATATAACAAATGTCATGCAACATTAGACACACAGTATTTGTTATATAATACTTCAAATACTAATACATACTATTACATAATAATCCAAAATACTGACACATACATATCCAATAGGCCACGGTTTGTGTATTAAACAACCTTCACGGGAACATAGACCTGGGGAATAGCCTTGTAGCAGACTCCAAACCTCTTTATGGGGCTCTAGAGCCCAGACAGTGGCAGCTCATTAAAGTCCACCAGCATCAATCTGGTAATGGTATTGCATTTAATCATCCAAAAATCTCTGACTAGCAGCTCCACAGTCACTCCTGCTTTTCTTCTCTGTGCTTGTAAGGTACCTGTAAAAGGTAGTGTCCGAAGTGGAAGTAGTGTGCTTGAGATCCAGGCAAAGCGTCGTCAGGCAAATAGTTCACAATCAAAATCCGGAGAAGAGTCAGGCAGGCTAAGGTCATTCACGATCTGGCGGCAAGGTACAAAATCAGCAGGCTGTAGAATAGTCGGGATATCAGGCAGGAGTTCAATACAAGGAAGATCACTGAAGTCAAAACACCCAGGCAAGAAATCCAAATAAACGGGCACTGAGTGATGTCCTCACTTCCTATTTAAAGGCTGTCCAGATTGAGAATTGTCCACAGCTGGCAGCAGGTGGAGCTAGAGAGTATGATGTAGTGTTGAACACAGTAAGGACATTCCCAAAGTCTAGATCTCTTCTGTAGCACAACAGGTAAGGCTATGGTTTAAGGGACCAGGAAGATCCCGGTTTGAATACAACCCGGGTCATGACAGGGCCCCCTCCCCAATGGACCCCTCCGGGGGCCTAGCGGGGCTTAGTGGGAAACGAGGTATGGAAGTCTCGTATAAGAGAAGGGGCATGCAGATCTTTGGCTGGAACCCAGGAGCGGTCTGTGACAGGATACCCCTTCCAATGAACCAGATACCGAAGGCCACGGCCCTGTCTTCTGGAATCAAGAATCTTGGAGACTTCAAACTCATTTTGTCCATCAACAAGAACAGGGAGAGGTAGCTGTTGTGATCTGGAGTAGCGGTTGAAAATAGCTTTTTTGAGGAGTGAAACGTGGAACACGGGATGTATCCGGAGAGAAGAAGGTAATCTTAAGCGATAGGAAACTGGTCCAACTCGAGCAATGATCCTGTAAGGACCAATGAATCGAGGGCCCAATTTGGTAGAAGGTTGTTTCAGTCTCACATACTTGGTTGATAGCCAAACTCTGTCCCCCACCACATATGGAGGTATATGGCGTCTTCGTCTGTTGGAAAAAAGCCTGTACTTGCCTGCTGATTTCCGTAGTAATAAACGAATCTTCTTCCAATGTAGTAGAATATTTTTCACCCACTGATCTGCTGCTGGTACACCAGAAGAAGGCTGAAGTAGGGGAAAAGTCTGAGGGTGATAGCCTAGGGCTGCGTAGAATGGTGTGGTATGAAGAGCACTGTGCCAACGGGAATTTAGGGCGAACTCAGCTAAAGGCAAATACTCAGACCAGTTGGAGTGTAAGGCATTGACATAATGTCGAAGGTAGGTTTCTAGGGTCTGGTTCATGCGTTCGGTTTGACCATCAGTTTGAGGGTGATGTGAGGTAGAGAGTGAGAGCGTTACTCCCAGTTTCTTGCAGAACGCTCTCCAGAATCGGGAAACGAACTGGGATCCGCGGTCTGAGATGACATTGGTAGGTATGCCATGATGTCTTACAATATGGGAAAGGAAAAGAGTGGACAGTGCTTTCGCTGTAGGTAATCCCGGAATCGGCACAAAATGAGACATTTTGGAAAAGCGATCCACTGTGACCCATATAGCAGTCATGCCCTCGGACTTGGGTAAGTCTACAATGAAGTCCAAGGTCAAATGGGTCCAAGGCTGGCGAGGTGCCGGAAGTGGATGTAACAGTCCAGCAGGTAATGTGCGGGGTACTTTATTAGCAGCACAAGTTGGGCAGGCAGCCACATAGTCAGTAACATCCTTTTTCATACGAGGCCACCAGACATGACGCTGCAAGGTCTTAAGAGTGATGGTGACACCAGGATGACCGGATAACACGCCATTATGTGCCCAGAGGAGTATAGGTTTTCTGAGACTAGGGGCTACGTACAGGCGACCTGGTGGTATCTTCAAGCCCTGGGGAACACGATTCTGGGTTTCTTGTAGCTGTTGGGAAAGGGCCGTAGAGATCTGTGCGACAATTTTGTGAGGTGGGATTATATACTGCTCGGCTGGTTGATCTTCTTCAGAGGAAGCGAACTGTCTGGAAAGAGCATCGGCTTTTTTGTTTCTATGCCCTGGAACGTAAGAAAGGACAAAATTAAAACGGGAGAAAAACAGAGCCCATCGAGCCTGACGTGAGTTCAGACGTCTAGCAGTCTGAAGATACAGTAGGTTTTTATGGTCAGTGAGGATAGTAAAAGGTTTGGAAGCCCCTTCCAGAAGATGTCGCCATTCAGACAATGCCAATTTGATGGCCAGTAGTTCTCGATTCCCAACATCATAATTCATCTCTGCCGGAGAAAACTTTCTAGAGAAAAAAGCTACTGGATGGATTCTACCAGACTTTGGCTGTCTCTGGGAGAGTACGGCACCTGCTCCAACCTCAGAGGCATCAACCTCAACAATGTACTGGAGGTCAGGATTTGGATGCTGAAGAATTGGAGCTTTACTGAACATGTCCTTTAATCGCTGGAAAGCTGATTTTGCTTCTGAAGACCACGCCTTGCAATTTGTACCCTTCTTAGTCATGGCAGTAAGGGGTGCCGCAATGGAGGCAAAACTCTTAATGAAGCGTCTGTAGTAATTTGCAAATCCTAAAAAGCTTTGGAGTCCTCTTAAAGTGGTCGGTTGGGGCCATTGCAAGACAGCGGAAAGTTTTTGAGGGTCCATTTGGAAACCGTCAGCACTTATGATGTACCCAAGGAAAGGAATACAGCTTTGATGGAAACTGCATTTCTCGATCTTTGCATAAAGATGGTTTTCTCTAAGCCGTTGTAATACCTGTTTCACATGCGAGATGTGCTCTGGAAGAGTCTTGGAAAAGATTAAAATGTCGTCCAAGTAGATGATCACAAAACGGTTGCTGAAATCATGAAAAATTTCATTCATGAAACGTTGAAAGACAGCAGGTGCGTTACACAAGCCAAATGGCATGACCAAATATTCAAAGTGTCCATTACGAGTGTTGAATGCTGTCTTCCACTCGTCCCCCTCATTAATTCGAATCAGGTTATAAGCCCCTCGTAGGTCTAGCTTGGAGAATATAACAGCCCCTTTAAGTAGATCAAATAGTTCAAGAATGAGTGGCAAAGGGTAGGAGTCCTTTACGGTGATTTGATTTAACCCCCGATAGTCTATGCATGGTCGAAGGCCCCCATCTTTCTTTTCAACGAAGAAGAAACCTGCCCCTACTGGAGAAGAAGAGGGTCGGATAAAACCTCTTTCCAAGTTGTCTCTTACGTATTCCTCCATAGAGTCTTGTTCGGGCAGAGACAGGGGGTAGGTCTTTCCTTTGGGAAGAGGTTGTCACGGAACCATGAACCAGACGTACAACAAGAGATAAGTGAAAATAAGAAGGCTTTATTGAAAATAAAGCTGTAAAGCAAAAGTCCAAACGGATGGTGAAACCGAGCAGAGTCTTTGCGAAGCCAGAGGTCAGGAACCAGAAGGGTAGTCAGACGAAGCCAGGATCAGGAACCAGCAGGGTAGTCAGACGAAGCCAGGATCAGGAACCAGCAGGGTAGTCAGACGAAGCCAGGATCAGGAACCAGCAGGGTAGTCAGACGAAGCCAGGATCAGGAACCAGAAGCAGCAGCAGTCTTAGAAGCATGTGAACACAAGAGGACCAAGCAAGGAACTGAAGCCACAGACCTCCTATATATATGAGCTAGGCATCCAGCTCCTCCCAGGGGAAGGAGGAGCCGCAGGGTGGAAGGCTACAAGAAACCCAGGACCCAAGATGGCCGCCAGCACATGTCAAACGAAGGAGAGCAGCAAGCAGGTAAGACCATGACAGTACCTCCCCCTCAAGGGCCCCTCCTCCGCGGAGCACAAAACGGTTTCTGAGGGAAGCGTGCGTGGAAGGCTCGGAGCAAGGCAGGAGCATGGACATCTGCGGAGGGAACCCAGGAACGCTCCTCTGGACCATAACCACGCCAATGGACCAAAAACTGCAACCGACCGCGGACCAGGCGTGAGTCCAGGATATTGCTCACCTCATATTCCTCACGATTGCCCACTTGGACCGGACGAGGCCGAGGAACCGAGGAAGTGAAACGATTACACACCAGTGGCTTCAACAGGGAGACATGAAACACGTTGGAGATCCGCATGCCAGGAGGAAGCGCAAGGGCATAGGCTACCGGGTTTACCCTGCGAAGCACTCGGAAGGGACCAACAAAGCGAGGCGCCAGCTTGGGAGTGGGCACTCGAAGGTTGAGGTTGCGGGTGGACAACCATACACGGTCTCCGACCTGGTAGGAAGGAGCAGGCGCTCGTCTGCGATCAGCCTGGAATCTCTGGCGCTGCGCAGAGACCTCAAGGGACTTCTGGATCTGTACCCAAGAAGCACGTAGGACGGAAAGGTGATCCTCCACAGCCGGAATATCCTGGGGAGAGAATACCTCCGGTAACACGGCAGGTTGGAACCCATAATTGGCCATGAAGGGAGACGTCCCAGAGGAAGAGTTCACCGCCGTGTTCCTGGCAAACTCAGCCCAAGGCAGGAGGTCAACCCAATTGTCTTGGTGATCGGAGACATAGCAACGAAGGAATTGCTCCAAGGCCTGATTGGATCGTTCTGCGGCCCCATTGGACTGAGGGTGGTAGGCCGAGGAGAAGGAGAGATGAATCCCCAACTGGGAGCAAAAGGCGCGCCAGAACCTGGACACAAACTGACTCCCCCGATCCGACACAATCTCCTTAGGCAAACCGTGCAACCGGAAGACCTCCCTGGCAAAAATCGTGGCCAACTCTTGTGCAGAGGGTAACTTCTTGAGAGGAACACAGTGGCACATTTTGGAAAACCGATCCACAATCATGAGAATGACCGTATGGCCTCGGGATGCAGGGAGGTCCACAATGAAATCCATCCCCAGGTGTGACCATGGGCGCTCCCCGGTGGCTATGGGTTGCAGAAGGCCCAACGGAAGGTGCCGAGGGGACTTACTCTGGGCACAAACGGAGCATGCCGCTACATATGCGGCGATGTCGGAACGTAGGGAAGGCCACCAGAACAGACGTGAAACAGCCCAGGACAGCTGATTCTTTCCAGGATGCCCCGCGGTCTTGGAGTTATGGTAGGTTCGCAACAACCGAGTGCGCAACTCCTCAGGCACAAAACATCTGCCGTTGGGTCTCCCAGAGGGAGCACCAGATTGAGCCGCCAAAATCTGCTCACCCAGGGGAGAGGTCAGGCTGGTGCGAATGGCGGCCAGGATCTGATTCGGAGGTATGACCGAAGTCGGAATCGACTCCTCCCTGGACAGCTCGGAGTACTGCCGTGATAAGGCATCCGCCCTGATGTTCTTGGAACCGGGTAGGTAGGAGACCACGTAATTAAAACGTGACAAGAACAGAGCCCATCTGGCCTGACGTGGTGTCAATCTCTTGGCCTCAGAAAGGTAGGTCAGATTCTTGTGGTCCGTCAGGATGAGAACCGGAACCACCGAACCCTCGAGCAAGTGCCTCCATTCTTTAAGGGACTGCACGATGGCCAATAACTCCCTGTCACCAATCTGATAGTTGCACTCCGCGGAAGACAGTTTCCGGGAGTAAAACCCACAAGGAAGCAGAGGACCCTCTGGTGTTCTACGCTGAGACAGAAGGGCGCCTACTCCCGTCTCAGACGCGTCCACCTCGAGGACAAAGGGCAACCCAGGGTTGGGATGCGACAGAATCGGAGCCGACACAAAGGCGGACTTTAGGGCCTCAAAAGCTCGGATGGCCTCGAGCGGCCAGACCTGGGAATTACTGCCCTTCCTGGTCAGATCCGTGAGAGGCTTGGCCAGCATGGAAAAGTCCCTGATGAACTTCCGATAATAATTGGCGAAGCCCAAAAAGCGCTGCAGGGAACGAAGACCACTGGGCTGGGGCCACTGTAAGACAGCCGAAACCTTCTCAGGATCCATGGAGAACCCCTCAGCGGAAATGATGTAACCTAAGAAGGTTACCTGGGATCGGTGAAATTCGCATTTCTCAAGCTTACCGAACAGCTTGTTCTCTCGTAACCGTTGCAACACTCGTCTGACATCCAGAATGTGGGCCTCCATGGATTCAGAATATACCAAGATGTCATCCAAATAGACTACCACACACTGCTGCAACAGGTCACGGAAAACATCGTTGATGAATTCCTGAAAGACTGCGGGCGCATTGCACAACCCAAAGGGCATAACCAAGGATTCGTAATGACCGGTCCTGGTGTTAAACGCGGTCTTCCACTCATCGCCCGCCCTGATCCTTACCAGGTTATATGCCGCCCTCAGGTCGAGTTTGGTAAAGACCGTGGCCCCTTTAAGGCGATCGAACAGCTCGGAAATCAAGGGTATCGGGTAAGCGTTCTTGATCGTGATGCGATTGAGACCCCTGTAATCGATGCAAGGCCTCAACTCACCGCCCTTCTTTTTCACAAAGAAAAATCCAGCCCCTGCCGGGGACGAAGATTTGCGAATGTGTCCGCGTGAAAGCGCCTCCCTCACGTACTCCTCCATGGCCTCATTCTCCGCTACCGACAGTGGATAGACTTTGCCACGAGGAGGAACGGCACCAGATTGTAACTCTATGGCACAATCGTATGGGCGGTGCGGAGGTAGGGCAACCGCGCGCACCTTATCGAATACATCCCGGTACTCCTCGTATTCAGGAGGCAACAGAGAGTCCGAGGAAGTACACAGCAACTTGACAGACCCATGGATGCAACTAGCCCCACACTGCGGTGACCACGAGAGGATCTCGACCGATCTCCAATCGAAAGTCGGATTATGCTTCTGGAGCCAGGGGTACCCCAAGACCACCGAGTAGTGTGGAGACGAAATAACCTGGAGGCAGACCGACTCTCTGTGAACGGCACCAATGGCTATCCCCACTGGAAGGGTCTCATGAGTCACGTGTGGCGGCAGAAGGGGTCTGCCGTCTATCGCCTCAAGAGCCAGTGGGGAACCTCGAGCCTGCAGAGGAATGGAATTGGCGGCAGCGAACACACTATCAATGAACAAACCACCAGCACCAGAGTCCACCAACGCCTGGGTCGTCACCGAGCCCCCGACCCAGGAGAGGACAACAGTGATCAGTGGTTTGTCAACACGGGAAACCGGGGACGAGGAGACTCCACCCAAGATCTGCCCCCGACAGGATCTCAGGGTACGAGCGTTTCCCGGACGGTTCGGACATGCCAACCGAAAATGCCCACCGAGACCACAGTACATGCATCGGCCCTCGCGTCTCCGGAGTGCCCTCTCCCCCTCGGACAGGCGAGCAAACCCCAGCTGCATGGGTTCACCCCCAGACAAGTCATCCCCAGGAGGCGTGGGAGGAGAGGGAGGCACGGGTGGGACAGCAAACGTAGGCACCAATCTGTTAGGAGACCTCCGCAGGTTCTCCTTAAAGGAAGGTCTCTCCCTGAGTCTGGTGTCAATCAAAATCAGGAAAGAAATAAGAGACTCGAGCTCAACTGGTAGGTCCTTAGCTGCAACCTCATCCTTCAAGGCATCCGAGAGACCATGAGAGAAAGCAGCGACCAGAGCCTCATTATTCCAGCCCACCTCTGCTGCCAGGGTACGAAACTCAATAGCGTATTCAGCTACGGATCGTGAACCCTGTCTGATGGACATAAGGAGCTTCGCAGCAGAGGCAGCACGAGCCGGCACATCGAATACCTTCCGAAGAGAAGCAACAAAACCGGAAAACTCGGCAACCACCGGATTGTTGTTCTCCCATAAAGGGCTGGCCCAGGCCAAGGCCTTGTCCGAGAGCAGCGAGATCAAGAAGCCCACCTTTGATCTCTCAGTAGGAAAGGCATGTGGCAGCAACTCAAAATAAATGCCCACCTGGTTAAGGAAACCTCGGCACTGAGTTGGCTCTCCCCCAAAGCGCTGTGGAAGAGGGGCAGAACCGGTCATACCCCGAAACACCGCAGGCGCAACAACAGGTGTCGGGGTAGACTCTGGCGCAACAACCGGAGCGGCAGTAGGAGCGAGCCCAGGAGCGACAACCGACCCATCGGCAACGGGAGCGAAATGAGCCGTGCGTTCAAGCAGGGTTTGCAACGCCACAGCGAACCGACCCAACAGGTGATCCTGCTGATCAAGTCTGGCAACCAGCGTGGGTAGCGAGGATGGCCCTGTACCGTCAGAATTCATGGCTTGGTCCTAATGTCACGGAACCATGAACCAGACGTACAACAAGAGATAAGTGAAAATAAGAAGGCTTTATTGAAAATAAAGCTGTAAAGCAAAAGTCCAAACGGATGGTGAAACCGAGCAGAGTCTTTGCGAAGCCAGAGGTCAGGAACCAGAAGGGTAGTCAGACGAAGCCAGGATCAGGAACCAGCAGGGTAGTCAGACGAAGCCAGGATCAGGAACCAGCAGGGTAGTCAGACGAAGCCAGGATCAGGAACCAGCAGGGTAGTCAGACGAAGCCAGGATCAGGAACCAGAAGCAGCAGCAGTCTTAGAAGCATGTGAACACAAGAGGACCAAGCAAGGAACTGAAGCCACAGACCTCCTATATATATGAGCTAGGCATCCAGCTCCTCCCAGGGGAAGGAGGAGCCGCAGGGTGGAAGGCTACAAGAAACCCAGGACCCAAGATGGCCGCCAGCACATGTCAAACGAAGGAGAGCAGCAAGCAGGTAAGACCATGACAGAGGTGCTCCGGGAATCAATTTAATTGTACAGTCAAAAGGACGATGTGGGGGTAACACCTCTGCCTTTTGTTTGCAAAATACGTCTGCAAAGTCATGGTATTCACGAGGCAAGGTAGGTGGGATAGTCACAGGAGCCAACATGCAAGCAGAAAGTCTTTTGGGTTGAGACAAACAGCGAAGGCGACAGGACGATCCCCAGGAGGTTAGTTCTCCATTTTCCCAATCAAAAGAGGGGTTGTGAAGTTGTAACCATGGGTAACCAAGGATGATAGGCAGAAGCGGAGAATCAATAAGAGACAAGACAACTTCCTCTTTGTGGAGGAGGCCTACCTGCAGGGTGATTGTCGTAGTCTCGAATTTCACAATACCATCTCCCAAGGGCTGTCCATTCAGGGTGGTAATGTTCAGGGGTCTAGACTTAGGAACAAACGGGATGTTGTTCTTTCTTGCAAAAGTGTAGTCCAAGAATATACCCGCAGCTCCGGAATCCACAAAAGCCTCACAGAAAACAAGCTTAGAAGATAAATGGATAGTAGCCGGAACAGTAATCTTGGTCTTGGAGGATCTACCTGTAAGGTCTAAGCCAGCTCCTCCAACACTGGTTAGACCCTGCCTTTTACTGGACGGGAGGGGCAGACAGATACTAAATGTCCTTTAAGTCCGCAGTACAGGCATAGGCCCAATGAACGCCTCCTTTGTTTCTCTGACTCAGTTAGGTGGAGACGGCTCACCTCCATGGGTTCCACAGGTGTCTGGGGTTCAACAGAGGTTTCAGGTTCTGGCTGAGGTGGTGCTTGGAAGTTAGGGGCCAAACGGTAAACTGGCCTAGGAAACTTGCGGGTTCTAAGTCTCTCTTGGCACCTTTCATGGTACCGGACATCCAGACGAACACACAGCTCTATGAATTTCTCAAGGTCTTCTGGGAGATCTTTATAGACTAATTCGTCCTTGATGCGATCCGTAAGACCTTTTCGGAAGGCTGCACGTAATGCCCTTGAGTCCCAATTTGTTTCAGCAGCAAGGGTACGGAACGCAATAGCATACTGTGCCACAGATCTGGTGTCTTGTTGTATGTCCAAGAGGGAGTACTCAGCTGCAGAAACTCTACCTGGCTTGTCAAATACAATCTGGAGAGAGGCCAGAAATTTTTCAGCATCTTGGAGTACAGGATCGTTGCGTTCCAAATAAGGAGAGACCCAGGCCAGGGCCTTCCCCTTTAACAAGGAAATTACAAAAGTCACTTTGGCAGACGAAGTGCTAAAAGTCGCAGGGTTGTTGCGGAAATGCAAACGGCAAACATTTAAAAAGCCTCTGCAGTCCTCAGTATCACCACCAAACTTGTCAGGCAAGGGAAGTTTTGGTGGTACAGAAGAGGCGGGTTGGACCGTAGCAGGAGTAGGATCCGGAGTCTGAACCGTTGCAGAGGAACCAGGCAAACAAGATTTGAGCATGGTGCAAAGTTCATCTAACTTGGCGTCCAGGGAAGAAAGATGCTGTTCATGAGCTCCGATCAATTGTCCCTGACGTGTAATCGCCTTAACAATCTCAGCAGGGTCCACTGCCATTGTGGCCCGTTTATTATGTAAGGTACCTGTAAAAGGTAGTGTCCGAAGTGGAAGTAGTGTGCTTGAGATCCAGGCAAAGCGTCGTCAGGCAAATAGTTCACAATCAAAATCCGGAGAAGAGTCAGGCAGGCTAAGGTCATTCACGATCTGGCGGCAAGGTACAAAATCAGCAGGCTGTAGAATAGTCGGGATATCAGGCAGGAGTTCAATACAAGGAAGATCACTGAAGTCAAAACACCCAGGGAAGAAATCCAAATAAACGGGCACTGAGTGATGTCCTCACTTCCTATTTAAAGGCTGTCCAGATTGAGAATTGTCCACAGCTGGCAGCAGGTGGAGCTAGAGAGTATGATGTAGTGTTGAACACAGTAAGGACATTCCCAAAGTCTAGATCTCTTCTGTAGCACAACAGGTAAGGCTATGGTTTAAGAGACCAGGAAGATCCCGGTTTGAATACAACCCGGGTCATGACAGTGCTATCTCATCCAGTGCTTCAGAGAACATCTTCATACAGGTATGCAATGAGTGACATGTTAAAAAAAAAAAATTCTAGTACTAAACAGCCCAGATAATACCAAAAAGAGCCAAATTGGCTGGCTACCAGATGATTCTCTAGTGAGGTCAGGCTCTGCTCTGGTTATATGGTTTTTGCTCCCAGATTTTTTTTACATCTCTATAACTCTATCAGGACAGATTTTTTTTATTAAAGTAAAGTAGTTGTAAGATGCCAACCAATCACAGTGTCCCAGTGAAAGTAACTGAGCTCATTTTTATGACCCATCCTACTGCATGGAGACTGTATGGTTGTCTACTTCATGTTGTAGTGTTCCTCAGGGGCGTAGCTATAGAAGGTGCAGAACTAGTAGTTGCTCCTTGGCTGTGATGCCTAGGGGAGCCCCAAAGCTCCTTTATCACAAGAGAAGATAGCAATATTATAAAAGGCACGTTATGAGTCAGGGGCCTGCTATACATCTCCATTGGAGCCCAAAGCCTTGGTTATTCTCTGGCTGTTTCTAGCACCGGTACTGACTCAAATCACCAAATCTACTAATAAATTTCTATTCAATAAACTAACAAAAAAAGGGATGCAAAAGGGCCAGTGAGAGGAACCAGAGTCTTTGAGGAAACGTGCCATGGTGTCAATGGGAATAAACATTACAAGTCATTCACTGGATCTGAGTGGAAAGGGTTAGACCCTCCGGAAAGAGCTAACTTTTGGTCTGTCAGTTCTAATGATGGGGAGCTTATAACTGAGCTCTAGAGGCGGCTCTAGAACCTTGATCTACATCATGATACTGTTTGGGTTGGACTCAAGAGATAAACAAACAGATATGGAATATCATGCGCGGGTCTGAGAGAAGAATTTTTCTTAGGTTCTGTTTATTTTGGCCTCACTTCAAACGGTTCCTAAAGGTAGAATTCAAGAAACCTGCCGTCTGAGAGAAATAGTCAGCAGTGAATAATAAACATATTTTACTCATTTTACAAGACCATTTATATGGAGAAGGCATTCAGTGCGGAAGGTCAGATATTTCGGATTCCTTCATGATATATACAGTATAGAACTTTGTAGATAAATTGTTCTCGGCTGGTCTCTGAAGGTTTCTTTAACAGATGTAGAAGGGAAGTTCATGGGCAATTTAACTTAGTGTAAAATCATTTCATTTCCTCCAGTGGTTTGTCCACCATGAGCCTGTCACTGTCATGTTCGTAAAACATTAGGAACATTCTGGGTAAATGTAACCACGAGCATGATGGTCTCTGAATATTACCTGACTTAGATGAATGGTAAAATAGGGTTACGTGACTTGTAAGTAATATTATTAAATCTTATGTGTATATTATCTGGAAATTATAGCTTCTGACCAGATGATGAACTGCAGCAAAATGTTAGAAACACCCCATACTTTTTTTTTTAAACTTTTTAACATAATAGGCATATTATTATGATTAGATCTTCAGAGAGCCAGGGAACATAGAGGAACAGAATCAACTTTATATTCAACTCTAAGGCTGAGGACTTCAACCACCATGAAATTCCCAACATGACCCATTTGTGACCTGCCCACAAAGACCTGGGGGTACTACCATTGTATCTATAAATGTGTTCTGTATGTCATGTTATTTATTTTACATGCTATTCCATTTTATCCAGCAGAGGACCACTGTATTCCTCCCCTCTTGGTAGGTGGCTTGGCCAACTTCCTGGCAGGAGGGAGAAGTCTAGAGTAGTGAGTCAGAGTTAGGAGGAGAGAGGTCATATTATGAGAGTGGGGGAGTGAGGGAGCAGCTCATAGAGCACACACTCCCAAGAAAGTTGAAGTGGAAAAGAAATTAAGAATTCCATTCTCCCCATACCTTAAACTATTTATCCTCAGAATTTCTCTGTTTGTATAAGATACCTGTATATTCATAGCTTTTTATCTTATTAACAAGATTTAACCATGTATTCATAGTTGGAGCATTAGATGAGAACCAAGCCCGTGCAATCCGCAGCCTTGCCAAAAATATTGTTTTAACCAGAAAATTGTGTTTATACTTATGGCACCCTACCTTGGAAAAATCACTCAAGATCCAAAACTCTACTGTAAATGGAATCATAACTTTCATTTTTTGGATAGTATAGTTATGTATTGCACCCCAATATTATTTTAGTTCTATACAGGTCCAGAGCATATGTAGATGAGCAGCCTCAGGTAAATCACATTGTGGACAATTAGAAGTGTTTCTCAAACCCCATTTATTAAGCCTTCAGGGTGTAACATAAATTCTGTGTCAAATATTAAATTGAACCAATATACAGTCAGGTCCATAAATATTGGGACATGGACACGATTCTAACATTTTTGGCTCTATACACCACCACAATGGATTTGAAATGAAACTAACAAGTAACAAGATGTGCTTTAACTGCAGACTGTCAGCTTTAATTTGAGGGTATTTACATCCAAATCAGGTGAACGGTGCAGGAATTACAGCAGTTTGCATATGTGCCTCCCACTTGTTAAGGAACCAAAAGTAATGGGACAGAATAATAATCATAAATCAAACTTTTACTTTTTAATACTTGGTTGCAAATCCTTTGCAGTCACTTACAGCCTGAAGTCTGGAATGCATAGACATCACCAGACACTGGGTTTCATCCCTGGTGATGATCTGCCAGGCCTCTACTGCAACTGTCTTCAGTTCCTGCTTGTTCTTGGGGCATTTTCCCTTCAGTTTTGCCTTCAGCAAGTGAAATGCATGCTCAATCGGATTCAGGTCAGATTATTGACTTGGCCATTGCATAACATTCCACTTTTTTCCCTTAAAAAACTCTTTGGTTGCTTTTGCAGTATGCTTTGGGTCATTGTCCATCTGCACTGTGAAGCGCCGTCCAATGAGTTCTGAAGCATTTGGCTGAATATGAGCAGATAATATTGACCGAAACACTTCAGTATTCATCCTGTTGCTTTTGTCTGCAGTCACATCATCAATAAATACAAGAGAACCAGTTCCATTGGCAGCCATACATGCCCACGCCATGACACTACCACCACCATGCTTCACTGATGAGGTGGTATGCTTAGGATCATGAGCAGTTCCTTTCCTTCTCCATACTCTTCTCTTCCCATCACTCTGGTACAAGTTGATCTTGGTCTCATCTGTCCATAGGATGTTGCTCCAGAACTGTGAAGGCTTTTTTAGATGTCGTTTGGCAAACCCTAATCTGGCCTTCCTGTTTTTGAGGCTCACCAATGGTTTACATCTTGTGGTGAACCCTCTGTATTCACTCTGGTGAAGTTTTCTCTTGATTTTTGACTTTGACACACATACACCTACCTCCTGGAGAGTGTTCTTGATCTGGCCAACTGTGTCACTGCCAGTTCTGTGAGAAGGTCTGGCAGACGTTCTTCTCTACCTCTTGCATGACGTTCTTTGTTTTGGTTTCACTTTGTCATCTCCTTTCCTTCTCCCAGGTGTCACCTATTTAGACTAATTGTCTCCCTATATATTCCCTCCCATACTGCCTCACTTTGCGGTTTATGCTACTTCCTGGATGAGGTGTTCACTGCTGGAGGCTGCTGCTGCTGTTTCCTCAGATAAGTCTTTTTCCTTTATTTGTGTTTCCTTGCTGGCTTGATTCTAGGTGACCCTGACTCCGTCTGTATTAAGTGCAGGGAGCCGGTGGTCGTGTCCCCTCACTATTATAGGGTTTTCAGGTGTCACACAGTATTAGGTACATGGGCATGCAATCGTCTACCATAGAGACCCTTGCATGGGCATAGCAGTCAGGGAGAGCTCTAAGGGTTTTATAGGGCTCACCCATATGCTCCTTAGTTTGGGATCAAGCCAGTCGGATGTTTATTTATAAGTTCCAGCTTTCTGCAACATCATCCGTGACATTATAAACCGCCATAAGCGTCTTAAGCATGGATCCGGTTTCAGCCTTGATTGACCGCATGCAAGGTCTTTCGCTAGAGGTTAGCAGATCTCCGTAAAACTGTGTCTCAGTTTCAGGTGACCGGTTCTACTGGCGTTCATGGAGTTTGTTCCGAGCCTAAGATCTCGCTTCCGGATACGTTCTCCGGGAGTAGTGAGAATTTTGTTTGCTTTAGAGAGGCTTGCAAACTCCATTTTCGCCTACTTCCCCATTCCTCTGGTGATGAGGAGCAGAGGGTGGGGATCATCATCTCGCTGCTCAGGGATAACGCTCAGTCTTGGGCCTTTTCGCTGCCGGTGGGGGCACAGCCCCTCCGATCGGTGGATTAATTTTTTGTAGCCCTGGGGCAGATATATGATGACCCGGATCGTATTGCTCTGGCTGAATCTAAACTGCGTCTTTTATGCCAGTAAAAACAGTCTGCAGAGATATATTGTTTTGAATGTCGGAGATGGGCACCTGATACTGGTTGGAATGATGCTGCACTCCGAAGTCAATTTTGCCATAGTCTTTCGAAAAGATTGAAAGATGCATTTGCTTTTCATGAGAGACCAGCCTTGTTAGAGTCTGCCATGTCTCTAGCTGTTCGTATTGACAGGCATCTTAGAGAGAGAGAGGAGACTACTCCTTCCTGTCATATTCAGCCCAAGGACAGTGGGGCTGTCTCATTCAGTGCCAGGGGTCTCAGTCTCTCTCAATCCCCTCTGAGGAGGAGACCATGCAGCTGGGTTTGCTTGCCTCTGATAGTAGAGGATTCAGCTCTCAGAGGAGGGTTTATTTCTGTTGTGGGGGTATAAATCATTTGGCTAATGTTTGCCCCTCTAGGAGATTCATAGAGTTTTCTGAGGGTAATAAAATAAAAACAAAAATAAAAAAACCCTCTAAAAACTTTCCATTTGCTACTATTGGCAAGGTTGATGTGGAAATTGAAGGTTTGCCGTTTACTTGTAGTTCCCGTTTTCTCCTACCTGCCAGGGTGGCACTAGACAGCAAGAACATTGTTTGTGAGATTTTTGTAGATAGTGGAGCAGCTGTCAATCTCATTGATAATCAATTTGCAATAACGCATGGTTTCCAGGTATGCACTTTGGAAAAGGATATACCTGTTTTTGCTATCGATTCCGCTCCACTTTCTCAAAGATCGTTAAAGGGCATAGTTCACAATATCCGTTTGACTGTGGGTGACGCTCATGTTGAGGATATGTCGTGTTTCGTCCTAAGTGCATTACCTACTCCTCTAGTGTTGGGGCTACCCTGGCTCACTAAACATAACCCCACCATTGATTGGCAAGCAAGGCAAATAAATGGTTGGAGTGACTTTTGCAGAGAGAATTGCCTCATGGCGTCTTTCAGAGGTTTCTACCAAGACTGTACCATCTTTTCTCTCTGAATTTTCGGATGTGTGTTTCCGAGAGTGGTGTCCAGGAGTTGCCCCCTCACCGGGAGTACGACTGCCCTATTAATCTCATCCCAGGCGCCAAGCTGCCAAAATCACGTTCATACAATCTCTCCCAACCTGAAAGAGTCGCTATGCGTACTTATATCTCTGAGAGCCTGAGAAATAGACACATTCGACCCTCGAAGTCACCTGTTGCCGCTGTTTTTTTTTTGTTAAGAAAAAAGATGGTTCTTTAAGACCTTGTCTGGATTTCAGGGAGCTGAACCGTATCACAATTCATGACCCATATCCACTTCCTCTGATCCCGGACCTGTTTAAAGGGAACCTGTCACTGGGATTTTGGGTATAGAGCTGAGGACATGGGTTGCTTGATGGCCACTAGCACATCCGCAATATCCAGTCCCCATAGCTCTCTGTGCTTTTATTGTGTAAAAAAAAACCGATTTGATACATATGCAAATTAACATAAAAGAGTCATATCTTACTTGTGTGGCCAGAGAAGAGTCATATTTTCAAGCTCTGACTCATCCCAGGTTAATTTGCATATGTATCAAATCTGGGTTTTTTTACACAATAAAAGCACACAGAGCTATGGGGACTGGGTATTGCGGATGTGCTAGCGGCCATCTAGCAACCCATGTCCTCAGCTCTATAACCAAAATCCAGGTGACAGGTTCCCTTTAACCAGATTGTTGGGGCTAAAGTTTTTTCTAATTTGGATTTAAGAGGGGCATACAACCTAGTCAGGGTCAGGGAAGGGGACGAATGGAAGACGGCCTTCAATACCTCTGATGGTCATTTCGAGAATTTGGTTATGCCCTTTGGTTTGATGAATGCTCCGGCCGTCTTCCAACATTTTGTGAACAGCATTTTTTATCATTTAATGGGGAAATTTGTTCTGGTGTATCTAGGTGACATTTCGATTTTTTCTCCTGATTTCAAGACTCATCGAGACCACCTACGTCAGGTCTTGCTGATTCTGCGGGAGAATAAATTGTACGCTAAACTGGAAAAATGTGTGTTTGCGGTTCCGGAGATTCAATTTCATGGTTTTCTTCTCTCCGCTTCTGGTTTTCGCATGGACCCTGAGAGGGTCCGCGCTGTGCTTGATTGGGAGCTTCCTGAGAATCAGAAAGCGCTGCTGATGCGGTTTTTGGGTTTTGCCAATTATTTCAGAAAGTTCATTTTTAATTATTCCTCTGTTGTTAAGCCACTCACTGATATGACTAAAAAGGGGGTAGATTTTTCCTCGGGGTCGGTAGATGCGCTTAAAGCTTTTTCTAGTATCAAAGAGAGTTTTGCTTCCGCTCCCATTTTGGTACAACCTGATGTCTCTCTACCTTTTATTGTTGAGGTGGACGCTTCTGAGGTGGGTGTGGGTGCGGTCTTAGCTCAGGGTCCCTCTCCTGCCAAATGGCGACCGTGTGCCTTTTTCTCAAGGAAACTCTCCTCTGCAGAGAGAAATTACGATGTGGGAGATAGGGAGTTGTTGGCCATCAAATTAGCTTTTGAGGAATGGTGCCATTGGTTAGAGGGAGCCAGACACCCTATTACCGTGTTTACCGACCATAAGAATCTGGCCTACTTGGAATCGGCCAAGCGTCTGAACCAGAGACAGGCCAGATGGTCTTTGTTCTTCTCTAGGTTTAATTTTGTTGTCACGTTCCGCCCTGGGGTTAAAAATGTGAAGGCGGATGCCCTGTCACGTTGTTTTCCGGGAGGGGGGAACTTTGAAGACCCGGGTCCCATTTTGGCTAAAGGGGTGGTCGTCTCTGCTCTTTATCCTGATTTGGAGGCAGAGGTTCAGGCAGCCCAGGCAGAGGTTCCTGATCTTTGTCCTCCTGGGAGGTTGTTTGTGCCTCTCGCTTTACGACACAATGTTTTTGAGGAGCACCACGATACGGTACTTGCTGGGCACCCGGGCAGTAGAGCCACAGTGGATCTCATTGCTCTGAGATTCTGGTGGCCGGCTCTTCGTAAGACGGTTGAGGGTTTTGTGGCAGACTGCGAGACCTGCGCTCGTGCCAAGGTTCCTCATTCACGGCCATCGGGTTCTCTCCTCCCGTTACCCATTCCTTCCCGTCCTTGGACGCATCTGTCCATGGACTTCATTACGGACCTGCCTCGTTCCTCGGGGAAGACTGTGATTTTGGTGGTAGTGGACCGTTTTAGCAAAATGGCGCATTTCATTCCATTTCCTGGGTTACCCAATGCTAAGACGTTGGCGCAAGCGCTTGTTGATCACATTGTTAAATTGCATGGCATCCCTTCAGACATCGTTTCTGATAGGGGCACGCAATTTGTTTCCAGATTCTGGAAGGCCTTCTGTTCTCGCTTGGGGATTCGGTTGTCGTTCTCTTCTGCTTTTCACCCGCAGTCGAATGGGCAGACCGAATGCGTGAATCAGAATCTGGAGACATACCTGTGATGCTATGAAATAGCCCTTAAAACAGGGAAGATTTAATCCTCCCTGTTCCATCGGTTTATAAATATGCTCCAATTTAAGCCTCACTCGCTTTCTACCCCAAAGTAAATCATTAATAATTCTCTCAATCAATTTAAAGAATCTATCTTCAATCCATACTGGGGAATTCCTGAGGATATACATGTCACGCCTTGCCCTGTGAATGTGCGGAGATCTGTCAGACTGGCTGCACATGTCTGACTTCTTTGTTTGTTTTGATTTGGGTTTAAGCTGGATCCACCTTCCCTCAGGTACTGGGTTTCATTGTTAGTGAGGCTATTTATCCCTCCTTCCCCCAGTGGCCTGTGCGGGTTATAGTTCTTTCCTGGGAGCTCTTGATTTGTGGTGGATCGTCTGCTCCAGCTCTGCTCAAGATAAGTCCTCTCCTTCATTTCCCTTTGTGTGTTTTATCTAGGCCTCTTGGGAGACACTTGCTTCCTCCTGGTTTGAAGAAGCAGGTTGCCTCTTCCCTTTTCCCTGCTGCTTAGGGTTTGCCCAGGGTATTTAGGTTTAGGCACGAGGGTGTCACGAGGGTGTCAAGAGCCA
This sequence comes from Bufo bufo, assembly GCF_905171765.1. NCBI lineage: Eukaryota > Metazoa > Chordata > Amphibia > Anura > Bufonidae > Bufo > Bufo bufo. Next base: position 792,597,210 of record NC_053390.1, on the reverse strand, counting down.
CGCCTGACTCCGTTATACCCGGGGTCAGGAAGTCGCAGCGGGTGGCTGCGTGCTCTATGTATAAAGATAGGGCTGATTCTTAATGGTAGCTTTCTGGGTTTGCCTTGCAACCCTTTTTGGCTCACTCAGGGATCCGTAGCTCCTTCTCCTCAGCTGTTTCTTGTCCAGCAATCCCAACCTCCTTATATTCCCCTCTCCCACTTCTCTGGTTGCCAGATATAGAGCTTCCTGCCTGGACTTCTATACTGACCCACTGGAGCTGTGTAGCTGTGTTCCCTGGTTGTTGTTCTAGAACGTTACCCTCCGGATCCCTGTTGGACTTTTGTTGTCTGCTGTTGTTGTCCACCTGGGATTTTATGTTTTGTCTGTGTTGTCTATCCTCTCCTTGGTGTTTTCCTTTTAGTGTCAGTGGTACGGACTAGTGTTCCCACTGCCCCATTCTACAAAGAGGAGTGGTTGTCTCTGCTGTACACTCTGTTCTGGAGGGGAAGGTGTTAGAGGCCCAGGGGGACGCCCCGGTCTCTTGCCCCCTCAGAGAAATTGTTTGTACCGTTAAACCTGCGTCTCTAATTATTAAAGGAACATCATAATTCGGCACTTGATGGGCACCCGGGTAGTAAAGCAACCTTGGAGCTATTGTCTCGTCGTTTTTGGTGGCCAAGGTTGCGTCAGGATGTAATGGATTTTGTGTCTACTTGTTCTACTTGTGCACGCGCGAAAGTCTCTCATACACGTCCTGCAGGGTCTTTATTGCCACTTGTCATTCCTAATAGGCCATGGACACATCTGTCAATGGATTTTATCACTGACTTACCTTTGTCTGCGGGTAAAACAGTTATCTTGGTAGTAGTGGACAGGTTTAGCAAAATGGTACACTTCATTGCGTTACCCGCACTACCTAATGCTAAGACTCTTGCTCAGGTATTCATCAGTGAAATCGTGGGAACCCAGTTTATTTCTAAGTTTTGGAAAGCTTTTTGTTCCCGTTTGGGGGTACACTTGTCTTTTTCCTCGGCTTTCCATCCTCAGTCGAATGGACAGACTGAGCGTACCAACCAAAACCTTGAGACATATCTAAGGTGTTTTGTGTCTGAGAACCAGGAGGTGTGTTCATCATATTTACCGTTAGCCGAGTTTGCCATAAATAATCGCCGTCAGGAATCCACTGGCAAGTCACCATTTCTTGGTGCATATGGTTTTCATCCCCAATTCTGTACTTTCAAAGAGGGGGGGTCTTCTGGGGTTCCTGATGAGGAACGGTTTTCGTCATCTCTTTCATCTGTATGGCAGAAGGTGCAAGCTAACTTGAAAAATATGGGAGGTAAATATAAATGCATGGCTGATAAGAGACGGTCGCCAGATCTGTACCTAGGAGTGAATGACTATGTGTGGTTGTCTACTAGGAATATTAAATTAAAGGTTCCCTCTTGGAAACTGGGTCCTAGGTTCATTGGCCCTTACAAAATAGTAGCCATCATTAACCCTGTGGCTTTTCGTTTGGAGCTACCTCAGACTTTTAAAATCCATAACGTCTTCCATAAGTCGTTACTCAAGAAGTATGTTCCACCTCTAGAACCGTCACCACTGCCGCCCCCTCCTGTTGTTGTGGATGGTAATCTAGAGTTTCAAATATCCAAAATTTTTGATTCTCGTCGGGTCCGCCGCTCTCTTCAATATCTGGTGCATTGGAGGGGTTACTGTCCCGAGGAAAGAATGTGGGTTCCAGCGTCTGAGGTAAACGCCGACAGGTTAGTTCGGTCTTTTCATGCCTCTCATCCTGAGAGACCTAGTCCTGAGTGTCCGGAGACCCCTCGTAGAGAGGGGGGTACTGTCACGAGGGTGTCAAGAGCCACGCCTGACTCCGTTATACCCGGGGTCAGGAAGTCGCAGTGGGTGGCTGCGCGCTCTATGTATAAAGATAGGGCTGATTCTTAATGGTAGCTTTCTGGGTTTGCCTTGCAACCCTTTTTGGCTCACTCAGGGATCCGTAGCTCCTTCTCCTCAGCTGTTTCTTGTCCAGCAATCCCAACCTCCTTATATTCCCCTCTCCCACTTCTCTGGTTGCCAGATATAGAGCTTCCTGCCTGGACTTCTATACTGACCCACTGGAGCTGTGTAGCTGTGTTCCCTGGTTGTTGTTCCAGAATGTTACCCTCCGGATCCCTGTTGGACTTTTGTTGTCTGCTGTTGTCGTCCACCTGGGATTTTATGTTTTGTCTGTGCTGTCTGTCCTCTCCTTGGTGTTTTCCTTTTAGTGTCAGTGGTGCGGACTAGTGTTCCCACCGCCCCGTTCACTACTTAGGGCTCATCTTAGGGAAAGCCAGGGTTTAGGCACGTGATCGGCGTACGGGTGAGAAACCTGTCTAGGGACGTCAGGGCAGTCAGGTGCCAGCCTCAAGGTGAGTCAGGGGTCACCACCTTTCCCTCTCCCTTGGACAGGGCCTTCCCATTTCCCTCCCTTTGCGTACGCTGGTCATGACAGAGGGCATGTGCATATCCACCCTAAGGGTATGCACATGGGCACAGCAGTTTAGGGAAAGCTTTTAGGGATCGCTAGGAGGTGACCCTTTTCTCCCTAGCTTTTGGGCCTAGTTGTTTGTTCTGTTTGTTTTCCCGTGTTTGGTTATTTCCCTGCTTACCTACCTGTCGTGACAATACAGTTGATATTTTATCAGCTCTAGACAGCGGGAATCGAAGCCATATCTTTATTTTAGATCTCAATTTTGTTATCAATGGGATCAAGTTGAGCTGTAGAAAATCTTCAATCTTAGAAGAAATAGTAATCCCCAAATACTGGTATTCAAATGAGTCAGAGATCCTCAAATTACTACCCAACTCCTCATTAAAAGATTCTAATCTGTCTAAAGGCAAAAGAATATTTTCTTGACCAATTGATATCAAGGCCTGAGACTTCACCAAATGAGCTAACAACTCGAATAGCCCTCAAAAGTGTGGTGTTGATATGTTGTACAGTACAGACCAAAAGTTTGGACACACCTTCTCATTCAAAGAGTTTTCTTTATTTTCATGACTATGAAAATTGTAGATTCACACTGAAGGCATCAAAACTATGAATTAACACATGTGGAATTATATACATAACAAACAAGTGTGAAACAACTGAAAATATGTCATATTCTAGGTTCTTCAAAGTAGCCACCTTTTGCTTTGATTACTGCTTTGCACACTCTTGGCATTCTTTTGATGAGCTTCAAAAGGTAGTCCCCTGAAATGGTTTTCACTTCACAGGTGTGCCCTGTCAGGTTTAATAAGTTGGATTTCTTGCCTTATAAATGGGGTTGGGACCATCAGTGGCGTTGAGGAGAAGTCAGGTGGATACACAGCTGATAGTCCTACTGAATAGACTGTTAGAATTTGCATTATGGCAAGAAAAAAGAAGCTAAGTAAAGAAAAACGAGTGGCCATCATTACTTTAAAAAATGAAGGTCAGTCAGTCAGCCGAAAAAATTGGGAAAACTTTGAAAGTAAGGGCTATTTGACCATGAAGGAGAGTGATGGGGTGCTGCGCCAGATGACCTGGCCTCCACAGTCACTGGACCTGAACCCAATCGAGATGGTTTGGGGTGAGCTGGACCGCAGAGTGAAGGCAAAAGGGCCAACAAGTGCTAAGTATCTCTGGGAACTCCTTCAAGACTGTTGGAAGACCATTTCAGGGGACTACCTCTTGAAGCTCATCAAGAGAATGCCAAGCGTGTGCAAAGCAGTAATCAAAGCAAAAGGTGGCTACTTTGAAGAACCTAGAATATGACATATTTTTAGTTGTTTCACACTTGTTTGTTTCTGTATATAATTCCACATGTGTTAATTCATAGTTTTGATGCCTTCATAGTCATGAAAATAAAGAAAACTCTTTGAATGAGAAGGTGTGTCCAAACTTTTGGTCTGTATTGTATATAAAATAAAACATCATCAGCATATAAGGAAATGCGATCTTCTGTTCCCAATGTCCCAAACCCTTCAATCCCAGGATCTTGCCTAACCCTATCAGCTAGGGGCTCAATATAGATATCAAATAATAATTGAGAGAGAGGACATCCCTGGCGAGTGCCTCTCTGCAAGGAAATATACCTGAGCACCAATAATAAATGACTCACAGAAGTGAGTACCCGTGCAGAGCCAGCACGTATGGTAGTACGCCAAAGGGAGAAAGACAGGGCTCACACTCAATAGTATTATAAATGTATACATTTTATTAGCATCTCCATATGAGACAAATCACAATAAAAACACATAGAAAACAATAGATGGTGGTAAAACGAGCACACAAGATGACACGGAGCACAACTAACACCTGGAATGGCAAATGGATACAGACAATGGGTATATAAATATAGCACAGTGTGCATGTGGGCCAAGCAGGATGTCAAAAATACATATAATCAGGCAAAACTATAGAAGCTAAGTAAAGGTATCATATATGGTAACCAGGATACGTATAAAGTGCAAAGTGCAAATATAACAGAGTACATGGATAACAAAAGCTAAATAGTACACTGTAAAGCCATAGACAAAATACCTGTGTAGTGCTCCAGCAACCCCAACGTACGTTTCACGCAAGGCTTCTTCAGGGGGAGGTGTGTGTGAGGAAATATACCTTGTTAACATCTTAGTAATATTCAACCTCGCCTTAGGGGATTTATAAAGAAGCTTAACCATGTTTATGAACTTAATGCCAAATCCCATCTTCTCTAGCACCCTCCAGAGGAATCTCCACTCCACCCTGTCGAAGGCCTTAGAGGCATCCAAAGACAGGATGGAGCAAGAGGCCTCCCCGGGAGGACTGAATATTGGCAAAAAGACGGTGCAAATTATAATGGGTGCCCTTACCAGGTATAAAGCCATGCACTGCCTTAATATACCAGTTTAACACAACATGTTACTGTGTTAATATGTCATGCAGTTTAATGTAACGCATTGTACTACATCAGTACACCATGCAGTTTATGTAACTCACTGTACTGTGTCAAGAGACATACAGTTTAATTTAACGCATTCTCCTGCATTAATATACCAGTTTAATTAAACGTATTTTACTGTCAATATACCATGTAGTTTAATTTAACCCATTGTACTGTGTTGCTATACCGTCCAGTTAAATTCAACGCATTATTCTGTGTCAATATACCATGCAAATTAGTTTAACACATTATACTGCATCAATATACCAGTTTAATTGAATGGGACAAGAGGGGACAGAACAGATGACAGCCTCTGAGAAAATAGAAAAATGCACCCAATAGAAGGTAATTGCCATTGCAAGGAAATTGGGCATGAAATAGGTCTGTAAAGATTATGCATGTGTAAGGTTTTGACCTTAAAAGCAAAGTGGTCAAGCTAGACATAATAAAGAGACAGATTGATCATTTGTTACAGGACCATATATTGAAATATTGCACCCTTTTGCTGGAATAGAAAGATAGCTTGGGTTATTGAAGGGTGACTTAGAGAGAGAATCCCTAGCCTATGCACCCCATATTTATAGCAGGGCTGTTGAGCCAAGTCAGAGCTAGATTTTGGCAGACTCAGAAGAAATGTTCCAAGCTTAAAAAAATGATCTGTTAGTAATACTGTGTAATTAATTTATTAAATTTCATACAAATTTAGAAAAGTTTAGAAATGTTAATCACAAATATATTTTATGTTCTATCAATCTAAGGCCCCTATTTATCAAAATCAGTTATAAGCAGGGTGTTCTCGTGGTGATGGATAATCACTTCTCACCTCTCCTGTGTTCTCTCCAGTCCTTATATACTATAATAAGTGATAAGCAGCATGTTCTAGTGATGATAGATAATCAGTTCACCCCCCTCCTGTGTTCTCTCCTGTCCTTATACTATAAACAATGATCAGCAGGGTGTTCTAGTGATGATAGATATTAAGTTCTCACCTCTCCTATGTTCTCGCCTGTCCTTATACTATAAACAGTGATAAGCAGGGTGTTCTAGTGGTGATAAATAATCAGTTCTCACCTCTCCTATTTTATCCCCTGTCCTTATACTATAAACAGTGATAATCAGGGTGTTCTCGGGGTGATAGATAATCAGTTCTCACCTCTCCTGTGTTCTCTCCTGTCATACTATAAACAATGATCAGCAGGGTGTTCTAGTGATGATAGATAATCAGTTCTCACCTCTCCTATGTTCTCGCCTGTCCTTATACTATAAACAGTGATATGCAAGGTGTTCTAGTGGTGATAGATAATCAGGTCTCACCTCTCCTGTCCTTATACTATAAACAGTGATCAGCAGGGTGTTCTCGTGGTGATAGATAATCAGTTCTCACCTCTCCTGTGTTCTCTCCAGTCCTTATATACTATAATAAGTGATAAACAGCATGTTCTTGTGATGATAGATAATCAGTTCACCCCTCTCCTGTGTTCTCTCCTGTCCTTATACTATAAACAATGATCAGCCGGGTGTTCTAGTTATGATAGATAATCAGTTCTCACCTCTCCTATGTTCTCGCATGTCCTTATACTATAAACAGTGATAAGCAGGGTGTTCTAGTGGTGATAAAAAATCAGTTCTCACCTCTCCTGTGTTCTCTCCTGTCCTTATACTATAAACAATGATCGGCAGGGTGTTCTCGTGGTGATAGATTATCAGTTCTCACCTCTCCTGTGTTCTCTCCTGTCCTAATACTATAAACAATGATCAGCAGGGTGTTCTAGTGGTGATAGATAATCAGTTCTCACCTCTCCTGTCCTTATACTATAAACAGTGATAAGCAGGGTGTTCTAGTGATGATAAATAATCAGTTCTCACCTCTCCTATTTTATCCCCTGTCCTTATACTATAAACAGTGATAAGCAGGGTGTTCTCGTGGTGATAGATAATCAGTTCTCACCTCTCCTGTGTTCTCTCCTGTCCTTATACTATAAACAATGATCAGCAGGGTGTTCTAGTGGTGATAGATAATCAGTTCTCACCTCTCCTGTCCTTATACTATAAACAGTGATAAGCAGGGTGTTATCGTGGTGATAATCATTTCTCACCTCTCATGTATTCTCCCCTGCCCTTATTTTATAAACAGTGATAAGAAGGGTGTTCTAGTGGTGACAATCAGTTCTCACCTCTCCTGTGTTCTCCCCTGTCCTTACATTATAAACAGTGATAAGCCGGATCTTCTAGTGGTGATAGAAAATCAGTTCTCACCTCTCCTTTGTTCTCCCCTGTCTTTTATACTATCTTGCTGCTGCCCTTACTTACAATTAAATTGTGTTATACATGCTAGTCATTGGTTAACAAGGAGCAATGGGATCAGCTCTCTCTGCAATGGTAACGCCCCCATTGCTCATAGAGGCTCATTTACATATATTAAAACATCATTTTCTCAGCAATGCAGGCACATATGAACATGGGACCAATACAGATGCCTTCAGCTGCCAAGCGCACATGCAACAGGTCAGCCAGTGTCATAGGTACAAATCTGCTGACAGAGGCCCTTTAAAAAACATGGACCTGCATGAAATAGTGTATGCATTGCAAATGTGTCATCTTAAAATTTGGCTAGTCCTTTTTTACTTAAGGACAAGAAATTGTAAGCTGGTGCTTACTGATTACATAAGCTCGAAAGATTGGACCCGAAGACCAAGAGTTTACTATTATTGTCCATGGAAGCACCTGCATAGAATTTTTGAAAATTTGTCAGCAGCAGACTTCTTCTCCAAAAACTCTTTTTTTTCCGAGAAGATACTTGGCCTCAATGCAAGATCTGTGCCAACCACTTTCTATGTGGAGCTTACAGTGCTGGTGCCGTCCTATGTGGCAAAAAGGTTTTTGGGCCCCCTCAGGCACTGGAGCAAGGGTGCAACTGCTACCTTTGTACCTTCTATAGCTATAGGCCTGATATCAGAATATGATAAACTGGGTATGCTTGAACATAAAATAAATAGATGAAGAACCAGCCTTTTAAGTAACATGGACTTGTATATACTACTGCCCAGGAAATGTCTCATTGAATCCCACATGAAAAATTAGTCATTACAGAACATAAAACAGTAGCAAATCATTTTTCATGGAGCTGTACAGGAATGAATATGTTCGGGAGCCGGGGAGTGCGGCCATGTAACTGAGAACGATCTCTTTCACTTACTTTTGCCTTTGTAATTAAATAAATACATGGAAACATGGCAATGGAAATAGAGCAGCCGCCTATCAGACTTCAAAAGGGAAGGGTCTCGGGGATATTTGCATTGGAAGCTTTTCAAAGGGAATTCAGAATGTTTTCATGCAATTGAGTAAATGTGATTAATATGAAATAAAGCCAGACATAAACCATGTACTATCCCTATGTTATAAATGCTGGAAAATGGGCCTCTCCATTCTTCGACAGATATGGAGTTCGTTAAAGTGGCTGTGGACTTTGGAGCATCTTTTTTAGGTAGAAGGATCCCTGGGTGATAAGCTAATCTTAGTCTGATGAGATCCATGGAGGAACATAGCAGAATGTGTTAAATTTCCCTGCAGCGCCCCTAGAGGGGATATGAATTATTACACAGTTCCTACTGAAATCGATGGTTTGTCTTTGTAATGCATTCACATGTCAGGTCCTCCTCTCTGCTCTGACCAACAAATGAAGATCCTGACTGGAGAATCCCCCCTTCCCCCCTGTTAACTCAACGCCATTATTTGGAAATGTTTTTTTTAAAACCAGACAACACCTCGCCAAAAAACGAAAGTGGCGACAGCACAACTTATTGAGGCCAAGACATAAAGAAAGCAACAACAGTTCAACCTTGAATATATGGATTGGTCTTTGTCAAGCTTTGTCAAAACCATATAGGAAGTCCTTCAGATTATACTAGGAAGAATTGTGCTTTTAAGGTTAGGTATAGTTAGGCATACCGTTCAGTGCTGATGGGTGACTAGTAGAGTTGAGCGAACCCGAACTGTAAAGTTCGGGTTCGTACCGAACTTTAGGGTTTTCGGCACCCGGACCCGAACCCCAACATTTACGTAAAAGTTCGGGTTCGGTGTTCGGCGATTTCTATGGCGCTTTTTGAAAGGCTGCAAAGCAGCCAATCAACAAGTGTCATGCTACTTGCCCCAAAAGGCCATCACAGCCATGCCTACTATTGGCATGGCTGTGATTGGCCAACAGCAGCATGTGACCCAGCCTCTATTTAAGCTGGAGTCACGTAGCGCTGCCCGTCACTCTGCTCGGATTAGTGTAGGGAGAGGCTGCAGTTGCTGTAAGGGAGAGATCAGGGAGAAATCTTATCAAGAACTGTTTTTTGTACTCAGGGATCCACAGCAAATGTGTTTTGTGGGTGCAGTGCACAATTTTTTTAAGCCTGCCCTGAGCCAACTACTACTGAAAACGAACTTTTCTTTCTTCAGTTAGTCAATATCAATACATAATCGGCAGCCATTTTATGCAACGATAGTGCACCAGCACAGGCTATCTGCATGTCTGCAAGTCCAGAAATACAGCTTTTTGCTTACTGGGGTTAAAAAAATACATCTGTTAAATATAGTGCACATCTGGGATTACTCGTGCATAAGTGATTGTCACATTCAGGCCAGAAATATGGCTTTGGCATACTGGGGTGAAAAAAGCCTCTGATATACTGCACATCTGGGATTACACGTGCATAAGTGATTGTCACATTTAGGCCAGAAATACGGCTTTGGCATACTGTGGTGAAAAAAGCCTCTGATATACTGCACATCTGGGATTACACGTGCTTAAGTGATTGTCACATTTAGGCCAGAAATACGGCTTTGGCATACTGTGGTGAACAAAGCCTCTAATATATTGCACATCTGGGATTACACGTGCATAAGTGACTCACATTTAGGCCAGAAATACGGCTTTTTTGTTACTGGGGTGAAAAAAAACATATAATATACTGCACATCTGGGATTAGACAAGCATAGGTGACTGTCACATTTAGGCCAGAAATACGGCTTTTTGGTTACTGGGGTGAAAAAAACCTCTAATATACTGCACATCTGGGATTAGACAAGCATAAGTGACTGTCCCATTTAGGCCAGAAATACGGCTTTTTGGTTACTGGGGTGAAAAAACCCTCTAATATACTGCACATCTGGGATTAGACAAGCATAAGTGACTGTCACATTTAGGCCAGAAATACGGCTTTTTGGTTACTGGGGTGAAAAAACCCTCTAATATACTGCACATCTGGGATTACACGTGCATAAGTGACTGTCACATTTAGGCCAGAAATACGACTTTTTGGTTACTGGGGTGAAAAAACCCTCTAATATACTGCACATCTGGGATTAGACAAGCATAAGTGACTGTCACATTTAGGCCAGAAATACGGCTTTGGCATACTGGGGTGAAAAAAACCTCTAATATATTGCACATCTGGGATTACACCTGCATAAGTGACTGTCACATTTAGGCCAGAAATACGGCTTTTTGGTTACTGGGGTGAAAAAACCCTCTAATATACTGAACATCTGGGATTAGACAAGCATAAGTGACTGTCACATTTAGGCCAGAAATACGGCTTTTTGGTTACTTGGGTGAAAAAACCCTCTAATATACTGCACATCTGGGATTACACGTGCATAAGTGACTGTCACATTTAGGCCAGAAATACGACTTTTTGGTTACTGGGGTGAAAAAACCCTCTAATATACTGCACATCTGGGATTAGACAAGCATAAGTGACTGTCACATTTAGGCCAGAAATACGGCTTTGGCATACTGGGGTGAAAAAAACCTCTAATATATTGCACATCTGGGATTACATGTGCATAAGTGACTGTCACATTTAGGCCAGAAATACGGCTTTTTGGTTACTGGGGTGAAAAAACCCTCTAATATACTGCACATCTGGGATTAGACAAGCATAAGTGACTGTCACATTTAGGCCAGAAATACGGCTTTTTGGTTACTGGGGTGAAAAAACCCTCTGATATACTGCACATCTGGGATTACACGTGCATAAGTGACTGTCACATTTAGGCCAGAAATACATCTTTTTGCTTACTGAGGTGAAAAAACCCTCTAATATACTGCACATCTGGGATTAGTCGTGCATAAGTGACTGTCACATTTAGGCCAGAAATACGGCTTTTTGGTTACTGGGGTGAAAAAACCCTCTGATATACTGCACATCTCGGATAAGACGTGCATAAGTGAGTGTCACATTTGGGCCACAAATACCGCTGTCATATAGAGTTTAAAAAAAAAATTGAGTGCAATACCCTTGGGTTTTTATTGGCGGTTAATTTTTTTTAACAGACTTAACCACTTTTTACTTTGCTTTGTAAACGCTAACTATGAGGCAAACATCTAATATGGGACACGGTCATGGTCGTGTTGGTGGTGTTGGTGGAGCCTCTGGTGCAGGGAGAGGACGTGGCCGTTCTGCCACAGCTACACATCCTACTGAACCTACTACCTCAGGTCCCAGTAGCCGCCAGAATCTACAGCGATATTTGGTCGGGCCTAATGCCGTTCTAAGGATGGTAAGGCCTGAGCAAGTACAGGCGCTAGTCAATTGGGTGGCCGACAGTGGATCCAGCACGTTCACATTATCTCCCACACAGTCTTCTGCAGAAAGCGCACAGGTGGCGCCTGAAACCCATGCCCATCAGTCTGTCACATCACCCCCGTGCATATCGGGGAACCTGTCTGAGCCTCAAGTCATGCAGTAGTCTCTTATGCTGTCTGAAGACTCTGCTGGCAGGGTTTCCCAAAGGCATCCACCTAGCCCTTCCCCAGGGGTGGAAGACATAGAATGCACTGACGCACAACCACTTATGTTTCCTGATGAGGACATGAGAATACCACCTCAGCACGTCTCTGATGATGACGAAACACAGGTGCCAACTGCTGCGTCTTTCTGCAGTGTGCAGACCGAAAAGGAGGTCAGGGAGGAAGACTGAGTGGAAGACGATGCAGGGGACGATGAGGTCCTAGACCCCACATGGAATGAAGGTCGTGCCACTGACTTTCAGAGTTCGGAGAAGAGGCAGTGGTGAGACCGAGCCAACAGCGTAGCAAAAGCGGGAGCAGGGTGCAAAAGCAGAGCAGCCATCGCCAAAACAGTTCGCCTGCTACTAGCCACCGTCACCAGGGACCGAGCACACCAAAGGCAGCTTCAAGGAGTTCCCTGGCATGGCACTTTTTCACACAATGTGCTGACGACAAGACCCGAGTGGTTTGCACGCTGTGCCATCAGAGCCTGAAGCGAGGCATTAACGTTCTGAACCTTAGCACAACCTGCATGACCAGGCATCTACATGCGAGACACGGGCTGCAGTGGAGTAAGCACCTTCACTGCTGCCTCGGCCTCTTCCTCCGCCTATGGAGGAATGTTGGCACCTGCCGCCCAGCAAACAGAGGATGTGCCACCAACAACACCACCTCCGTCACCAAGCATCTCCACCATGTCACACGGAAGCGTTCAGCTCTCCATCTCACAAACCTTTGAGAGAAAGCGTTAATTCCCACCTAGCCACCCTCGATCCCTGGCCCTGAATGCCAGCATTTCTAAACTGCTGGCCTTTGAAATGCTGTCATTCAGGCTGGTGGAGACGGACAGCTTCAAACAGCTCATGTCGCTTGCTGTCCCACAGTATGTCGTTCCCAGCCGCCACTACTTCTCCAGGAGAGCCGTGCCTTCCCTGCACAACCAAGTATCGGATAAAATCAAGTGTGCACTGCGCAACGCCATCTGTGGCAAGGTCCACCTAACCACAGATACTTGGACCAGTAATCACGGCCAGGGACGCTATATCTCCCTAACTGCACACTGGGTAAATGTAGTGGCGGCTGCGCCCCAGGCGGAGAGCTGTTTGGCGCACATCCTTCCGCCGCCAAGGATTGCAGGGCATCATTCTTTGCCTCCTGTTGCCTCCTCCTCCTACTCGGCTTCCTCCTCCTCTTCTACCACCTCCTCATCTGGTCAGCGACAGACCTTTACCACCAACTTCAGCACAGCCAGGGGTAAACGTCAGCAGGCCGTTCTGAAACTAATGTGTTTGGGGGACAGGCCCCACACCGCGCAGGAGTTGTGGTGGGGTATAGAACAACAGAGTGGTTACTGCCAGTGGACCTCAAGCCCGGCCTGGTGGTGTGCGATAATGGGCGAAATCTCGTTGCAGCTCTGGGACTAGCCGGTTTGACGCACATCCCTTGCCTGGCGCATGTGCTGAATTTGGTGGTGCAGAAATTCATTCACAACTACCCCGACATGTCTGAGCTGCTGCATAAAGTGCGGGCCGTCTGTGCGCGCTTCCGGCGTTCTCATCTTGCCGCCGCTCGGCTGTCTGCTTTACAGCGTAACTTCGGCCTTCCCGCTCACCGCCTCATATGCGACGTGCCCACCAGGTGGAACTCCACCTTACACATGCTGGAGAGACTGTGCGAGCAGCAGCAGGCCATAGTGGAGTTTCAGCTGCAGCAGGCACAGGTGAGTCGCACTGCGGAACAGCACCACTTCACCACCAATGACTGGGCCTCCATGAGAGACCTGTGTGCCCTGTTGCGCTGTTTCGAGTACTCCGACAACATGGCCAGTGGCGATGACGCCGTTATCAGCGTTACAATACCACTTCTATGTCTCCTTGAGAAAACACTTAGGGCGATGATGGAAGAGGATGTGGCCCAGGACGAGGAGGAAGAAGAGGGGTCATCTCTAACACTTTAAGGCCAGTCTTTTAGAAGAGGCTCAGAAAGAGGATTTTTGCAACAGCAGAGGCCAGGTACAAATTTGGCCAGCCAGGGCCCACTACTGGAGGACGAGGAGGATGAGGAGGAGGATGGGCATGAACCATGTTCACAGCGGGGTGGCATCCAACGCAGCTCGGGCCCATCACTGGTGCGTGGCTGGGGGGATATGGAGGACACAGACGATACGCCTCCCACAGAGGACAGCTTGTCCTTACCTCTGGGCAGCCTGGCACACATGAGCGACTACATGCTGCAGTGCCTGCGCAACGACTGCAGAGTTGCCCACATTTTAACGTGTGCTGACTACTGGTTGACCACACTGCTGGATCTTCGTTACAAAGACAATGTGCCGTCCTTAATTCTCTTACTGGAGCGTGATCGGAAGATGCGCGACTACAGGCGCACGCTGGTAGACACGCTCCTGAGAGCATTCCCGACTGACGCCGGGGGACAAGTGGAAGCACAAGGCGAAGGCAGGGGAGGAGGAAGAGGTCACCAACGCAGCTGTGTCAGCGCCAGCACCTCAGAAGGCAGGGTTAGCATGGCCGACATGTGGAAAAGCTTTGTCACCTCGCCGCAACAACCGGCCCCAACTGCTGATATGGAGCGTGTTAGCAGGAGGCAGCATTTGAACAACATGGTGGAACAGTACCTGTGCACACGCCTACACGTACTGACTGATGGTTCTGCCCCATTCAACTTCTGGGTCTCCAAATTGTCCACATGGCCAGAGCTTGCCCTATATGCCTTGGAGGTGCTGGCCTGCCCTGTAGCCAGTGTACTCTCTGAACGTGTATTTAGCACGGCAGGAGGCGTCATTACAGACAGACGCAGCCACCTGTCCACAGCCAACATGGACAAGCTCACGTTCATTAAAATGAACCAGGCCTGGATCCCACAAGACTTGTCTGTACCTTGTGCAGAATAGACATTTATACCACCATCAAACATACATTCTTGTACTCAAGTCAAGTGCAATGATTATTTTTTTTATTTTTTTTATTTGTCCCAATATTGTCCCCATTAAAAAAAAAAAAAAAAACATTGTTGGCTACCTCCTCCTCCTCCATTGCTGCCTCCACCTACAACACCACATTCACCGCCTCCTCAACCTCCGACTCCATATCCACCTCCTTCTCTGAGTTGCTAAGTTAATAATTTGTCATTTTTAGTTATTTTATTTCATTTTAAGTTATTTCCCTATCCACATTTGTTTGCAGAGCAGTTGCCATGCTCTTAAGCACATTTTACTGCCTTTTACATCCCTCTAGAATTTCCAAGGACTACTTTAGAGCCATTTTAATGCAACAAAAGTGCCAATTTTAGTGCCCTAAATTGAAAAAAATCTTATTTTCAATTGTCGGGTGACATTTTAAAATTTTTGCCGTATACAAACCCCTGCTGTGCCTGGGTGACAGGGGCCTAAATCTCTCAAAATCCTCTGTTTTGCTGGGTGACATGAACCCCCTTTTGCCGTGAATGAACCCCTGCTCTGCATTGCTGACAGGGAACTAAATTTAGTGAGAACATCTGTTACTGATCGGAAGATGCGCGACTACAAGCGCACGCTGCTGATGGCATTCCCACCTGACAGCGGGGGCACAGTGGAAGCACAAGGCGAAGGCAGAGGAGGAGGAAGAGGTCGCCAACGCAGCTGGGGCACCGCCAGCACCTGAGAAGGCAGGGTTAGCATGGCCCAAATGTGGAAAAGCTTTGTCAGCCTTGGAGGTGCTGACCTGCCCTGCAGCCAGTGTATAGTGTGAACGTGTGTTTAGTACGGCAGAGAGCATTATCACAGGCCGCAGCCAATGTGGACAAGCTTACGTTTATTAAAATGAACCAGGCATGGATCCCACAGGACTTGTCCGTACCTTGTGCAGAATAGACATTTATACCAGCCTCAACCATCCATTCTTGAACTCAAGTGCACTTATTCTTTGTTTTATTTAGTTATATGTCCCAATATTTTGGGGATACCCCAATTTAAAAATAAAAAATAACACAAATCAGTGTTGGCTACCTATTCCTCCTTCACCGCCGCTTCCACCTACACCGCCACGTCAACCTACACCGCCACATCCACCCATCCACCGCCTCCTCAACCTCCTACTCCTAGATCCAGATTGATATTTTTAATTTTTCTGTATTTTATGTTATTTTAAGTCATTTCCCTATCCACATTTGTTTGCAGAACAGTTGTCATGCTCTTAAGCACATTTTGCTGCCTTTTGCAGCCCTCTAGCCCTTTCTAGGACTATTTTAGAGCCATTTTAGTGCCCAAAAGTTCGGGTCCCCATTGTCTTCAATGGGGTTCGGGGTCAAGTTCGGGTCCCAAATCCGAACTTTTTTTTCAAGTTCGGCCGAACTTGTCGAACCCGAACATCCAGGTGTCCGCTCAACTCTAGTGACTAGGCTTGATCTCCCTGCTCTTGTGGAGTCCATGGTAGTCACCTATTATACTGCCATTGTACTACATCTCATGCATTGAAGGTGAGCCACCAACAGTCCCACACCCCAAATTTCTCATGGAAAGTTGTCTGGTTGAAGAGGAGTAAGATTTATCGCCCTGATAGGCCTCTTCTTTAAAGGGGTTGTCCACACCATTACTATTGATAAACCATCAGGATCTAATCAGAGGGAGGGTCCAACACTCAACATCCCCACGATCAGCTGTTTCACAGTGGCTCCAGCACCAGAAGTCAGCATTGGAACTACATATTGCTGGTTAATACAGTGGTGTTCCCATTGAAGTGAATGGAAGCAGAATTGCAGTTACAAGCTCCATCCACATACAATGGACTGAGCTATGTAGGTCCGGCCCTGAATTCCGATGGTGGAGCTACTCTGAAGAAGTTGATTGACAGGTGTGTGGAGTGTGTGGAGTTTTAGCATGTTCATGGGCTTTACACAGTAGACCGAGATCCAAATAGGATCCTTGAGGCTGGTTTATGACATCATGGTGTTCAAGGAACAGAAAGGCTTGATACTTGTTCAGCCCCCCTTCCCCAGTAGGTGAAACCCATCAAGACTCAAAATTAGGGATGAGCGAACTTGTGTTTCAAGTTCGGCCTACAAGGTTCGGGTTATCTAAGAATTCCGTTATGGATTCTGTTACCACGGACCATAAATCATCCCTACTTATAATCCATCCTAATCCCATCTTTTTTGGTAATTGCATGGTTCGGTTATGTAATTTTTATCTACATACTTGCATTCCGACGCTGTGGTCCGACAAACCAGAATAATAGTACATTGTGAGGACTCCTCTTTGAGTCCTCTCCATTATGTGTGTGAGCTCAGGAGTCCTCTCAATGCATTTTACTGCTGGATGTCGGAGCACAGGGTCAGAATGCAAGCAAGGCTACATACACACAAACGTTGTTTGTTTCCGTGTCCGTTCCGTTTATTTTGCGGATAGGATGCGGACTCATTCATTTCAATGGGTCCGCAAAAAACGCAGACAGCACACCGTGTGCGGTCCGCATCAGTGCATGTCCTATTTTTTTCTAGTTTGCGGACAAGGATAGGCATTAATACAATGGACCTGCAAAAAAAACAGATCCTCAAAAAAACGGATGCCATACGGAACGTCATCATTTTTTTTGCGGATCCGCAATTTGCGGACCGCAAAACACATACGGTCGTGTGCATGTAGCCTAAGTATGAAAATTAAAATGACACCACTTACAGTATACACCGCTTACTCTAGTTTGGCGTTTTTTCTGAGCTGACATACTCCCTTTAACACTGGATGAGCTGCCCCCCTCCACTACAGTCTATATGTACAACTATCAATATTTGATCAATGAAAGTCCAACTCCTGGGGTCCCCACCAATAAGCAGGATGCAATATTCCAGCTCAGTAATCACCAGCACACTAACACGCCCTTTGTTTCACAAGACATTTAGCTAGAGAACTGATAGCATTCACACTGAGCATGTGCAGCACACATCCCTTTAAAAAGGTGTAAGTGTTTGTCGTGACTCCAGTTGCATTGCAGCAACGAGGGCACAGGGCCCCCTTTTAGTGATATGGTGGTACCCAGGGTAAGAATGCCAGAGTGGTGTAGGGTGGCCTAATGTCCCTTATAGGTGTTGCACTTGTCACGGTGCTCCTACCTGGATACACTGGAACCCCAGGCGTGGCTGTCCGCTGCAGCAAAAGGGGAGGTTGGGGAAGGAATAAATTGAGTCCAGACCTAGTAATGAACTTGCAACAGCTTTACTTGAATAAACTTGCATTAGGCAACAATCTTTCAACTTTATCTTGGTCACCAGCAGGTTTTGGCATAAATTCTGGCAGGCAAACACACACGGCTTTGCTACATCTGCTACTCTTTGGCTCTGCTGTGCTGGCAGGATTAAATAGGAACTTTTCCTTTGCTGTATGCTGCAACTTAACTTTCTGTAGTCTGGTCTGTCTCTAGCTTTCTGTATCCAGAGGAGCTGTCTCTCCCTGGCTCTTGATGCTTGTAGCATGGCCCTCCAGGTCCAGCAGAGCTGATGGTGCTCTGCTGGCTTACACAGGGCCGAGCTCCTGCAGCACAACCTCCCTTGGCAGGGGGTAGACTCCACACTGACCTTCACTAACTAAACTCCTCCCAAGAGGGAGAGAAGAGAATGGAAAGAAGGTTCCATTCTCTGTAAACTAGCTCTGCCATGCTTGCCGCCATCTGCTGGCGAACCAGGTACATTACATCAAACATAACAGTTGTATAAAAAAGAATACACTCATTTTGCAGGATCTGGAAATAAGTGCATAGATGACATTATATTAACCATAGAAGATAGTAGAAAGGTATAAAAGGTGGTAATGCACCTCTGGGGCATTACACATGCTTGACCTAAAAAGGCTCAGAACTACAGGTCGATGCCATGGTAATTTATGAGGAAACACAGTGGATAGCAGAGGAAGAAAACTACTTTTATAACTACTGAATGGTAAATATGTGCGATTTACATTATATTAGGTAATTATTAATGATGAATTAGTCTAAAACATAAGTTATATTTATGGTACCCCGAATACCCCTTTAATATTAATCTCCAAAAAATTCATTTAAAGGGGTTGTGCAGTGCAAAGATATTGATGACCTATCCTCAGAATAAGTCATCAATATCAGGTCCAACTTCTGACACCCCCGCCGATCTGAGCGTTGTCTTGATTGGAGAGGCGGCGCAGTGTAATGACAACTACTCCTGACATTCAAGCCCAATTCAAAGGAGACAGCGCACAGGGAATTTTGAAACTTAAGAAGCGCTCGCACCCTTCAAACAGCTAATGCAGGGAGTCGGATGTGATATTGTTGATGTATCCTAAGGATAGGTCATCAATATCTTTGCACTGCACCACCCCTTTAAGTAAACTAGCCTTTGAGGGCTAACAGGATTGCTCAGTGCACACAGACCGGCAAATAGCAAAAATAAAAGGTTAAAATATAAAAAAAAACGCAATGTGCTTCACCAAATCGAGCAGTACAAATAGCAAGCAAACCAGAGGCTTAATAAAATCAATACATTCATACACAAGGTTGAAGTGAACCTGACAAGTTGATTTAAGCAGCGTCGTACTGAAGGCTTGCAGCAATCCCCAAAACCAATAACTTCTCTCTTCTCCAAAGTCTTTTTAGCGCTAATCCAGGACTCTTTGATCCTATCAGATGAAAGACGGTGATGATCTGACAAGACAATCTGCAAACAGGCGCTCCTTTTCGCCTTTCCACAGCCTGGAACAGATGCTCTACTCTTTGCACATGTCTCTGGATAAACCTAATGATTTCTTACTTTGCCCTATTAAATCCCGACTGCGTGTCACGCTCCCCTGACTAATCTCCGACCTGCAGCGTCAATAAGTCCAATTAATCACAGTTTTGTATTCTGAAATCCTGGGCTTCAGCAGATCTGCAGATCACCTACTAGTAATATTATAGCTACAGAGATATAGGGAGAAAATCAGGGGAGCAGCTAACCTTTCTGCTGCCTAAGGCGAAAACTGAAACGGCGCCCCCCCCTCCCCCAATGCTAACTTCTTAACCTAACCCCTTTGCCACAATGAAAGCGCTCATTGCCCATGGCCCTTCGGCTGCCCCCTCTCGCCCCTAGCTGGTGCTGCCTGAGGCGATCGCTTAACCTGCCCACACTGGTGGTGCACCCCTGGAGAAAATTATGTGGAAGTTCAAAAAGTTCAGCTGAACTTTTACAAAAAATAGTACAATATACATACATTATGTGCACATGCATCTTGATTTTATTTCGAGACACGGAGGCTTCATATTGCTTAACCCTTTCTTTACTTCACACAATAGCAGCAAAGAATTAAACAACAAAATCCACCAATGGGCACACAGCCCTCCCCCCTAGTCACAGTATAAAGGGAACACCCCTTAAGTCCTTCCTCCTCTTTCTTTGCTGCTGCACAAGATAAGTACTCCACCCTCCTGCTTGCAGGGGTGGTGGTATTACTGTTATATGTAATTCTACTGTTTTATTCCATTATAGGGTGGTTTATTGTCCCCCTGATGGTTTATGGCCTGTTTTGTCTGATCTGACTGTTTGTTCCACAGGTTTTAGCTTGCCGTTTTCTCACTTACAGGCTCCTATCTGTTCCCCCCCCCCCCCCTCCTTTCCCTTGCCTTAGGATCGGGGGGTTTGTTGTGGTTTTTAAGTTGTTTCCACTTATATTCGGTACCGGCGGTTACCTTTCTCCTCCGCCGCTCCATCGCGTCCGAGATCTCGCGGCGTCTCGCGGGATCTCGGCCGCCACCTCTTCTTCCCTGCCGCTCGTTCCCGCCACTCCGGCTGCTACGTCCGAGATCTCGCGTTACTTTGCGGGATTTCGGACGTCTTCTGAGGTGAGCCGCACCGCTGTATTCATTCGGCGTGCGGTCTCTCTCTCTTCATCGGCAGTCCGGAACGGCGGCTCCCCCTGCTGCAGAGTGACTAACTCTGTTGGCATTCTCTCCTGGTCAGCTTTGGTTAGGTTTAATTCTAGTTAGTTCAGGTTGTTTTCCCTTGGGCAATATCCCCTGATACAGCGCAGGATTATGTCGGCCCAGAAGGCTCCACCTGCGGCCCTTGGGACCCCCTCTCATGGGGACTCTCCTTGTCTCCCACAGAATATGGGGATTATCCCATCTACAGGGGGAGCTACTCCGGTACCATCTGACCCTCAGGCCCTGACCCTGCAGAGATCTATCTCTGAGGCCATTATCTCTGCCATGGGCTCTATGTCCTCAGTGTTAACACACTCTATATCCCAGGTCCTAATCGCCAATACCTCATCTACGGTGACCCCTAACCCCATTCCTATACCAGCCCCTATTGCCTCCAGAAATGACATGATTGATGGCCTTGTTCCATCCAATGACAGCGCGCCTCGGCCGCGCAAAAGAGCCTGTCCGCGCCAGGCAGAAAAAGCACGGCATTGGAAGTCTGCTCGGTCCCACCCCGAGCTAGATTCTGATTCCAACGGTGAGTCCGAGGAGAAGGCTTTGATTGAATCCTATAATGATTCAGAGGAATATGACGATGATGTGTCACCTGCTCAGGGGACATCTGTCTCCTTTTCATCGTTGCCTCGGCGACCGGTAGAGGTCGACCCGGCGGACCCGACCCAATCCGTTTCCCTTATGGATCCGGCAGGGGAGGCTCTCTTTGACCCGGACTCCTTACACCACCCCAGGTCCGCGGAATGGCTTCCGGCTCCCCACATCGCTAATTACTTGGAGTCCATGGTCCGTAAGCCCCTTAGCAAGGAGGCACGGAACAAACTCCGGGCAGAATGCCCTCGCCCGGCAATACCTAATAAGGTATGCGAAACGCCGGTCGTGGACCCAAAGATGGTCCAATTCCTGTCCAAAACTGGATTTAGCCCCAAGAGAGGCCTAGACTCGGCCCTTAAAGCTTGCCAAGACAAGTTACTTGATATTATGGGGCCCCTAACAAAGATTTTTGATTTGGCGGAATCCGCCAAGGCTGAAGGCCAAATGGTCGACCCGGACGAACTCCGTGGTTGGGCCCAAAGAGCCATTTGCATGGCAGGTAATGCAAACACCTCCCTCAGTATTGAACGGCGCAAAGCCATTTTGTTAAAAATTGAGCCAAAATTTACCAATATGGCTTTGTCGGAGTCCGGCAAGGATGCTCAGGATGCTCTTTGGGGATCCCTTCATTAAGGAACTAGGAAAGTTTGTAGGGACCTTTACCGCATTGGATAAAGCCCAAACATCGATGCGAAGGGTTTTCAGTGGTAGGGTTTCCACCAGGGCCGGCAGTACCAGGGGCCGTCTGTCCGGCCGTTCCTCTTTCCAGACCCGAGGTTCGGGTCGAGGCTCCTTCTCGTCATACCGCCCGCCTACCCACGAACAGAGACATCAACCGTCATTCTTCCCTTCCCGTGGCACTTCCGGACGGGGAAGGCCTTACAGAGGAAACCCAAACCTCAGACGCCCATTTGGTAAGTCTACCTCCCCTTCTCCCTTTTTCGGAAAGCTGTGTAGGGGGCAGACTCCAACATTTTATTCATGCTTGGGCGCTCATTACCAACGACCCCTGGGTGTTGTCCACGGTTCGGGGGTTCCACATAGAGCTAGTCGCCCCTCCGGTGCTTCCATCCCCGCTTCCTCCCACATTCCGTTCACAGGAATCCCAGAACCTCATAAATGTGGAGCTACGGGCTTTGTATCTCAAGGGAGCGGTAGAACCGGCTCCTCTCGATCACAAAGGGGTAATCAGCAGTATTTTCCTGGTGGAGAAAAAGGGAGGCCAGTTCCGTCCCGTTATCAATCTCAAGGCACTGAATGTATTCGTCAGATACAGACATTTCAAGATGGAGGGCATCCATCTTCTAAGGGACATGCTTCTGCCCGGGGACTGAATGGCCAAGTTGGATCTCAAGGATGCCTACTTGACGGTTCCGATTTCTCCT
Organism: Bufo bufo; assembly: GCF_905171765.1. NCBI lineage: Eukaryota > Metazoa > Chordata > Amphibia > Anura > Bufonidae > Bufo > Bufo bufo. The sequence continues at coordinate 792,574,607 of NC_053390.1, read as the reverse complement.
CCTTCCAGGGATCTTCTGCGTTTCCATTGGCAGGGGACGGTTTGGCGCTTTTCGTGCCTCCCCTTCGGTCTCTCGTCCGCCCCCTGGTGTTTCACCAAACTGATGCGTCCGGTAGTGGCATGGCTCCGCTATCGGGGGGTGAGACTAATAATCTATCTGGATGATATTCTGATTATGGCAAAGGACCATCCCTCTCTGCTGTCCCACCTGCAGATGTCAATCCATCTTCTTTCAGCTCTGGGCTTCATTATCAACCGAGAGAAGTCTTGTCTAATTCCTTCTCAGTCCATGGAGTTTCTCGGTTTCCAGTTGGACTCCCTGTCCTTGACTCTCAGTCTTCCCCCTTCAAAGGTGCGGTCGATCCGCAAAGAGTTACGTCGCACTCTATCCCTTCCGCAGATTTCCCTGCGTCATTTGGCCAGAGTGATAGGTCTCTTGTCCTCTTCCATTCAGGCTATCTTCCCGGCTCCCCTTCATTATCGGGCCCTGCAGCGCCTCAAAATCGCACATCTGCATGCCGGTGCTTCTTATGCGGACCTGATCTCTCTGGATCCAGAAACGAGAGACGAGTTGGCATGGTGGATTGCCAACCTCTCTGCCTGGAATGGCAGGGCTCTGTTCGGCCCACGCCCGGATTTAGTGATAGAGTCGGACGCCAGCCTTCACGGTTGGGGCGCTCATTGCGAGGGTGTTTCCACGGGAGGCCCTTGGTCCACAGTAGAGTCCCACTTACACATCAATGCTCTGGAGCTTCTGGCGGGTTCCTTTGCTATCCGCAGCTTCACCAGTGGGAGGGCCAAGGCCTGTATTCGCCTTCGCATGGACAATGTCTCGGCCGTCCGTTACATCAATTCCATGGGAGGTACCCGTTCGAGAATGTTGACGCACCTGGCCAAAGATTTCTGGGACTATTGCCTGTCCAATGGCGTTTCTGTAGTGGCGGAATACCTACCAGGTTTACACAACACGCTGGCCGATTGGAGCTCTCGTTACATCTCAGACGCCAGCGACTGGAAGTTAGACGTGGAGATATTTTCTACCATCGAATCTCTTTGGGGCCCGTTTTTGATCGACCTTTTCGCATCGCGCTGGAATGCCCAACTGCCCAGATACTTCAGTTGGAGACCGGACCTGTCCGCGGAGGCAGTGGATGCCTTTCTCCAGCATTGGTCGGAGGACGTGATGTATGCATTCCCACCGTTCTCGATGATTCCTCGGACTTTGGCCAAGATACATCTTCAGGTTGCGGAGCTAGTGCTGATTCTTCCCCTCTGGAGCGTGCAGTCGTGGTTTCCGCAACTGTTGGAACTTCTGGTGGAGATTCCCATGTTACTTCCTCTCCGGACATCGCTACTACTGGATCCGCTGAACCATCCTCATCCGCTGGTGTTGGAGGGGTCCCTACGTCTTCTGGCCTGCAGAGTGTCGGGTTGTCCTGGCAGACCGAGGGACTTTCGGAGACGGCTATCTTCCTATTGGAGAGCGCGTGGGCCCCAGGGACCAGAAGAGCCTATAGGACGGCTTGGCGATCCTGGGCTGGTTGGTGCAGCCTTCGGAACCTGGATCCCACTACGGCCGCTGTAGGCAATGTGGTTCAATTTCTCAGTACTCTTTATGAAGAAGGTAAAGCCTATCGGACTATAAATGTGTTTCGGTCAGCCATTTCATCCGGACATAGGGGATTTGACGGTTGTTCTGCTGGACGTCATCCTTTGGTGTGCCGGTTACTTAAAGGCTCCCGTTTTGCGCGTCCTCCCAGACCTCGGTTTTCTAGCTCTTGGGACGTTTCGTCCGTTTTATCTTTCCTGTCAGCTTGGCATTCCAATGAGGATTTGTCCCTTCGCCAGTTATCGGCTAAATTGGTTACTCTTTTTTGCCTGATCTCTTGTAAAAGGGTATCGGACGTCCGGGCTTTAGATCATGACGCCCGGTCCTTTACTCCAGAGGGTGTAACATTCAATATTTCCCGGCGTACCAAGACTAATATCACTTCGGTGTCTTACCCCACCTTTCCTTCTTCTGTGGCGCTCTGTCCTGTCGCATGTCTGAAGGAGTACGAGTCCAGAACTCGGTCCTTAAGGTCATCCTCTGCTGCCCAGTTGTTTATTTCTTTCCGTAGGCCTTTTGCTCCGGTTGCTGCGGTAACTCTGTCGCGTTGGGTGAAGTGGATTTTGTCTCTCTCTGGTATAGATACTTCCATTTTTACGGCACATTCTGTTCGCGGTGCTTCCGCGACTTCCTTAACTCTGTCCGGTGCGCGCCTGGAGGACGTCATGAAGTTGGCAGACTGGTCGCGTGTCTCCACATTTAGGGAATTTTATTTTAGGCCGGATCCACATGTTTTCACTTCTATTGTGAATCGACTTTAAACTAGCAATATGAAGCCTCCGTGTCTTGAAATAAAATTGTATGATTTTCCTAAAATATGATGTAAAGTCATGATTTTATGAAAGACACGGAGGCGAGTATTGCCCCGCCCATGTATTATCCCGCCCTGGGGTTATGTGATATGTTTATTGTGTTATGTGAATGTCTTTTATCATTATTGTTATTTATGTCTATTGTGGATATAATTAAATTATTAATTTTTTCTTACCTTGTCTGATGCTATGTCACATCAATAGGATTTACGCTTTGCGTTGCTGGAGATTATCTGTTTGTTTTCTCTTTTAAGGTTGATCTCATCAAATTCGGTGAGGAGTGGAGAGGATCTTCTGCGATTTCTGTTTGCCGATTTTTCTTCAAGTCGGTGGTTCAAGACATGTTGGTCGTCCGGTTAGAGTTCTCCTGGTTCCGGTTGTTCCAGTTTGATTCATTGGTGGAGTTATGAAGACAAAGAAAGAGGAGGAAGGACTTAAGGGGTGTTCCCTTTATACTGTGACTAGGGGGGAGGGCTGTGTGCCCATTGGTGGATTTTGTTGTTTAATTCTTTGCTGCTATTGTGTGAAGTAAAGAAAGGGTTAAGCAATACTCGCCTCTGTGTCTTTCATAAAATCATGACTTTACGTCATATTTTAGGAAAATCATACAATTATGTTCTCCTTTGCTCTCTGTGTGTCATGGAGCTGCAGTCTGGTGTCCCGGTCTACTTTCTCTCAGTACAAGCCTCCGCTTTCAAAGAAGTCCAGCTCTCAAGTGGTGATATAATCAGCTCACTCCAGCACGGATTCTAGGATAAACCGTAGGAATCAATGTCGGATCCAGCGACACTCACTGGATACGACATTGATTCCTATGGGTTATATCAGCATAATCATTGGGGTCCCTACCACCCTCCCCTCTGTCAGTCATTGTGACGCCCCTCTCATTGTCATGTCTCTTCTATTGAGTGCAGGCGGAAATGTGCAGAAGGCCTGTTAGGCCTCATGCACACAGCCATGAATTTGGGGCATCTAAACCCTGCCCCTGGGAACACCCCTAACTCCACCTGGGAATGTCTACTTATGGATAGGGTTAACATTAGCCCCAGCCATTTTCAGCAGAATTTGCCAGGAATGGAATGTCTCTGAAAATCAGGGACAGTCCTGGCAAATTTGGGAAAGTTGGCAAATATGCATATGTGTTTTGCAGTCCGAGAATCGCCGGTCCACAAAACATGGATTCTGGTCAAGTCCAAGCCGCCAAATTGGAGTCTGGTAGAAAATGTCCAAACTCCAATATTGTCTAACGCTTGGTTTTCTTACAATGCCCATATGCAGCACAAGTCCCCAAAACTTCATCTTCTCTGCTGCACTTACTGGGGTCCAACCTAGGGGTCTAGCGTATGACGAGGTAGGGTTCTGAGCTATAAATTGTTGGGCGTATAAATTAGTTTGGGCCACCATTAAATTTACAAAATCTTCAGAGAAGAAGATTTCAAAAAAATCTAGTTCAGTGAAGCCCGCACTATCTCTGTATTCCGGAGCTGCCCTCAAAATCTGGAATTTGAGGCTGATAATCGTCAGGGGGTGGGGTCCATAAGGGTTCACTCTGGGGGGCTGCCTCCGCTGGTACCCTGGGGCACCTTCTAGAGGATGATGATGATTAGTGATGGACAAACATCGGCTGGGATGATTTGCGAACGCGCGTTCACGATCAAATGTTTGCAAACAACTCGTTCGCGGCAGACGCCATTTACTTTAATGGCAGGCGAACCTGAAAAACCTTCAGATCATATTTGCAGCCACCAAATACTTACTAGAAGTGCACAAATAGTCCCACACCACATGGACAGTGATATACCAGAGGGGGATCATTGGCTAAAATTCCCACAAAAAACATGTATTTTAATCAGGGGCCATTTTTATGCCTCTTAAAGGGAAACTGTCAAAAATGTGCCCTGCTGGAGCCTAGAATTTTTTTATTTCCAATCGGTTTGATGTATACAAACGTGCAGCACTCCACGTTTTGTATCCTGCAGAGTCCATTAAAAAAATTCATACGTTAACGTAAATTTTTTTTCTACCATGGAACTGTACGGTAAATGGACGCCACTGTCCAGCATCAGTCTGAGGCATCTGTTAACGCATACATTTTTGGTATGCATTAAATGGATGGCAAAAATAGGATGGTAACCCAGCCCTAGTATCAGAATAAGCACCAGTACACAGCGGAGCAGCGTGGCGGAGAGGGGAGGCCGCCATGTACTGACAGAGCGCTAACTGGTCCTGGTGGTCGGGGGTGAGGACTGTGTTTCTCAAGGATCATTTTCTACTGGGAAATACAGGGCACAGTATAATACACTAGAATCTATATAATATACAGATATTAGCCCTACCCCCAAATGATAATACAATTAGGTGGTCATTTATTATATAGAAATACGTCTATGTTAGGCGTATTTCTGACACAGATTGTGGCGCAAAGGTCCTTAGCACCGCAATCTGCATATTTTTCCCGCTCATGCCAGGTCTAAAAAAGGATGGCGTGGGCAGGGAAAGGAATACAGTTATGGCCATCCAGTTATTGGATACAACTACCATACAATGACCGGATAACACCTCTGTACAGGGACCGGATAAAAGGGTATAAGAGGGCACAGTACAGGGAATGACTAGGGGCACTGCATAGGGTGTGGTAAGAGGGCACAATGCAGGGTACTTTTACAGCCCACTGGGTGAACCTTCTGACAGCCATCAAGCATGTAACCCGTGGCACCCATGTGGATTTGGTGTTACCGCCACAGATTGCATGCAGGCCGGCCTCTTCTTTTCATCCTTCTACTCCTTCCTCCGTCTCCTCCTCAGCTGACTCCTCCTTTTCCACTGCTACCGCCTCTTCCGCTGCGCCCCCCAAGCTCCCCAGAACCTATTTGACGTGCCAGATGAGACGTTGCCATGCTGTGCTGCGGCTGTTGTGCCTGGAAGCCAAGAGGTGTTAATTTATAATACATATATTAGTTAAAAAAATATAAAAGTCAAATAAAATATTAATTGAAAATAATATCCAGACAGTATTATAGGAAGGAGATAGGTATAATATAGAAATTGCAAAGAATATATATATATACATATACTGAATATGAAATGTGAGAAATGACAGGGAAACCGCATCAGGGGTGGATATGGGATATCTGTGCGGTTAATATACTACTTAGTTTTTCAACTAGTACGATCTAATATTTTGCATCATATATTGATTGCTTCCTTCCAAGTCTTTTCTCACTGACTTTTCCCTCAAAACATTTCAAAATATTGTACTACATCCTCCACATCCTCAATATATTATTAGAAGACGTAATGAAACACCTAGCAAAGGTTTCTATCTCAATTGGAGCCGGAAGTAACATAAAACGCACAGAAACCGCACCAAAACCGCAATTGCGATATTCAAATAATTTGTATGTATCTCTATCTCATTGTTCTGGACTACCTTAGGCACAATTGCCAACCATTCTTAGAGGAATAAAATCGATTCTCCCCAGGGAGTCTTTTTAGAGCCTTATCTATTAAAAAATTCCTTCGAAAGAATTCCCTCGAAGGAATTAACTCGAGAGGTCCTTCTCGAAGAAACCTCGAAAAAAATTCAAAAAAATTCCCTCTCGGACATCCTCTCGAAAATCTTCTCAGGTTTTCCCGAAGGTTTACCCGAAAAAAACTTTCGAGTTTTCTACTAGATGATACATACTCCAAGGCTTTTTTAAAACTTTTATGAGATATATTTCCAAACAGGGGTAATCGGATTGACTAAGTAGACAGGGGCCTGGGACCCCTCCCCCGAGGAAGCATGGAGGTGCTGATAAACAGCCAGACACTCCATGCTGCATCGGGAGGGGGGAACCAGGCCCATATTCACAGGAAACCAAAGATTTTGAGTTCCGCGTTCAGACTTTTCGGAATGAGCGAGTCAAATTCGTATATTCTTTTTGACTCAAGTCTGAACATAGCAGAAATATGATCTCCTTCACGCCATGATTTTTTCACCCTTTCGATAGCTGTGAAGGTTAGGCCTGATGGGTCTTGATTATGTTTGTCTTTACAGTGTCGCGAAAGGCAATGTTGTTCATACCCTTTCCTGATATTATTAATATGTTCAGACACTCTTTTTTTCAAACTACGTTTCGTCCGCCCTATATATTGTTTAGAGCATCCACATTGAATCAGATAGATAACGTCTGTAGAACTGCAGGATAAATGTTCTTTGATATCAATGTGAAATGAATTAATGGTGGATTGAATCCTGACTGTTTTTTTTGGAAATTTTGTGGTCCTGCAATTCTTGCAGGTACCACATCTGTAAAATCCTTTTACATCCAACCAATGACTATCTCGTTGTGTTTTCAATTTTGTACATGTGGGTGCAACCTTAAGGCCCAAGTTGGAAGCCTTGGTATATGTGAATTTAGGGGTCAAACTCAGAAGGGGCCAGTTTGACCCCTAAAATCACATATACCAATAACATCGATTATAACATCGATTTATATTCGAATGTTGATTTGATTTGTTTTTAATGTTATGTTTTAAATGTTAATTTTAATGTTATGGTGATATGTTTAGATAAACTTTTTTGATACAACTCCCTATGACTTGAGTGCCCGTTTCTACATACAGTATATATATATACACACCGTATTTTTCGCCCTATAAGACGCACCTAGGTTTTTGAGGAGGAAAATAAGAAAAAAAATATAAGGTGTGCTTTTGGTGGGCTTTGAACTAATGGTAGCCTGTGGATGACACTGTTATGGGGGATCTGTGGATGATACTGTCATGGGGGATCTGTTGATGACGCACTGTTATGGGGGATCTGTGGATGACACTGTTATGGTGGTCTGTGGATGACACTTTTAAGGGGGATCTGTGGCTGACACTGTTATCGGGGTCTGTGGCTGACACTGTTATGGGTGTCTGTGGCTGACACTGTTATGGGCGTCTGTGGATGGCACTGTTATGGGGGCATCTGTGGATGGCACTGTTATGGGGGCATCTGTGGATGGCATGACACTGCTATGGGGGGATCTGTGGATCATCTTATGCTATGTGTCATCCACAGATCCCCCCATAACAGTGTCCCTGTGTATTGTGAATGACCCCCATACAGGCGGTGGGGGCTGGCATCTACACTAGTTTTTTAATGGCAGCGGTGCCCAGTGCAGTCATTGTATTCTATTGCACTGGACCCCGCTCACTGTACTAATCGTATCTAACTGCAGGCAATGTTTAACTATAGAAAATCTTCAATCCAGCAGCATGTACTTACGTCCTTAGCAAGCAGGAGGCAGGAGACTGGGCAGGCACTGGCAGCGTAACTCACTACGTCACGTGCCTGCGCCACCTGCTTCATTCATAAAGTGGGCGGAGCAGGTGTATGACGTAGTGAGTTGCGCTGCCAGTGCCCGCCCGGCCGCCTAGCCTCCTGCCTCCTGCCTGCTACGGATGTAAGTACAGGCTACTGGATTGAAGATATTCTATAGTTAAACATTGCCTGCAGTTAGATACGATTAGTACAGTGAGCGGGGCCTGGTGCAATAGAATACAATGACTGCACCGGGCCCCCATTGCAAAACTAGATGCCGGCCCCCAGCCCCTCCTCCCTCCTCGCTAATACACCTCCAACCACGCTGTGCAGCATGCGGTCGGCGGTGTATCAGTGTAAACGGCAGCATTCGCCCCATAAGACGCACTGCCATTTCCCCCCCACTTTTGGGGGGGAAAAGTGCAACCTCCTTTAGGGCGAAAAATACGGTGTGTATATATATATATATATAAAACTACCACTAACTGCAAGTCTTTTTTCACCAAAAAAAATATATTAAAAAGAACCCCTCAAAAATGGTGGTGCAGAGCTGGAAAATAGTAAAAAAAAAAAAAAAGAACAAAAAAAGCGCACGGACCAAATGGCGCCTGTAAAAAAAGAACGGGAAGGACGGGGGGGGGGCCTGGAGGGGAGGGAGACGGGGCAGGAAGGGACAGGGACGGAGGGTGGTTTAGGGATCTGGAACGGCTGCAAATGGAAAAAAAATCAGTGTGTAGTGTCCCACTAGGTAAAGGTGGGCACTACACAAGGGTCAATTGGTGTGCGCGTTACTCCTACTCACAAGGAACAGAAATGTTATATTTAAGTGTGCATTCAATGTATTTTCTAATGTGTTTTTATATGCATTTCCCCTGTGTTAGCTGGTGTCAGGCCTGTCAGGGTGTAGTTAGACATCCCAGACGTTAGAGGGAGCTAGAGAGCCCTAGGTATAGATAGGCAGGCCCAGACAGGGAAGTGCCAGTTCATTCCAGGGGACTAGAGGAGTTACTTCGTCCACCTGAAGCTCCTGAGGCTAGGCTTAGCTCAGTAGAGACACCCCAGTTGCAGGACAGAACCTCCTGGGAGAAACCACAGCCCGTCAACAGTAAAGCAAGTATATTACAGGCAAAGATAAGTAACCCTGATAGGCAGATGCTGTAGAAAGAAAAGCAAGGATTTAATACGAGAGGAAGATATATACAGTATATACCAAGGATTTAAGCCACCATTTAGGCATCCGGGCCTTGGGATTGTAACCAGACAGGAGTTCTAGAAAGGAACAGTGTACACTATTTCTGAGGAAAGGTACAACCTGATTCTGAGTGCATTGTGGATTTACCCTCTGAGTATCTTGCATAATCAATACCTGCTATCTTGTGGAATAAGCCTGCTTGTAAAGCTGTGACTCAAAGGACTGTATAACTACCTTACTGTATAAAGTTGGACTGTTCAGTAAAGAAACGTTTGGTTCACTATACCACCTGTGTACCTCAGTTATTCCAACTGTAAATCGGTGTGCCACCGTTACAGGCACTGGCGTCACGAATCCAAAAGGGACCTTGCCCCAGGCACTCAAAATACCTGTAACATCCAGGGCACCTCATCCACCATCAGGCCTGGTCCCTACATACAGAGTGTGCCCCAGAGGAACTGTGTCTACCTCTCCTTCACTGCCGCATGCCTGCCCAGGGTTCTCCAATACAGTGAGCCACCCTCGATTGCCCAAAACCGAGAACTTACATCGCAATACCCTGCAGTTCTGGCGTGCTGCATAAATTGGCCTCACGAACAGGATAACGAACGTTCCTGCGCCATTGCGGATATACAACTGTGTGCTAAAAATTGCCTTAAAGTGACAAAGCCCTATTGTTTTATTCAAAATTGCTGGGCCAAAGAACTGTCATAATTAGCGGTGTGAAGATAGTGTTTTCTGGACTATTTGCTGCTTATTTGAGTCACCGCTTGCTGTCAGTGAATAGACAGCCATTTTGCCACTTAAACCTGAGGTGGATTGCAAGTGCGCCCGGTGAACTGTTTGGCGCGAAAAAGAGGACTTTGGCGCGAAAAGAACCAGGCGGAGTCATCACCCAGCCGGCGAGGAGGAAGAACGCCGCCCTGTCTGGAGGAAAAGGTGCCGCCTACCTGAGTCCCGGAGCTACGAGAGGCCGCGCCCACCTGCTGACGCTGTACGCAGGACGTCCAACGCCCGTAGCCACGCATCTCGCGAGACCTGGAGCGAGCACCACCGGAGTGAGTACCGACTTAAAACTTTTGCTGGCTCCCCCGATCACCTTACCGGAATCTTCCCGACCCCTGCCAGGGTACCGGAGGGACTCCCGTTAGTAGCCAAAGACTTTTCTGAAAAAAAATTATTACCATTGCCGCTCCGGTCCGCTCCGCTGCATTTAAAGGGCCATACTCACCTAGCAACGCCATGTCCACACCTGAGGAAATCGGACAGGTGGCCCCAGTCGTGCCTTCTGAAGTACCCATGGCCGACCCTAGGGCCCCTGCCGCTGCGGCACCGCCAAGCCTGATGCCGCTAACTATGCCGTATTATTTTGGGGCCCCCTGGTTTCCACGTTATTCAGGGGAAGCCCACAAGTTAAAGGACTTTAGGGAACAGATACTGGCCTTGTTCCGGCTTTATCCCATAAATGCCGAACAGCAAATGGAGATCCTCCTAGCTCAGTTGGAAGGGGCCGCCCGCAGGGAAGTCATGTCGTGGCCCCGCTCTGAGAAAAGTAGCCTGGAACAGATCTTTGATCGCTTGGGCACCACGTTTGAGGCCAGAACGGTGTCAGAAGTTAAAATGCGTTTCTTCAGCAGAAACCAGCAGCCTGGAGAGTCGCTCCGCGATTTTGCCCTGTCCTTACAAGAAACACTGAGAGCTGTAGTCCAAGTGGATCCTAAAGAAACTGAGGACCAGGACCGGACTCTTAGAGAGCAATTCATTGCGGGTGTCAGTAATGAGCATTTAAAGGGCCAGCTACGCATGTTGTCAGCTCAACACCCCCACTGCGCATTTCTGGACTTTAAGGAATTGGCCATCAGTATACTAGGCCAGAACCCTGCTCCAGGGCCAGCAGCCTCCTATGAACCCCAGGCTTGTCAGCCCAAGACTGTGAATGTGGGGTCTGCAGGGGTCAGTCAGGCCACCCAAGCTCCAGTCACAGATGTAGTGGCAGCCCTCATGGAGCAAGTGAACCATCTTACCCTAAGTCTAGAAAAGGTGTGCAAGAAGATAGAGGAATGAGAGAGACCATTGTTACTAGAAGATGAAGGTCCTTTTCCTCCAAGGCTCCCACCTGCATATGGAGACGTATATCCAAAAGAGCCTGATGGGCGACCGAGGTACCGGCCCAGAAGTAGAAAACAGCCTGTCTGCCACCACTGCAAGAAATATGGACATACTGAATCAATGTGCTGGCAGTTAAACAGGCAACCCCTGAGGCAGAGGACCGCCCCTCGGGAGGTAGAACAGTAGGTCCAAAGGATCCAAGCTGGATGCCTAAGTATGTAGGATCCCGTCCAAAAGTCAATATATGTATTAACGGGATACCCTTTGAAGCCCTGTTGGACACTGGGTCACAGGTCACCACCATTCAACGGCCTGCCTTTGACAAGTTCTGGGATCCAAGTCTCCTCACCTAGCCACCAGAGTCCTGGCTAGATATCATTGCCAGCAACGCTAAGCCAGTGAAAGTGCATGGGTATTGGGAACCTACCCTTCAGGTGGGAGAAGCCACCCTGCCACAGCAAGGCGTGATTGTGGTACAAGCAGGAGATAAAGGAGGACACCCTGTGATATTAGGGACTAACGTTCTGAAAAATTGTTACTCTGAAGTGCTTGACGCATTAAATCAAACTATATCTTCAGCCTCACCTGCTTCCAGAAGAGTTATCCAGAAGACTATTAGTGTGCTGTGTGCTCAACAAAAGTTTGCCAACAAGAAAGGAGAAATTTGCACTGTCCGGATCCGGGATAACCGGCCGGTAATTCTGCCTCCAAATTCCCGGATCATCCTGTGGTGCCGTGCGGTGTTAGGGATCCAGGGCCAGGACTATCAAGCCCTAGTAGAACCTATTCCCTTTGAAAATCACCCCTTCGTACGGACAGCCAAGAGCATGGTGACTGTGTCTCAAGGTAAAGTGCCTGTTCGCTTAATTAACTTTGGTGATCATCCCGTTACTCTCCTTAAACACTGCCCCGTTGCTCAGCTTTTCCAGGTGTCTTTCCAGGATGTGATCCGTCTACCTGCCACGGAGGCGTTCCAGACCACACAGAGCAGCAGCACCCTTTCCACATCCTGGTGGGAAGAACTACATGTGGGGGACGAATCTACCCCAAAGGAGCAGATAGAGGGAGTCCTGAAGCTGGTAAAGGAGCACCACCAAGCTTTCAGCAAGCACTCCACGGTCTACGGAGAGGTCAGTGTAATCAAACACACCATACCCACCGGCTCTCATCCTCCTATTAAGGAGAGGCACAGACCCATACCACCTACTACCTATCAGTCTGTGAAAGAGATGATAAAAGAGATGAAAGACTCTAATATAATCCGGGACAGCCATAGTCCCTGGGCTGCGCCCCTAGTTCTTGTCCGAAAAAAAGATGGCAGCATAAGGTTCTGTGTGGATTACAGAAAAATTAATAAAATCACCCACAAAGATACTGCCACGCATTGAAGAGTCCTTGACTGCTCTGGGGTCGTCAGCCTATTTCTCTACCTTGGACTTAACCAGTGGGTACTGGCAAGTACCCATGGCCCCAGAAGATCGAGAAAAGACTGCTTTCACTACACCTATGGGCCTGTTTGAATTCAATTATATGCCGTTTGGACTGTGTAACGCTCCAGGAACGTTCCAGAGGCTGATGGAACGTTGTTTAGGCCATAGGAATTTTGAGACTGTACTCTTATATCTGGATGACGTCATCGTATACTCCAAGACGTATGAGGACCATCTGAAGCACCTGGGTGAGGTGTTTCAAGTTCTTGCTAAATATGGCCTCAAAATCAAGCCGTCCAAGTGCCACCTACTGAAACCATCGGTCAAATACCTTGGGCACGTTGTCAGTGCCGAAGGAATACAGCCTGATCCTGATAAACTTGCTGCTGTCTGCAACTGGCCTACTCCAACGACCGTGAAAGAGGTGAGAAGCTTTCTCAGTTTTGCAGGGTACTACAGGCGTTTCATCCCGCATTTCGCACAAATTGCGGATCCCATCCAGGAACTGTTGAGGGGGCATCCAAAGAAGAGCCCGAAAACTCCTATTCCTGTTGAATGGAACCAAGAACGAGAAATTGCCTTTCAACTCCTAAAGAAGAAGTTGACTGAACCCCCTGTTCTGGGTTACCCAGATTATCAGAAGCCATTCCTCCTCTACACGGATGCCAGTAAAAGAGGCCTGGGGGCCGTGTTGGCTCAAGTGCAAGACAACAAAGAAAAGGTAATTGCCTACGCCAGCAGATCCCTGAAGGGAGCTGAAAAGAATGATCAGAATTACAGTTCTTTCAAGCTGGAGTTTCTTGCCTTAGTGTGGGCTGTGACTGAAAAGTTCAAAGACTATCTCGCTGCCACACCATTTGTTCTCTTCACGGACAATAATCCCCTGGCGCATCTGAACACGGCCAAGTTAGGGGCACTGGAGCAAAGATGGGCCTCCCGCCTTGCCAACTATGACTTTACTGTAAAGTACCGGGCAGGCCGCTCCAATGATAATGCTGATGCCCTGTCGCGGCTTCCCACTACAGAGGCCCCAGATGAGTTAAAAGATGCTTGGGAAGAAGTGGAAATGCCCGCGTTCTACAAAAAATTTGCCCAGCAGGATAATATCCGTACTGAAAATATCCCTGCTGCTGATCTTCCCTCCTCAGATGATCCTGAGTCCGGAGGCGATCAAGAAAGATGGATTAAGCTCCAGTCCGAAAGTAGAGTCCTCGGTGAACTGCTCGACTTCCTTACCAGCGGGAAAATCCCGGAGAGAATCCGCAGGAAGAGTGCAGACCCAGAACTAGTAAGACTGTGGAGACATCGCCACCAACTATTCCTTCAAAGAGGCCTGTTGCTCAGAAGGAGTCTGGATCCAGTGTCCTGTGATAGAGTTTACCAAATTCTCCTGCCACGTCGGGATGCCAGCCTGGTACTGGACATGTACCACAACCAGTCCGGACACTTCGGTGTGCAAAAGACTGAGGCCACCATACGGAGAAGATTTTATTGGATTGGGATGAGAGAGGATATCGAAAAATGGTGCCGAGAATGCACTGCCTGTGCTGTGGGGCGAACTGAACGCCATGACCAGAGGGCGCCTCTCCATCCTATTGTAAGTACAGCTCCTTTAGAACTTGTCGCAATTGATCATGTGAAGTTGGAGCCGAGTCGCTCTGGGTATACATATGCCATGACTATAATTGATCACTTCACCAAGTTTGTCGTAGCAGTGCCTGTGAAAGACCTGACAGCCAAGACCACAGCGGAGGCGTTCTGGAAGCATTTCCTGTTGCCCTACGGCTGCCCAGAAAGGATCCTCACCGACTAAGGGTCTGCGTTTGAGTCACAGCTGTTCCATGAGATGTGCCTGCTGCACAACTGCCAGAAAGTCCGGACCACCGCCTATCATCCGCAAGGTAACGGACTCTGTGAGAAAATGAATAAGACTCTCATTGAAATGCTGAGAGCAGTACCCCCTGAGACGAGGGGTGATTGGCCTACTCTGTTGCCACAACTTATGTACACTTACAACAACACCATCCATTGTTCCACCGGTTACACCCCGTTCTATTTGATGTTTGGCCGACAAGGGAGATTGCCTGCAGATCACTCCCTGGGTGTGCAAGTACCAGATGTAATCAACCCACTGCCCAGGACCGATTGGGTAGTGGAACATCAACGGCGTCTCCTCAATGCTAAGGAGATTGTCCAGGAACGGATGGAGATTGTTCGCGAAAGGCAGCAGAAGGATTATGACCAGACTGCCCATGCGGGACCCCTGGCTCTGGGAGACAAGGTATGGTTGAAAAACAACCACCGGACCAGCAAGTTGGACAGCAAATGGGAAAGGATTCCCTACCTTGTTACTGCCATACCTAATGCTGCAGCCCACATTTACCAGGTCTCCAGAGAAGGAAAAGGTCCCCAAGTTGTTCACAGGAACCGCCTCAAACCCTGTATCGAAGGAGAACCAGCGGCGGAGGAGATGGAGCCTGAGCCTTCTGAGGAGGAATTGCCGGCTCCACCGATGGACCCTATGCAGGCTGTGGAGAACTTGATCCATGATAAAGAGCCGCTCCACTGGGCCCTCACGCCTTGGCTGAATTTGTTGTTTCCTGCTCCTGTTCCTGTTGGTCTCCCGTCTCAGGATACCTTACCCCAGAGAGCTCCTGAAATGGTTCCAGAGGCGGTGAGCTCCCTTGACCTTCCTGAGTCCAGGCAGGAAGAATCTCCGCCACTAAGGAGGTCTACACGTTCTACCAGGGGACACCCACCTGTGAGGTTTGAGGACTACATCATGGGCCCAGGTAGCCCCTCACGGGAAACCCCTGTTTAACCCTGTTGCAAGCCTGGGTACGGACTCATGTGTTCCTTTGAGCTTCCAAGGACTTACGTTTATTATGTTTTTATGGACTATCCTGGTTATTGATACGCTGCACCAGGTCAGCGCCCCTGTTCCCTTACACTATCCTGAGAGAAGAGAACGACGCCCCTTTTCACCGTTACTTGTTCCTAAGCCAGTGGAACTGCCTGATTTATGCATATAATGTACTTTTGCAAATGTAGATGAAATTTTCCTGCTTTGCACTATTTTCTCTTTTTCAGGTGCAGTATCCAGCTGGGCAGGGCCCCTCCATGTTGGGCCGAGGACGGGCAACGTTATAGCGTGGTGGTATGTAGTGTCCCACTAGGTAAAGGTGGGCACTACACAAGGGTCAATTGGTGTGCGCGTTACTCCTACTCACAAGGAACAGAAATGTTATATTTAAGTGTGCATTCAATGTATTTTCTAATGTGTTTTTATATGCATTTCCCCTGTGTTAGCTGGTGTCAGGCCTGTCAGGGTGTAGTTAGACATCCCAGACGTTAGAGGGAGCTAGAGAGCCCTAGGTATAGATAGGCAGGCCCAGACAGGGAAGTGCCAGTTCATTCCAGGGGACTAGAGGAGTTACTTCGTCCACCTGAAGCTCCTGAGGCTAGGCTTAGCTCAGTAGAGACACCCCAGTTGCAGGACAGAACCTCCTGGGAGAAACCACAGCCCGTCAACAGTAAAGCAAGTATATTACAGGCAAAGATAAGTAACCCTGATAGGCAGATGCTGTAGAAAGAAAAGCAAGGATTTAATACGAGAGGAAGATATATATATACCAAGGATTTAAGCCACCATTTAGGCATCCGGGCCTTGGGATTGTAACCAGACAGGAGTTCTAGAAAGGAACAGTGTACACTATTTCTGAGGAAAGGTACAACCTGATTCTGAGTGCATTGTGGATTTACCCTCTGAGTATCTTGCATAATCAATACCTGCTATCTTGTGGAATAAGCCTGCTTGTAAAGCTGTGACTCAAAGGACTGTATAACTACCTTACTGTATAAAGTTGGACTGTTCAGTAAAGAAACGTTTGGTTCACTATACCACCTGTGTACCTCAGTTATTCCAACTGTAAATCGGTGTGCCACCGTTACAGGCACTGGCGTCACGAATCCAAAAGGGACCTTGCCCCAGGCACTCAAAATACCTGTAACATCCAGGGCACCTCATCCACCATCAGGCCTGGTCCCTACATACAGAGTGTGCCCCAGAGGAACTGTGTCTACCTCTCCCTCACTGCCGCATGCCTGCCCAGGGTTCTCCAATACAGTGAGCAACCCTCGATTGTCCATAACCGTGACCTCACATCGCAATACCCTGCAGTTCTGGCGTGCTGCAAGTGCAACAATTCCCGATGTTCTTCTTCTTTTCTTCTTTCAGAAGGAAAGTGTTAAATCGCAGTGGTGGTGCACCACAAGTCCCAGCATGCCAACAGCAGCACAGAAAAGCACAGAACCTCTCTGCATGCAGCCACCAGCTAGAATGGCTGCATGCAGGGAGGTTCAGCCCTTTCCTGTGCAGCTATAGCACTGCCATTGGCTGGATCGTTGTTCCAGCCAATCGCAGCGCTGGCAGGGGACGCCAAACATTGGTGTCCCCTGCCTCACCTCGGATGAGATCGGTCCTGACCAGTTCAGCACTGGACTCCTCCCCCTGACCCCCTCCCGACCCGCCCGGCATCTTCTTTCAGCTTTCGGCGCTGCGATGTGTCGGTCTTCATTGACCAGCCAATCGCAGGGCTTGGAGCTGCAGGGGTGCGGTGCTGTACCATGCTGCCCTTACCCGACATGGCTGCCTGCCATGGTAAGAGCAGCAATGGTGCCCCGATTCCCCCACGATCCTCCCCCAGTACTCGGCAGACCTTGCGCTGTACATGTACGGCGCGGGTCCTTAAGGGGTTAATGTCATCTATGCATTCAGAATGTCATCTATGCATTCTGTGGTGAATGTTTGCAACTGTTTATATGTAACGTGCCTGGTTCACCAGCAGGTGGCAGCAAACACGACAGAGCTACCGTTAGATAGAATGGAACATTCCATTCTAACCTCCTCCTCTGTGGAGGAGTGGGCTAGACCCACTTCCTTCAGGAAGGGTGGGGTCCAGTGAGAGTTAGTCTAGCCTTTCCCTTGCTAGGGGACAGGTGTGCAGGGGCCACGTCTCTGCTGGATGTGCCCATGCCAGCCAGAGCACCCTCAGCTCTGCTGGCCATGGAGGCCAAAGCCTAGAGCCTCAGAAGCCAAGAGGAAAGTTCCCTGGCATAACCTAGAGACAGACTACAGAAGTGAAGTGGAGCATCCAGAAGCAAAGTTATACAGCCAGGCTGTCAGTACAGCAGAGCTAGAAAGAAACAGATGTAGTAGAGTCGAGTTTGCCTGCCAGTTTTACTGGTAAAGCCTGCTGGGACCAAGACAAAGTCTGTAAACTGTTTTGGAGAACGTTTATGCAAAGTAAAGCTGCTGTTCAGCTACATACAAGGTCTGGACTCAATCTTTCTTTCAAATCCCTCAACTATTCCCCCTATTTATTGTTTCAGAGCTAAAGCCTGGGGTCCCACCGTATCCAGGTAGGAGCACCGTGACACACATTAAGGGACATTTAGGTCGCACTATACCACTCGGCATTCCTACACTTGGGACGCATTTTGTATATAGAGGGCCCTAAGGGGAGGAACCCGTTGCATACGTAAAGTCTGCTTGGCACGGTTTCACACAGACACCTTATGTCCACACGTTAGATATAAGTCCGGACTGTTAACGAGATTATATCGGGCCAGAAACCATCCCAGGCAGCATGTAGTGTAATACCGAGACACGGACATGTGGGATTCGTGGATTGAGATAAAAGAGCAGTGCAAGATTAAATGACATAATCGCCTTAAGTGTGAACTAGACACAGCACTATATACACACAGGATATATACAAAGGTCAGATGTGCAAATACAGATGATGGTACAGTCAGATTTAACAGATAAAAGTCAATTACCAGATATTGGTATGATCCTTTAAAGCTATATTTACATGGGAGGCAGTGATGTCAGCGGTTTTCCAGGTCTCCCCAAACAAGATGTACGGCGTAACCTCCGTTCAGAGAAAGACCATGGCCACTGCCTTGCACGGGCAGTTAACCCTTAGTTGGTCATGCCTCCCCCTCCCCCTGGGAAAATCCCAATCCCCCTCCATTTGGCCCTGGTAGCCAAAAATCCACAAGCCCTTTATGAATCATAGCTCCTCACCGGAAGGTCATAGGTGGTTCTGGCGCCAACTGATCCGCCCAGATCCCTGGGGCATTTGGAGACCAAAGACAGCGTTGCTATTTGGTTCCTACTAGGAGTTCTCCATGTCTCCCCTTCCTTGCGTCCCACAAACACTTGAAGTCCAGGAGAAAGTCCGTCTCTGACCCAGGGTCTCAAAAAATGTGACCGATGTATGGCCAAGATCTGCCGTTATTTAATAATTCCTTATGAACTCCCAGTTCCATGATATCTGGGGAGTTTCTTTTGTTGTAGGTAAGAAGCTCCGTCCTGTCAGGGGATCTTGCTTCCAGCCTGGCTGCTGGGAGTGTGAAATGTAAACACTTCATCGCTTTGAGACAGGGCCTCCTGTGGAGCCTGGTTCCTCTGCCAACTACCCCTCACCCAATTAGCAAATGGGCCATAGGGAGCTCAGCACCAGTAGAGAGCAGAGTTATCATCCACCTCAATCTCTGTTTCCTGTGGGTTTTTTTAGCATGGATAAACGCCTGAACAGTGGCATACCTCCCATGGAGGCGGAACACTTGATTGCTACAGGACCCAAGGGCCTGACGCAGAACTTCTTCATGTTCTCATGTCAAGAAAACACAGCATTTTCACATAGCCTCCACTAGGGGGAGCTCAGTGCAAATAGATTTTTACAGCTTCCATTGCAGATAATGGTAGCTGTATAAATTCTTATATCATGAGCTCCCCCTTAATGATGGCTACTGACAGCAAGTTATATAGTAAACTGCATGATGGAAGCCACAGACAGAGAGCTGTATAGCAGGAGATTTATCAATGTATTTATGCCAGTTGATAAATATGATGTTGAGAATGCGCCATATTTATTTCCACATTTTCCGATATAGAATTCAGATAAGATAGGTGAGGCCGAGGACCACATTCATTATTCAATTTTTAAATTTATTAAAAATAAAATTGTAAATTCAACAGAAATCGTAGGCATTGCACCATGTGTTATGCATGTGTGCTGGGATACTCGGTGGTGCAGGGAGGCCCATACTACGTTTTGCCATGGGGCCTTATGATCTGTGTACACCTGCACCTGAAGAAGTTTTCCACTCTTAAAAACACACATACACACAACATGGCTGGGTTGAGCTGCAGTACCAGGTACAACCTGTGTGCAGGAGTGGCGCTGTTTCTGAAAAAAAAAAAAACTTTTTTAGTTGAATTCTGGACAACCCCAATAATATATTTAATAGAAAAATCATGATCCAGTGTGACAAGCCATATACAACACAGCACAGCGAGTGCACGTGAAATCCAGACCTCATCATTTGCTCCATGCTCAGTAAATCATAATCCCTTAAGGACATATGATTTAACGCATGCACCGCGTGCAGAGCGCCGTGCATTTTCACACATGGAAAATCTATTTTTTTTTCTGCTTTTTTTGTAAACAAGCCAAGTTACCATTCGCCCAGCGTGAACGTCTCAACAGTTTGCTCAGCAAATACCCTACAAAATAATCTACAACATAAATCTAAGTATGACGAGTAGGTTAAAACATAAAGGCCTCTGGTGCCTTCAACTTTAGGGGACGTTCACGCGATGGAAACTGCACGTGGATATAGGTGCACATTGCACACCCCATCTGCATTCATATGGAAATTGTTAATGCAAATCCATATCCAACATCCTGGCGTCGGCCATGTAAAGTATAGATCGAAAGGTGCACTTTAGTCTCAAGATTTTGGCAATATCTGATATGTACTGTAGGGGTCAAACCAATCAGAATAGAATCTGCATACTGGAGGATGCCAGATGGAGAAGTGGACACAGTTCTTGCTAGTTGTTCACGGAAATCCATGGTAGAAATCCAAGAGTCAGCCGTGTGAAGTATTCAATGAAGTGTGCACTTTTTCCTTTACATTTTGTCTAATACATAGGGGTTAAACCAATCAGGAGAAGTAGGATCAGTTTACCAGAAATTGCCAGATGGAGAAGTGACCAAAGTTTTCGATAGGTGTTAATGCCAGAAATCCAAGAGTGAGCTGTGTGAAGTATAAAACGAGAAGTAAACTTTCTCATCCAATATCTGGTACATAGGGGTCAAATTAATCGGGAAAAATGGGATCGGCATACCAGAGGATGCCAGATGGAGCAGTGGCCACACTTCTTGATAGTTGTTAAAGGGGTGTTCCGGTTGTTAAAAGTTATCCCCTATCCACAGAATAGGATATAATTAACTGGTGGGGATCCTGCCACTGGGACCTCCACCGATCATGAGAACGGGTACCCTGTAACCCTTGAAGTCCACGGAAGGAACGAAATTTATCTCTGTGGGCATTCTTGAAATAGCCGAGCACTGTACTCAAATCTGAGAGTCAGCTTTGTGAAGTATAAAATGAAATGTACACTTTCGAATTTAATATCTGGTACATAGAGGTCAAACCAATCGGAAAATAGGATCGGAGTAACGGAGGATGCCAGATGGAGCAGTGGCCACATTTCTCAGTAGTTGTTAAAGACGTGTTCCAGTTTTCAAAGGTTATCCCCTATCCACAGGATAAGGGATAATTATTATATTGCTAGGGGTCCTAACGTTGGGAGCTCCACCGATCACGTACACTGTACCCCTTGAAGCCCCCCAAAAATGGGATAAGCATACCGGAGGAAGACAAATGGAGAAGAGGCCACACTTCTTGGTAGTTGTTAACACAAATCCACGGCAGAAATCTGAGAGTCAGCCGTGTCATGTACAGAATAAAAGGTACACTTTCTCATCCAATATCTGATAGATAAGGTTCAAGCCAATCAGAAGAAATAGGATTGGCATCCCAGAGGATGCCAGATGGAGAAGTGGCCAAACTTCTCTGTATTTGTTAATGCAAATCCATGGCAAAAAAATGAGAGTCAGCCATGTGAAGTATAAAATTAAGGGTTACCTTTCTCTTCTATATTTTGGCAAAAATATGATACATGTGGGTCAAACCAATCAGGAGAAATAGGATCGACATCCCAGAGGATGCCAGATGGAGAAGAGGCCACACTTCTCGGTAGTTGTTCATGCAAATCCATAGCAGGAATCCGAGAGTCAGACGTGTGGTGTACAGAAGAAAGGGTGCACTTTCTCATCTACATTTTGGCCATAATCTGATACATAGGAGTCAAGCCAATCAGGAGAAATAAGAATGGCATCCCAGATAATGCCAGATGGAGAAGTGGCCACACTTTTATATAGCTGTCTACATTCAAGTTATGAAAAATACTAATCATTTACTGTCCCCCAAATACAGCCACTGCTGAGTGCCTTTTTTTGCAGAAATTAAGGAAACGTAACCTTAAGGGTCCATTCACACGTCCGTGTGTGTTTTGCAGATCCACGGATCCACAAAACACGGACACCGGCAATGTGCATTAATAGAAAATGCATTAATAGAAAATGCCTATTAAGAATAGGACATGTTCGATTTTTTTCGGGATCGGAATTGCAGACCCGGAAGTGCATAAAAATAATTGTGTCCGCAATTCCGTTCCGCAAAACGTGTGAATGGAGCCTGAGAGACATCTATATAACGCAGCACAGTTTTAATGTCTTGTTTGTCCATTTAGCAAACACTTTTATTCTTTAAGAAATAACAATCCGGGTGCCACTTTTCTGTTCAGTTTTTTTTTCCCCCGTTCTGTTATTCCTCCTCGAAAATTATGTATAAATTGACAACTGGGTGACACTATTCTCCTTGCTAAAGAAGTGTGTTTCTACACTGTCTAAAATTGCCATCACAGATTGTCAGACTAAGCAGGGGCACACCTCCACTAGCAATTCCCAGCTGTCAACTTACTCATACATTTCTAGGAGGAATAACAGGGAAACGGTAGAGTGCAGAGTTAGAAGAAAAGATTCTCCAGAATTGATATTACATGGGGAATACAATCAGTTACTAAAACTGACATGTCAGGAGAGGTGACATACCCTATTTAAAGGGTATTTCCGCACATATGACATGTATCTGTCCCCCACTTCTGACATTCCCATCGATCATTAGTACAGGGGCCTCAGGTTCCTCACCGTATGACCACAATGAAGCAGAGTTTGAATGCAGTGGAGGCTGAGCATGCTCTCTGTCACTTCATTTAAAGTCTATGAGACTGATGGAAAAATCCAAGCTCATGCAGCGTCCCACTACGTGTGTGTGGGCACTGCTTAAAAGCACTTTTTACTTTATTAAAAGCACTAGGTTGTAATGTATGATTTTGTATGTATGTATCTGCAAAATCCCTGTTAACAGGCCTATTAGGTGTAATTTATACATCCCACCACTAGATGGGGATAAAGTTCAGGTCCTATATATATACCTAGGTCAGGCCTAGTGAGGGAGATGAGCTGAGACCAGGAGGGAGTTCTGAGTCCAGATCCTTGGAGTAAAGATGTAGTTCAGAAGAGAGCAGATGTGAGGAGGTCAGATCAGATTAGTGGGAAGAAAATGTAGAGTGAAGACTTCATGACACAGATTAGTGAGTGGAGCTAACTTCACTATGAGGTGGTACTCAGATGTGAGGCGCAGAAGAGCGTTTTCCTTCTGTGGCCGGACTATAGACTTGCTTCCCTGACCAGTAGGAGAAGAGTTTGCCTCCCTGGAAAAGAAACAAGCATTCCTAGGAATTCATCGGTGATTAGTGTTGATCACGAATATTCGAATTTCAAATTTTTATCGCGAATATAGGTACTTTGAAAATTCGCGAATATTTCGAATATAGTGATATATATTCGTAATTTCGAATATTAGATTTTTTTTTAAATCAGTACACATGATCCCTCCCTGCTTCTAGCTTGTGGGCCAATGAGAAGGCTGCAGTATATTTGACTTTAGGAGTAGTGTTGTTTGCGAATTTTCGTAATGCGAAGTTTTGTAATGCAAATTTTTATTGCGAATTTTTCAACTTACAACTATTAGACAAAGAAGATTATAGCACTACATTAGCTAAATTGCTCTATATTTGTTTTTTTCGAATATTCACTATATTGCTATATATTCTTGTTTTAGAATATTGCGAATATTCGAAAAAACGAAGTTATAGCAATTTAGCTAATATAGTGCTATAATCTTCTTTGTCTAATAGTTGTAAATTCGCATTACGAAAATTCGCATATTACACGATCATTACCTTGCCGATTTTTCGAGTAAAAAAATCGTAGAATATAACGAATATTCGAATTTTTTACGAATATTCTACAAAATATTCGCGAACTATCGCGAATTCGAATATGACCCCTGCCGCTCATCACTATCGGTGATAAGAGCCATTATTGAGGGCCACAGACACCTTTGCATGGTGAAGGTTTTATAGCTTCAAGCAGCCACACCAACCTTCTAAGAGACAGTTGAGTTCTCCTGTCCAAAATATTCAGCTTGTAGGGAAAGACAAGGAATAGGATCCAACACATCTAAAGGAACCAGGTACACCTAACCCACTGCTCCAAAACCACAAAACCTAAAGAGCCTAAAACAGTGGATTTGCAGAATTAACTCTGTGCCATCTAAAGACTGCATATTTGTACTGCTGCAACCAAAAGTTGTGAGTTGCATCTTACCACTGTCTACCTCATTATTACCACCAGTAACGGTACTGGCGTCACGACAAAAACCATCAAGGGACTCAGCCGCAACAAGCACCCTAAGCACCCCTAACATCAAGGGCACCTCAGCCTCCATCTTGGCTGATGCTTCCTACCACAGAGCGTGCCCCGGAGGATTTCGTGCTGTCCACCTCAACACTGTGCTGCCGGCCCAGGGAGGCTTTCTGATAACCGTGAGTAAACTGATGAACTGTGTGTTATATCATTTGGCCCCTCATCGGTCCACCGTGCACCTCACGTGTTCCCCCTGCGACTGGCTGGCTGCAGTCATAGTGAATCTTCTTGACGACTACTTGCCCTTACTTAGGATCTGCCTTGATGGGTTCCAGGTTGCTTGCGGCTTACATAACATTTCCTGGTGTTAAGCTGCTCGGGACCTGGTGAATGGGGGCAGGGAACCCAGCAGCTTTATTAATATTTTGCTAACATTAACTTAATTTTAGTGGTTTAAATGGTGTAAATCCAGGTTAATGTCATGTTATTTTTCTTTGGAGAACATAGCCTAATGATTAATGTCCATAACTCTGGTTTACTGTGGAGCAGCGTTAAGTGAAGCTTAGTAAATTCGGGCCTTTGGGCCACTCCACAACTCAGTTCGTATTCCAGTCCTTCATATATTACTTGGTTGTAATTCTTCATCTGACATGTTCTTGTGCACACATGGCCGCCTTCCACTTCACATTTCTATCAAATCTCATCAGATCATTGCTTTCTTCTGCATCGGTTGTCTATGGAGGAAGGCATATTGTTCCCTGATCATGGGAATGCCCCCATCGCGGTCTCTTCGTTATGGTTCTAGCAGTATAATCATGCACCATGACGCTCAGGATGAACACTACTGTAATTACGACCTAGATAGGGTGGTGGGAGTCATGTATTTGATTACCCATGCTTTTGCTTAGGAATATAATCAGCAATTAATGGTGCATCACCGGGAGATTTCTCAAATTACAAATCTAGCTTTGGATGTGACTGGAGTCGAAAATCATACAGCTCAAAACCAGTGCAAGATTACTAGCCAAGCTACTCAATATCATACGTAGACTTAGAAATGACATGCCAGTGCCCCTGACATGTCTCTGTTTGTGATAGTCATATTACCAATGAAATAACAATTCTGGAGCTTCTTTTCTTTCAAGTATGCATTGTACCATACCTCTGTTATTCCCCTTGGAAATATATAAATACATTCATAACTGGATGCTACAATTTTCCATGTCAAAGTGCCGCGTTCCCTCACAAGTTGATACTGTCCAATCAGAGCTGTCAGTATTAGATTGTGTAAGAACATAAACAAGAAACGGTACTGTCCGGTTGTCAATGTATTCATACCTTTCCAGGAGGAATAACAGAGGAGCAACACAGCGCACTGTTCTAATAAATGATGCTCAAGGATTATTTCATGTAATGCAAGTACAAAGATATATAAGGAGGGAAATAATACTGAAAGCAAATGTTTGAAAGTGGAGCTATAGCTGTATTTAAAAGGGAAATCCACAAATTGTGTCCTTCTCCGTCATTGCTGGAGGCATTAGAGATTGCTAAGTCTACCGCACTCTCTTTGCAGCCCCGCCAGCATGGTCATCGACGCTCCCAAAGTTACCAACTTCTCTAAAAGTGGCCATACATAGCAAATGAATGGTGGCCTTGCAGTGGCCAGGTTTAAGGTGGTCCCAACGCTACGCTGAGCCCCTTGAATACTGTCGAGGTGTCACCACATGTTGCTGCTCTCCGGAAGGGATGGTAAGGGGTGGTGCACCCCAATGGGAAAGAAGTCCAGAGAGTCAGGGTTTGCAGTAAACCAGTGCGCTTCTTTACTGGAGGATCTCAAGTGCAGAATAATACAGGCAGTGCACTGAGCTGGCTTTTCCTGTCTTCTCCCTGACAGAAGGAGGTTCTGTGCTGAGGAAAGGCCTTGGCTAGCTGTCCCTCTCTCTCACTCTTAGAAAGGCTGATACTCTTGCCAAAGGGCTGTCTGTGGCAGAGTATCCCTGTGTCAGTGTTTTCTTCTGTACAGTCTGGCAGAATCTTTTCTACTAAACACTGGTTCCTATTTGCAGATAACTGGGGGCTCTGACTGCTCTCCTTATACACAGTATCTAACTGAACTAAAACCTTCTAGTGGGAGGGTAAAGTGGAGAAGCACGGCCTAAACAGAAACAATGTTGCAATTTTAGTCTGTCATAGACTTGTTCAGAGTTTCAATACAAGTCTGTGGGAATAACTAAGGCCTGTTTCACATTTGTGTTAAAACTGCCAAGTTTCCTAACAGGCCCCTTTAACTATAATGGGGACCAGTGGAAATCTGGCCGCAACCCGGCAAATATGCTGAGGGGCAGCCAGATGAATACCGTTGGAGCCGGATGGAATCTCGGCAGTGCACGGTAGCACCTGCTATTCACGGATCCGGCAGGCTGTTTAACGCAAATGTGAAACAAGCCTAAGCAGCTTTTCCAGACATAAAAAAGTCTTCAGACGTAAATAATAGAGCTAAACCAGGCGGTTTGTTTTTTTCCCCTCCAAAACTTTGCTGTGGCAGATTTCTAGCTTCTCAGTGCATAGATAGAAAGTCCCAAAGTCTTTCAGTACTAGCTGACTGTGCATTAACCTTTCCCACAGTGCAGTGCAGATATAGTGCAAATGAACAAGATATATTACACATAAAATAGGAAATCCAGTTTAACCTTATAAAACAGTATACATAAGTGTAAACAGCAGCATAAATCACGGTGCAAATTAACCATTCAAAGTGCACTAAAGTAGTGAGTTGATGGCTTTGCGCAAGAGCAATAGGGGCAAACATACAGCAACGTCCATAGTCCAGAGTACCCTTGCTCCACGGCAGTACATCCGAACCCCCCAATTCTAGTCTAACAGCAGATATCGGAGGAAAGAAGTTTCAGAGTTGTTTTGTCCTCAAGATAGAAAAGCCACCAGAGGTGTCTGACAGCAGCTATTCAACTCTCACTAATAAAAACTTGGCCAAGTGTGCATGTGTATATTGGGGGGGGGGGGGGGTGTAAGCAGGGATAGCTGTGGCTCAAAGAGCATCTAAAGTGTTCAGCCATCTGTAGGATGTGACTGTACCCTTCTCTACCAGCTATAGGTTATGGTGGTATGCTGGCAGTAGTAGTTCACCAACTTGTTGGCACCCAATGCTACCCTGCACCCGGGCATATGACCCAAAAGTTAATAGCCCTGCACGCATGTAGAACGAGGTTAGCAATGTATTCATTTTAATTAAAAATGTTTGTAGGACTCCCAGCTGTAGGAAGACAATGGAAGATGAGCTGAGCTGTCGTCATAGCCCAACACAAAAGGTCCACTGTGTAGACACCTGCACATACCACCAGTCAGTAACCCTCTACGCCTCGTCTTCATAGGTATGAGAGCTCATCTTTATGGATACAATATCCCGAAAATAAAGAGCAAACCGCTCATTGTGATTTCATTGTCTGCACAGCACCTGCATCCTCCTCACGGCCGAGTCCTCCAGCTCTGAACAAACATCTGTTTACCATGATGGCTATTAGTCCCTGTCACTGCCAGATCCCATTCTTGTATGTCATGTATAGGACATGTCACACAGGTGGACTGGAGATCAGTGCTTGTGATGTTCTCAGCAAGAGAGACCAAAGTCTGAGATTTCCCCATATAAATGATCACATTCTTTGTCATTTAAAGGGACCGTATCACAGGCAATCCCTTTAAAATGGGAACCAATTTGTCAGCTATGGTCCAGCTGTAGAGGCGTGATCATCCAAACCTAGAGCGGAGGCAAGCCAGACCGGCCGCTAATACATGGATGGCCCCAGTCCATCGGGTCTCCACTCTGGTAGGTCACCTGGACTGGGCTTGGTGTAGATTTTTTGGTATATACAGCAACATACACATATCATGTAATATAGACAAATCATTTGGAAAGTCTTCAGATCGTTTAACTTTTTTTTACATTTTATGTTATGACCCTGTGCTGAAATAAAAAATAAAAAAAAGTCCCCCTCCCCATCAATACCCGATAATGGCAAAGTGAAAACCAGAATTTTAGAAATATTTGCAAATTTATTAAAAAGAAAAAACAAAAATTTCACATGGACGTAAGTATTCAGACCCTTTCCTATGACACTTGAAATCTAGCCCATTTCTCTTGATTATCTTTAAGATATTTCCACACCTTGATTGGCGTCACCTGTGGTAAATTCCGCTGATTGGACATGATTTAAAACGACACAGCCATGTCTATATAAGGACTCGCAACTGACAATGCATATCAGAGCCAAAACTAAGCCGTGAGGAGGAAAGAACTGCCTGTAGAGCTCAGAGACAGGATTGTGTGGAGACATAGATCTGGAGAAGGCTACACTGAAAGTTCCCAAAAGCTCAATAGGCTTCATCATTCTTTAATGGAAGAAGTTTGAAACAACCAGGATTCTTCCTAGAACTGGTCACCCCACCTAAGTAACCAGGGAGAACAGCCTTGGTAAGAGAGGTGACCAAGAACCCAATGGTCACCCTGGCAGAGCAACACAGATTCTGTGTGCAAATGGGAGAAACTTAAAGAAAATCAGCCATCACTGCAGCATTCCTCCAATCTGGCCTTTATGGCAGAGTGGCCAGAAAGAAGCCTCTCATCAGTAAAAGACACATGAAATTAAAAAAAAAGAACCCAAAGGACTAAGACTGTGAGAAAAAAAGATTCTCTGGTCTGAGGAAACCAAGACTGAACTTTCTGGCCTCAGCATCATGTCTGGAGGAAACCAGGCACTGCTCATCACCTTCCCAATACCAGCCCTGCAGTGAAGCATGGTGGCAGCAGCATCATGCTGTGGGGGTGTTCTTTAGCAGCTGGGACAGGGAGACTAGTCAGAGTTGAGGGAAAGCTGAATGGAGCAAGGTAAAGAGATATTCTTAATGAAAACCTGATCCAGAGTGCTCTGGATCTCAGACTGGGCTGAAGGTTCATCTTCCAAGAAGACAACGACCCTAAGCACACAGTCGAGACAACACAGGAGTGACTTAGGGACAACTCTGTGAATGTCCTTGAGTGGCCCAGCCAGAGCCCCGACTTGAACCCATTCGATTATCTCTGGAGAGACCTGAAAACCGACGGTATCATCCAACCTGCCAGACCTTGAGAGGATCTGCAGAGAAGAATGGCAGAAAATCCCCAAATCCAGGTGTGCAAATCTTGTGGCATCATCCTCAAGAAGACTGGAGGTGGAAGTGCCCTGGTGGCACCTGGGAACACCCACTTATAGGTGTGGTTTGTGTTAACACCGCCCATTTCCAACCCGGGACAGTGCAAATTTGCCATCAAGTTGTGGACAGTTGACTATGTGTCAATGCAAGATTTTAGTTTTTCCTTTGCAATAAACTAGCAAAGATATTGAACATTCTGTTATCACTTTGTGATTATGGGGAACTGAGTGTAGAATGGTGGGAATTTTTGAATTTTTTTTTAGCACAAAGCATAACAAAATGTGAAAAAAGTAATAGTGTCTGAAGACTTTCCAAATGCATTGTATTTATTTATTTTATGCACTTATATAGCGCTTCTATATTCTGCAGCGCTTTACAGATATTAGCATCAGGCTGTCTCCAAGTGGGGCTCACAGTCTAAGATCCCTATCAGTATGTCTTTGGAGTGTGGGAGGAAACCGGAGAACCCGGAGGAAATCCACGCAAACACGGGGAGAACATACAAACTCCATGCAGATGTTGTCCTTGGTTGGATTTGAACCTAGGACCCCAGGGCTGCAAGGCCCCGAGCTGCCCATATGTGTGCATGTGCAGCCCTACATAGTCTATACCTTGTTGTCTGGCAACCACTTTACATCCTGTCTAGGTGGCCACCATTTTATTATATATAATTTACCTTTACGGGCTATTAGAGATGAGCAAAGTCCTTAAAAATTCGATTCGGCTGCTTCGCCAAATTTTACAAAAAAATTTGCTTTCTGATGAATCACTTCATCTCGAAGCGCATTTCTTTGTAAGTAAAGTGCAGTTCTTTGCCCTAAAACGAATGAGGTGAATATGATTTTTTTTATTTTTACCGCCATTTCAGGGAAAATTGATTTGTTACCACTAAGCACGAGGAAATTTGGCTTTGCGGTAAATCGAATTTTCCCGGAAATTCGAATCAAAGTTGACCGGATACTTTGATTCGCTCAACACTACAGGCATTATTTGTTGTAGCAGTGCAATGTAGGCATATGAAAGTATTATTTGGTATTCTATGGTAGTATTATTTGGCTTTCTATAGATGATAGTGTTTTTTGGTACTGTATAGTAGTATTGTAATATCTTGTATTCTGTCGTAGCATCATTTGGCATTGTATGGTAAAATTATTTGGTATACTATGGTCATATTATTTGGCATTATATGGTAGTATTATTTGTTATTGTGTGGTAGTATAATTTAGTATTCTGTGGTAGTATCAATTGGCATTGTATGGTAATATTATTTGGTATACTATGGTAGTATTATTTGACTTTATGCTGTATTATTTGGCATTCTATGGTAGCATTATTTAGTATTATCTGGCATTATATGGCAGTATTATCTGGTATTATATGACAGTATTATTTGGTATTATATGGCAGTATTATCTGTTATTATATGGCAGTATTATTTGGCAATATATGACAGTATTAGTTGGTATTATATGGCAGTATTATTTGGTATTATATGGCAGTATTATCTGTTATTATATGACAGTATTAGTTGGTATTATATGGCAGTATTATTTGGTATTATATGGCAGTATTATCTGTTATTATATGATAGTATTAGTCTGTATTTTATGGCAGTATTATGTGGAATTATATGGCAGTATTATTTGGTGTTATATTGCAGTATTATCTGTTATTATATGATAGTATTATATGGCAGTATTATGTGGAATTATATGGCAGTATTATCTGGTATTATATGATAGTATTATATGGCAGTATTATGTGGAATTATATGGCAGTATTATCTGGTATTATATGGCAGTTTACAGTGTAAGGTGCATGTGTAATGTATCCTTGGTATATATAAAGTGAGGGCCCACCTTCTTGTTGCCCAGGGCTCCTTCCGCAGGCCTGTACAGTCATCTCTATTTCCAATGCATTTGTTTGTGCTGGAATATTAATGACACTGATATTCAGTGGCGTCATTTACCATAACCGAGGAGCCTTGTATTTGTAGGAGATGTAACTAATGATGTGCAATAATTGGCTCGGCGCATGTCACGGCATGCTGGACTTTGTGCATTCCTTAATATAATCAAAAAGTCATTCTGCTCAATACGAAAATACAAAGCGCTGGCCAAACTCAACAGGACTATGTGTGCTGCCATTTGTGGAGACGCAGCTCTTTCTTGGAGCTCTGTAATCCATTGTGGGATAGATCATGGTTGCAGCCGCAGCACAATTCACCACTAGACATTCTTTTGGGTTTAGGGGGGCTTACTATCAGACAGTGCGAGGGCCCAGTTTTGGCACTTCTGTCCTGCTGCGCAGGGGCCACAGAACCAGTGCTGATCGGAGCAACATCTGCATGTTGAGCAGGTTCTCCAGTATTTCCCAGTTTACTAGCTGGTTACTAGCAAAGTTGTGGCCCCCACTGGAAGAAGGAATACAGGGGAATTCTGGCCTTTAGATATTGATGACCTATTAGTTTTAAATCAGTGGGGGCCCGACACCTCCACAGATGAACTGTCCACGGAAGCCACCAGTGACAGAATCGATGCAGTAGACAGAGCTGAAGGCAGCAAGCTCCGTCCAATGTGTGGTGGACGTGCCCGCACCGTGCTGCAGCACAGCTATCATCACGAACATAACTGGCACTGCTGCTTCTGAAAATATCCACATTTTTTAAATTAAAAAGTATCCTGAACGGTGAACACCATAATAAAAAAAATATATAAAAAAAATATCTGAATCACAGTTTTTAGTCACCCTGCCGCCATCCCACAAAACGCCAAAAATTTACCATTAAAACTTCAGCTCTGTAGATGCAAATATAAAAAGATTATAGGGGCTAGAATATGGTGATGCATTTTTTTTCAGACGGTCAGTATTTGATCCAAAAAAAAATGTATTTTTTTTTTAAGTGGTAAAGCATAAGAAAAACTATATAAATCTGGTATTGTTGCTGCACATAAACAGTAATATGTTGTTGTTTTTTTACTGCACAGTAATGCCATAAAAACAAACCCCCAAAACAATGGAATTTTTTTTCTTATTTTACTCTGCAAATATTTTTTTCTGTTTTTAAATAGAAAATACCAGCAAAAAAGCCCTCAGATGGCTATATAAGCAGAAAAGCCAAACAGTGATGGCCCTTGGAAGGCGGGAAGCAAAAAAAATGAAAATGGATTTTGTTAGAAAGGGGTTAAAAAGGGCTTGTTGATTCCTGTGATGGTGCTCCACCAAAGTTGTGGTTGATGCCAGTGGTGATGGATAAAGATGGCTAAAGGTCGAGGATCGGGACAATTATCAGGAATGAATATTCTTACGAATGCTTTTTCGTTAATTGGTCTGCAGGTGAACGATCGGCAATGATCAGGAATGAAGGATTTGTCCCCGATCCATGCCCTGTGCCCAGGTTAAGGCCCTAAGCCATCAATACTAGACCGGTGCATACTCAGCTGCATGAAAGGGCTGTCCTGTAGCAGAGAGCTCTGCGCCCCTGTATTATATACTCAGGCACAGCACCGTACATTGGATTGTGGCGGTGTCTGGTAGTGCATCCTACGGCAGCTTAGTCCCAGTCCACTGTCTGCAGTACCAGACACAGCCACTACCAAATATACCAATAAACAGTTAAAGGGACACAGCACTTCTTGGAGTGTCGGAACCCCTTCATGCAGCTGATAGGTGGGGGGGGGGACCAGGGGTCAGGCATCCACTGATGAAATAATGATCAACCAGGAATGTACGGGAACATGGATGAGATAATACCTTGCTGATAACTTTCTGTACAATTCCTCAGCAGCCTCCTAGACATTTCCTTGCCCACTAACCGCACATTATTTGCTTCTGGGATGATATTAGATCCAACTATTGTTTTACAACATGCACATGTCTCGCCAGGAATCCGTGTATTGACAAAAGGAAAAGTAATAGAATATTAAACCGCTCAGTATTATCGTAACTACTGGAGGAAAATGAAATGCAGATGACGAGTTGAAGGCTTCCCACAGATTTTACAATCAGGTTTTGGTAATTTAACCAATTTTAACTCCAAGATAAGAGTCTTTATTTACATATTGCACATTATATCGACCTTATCTTTAGGTTTTAATGAAGCGGCAGATTGATGATGTACAATACTACAGTACACAATATCATCTGTGCTCGAAACGGTTCCATCAGCAAACTTGGATTAAACTGGCCTATTACGAGTCTGTAACAGGTCCAAGATGTACAATACAGAGCTCAAATACTGCACCAGTAAAATGTCGTGACCAGTAGATTTGTTTTGACTGTTCAACTGTTTTGTTTATTACCTTTTATTTTGAGTCCCAGTATTTTTCTACACGACAGGAATATCATTCACAGTTGCAGATATGATGATTTATCTCTTGTACAAGCTCTCCAAATGTCTATTATTACCATTGACATTATGTATTCTTTCTTTTACTTGTAATATCTGTAACTCTGTTTTTGTTTTGCTTTTTTACATTATATACGTGTAAAATTCTATAAAAACTATTGAAATTAAATATCCTTAGGATAGGTAATCAAAATCAGATCAGTGGGGGTCTGACACCCATCGTCCCTGCCGATCAGCTGTATGAAGGGAAGACACGTGCCGTCTCCTGTCTCTCTTCCTGCTCACCAAAGACATAAGAGCAGTGAGCAGGAAGAGAGCAGGGAGACGGCACCCGTGCATGGCGCATGTTTTCCCTTCATACAGCTGATTGGTGGGTCAGACCCCCGCTGATCTGATATTGATGACCTATTCCAAGAATAGGTCATCAATATTAAAAGCCTGGAGAACCCCTTTAATGTACACTGCTCAAAAAAATAAAGGGAACACTTAAACAACACAATGTAACTCCAAGTCAATCACACTTCTGTGAAATCAAACTGTCCACTTAGGAAGCAACACTGAGTGACAATCAATTTCACATGCTGTTGTGCAAATGGGATAGACAACAGGTGGAAATTATAGGCAATTAGCAAGACTTCTCAGTTCCTATGCTTCCTGGCTGATGTTTTGGTCACTTTTGAATGTTGGCGGTGCTTTCACTCTAGTGGTAGCATGAGACAAAGTCTACAACCCACACAAGTGGCTCAGGTAGTGCAGCTTATCCAGGATGGCACATCAATGCGAGCTGTGGCAAGAAGGTTTGCTGTGTCTGTCAGCGTAGTGTCCAGAGCATGGAGGCGCTACCAGGAGACAGGCCAGTACATCAGGAGACGCGGAGGAGGCCGTAGGAGGGCAACAACCCAGCAGCAGGACCGCTACCTCCGCCTTTGTGCAAGGAGGAACAGGAGGAGCACTGCCAGAGCCCTGCAAAATGACCTCCAGCAAGCCACAAATGTGCATGTGTCTGCTCAAACGGTCAGAAACAGACTCCATGAGCGTGATATGAGGGCCCGACGTCCACAGGTGGGGGTTGTGCTTACAGCCCAACACCGTGCAGGACGTTTGGCATTTGCCAGAGAACACCAAGATTGGCAAATTCGCCACTGGCGCCCTGTGCTCTTCACAGATGAAAGCAGGTTCACACTGAGCACATGTGACAGATGTGACAGAGTCTGGAGACACCGTGGAGAACGTTCTGCTGCCTGCAACATCCTCCAGCATGACCGGTTTGGCATTGGGTCAGTAATGGTGTGGGGTGGCATTTCTTTGGAGAACCGCACAGCCCTCCATGGTCTCGCCAGAGGTAGCCTGACTGCCATTAGGTACCGAGATGAGATCCTCAGACCCCTCGTGAGACCATATGCTGGTGCGGTTGGCCCTGGGTTCCTCCTAATGCAAGACAATGCTAGACCTCATGTGGCTGGAGTGTCTCAGCAGTTCCTCCAAGACGTAGGCATTGATGCTATGGACTGGCCCGCCCGTTCCCCAGACCTGAATCCAATTGAGCACATCTGGGACATCATGTCTCGCTCTATCCACCAACGTCACGTTGCACCACAGACTGTCCAGGAGTTGGCAGATGCTTTAGTCCAGGTCTGGGAGGAGATCCCTCAGGAGACCGTCCGCCACCTCATCAGGAGCATGCACAGGCGTTGTAGGGAGGTCATACAGGCACGTGGAGGCCACACACACTACTGAGCCTTATTTTGACTTGTTTTAAGGACATTACATCAAAGTTGGATCAGCCTGTAGTGTGTTTTTCCACTTTAATTTTGAGTGGGACTCCAAATCCAGACCTCCATGGGTTGAAAAATTAGATTTACATTTTTTAATTTTTGTGTGATTTTGTTGTCAGCACATTCAACTATGTAAAGAACAAAGTATTTCAGAAAAATATTTAATTAATTCAGATCTAGGATGTGTTATTTTTGTGTTCCCTTTATTTTTTTGAGCAGTGTACTTTCCCAGGCAATCAGAGCAGGTGATTTGGACAAATTGGATCAGAATCAAATTTTAATAAATTTGCTGATATCTAGTTCCTTGTTTAATTACTTCTTCTCAGTGCAGTATTTAAACCCAATTTTTGTTTCTGAATCTTCTTGTTTGTAGCTAGCTTTTTCTTTGTTTGTATTCGGCTGCTGTTGTCTTACACTGGGCTCACAAATGAGCATACGGAAGGAGCACTCTGTGTGCGCGATTTTATCGGGTGTACAGACGCGGCTCCGGCAACTAGCAAACGCCCATTGTCGCGCGTTCCCGGTAGTCTATGTACGGGAACGCGCGACCATACGCCCCAAAGAAGCTCCTGCACTCCTTGGGGAGTAGGGCGTTTTACAGCGCGTTCGTACGCGCTGTAAAACGCTCAGGTGAGAACCATGCTCATAGGGGATCATTGGTTCTTGCCTGTTGAGCGTTTTACAGCGCGTAGGAACGCGCTGTAAAATGCTCAGGTGTGAACCCAGCCTTAGAGTCGGTATTGCAGATTATTGTTTTGAGTAGGGATATCTAATGAAGTAGGCACTAATGGAGTGCCGAGTCAATGTACCTGTCAGGTTCTGATCCAGGGACTCAGAGCTCTATTTAAATTCTTTCCTGGCCATACACCATTGCCAGTGATAGTCTTTCTTGGCTCTAGCTGGTTCCCTTGTTCCTGTATTGCTATTTGTTCCCAGTGTTCCTGACCCCGGCTTGTCTTCTGACCACCCTCTGTTTCATGTTTTGGTACTGAGTAGCCCGTCTGTTTCTGACCCATTTCATACTACTCTGCTTTTGTGTTGTCCGTGTTCTGTGTCTCGTTTGTTCTGCACCTATACTAGTGTAGGGACTGTCGTCCAGTTGCAGTTATGCTATTTAGGGCTGCACTGCAAGTAGGTAGGGAAAGCAGAATGGATTCTAGTTCAGGGACTCACTGTCCTCATCTGTCCCTACCTGCAGTCATTACAATATAAGAAAGCATCATGGATCCCTACTGATCATTTAACTCTTTCTGTGTTCTTCCCTTCCACAATTCCCCTATGGTGCCCCAGGTATCTTCATTTTTACGATAGCTAATGATAGGGAGAATGATGATATCTCCGCTGCCTATTGCCACATAGCAAAGTTATATAACGTATTTGTTTAGCTTTCTAAGAACAGATGTTTCTCGCATGTTGTAGGTGTCAGTTGGTAGGATCCCATAAGTCACCTGAATAATAGGGTCACTGTACTGGTTTTCAATACTCCTCTACAGTAGTCCCTCTCCCTTAAAGTAAATAGGAAACTACCAGTCTGATCTTACTATCAAGCAGAGGTGGGATTCAAATTTGATGGGTTCCCTATTTGACGTATGGGATGTCTGCAGTCTAGTGAACTGTGCATGTAAAATTATTCCTACTCTAGTCATAAAAAAATTGCTAAGTCAGGTTAACTCCTTCTGTTGCATGGCTCCCATTCTGACCTGATGGTTTACCGTAAATTCGAAATGCGTTGGGTAAGTGAGGGATGATGGGATGGTTTGTGCTGGCTTGTGAAATAGTCGGGCCGATTCTGGCACCCTTAAGGCCGAACATGCATTTGCACTTTATATAATATGAATTGATCCTTTCTTGGTATATGGGCTTTTGCATAGCAGATTTAAATAGTATATATCTTTGTCCTTTTGCACTTATAATTTGTATGTTGGATCTCTTATACAAATACTTTGTGTCCTTGATTTAACATTTTCATGCAACTGATACATACCGGTTACGGTTAATGGGTCCTCTTTATAATTACGTTTATAATTACATGTTTGATTGCATGCATTATAGCCTTTGGTGCTGTTTTATGATATGCACGTTACATTGTTGATACAAAGGCTATGTACTACTTGCATTATGGTATGTCACCCATCGAGAAATTGATCACTGATATACACAGAGTATGAAATTTGGCCAGCCCCTTTCCAGTTGTCCCTTCTTCATGTACTGTGTGGATTTCTATATGTTTTTGAAAAAAATACTTTTATGTGGTATTAATAAAGATATATTTTTAACTATATTTAGTTGTGATCATTCTATGGTTTGGGCATACACATATTTTTGATAGGTGATGATATGTAAATTCAAAGGTTAAAGAATAAAATAGGCTTAAGCAGGCTAAGTGAATACAAATTTTACAAAAAAAACTATAAAATACATAAAAGATACAACGTAAGTAACAGTTACTTAGTATACGCAACAAATGGGGGAACTCCCGTCGCCAAGCTACCAACATGGTACCTAGCCAACACCCCATATTAATACAGAGAGAGATCACTAGGCTTGAGCGAATCGGGTTTAGATTTCTCTATCCGAACCCGATTCATTAGAAAACCTTTTTTAAAATATCTCCTCCTTAGTGCACTAAAATGTATGGTCTCCACCGAGGCCTGGAAAATCTTGCTGCACAAAACACGAGACTTGCTTTGTCTCTCTCGTCTATGACGTTACACTTCAGCGCTGCCAGCAATCTTCTCCTCCACGCAGACTGCGATCTGCTTCTGCTGTGCCTGTTGGGCGCACACTAGCTCCCTCTGGTTCTTAAAGGACCAGCACAAGCATCCTAATCTTTCCTGGTCAATGGCTGGCCACCTTGGGGTGCTTAAGGCCCCTTACCCTGTGGGAAGGTCCCTGAGCAATAGATTCTAATTCGCTAGTGTCCTGTAAAGGTGTGATGTTTCTTTGATCATCTGATTTCTGCTTGTTTCCTGGATTTTGACCCTTCACTGCCTAAACTGACCTATGCCTCATCTACATTCTGATCCTGGTCTGCCTGCCCTGATTTAGGGCTGTTCGTTGGATTGCACATACTTTGTCTGTCCTAACCTTGGCCTATTCCTGACTACGGTTTTGCCTGATCCCTTGGTGCTCCACACTGGTTTCTCTTGACCACCGTGGGTCAGCTGTCACTTAAACAGAGACCACAGAGAGGTAGCGGCCTGGTGGTTCCCCTACAGTGGAGTTCAGATCCCTGTACAGAGGTTATAGGTAGAATACCAGGGAGCCACTTAGATAATGCCCTTAGGAGCAGTCCCAAGTAATATTTGTTCAAGTGACAGAGTGAATCCACATCCACTTTGCAATAGTTTGCTCAGGTCATGGAATATGCTGGTCCACGCAAATTGGGACTATCTGAAGTTTTTAAGGAGCTAACTAGTCAGCTTCCCTTCTGGTTCCGCCTCCACAGGCTGCATCGTCTGCACCTCAGCCACAGTCAGCATCCTCCCCTGGTGGTTCCGGCCTGCATCTGCTTCTGCTGCCACCCTATGAGGGGGATCCTAAGTCCTACCCTGGATTCCTGAATCAGTGTACTATTCCTGCAAGGTCTTTGAGAAACCCCACTAGACATCTTCTACTGCCTCTTCTTTACTGCGACTCTAACAGTGGGACAGTATGCAATACAATACTTTACTCCTGCCTCAGAGAAAAGTATTTTTCCTTTACCTCTCCTGGAACAAAGAGGTCCTGGTGGCTTTCTTTTGGGAGGGCCTGTTAAGGCACATCAAGTATGAACTGTCAGTTTGGGGTGCTTCCATTTCCTTCAACTTCTACTCAGGAGCCTAGGCAGAAGGACAGAGTGAAACTGTCTGAAGAAGAGCTTTAACACAGACACAGCAACAACTTGTGTATGTACTGCGTAAGGGCCTAGGGCCAATTGGAGAGACAACCCTGGGTGAGAATAGACTCTCCAATATTAACTGTTCCCATAATATTGTCGTGCAGTAACATCTAGTTTACCAAACATGTTCTGTCCCCACATGAAGGCGAATGAAGGTGTCACTGATAATGACTTTGTGACTGTCCTACCTTCGTATCCAAGCAGTGGAGCAGACCGGACCGGCAGATGCTCAGGTTAGATGGATCCAGACGTAGACATGAGGATGCAATCAAACGTGGGTTTATTTGATCCAGAGCAGTGACATACAGTGATGCAATACAGGAATGCAGTAGATGCTGTGATGTGGATGTCTTTTCTGAGGCTAACTGCTGAGGCTACGGCTGGTCAAAAACTGATGCCTTCACAAGCCGAGGTGTGTGTCTCCAGTCACAAAGGAATGCAGCACTGAAAAAAGGCTACAGGAAGTGACCAGGCCCAAGGCTGCTAAAACCACGCCCAGAGAAAAAACTTTATAGACAACGAACGAGGCGTGCAGCATACAAATTCCGGCCAGCAGATGGCAGCAGAGAACAATAGACTTAAACAACATAGGTAAAACAAGAAATAATACAGTGCAGAAATTCAATATGAAAGGAACAGCACACTCCCCGTCTGAAATTCACTTAGGGGATTTCACTATGACGAATGTCCATAAAATATAAACAACCTGTAAAGAAAACATGTTAGAATGCAAACATAGATAGTCCTGTTTTCCAACTTGGAATGGAGAAGATCTGCGAAGCTAGATACAGTCCTGTTCACCCAGCAGGGACGTTCTCGATGGGTCTCATCCAACTGGAGAAACGTTCAAAGCGCTGACAACCGAAGCTGGCGGTTTGCTTTGTTCCAGTGACTAATGCACTAACTTCAGCGCGGATTTCTGGATCATTATCCGGATCCTGGATGCTGAAAACTTCCTGTACACATTCGTCTGCCTCTCCAAGCAGAAACTCTGGACCTGTAAGCCAAGTAGAGTTAGTAAAGGAACCTATAGACCTAGGCCTAGTGGCGTGATCTGCTGGATTAAGTTCGGATGGTACATAGTGCCATTGTTCAGGTTTGGAGGACCTCCTGATTCTCTCTATGCGGTTACTAACGTACACATAAAATCGCTTGGTCCGATTGTGGATGTAACCTAAAACGACCTTACTGTCGGTGTAATACTGGACTTCGGCGATGTCGACACCCAGTTCTTGTTGTACGAAATCCGCAATCTCCACTGCCAACACAGTCCCACAGAGTTCCAGTTTGGGAATAGTATGATCGGGCTTGGGGGCTAACTTCGCCTTACCAAAGACGAATCCAACGTGATTTTGGTTGTTGGGTTCTGTCACCTTCAGATAGGCGACCGCTGCGATGGCCTCCGTGGAGGCGTCCGAGAACACGTGGAGTTCTTTCTTTATGCTAGAGGAAAGTGAGGTTTTAATATAGCATCTCGGGATATGGATCTCATCCAAGGCACACAAGGATCGCTTCCAGGCTTCCCATTTTTGCTCTTTCTCGGAGGGAAGTGGGGTATCCCAATCCTTGACTGTTTCAGAAAACAGTTTCAGTAGAGATTTACCTTGTATGGTGATGGGCGCTACAAATCCCAGCGGATCAAATAGGCTGTTTACCACTGATAGGACGCCTCGTTTTGTGAATGGCTTGTCTGCACAACTTATCTGAAAACCGAAGGAGTCAGCCGAGAGATCCCATCTGAGGCCCAAGCTCCTCTGCACAGGTGGACTGTCCAGTCCCAAGTTAATGTCCTTGAATCCTGGTGCATGATCACCTGATTCGAAGGCCCTCATAACGGCCAGGCTGTTTGAAGCAATTTTGTGTAGTCTAAGTTTAGCTTGGTACAACATACTTTGAGTCCTTTTGAGCAGATCGATAGCCGCTTCTTCAGTAGGTAGTGATTTGAGTCCATCGTCTACGTAGAAGTCCTTTTCTACAAAGTCTCTGGCATCTTTACCGTACTTAGATTCTCCCTCTAATGCAGTGCGCCGAAGGCCGTAAGTTGCCACGGCAGGTGAAGGGCTGTTTCCAAATACGTGTACCCTCATTCGATATTCTGCCATCTCTGCGTTGGTGTCATTATTCTTGTACCACAGAAAACTGAGGAAATTCCTCTCTGACTACGAAACAGTGGAACATCTGTTCAATGTCAGCAGTGATGGCAACGAGCTCTTTTCTGAACCTCATCAGCACTCCGACTAGGTTATTCGTCAGATTAGGACCTGTGAGAAGGACATCATTAAGCGATACACCTTGATGTTTGGCACTTGAGTCGAAAACAACCCTAATTTGATTAGGTTTCCGTGGGTGATACACTCCAAATGAAGGCAAGTACCAGCACTCGTCATTCTTCCCTAAGGATGGAGCTGGTTCTGCATGGTTGTTGCGGAATATTTTGTCTATAAAGGCAACGATGTGTTCTCTCATCTCAGGCTTACTGTTCATGGTACGCTGAAGAGAGTTAAATCTAGACAGAGCTTGTTCCCTATTGTTCGGGAGTCTCACCCTGGTAGCTCGGAAGGGTAATGGAGAAACCCAGTGATTGGTTTCGTCTTTAAGGAACTCATTGTCCATTATCTTGATAAATTCTCTGTCCTCTACTGACAAAGCTACTTTATCATCGTCCTTGCTGGTATGAAAGACTAATCTTCCCAAGTTGTCAGCAAAGGGAGGAATGTCGTCAGGTGGTTGTATGAGGTCTGGAGGCTTCTCTTTCACCTCATAGTGATGAGGGCAAGGCTTAATGCAAGTTGTGCGTCCATCTCCACG
Organism: Bufo bufo; assembly: GCF_905171765.1. Classification (NCBI taxonomy): domain Eukaryota; kingdom Metazoa; phylum Chordata; class Amphibia; order Anura; family Bufonidae; genus Bufo; species Bufo bufo. The sequence continues at coordinate 792,532,454 of NC_053390.1, read as the reverse complement.
CACGTACGTACGTTTTGAATGAGCGGATTTTTGGTTGATCCAAGCATACATTTCCTATGACTACCCATCCCAAGTCCAGTCTCTGGGCGTATGGTGCATAGTCGGAACCAGTACACTGTTGACGCACCTTGTGTACCCTTAGATTGTCTCTGCCAAGCAGGAGTAGAATCTCGGCGTTGTTGTCCATAGGTGGGATAACGTTGGCTAGGTGCCTTAGGTGTGTATGGTGAAATGCAGCTTCCGGGGTAGGAATTTCATCCCTACGGTTGGGTATTTGATCGCATTCGATCAGCGTCGGTAGAGGTATTTCCGTATTTCCACTGACGGAACAAGCGATGAATCCTTGTGCCCTCCTGCCGCTAGTCTCTATGCGACCCGAGCAGGTGTTTAGGATGTAGGGTTCTGACGGTGCCTTTATTCCAAAGGCTTCAAAGAATTTTGGTCCTGCTAGGGAGCGGTTGCTTTGGTCGTCAATGATGGCATACATTTTTACTGCCTTTTCTGGTAGCCCCTCCGGGTAGACCTTGATTAGGCATATGCGGGCACAACATTTCTCACTCTGGCCCTCCCCACATACGTCCGAGCATGAGCAGGAAACAGCAGTGGCTGTGTTAGCGTGGTTCTGGGGCTCCCCGCCATGACTTTGAGCAGGACTGGTGGTGACAGCAGCAGGTGAATCCCTTGTGAGTGGAGTTGGGTGCATAGCTGAGGCATGTCTTTCACTATGACACTTCTCACACTTGATAATGGATTTACAGTCCTTAGCCATGTGCTCCAATGAAGCGCAGCACCTGAAGCATACCCCAAGCTCGGTGAGGACTTTCTTCCGCTCCTGTATGGTTTTGGATCTAAATCCTCTGCGTTTGTTCAGTGAGTGTGGTTTTTTATGAATGGGACATTCACGATTGAAGGCCTTGTCTCCCGTTGAGGTAGAGTACTGTTTACCAGTGGGTACTGCAGATGATGGTAGGTTAGTCTTTCTAACGTTCACGCTGCTCTTAAAGTCTCTGTGTTTATGCACAATACTTTCATACCTTGATGATGGTGTCGCTGAAGCTGTAGTATTGAACTCCAGGAAGTCGAGGCTGGGGTCATTCCTCATCTGGGACTGTTCATCGATAAATCTACAGAAATGAATAAATGGGGGAAAGGTGACGTCATGCACTCTTTTGTACCTTGAGACTGATGCCGCCCACTTCTCTTGCAGGCTGTATGGTAGCTTCACGACAATTGGGTTCACCCCATGGGCTGTATCCAGGTAGCACAGCCCGGACAGACGAGGGTCTCTTTTGGCAAGCTCCAGTTCCATGAGCAAATCACTTAAATCCTGAAGCTTATGGACATCCTTGAGACTGATCTTGGGGACGTTCTGCAGTCTCCTGAATAGTGCCTTCTCTATTGCTTCTGCACTGCCAAAGGTGCGTTCGAGTCTCTGCCAGGCTGCAGCGAGACCTGCTTCTGCTTGTCCCACATAGACAGTTCTAAGGCTCTTGATGCGATTTGTGGAGCCTGGGCCCAGCCAGTTGGCCAAGAGGTCGAGCTCCTGCTCTGCGGTTAGGTTGAGGTTGGCGATGGCGGCTTTAAAGGTTGCCTTCCAGGCTCTGTAGCTCTCCGCACGGTCATCAAATTTTGAGAGACTGGTGTTAATTAGCTCTCTGCTCACCATAAACCTGGCAAACTCAGACATATCTGATTTCTCACTGCTTGTTGCCATGACAACTTGTGATGTCCCTGGGGCGTATAGGCTGCATGGCGTGAAAGGGTGAGATGCTTCCGGGTAGAATGATGTTGCTGCAGGGTTGAGCTGTGGTCTAGCCTCTGTAGATTCTGATGACTGCTGCTTGAGCTGTGGAGGTAGGCCAGGAAACACCTGGTAGCCATCTTGCTGTAATAACTGCCCTTGAGAGAGCACGTCTGGGCGACTGTTATTGGATTGCTCGGGTGCTGTGGGTGTCACTGGCACTGCAGGTAGAGCTGACTTGGAGGTTTCAGTGTTGTTGGCTTGGACAGTACTGCACACTGGGGGTGGTGCAGATAACTGTTTCAGTATGTAGTCGCTGGTGCGATCAGCTGGATCGTCTATCTCCTCTGGTGGTAAGCAGACTGAATCAAGGCCTTGGCTCAATGCTTGCTCAAGTAGTCTTACTCTTGCTAATGCGATTTCCTCTTCCCTCTCTGATTCGAGGATCTTTATTCGAGCCTCTGCTTCTGCCCTCTTGGCTTCTGCCTCCGCTTCTGCCCTCTTGGCTTCTACCTCCGCTTCTGCCCTCTTGGCTTCTGCCTCCGCTTCTGCCCTCTTGGCTTCTGCCTCTGCTTCTGCCCTCTTGGCTTCTGCCTCCGCTTCTGCCCTCTTGGCCGCCGCCGTCTGTGCTTCTGCCCTCGCAAGGACTTCTTTTTCGGTGAAGGAACGCCTCACTTTGGATTGCTCTGCATTTATGCGGGCCTCTAGTAATCTGTCGCTCAGGGCGGAGCTTCTAGAGCATGATGATCTGTAGGACCGCGAGGAATGTTTGGATGAATGCGATCTGTGTGATCTGGTTTCTTGTAAATGAGAGATGCGGAGTTCCACTTTATCTTTAGCGTCCAGCACCATGGCGTCTCTTTGTCTGTCTATTGATTCTGCCTTGCACAACTCTGACGGGGCTTCTTCAATATTAGAGTCTTTTAGAAAGGTTATATACCTTGTGGACAGTCTCTTGTATCTTTCATGGGCTGCGTTCAGCCGCCCGACGGCAACTTGTAAACTGGTGGCATCGCCTGAGGAGGACTTAAGTCCTGATATGAGGGAGGAAACTCGTTCCCATAGCTCTTCCAGGTTGTCACATAGCTCATCTTTCATGGTGTGATAGTTTTCTGTGATCTTTATAGTTGGTTTGAGAGAGCGCCTTGGTCGAGTGACTTGGTCTGCTGGAAGTGTGGGTTCTACCTCCAGCTGTTCATAATGATCAGTATCAGGTTGCATTTGCTTTGTTTCATCACTGAGGAACTGTACGAGGTCCTTTTTGGCCATTTTTATTTAAGGTGCGCTGTCTCTTTAAGAAAATGAACTTTTAAATTGGGGGCTGAAAATTGCAGTGCGGCTCAGATGAGGCACCCCGATGAGTTTCCCAAAGTCCTTTTAGTGAATTGCGGGGTTTTGGTATAAGGGAGGCCCCGCGTGCGTGAACAGTTCTTATATCATGCGAGCAAGGGTTAATATAGGATGTAGAAAGTGGCTTGGCGAGCAGTGGAGGACTTCCAGGCGAGATTATATCTACTGCGGACACGCCGTGCTTCCCCTTAGGCTTATGGGACGTGCACTGTTGCTGGGCAGATTTGCTGGGAGTGGGCCTGTTGCAGGGGAGGTTCCTGAGTGTGGCACTGGGCTCTGAGGGAACCTGTAGCCGGGCATTGGACATTGAGACGGGTATTGACTGGGTATAAGGCTTTAAGGCAGTTTTTGACTGTTCTGTCCCCACATGAAGGCGAATGAAGGTGTAACTGATAATGCCTTTGTGACTGGCCTAACTTCGTATCCAAGCAGTGGAGCAGACCGGACCGGCAGATGCTCAGGTTAGATGGACCCAGACGTAGACATGAGGATGCAATCAAACGTGGGTTTATTTGATCCAGAGCAGTGACATACAGTGATGCAATACAGGAATGCAGTAGATGCTGTGATGTGGATGTCTTTCCTGAGGCTAACTGCTAAGGCAACTGCTGGTCAAAAACTGATGCCTTCACAAGCCGAGGTGTGTGTCTCCAGTCACAAAGGAATGCAGCACTGAAAAAGGCTACAGGAAGTGACCAGGCCCAAGGCTGCTAAAACCACGCCCAGAGAAAAAACTTTATAGACAACGAATGAGGCGTGCAGCATACAAATTCCGGCCAGCAGATGGCAGCAGAGAACAATAGACTTAAACAACATAGGTAAAACAAGAAATAATACAGTGCAGAAATTCAATATGAAAGGAACAGCACAAAACATGCATTCCTGGTTTTTGGTTCAGCATATAACTTCCTACATCTGGCCTTGGTGACCCAGCATGCATACCTATCGTGCGCCTGGAGAAGCTTTTGGTGATGGTGTCTATCAATGAAATATCTAATCTGAAACGCATTCAGTATGCTACTGTGCCTATGGAACTCCAGGAGGGACTTCTTCTCTCTCTCAGATCTAATTTTACATTATGTCTGAATCTATCAGTCTCCTGCTCTTGGGATTACCTTGGTTCCAGCTTCATGCACTGGTGATCGACTAGAACAATGGACAGATTCTTCACTGGGGTCCACGATGCCATTCAGGATGCCTGACTGTGCTTCCTGTCCAGAGACCACAGGTTCCACCCAGTTTGCAGGGTATGCCTCCCTCTTATGCCAGTTACACAGATGTCTTTGACAAGAAGGAGGCTGAGAGGCATTGGCCTCACAACTGTCCCATCGACCTTCTGCCACTCCACCACATGGCTGTGTCTACCGACTGAGACTCAGGTCATGTTTGATTATGTCAAGGAGAACCTGGAAAGAGGTTTCATCCTGAAGTCCTCTTTTCCAGCAGATGCAAGTTTCTTCTTTGTTAAGAAAAAGGACAGTCCCCTTCAACAGTGTATCAACTTCTGTGGTCTAACTAAGATCACACCCTCTGCCCATAATGCCGGAACTCTTTTACAGACTCTGTGAAGACATAGTGTTCATGAAGTTGCATCTTCAAGGAACTTACAACTTAATCTTTATATGAGAGGACGATGAGTGGAAGACAGCTTTTAATACCTGTAATGGCCATTATGAGTATCTTGCTATGCCCTTTGGTGTGTGCAAAGCTCCTGCTGTCTTCTAGGAATTTGTTAACAATATCTCCATGACCTTCTCAATATCTTTATCACGGTGTACCTGGACGATATCTTGGTCTTCTCTCTGCATCTGTCTTCTCATAAGACATGTCTGAACCGTCCTCCAGCATAACATACGCCAAGTTGAGAAGTGCACTTTTAAGAGAGCTTCCCTTCTCTTGCATTATATTATCTCTGACCATAGTATTCAGATGGACCCAGAGGACCTGACTGTGGTTCTGAACTGGCTAAGAGCAATCTAATGTTTCTTGGGCTTTGCTAGTTATTACTGCCAATTCATTCCTCACTTTTATACCCTCACCAACCTCAGTTCTGCTTTTACCTGGAAGGGCAAGAATGCAAAGGAATGGTCATTGGTCACCAGAGGCTGAGCCTATGCTTCATTTTCTCAAAAAGGGCTTCTCGTCTGCATCAATTCTCCACCACCCGGATGTCTCCAAACAGTTCTTTCTGGAGGTGAATGCATCCTCCTTGAGAGCCGACCGGTTCTTATTCAGAAGGGTACCTCCAGCGAGATGTTTACCTGCTGCTTTTTCTCAAAGTCCTTGTACTCCACATAGCGGAATTACTCCATTGGAGACAGAGAGCTGCTTGCTATCAAATTGGCGTTAGAGGAGTGGCGCTATCTGCTGGAGGGCACCTGCCACCCTGTCATCATCTATACAGGCCACAAGAACCTGACCTATCTTCAGTTTCTCAACCCTTGCAAAGCTCAGTGGTCGCTGTTCTGTGCTTGGCTTGATTTTTTGCTGCATTTCCATCCAGCTGGCAAAAACACCAAGGCAGAAGCCCTCTCTCGTTCGTTTGACCCCCCCCCCCCTGACCGGGTAGAGTAGCCCCAGCATATCATCAATCCTGCAACATCTGTGTCACTCCAGTTCTGTTTAAGGACATTCCACCTTGCAAGACATACTGTATGTCGCCATAACAAAGAGGAAGCAGGCCCTGGTTTGGTTCCCCTGCAGTGAAGTCTAGATCCCTGTATAGGGGTTAAATAGTCAAGACCAGGGGTCCACTTAGATAATGCCCTTAGGGGGGCGCCAAGGCAAATCTGTTCAAGAGAAGCAGTGGATCCACATCTGCTTCATAACAACCTGTGCCCCCTGAACATTACACTGTTCCTCCTGACTATCACAGTACAACACACTCAACCCTAAATATAATACTGTCACACACTGTGCCTCCTGAATATCATAGTGCCACACACTACCACCCATTAATATAAGACTGCCATACACTATGCGGATCCGTTTGCAATTGCACCATATTGTGTCAACGTCAAACGGATCCGTCCCCATTGACTTGCATTGTAAGTCAGGACGGATCCGTTTGGCTCCGCACGGCCAGGCGGACACCAAAACGACTTTTCCTTCATGTCCGTGGATCCTCCAAAAATCAAGGAAGACCCACGGACGAAAAAACGGTCACGGATCACGGACCTACGGAACCCCGTTTTTGCGGAAACGGTCGTGTGCATGAGGCCTAACACAAGTGTATTCAGCATAATAATGAAGTGTATTCAGCAATAAGTGTATTCAGTCTAAACACAAGTGTATTCAGCATAAGAATAGGTGGGAGTCTGGAGCCAGCGCGCAGCTTCCAGCCCCTTATTGAATTACAGTCCAGATAGTGAACTGAGTATAAATTGATCCATTAGCAGAAAATAGGCAACACAACTGATAGTTTTTAAATGGGTAGATTTAATGGTCAGTAATAAGGATTCAGCTGTAATAAAAGTTAAGTTTCATGGGAGTGAAAGGCATATGTCAAGATAAGGCAAAAACAGTCTTAGGACTATAGGCAAATTATGATGCATGTCGCAGTGCGACACCATAGAGTATCATTATAAAAATTGTCGCGCGACATTGGTGCAACATCAATGTCGTACGACACATGTTGCAGTGTAGTTGTGCCCTATGTGTCGCGCGACTTATTGTCTGCCTCCAATATAAAGAGGACATGCTAAAAAAGTGGGTAATGATACTGAGATGACTGCTGAGCCTGCCTCCAATGTACATATAACACATTAAAAAGTAGGTGATGATAATGATATGACTGCTGAGCCTGCCCTTAATATACACAGCACACTTTGAAAAGTAGCTGAAGTTAAAATGACTGCTGAGTCTGCCCCAAATATACACAGCACAAGTTAAAAAGTATATAAAAATTAATAATTGTATCCGCGCTGTCAAGTGGTTCTTTTCTCTGTGTACAACAGTGCACAGAGCCGCTGCTAGGTACCTGGAGAGATCGGTTGCCTCGATTCTCAAAGTTAAATAAATATCAGAAGAAAAGGGGATGGTATCAGCGCAGGAATAAAAGAACACATGGGGTAAGGTCAAATAACAGTAATAAGTACCTGTGGTAGTCGGGTATAAGTTGAGGTTGTTCCCAATAGGTTAGGTCTTCACAGTATTAGACAGTGCAAGATAGATAACAAGTTTTCCTGCTCAACTTCAAAAATCGCGCGCGTCGCTCCGGCCGGCAGCTGGCGCGTGCACGAAGGAGCGTGATGGTGAGGGAATCCGAGAAGCGTAGCGTGTGACGTCACAGCTATAGTACGGGTGCTTCCAAGGACCAAAAAACCAGTCCTACGTGTTTCGGAGTCAGCGGACTTCTTCGTCAGGGATTTTTGAAGTTGAGCAGGAAAACTTGTTATCTATCTTGCACTGTCTAATACTGTGAAGACCTAACCTATTGGGAACAACCTCAAGTTAAAAAGTAGCTGATGGTAATGAGTTGACTGCTGAGCCTGACTCCAATATAAACAGCACACGTTAAAATGTAGGTGATGATAATGAGATGACTGCTGGGTCTGCCCCCAATATACACAGAACATGTTAAAATGTAGGTGATGATGAGATGACTGCTGAGTCTGCCCCTAATACACACAGAACACATTGAAAAGTAGGTGATAATGAGATGACTGCTGAGCCTGCCTCAAATATACACAGTACACGTTAAAACGTAGGTGATGATAATGAGATGACTGCTGAGCCTGCCCCCAATGCACACAGAACACATTAAAAAGTAGATGATGATAATGTGATGACTGCTGGGTCTGCCCCCAATATACACAGCACATGTTAAAATGTAGGTGATGATGAGATGACTGCTGAGTCTGCCTCTAATACACACAGAACACATTGAAAAGTAGGTGATAATGAGATGACTGCTGAGCCTGCCTCAAATATACACAGTACACGTTAAAACGTAGGTGATGATAATGAGATGACTGCTGAGCCTGCCCCCAATGCACACAGAACACATTAAAAAGTAGATGATGATAATGTGATGACTGCTGAGCCTGCCTCCAATATACACAGCACATGTTGAAAAGTAGGTGATGATAATGAGATGACTTTTAAGATGTTTTTCATAAAACTTTATGTGATAAATCGGTATTTTTGTTACTATTTCCTTACAAATTTTTATGACCTTGCTCTGAAATCAGACAAACCCTTTAAAGACATAGTTGGATGGATATTACATTCACCACTACCAAACATTCAGGAGGACACAGCACATATCTCTTACATCCAGTGATTTCTCCTCTGATGTAGAAGTTTTCTTTCCTTATCTTCTCTATTCGGTCCAGAATTGCGGTTCCACAGAACACATATATCGGCCGTGTGCGTTCTGGATTTCTGAATTTTGCCAGCTCTATGATAGAAATGCCTATTCTTGTCCACAACTGCGGACAAGAATAGGACATGCTCTACCTTTATTGCAGGGTCACTGAACAGAAACGTGTGCTGTCCGCATCTTTTACAGTCCCATTGAAATGAATTGGTCTGCAAAACTGCAGAGCAGATGTGGATATATACTGTAAATACGGTTGTGTGAATTATCCTGCTACTACCCCATGCTGTGCCCGCTGTGCTGCCCAATGCCCCCAAATATAAAATTGTAGAAATATTACCAATTTACCAAATTACCAATAATACTAATAATTCGCCCTGATTAGTAATAGTGCCACTTTATAGTGTCCCTGGTAGTTATAATGCTCCCATATAGTGCCCCCAGTAATTAAAATGCCCCTTATAGTGTCCCCAGTAGCTTAAATGCCCCTTATGGTGCCCCCAGTAATTGAAATGACCCCCCTTAAGTGCCCCAGCAGCTTACCAGTCCACTATAGTGCCCCCAGCAGCTTACCAGTCCACTATAGTGCCCCCAGCAGCTTACCAGTCCACTATAGTACCCAAGCAGCTTACCAGTCCACTATAGTACCCCCAGCAGCTTACCAGTCCACTATAGTACCCCCAGCAGCTTACCAGTCCACTATAGTACCCCCAGCAGCTTACCAGTCCACTATAGTACCCCCAGCAGCTTACCAGTCCACTATAGTACCCCCAGCAGCTTACCAGTCCACTATAGTACCCCCAGCAGCTTACCAGTCCACTATAGTACCCCCAGCAGCTTACCAGTCTACTATAGTACCCAAGCAGCTTACCAGTCCACTATAGTACCCAAGCAGCTTACCAGTCCACTATAGTGCCCCCAGCAGCTTACCAGTCCACTATAGTGCCCCCAGCAGCTTACCAGTCCACTATAGTGCCCCCAGCAGCTTACCAATCCACTATAGTACCCCCAGCAGCTTACCAGTCCACTATAGTGCCCCCAGCAGCTTACCAGTCCACTATAGTGCCCCCAGCAGCTTACCAATCCACTATAGTACCCAAGCAGCTTACCAGTCCACTATAGTGCCCCCAGCAGCTTACCAGTCCACTATAGTGCCCCCAGCAGCTTACCAGTCCACTATAGTGCCCCCAGCAGCTTACCAGTCCACTATAGTGCCCCCAGCAGCTTACCAGTCCACTATAGTGCCCCCAGCAGCTTACCAGTCCACTATAGTGCCCCCAGCAGCTTACCAGTCCACTATAGTGCCCCCAGCAGCTTACCAGTCCACTATAGTGCCCCCAGCAGCTTACCAATCCACTATAGTACCCAAGCAGCTTACCAGTCCACTATAGTGCCCCCAGCAGCTTACCAGTCCACTATAGTACCCCCAGCAGCTTACCAGTCCACTATAGTGCCCCCAGCAGCTTACCAGTCCACTATAGTGCCCCCAGCAGCTTACCAGTCCACTATAGTGCCCCCAGCAGCTTACCAGTCCACTATAGTGCCCCCAGCAGCTTACCAGTCCACTATAGTGCCCCCAGCAGCTTACCAGTCCACTATAGTGCCCCCAGCAGCTTACCAGTCCACTATAGTGCCCCCAGCAGCTTACCAGTCCACTATAGTGCCCCCAGCAGCTTACCAATCCACTATAGTACACAAGCAGCTTACCAGTCCACTATAGTGCCCCCAGCAGCTTACCAGTCCACTATAGTACCCCCAGCAGCTTACCAGTCCACTATAGTACCCCCAGCAGCTTACCAGTCCACTATAGTACCCCCAGCAGCTTACCAGTCCACTATAGTACCCCCAGCAGCTTACCAGTCCACTATAGTACCCCCAGCAGCTTACCAGTCCACTATAGTACCCCCAGCAGCTTACCAGTCCACTATAGTACCCCCAGCAGCTTAAACTTTCCCTCTGGGATGAAGCACAAGCATTGCAGCTGCGGAGCATAACCCCTTTCTGCATACCCTGCCCCCTGTTCCCTACGAGCCATGCACCTCACACAGTCATGCTCGACCAGCGCACATCCTTCTTTCAGTCCAGAGGACAGAGTTTGCTCCCGGCCGCAGTACTGCGCAGTCTGAAATGTCTGACCGCGCGGTAAATAAAGCTGCACTTTTATTGGTGGCAGGTGGTGGTGGTACTCCTCCTCCTGACCTCGTCCTCCACTTCTGATCTTCAGGCTCAGCGCGGACACGGGCCAACGTCTTCCTCATCTCCCTGCACGGCCCAAGTGCGCATGCGCAGTGCATAATTCACTGACAGGCACAGAATAACGGACAGTGTTTTTTTTCTGCCGGACGCTACGGACAGCAGAAGAAAACACGTTTTTTTTCGGACTATCCGTAAATTTACAGACGGTTCGCAGCCCTGTATAAAATGCTCAAAAAGGACAGGGCCAGCTCATTTCGCATGAAGTCACAAAATTCATCAAGTGAATGGGATGAGCAGTTGTAATTACACTGCAAGTAGGCAACAATGGAGACAGCAGGCAGGTAAACACTGAGGAGGAGAGCGGAATCAGCAGGGGGTGCCAGGACTCGAACCCCCACCGATCTGATATGGATGACATAGATGCAGAGTTCGTCACCTGGCACTATTGCTGCAACACGAGATAGCACTAGGGGAGTTACCGCCATCTTGTGGCAAAATGTGAACATTACACTTTTTTGTATTATTGGGTGATCTAAAGCATTTAGTATTTAGCATTGTACTTCCATAGTTGGGGGAAGTTGCAGCCCACCATATATTTCCTCTGCAGCGACCTCTTCAGGAGAAATTCAGTATTACACATCTCTAAAGAGTGGTCAGCCATTTAACCCCTTCAGCACCAGCCTAATTTTTAGAACTGAAGGATGAACCTTTTTTGTTTTTTCATCCCAACTTTTTAATTTTCCCAATGAAGTAGACATATTCATTAAAAATAAAAACAGCTGTTCTGCCATTGTTTTATTTTTATGCCGTTCATTCTAAGATAAAAAAAAAGTTTTCACTTTTTTCAGCAAGTTGTTACATTTGAGGCAATACCAGAAACTATATATTTTTTTTTAATCTTACCAATTTTGCTCAGATTGTATCACCGCATTTGGTGAACAGTAAGGCCCCTTGCAGACGAGCGTGAGCGGATTAGGTCCGGAGGCGTTGCGAATGCGTTCACTGAAAAATGCGCGATTTCGCAAGCAAGTCCATTCAGTTTTGTTTGCGATCGCGTTCAGTTATTCCGTTTTTATCGCGCTGGTGCAATGCAATTTAATGCGTTTTTCACGCGCGTGATAAAAAACGGAATGTTTACAAACAACATCTCTTAGCAACCATCCGTGAAAAACCATCCATCATGAACAACATTGAAAGTCAATAGGGGACGGATCTGTTTTCTATTGTGACAGATCGTGTCAGAGAAAACGTAACCGTCCCCATTGACTTACATTGTGTGTCAGGACGGATACGTCTTGCTCCGCACCACATCGCGGACAGATGGTCTGGACGCACTTGCTTGCGGACATAGCTATATATGGAGTCATAGCAGGGACTCCTAAGCCGAACTAGAATCCCAACACCCTCCCCTCTTCAGAGCAGGGGGTGCCAGGTTTAATGTTCGGGGACTTCCATTGTGCTCGGGTGCTCTGTAGAGGGAAGTGTTCTACTCGAGCACGTGAGCACTTTGGTGCTCGACCAACACTAATAGGCCTCATGCACATGACCGTTGTTGTTATCCGTTTCCGTGTGTCTTCCCTTATTTTTGGAGGATCACCAGACATGAAGGAAAGTAAAAAAAAAATCTAAGACAGGTTTGCCATGCAAATGATAGGAAAAAAACGGACGCGGATGACAATCTTGTGTGCCTCCGTGTTTTTTAGCAGTCCCATTGACTTGAATGGGTCCGCGAACCGTTTTCCGCGAAAATTATAGGACCGGTTATATTTTTTTGACGGACTGGAACCACGGACGCGGATGACAAATGGTGCATTAGCCGAGTTTTCAACGGACCCATTGAAAGTCAATGGGTCCACAAAAAATCACGAAAAACGGCACAACAGACACGGAATAAAACAACGGTCGTGTGCATGAGGACATAGTTACATGTTTTTAGGTTATATTAATTAATAGTAAACATGTACAATTATTAATGTGTTCTATGTGTTTGTGCTACATAAATAGAATTATTTAATGTGTATATTTTTTTTAGGACTTTTTTTATTTAAAAAATTACCTAAAATATATAAAGGAAAATTTACTAATTAAACTAATGCCTTGGGGAAACTGGTGCACCCTGAAACTGCGGCCCATGGTAAGACGGATGTGTTCACGTCACGCATTGCACCCCTGCGGAAAACTCGCTCGTGTGAAAGCGGCCTAACTTTTTTTTTGTCAGTGGAGCTTTAGGCTACTTTCACTTTTTTGCGTTTGGTAAGGATCCGTCATGGATCTGCACAAACGCATCTATACAGATAATACAACCGTCTGCATCCGTTCAGAACAGATCCGTTTGTATTATCTTTAACATAGCCAAAACGGATCCGTCTTGAACATCATTGAAAGCCAGTAAAAACGGATCCGTCCCCATTGACTTACATTGTGTGTCAGGACGGATCCGTTTGGCTCAGTTTCGTCAGACGGACACCAAAACGCTGGTGTCCGCCTCCAATTCGGAATGGAGGAGGAACGGAGGCAAACTGATGCATTCTGAGCGGATCCTTTTCCATTCAGAATGCATTAGGGCAAAACTGATGCGTTTTGGACCGCTTGTGAGAGCCCTGAACGGATCTCACAAACTGAAAGCCAAAACGCCGGTGTGAGAGTAGCCTAACGAGTGCTTAGGTTTTTTGAGAGACGGGTTATATATTTTATTGGTACAGTTTTGGGTTACATACAAGTCATTGATTTTATAATGGAAAAAAAAGAATTTACGGATTTTCCTAAAGTTTTATTTTTTGCCTTTAGTAACACTATAGGACAGGGATCAGCCACCTTCGGCACTCCAGCTGCTATGAAACTACAACTCCCAGCATGCACACTTGCTTGGCTGTTCTTGTATCTCCCATAGAAGTCAATGGAGCATGGTGGAAATTGTAGTTTCAGAACAGCTGGAGTGCGGAGGTTGCTGATCCCTGCTACAGGACTTGATTTTGGGGTCTACACAGCAGTACGCCTGTATTGCAATGTATTATTGCAGTTCAGTGACTTACTAACATGCAATCTATTAGGCCCTGCTTTATGCAGGGTCTAAGAGGCAAATACAGATGGCAGACTAAAAGGCCAATGGGGACGACAAACCCCTTAGATGGAACAATTACTATTGACTGCAGCATCTAAGGGGTTAAACGGCTGGGAACAGAGTTACCTCCTAGTCATTGCAGCGGGGTGTTAGTTATCTGTAACTGTACACTGCGTACATTTGCTTCAAACATCGACATACAATCAAGGTGAAGGAGGGGGTTAATACACATGAACGCTGAATCCTTCGGATCTCGGACCACTCGTTCTTGGCAGAAAGAGATGGGTCCGGAGTACAGCACCCACTTTATTATGTCCGTATGCTGTAACAGGGCATATGGATGCGCTCCCTAATAAGACAGCCACTATAATCAGAGTTCTGTAAATGTAGATTTCATTTGCTGCCTTTGATCAGCTACAGAGTGGGTCATGCATGGGGAAGGTGCCTTAAAGGGGTATTCTCATCTGAGACAAAGGGGGGATATCGCTAGGATATGCCCCCATATGTAAAGAAATCTTATAACAGAGCCATATAAATAGTATTCAGATGTGTAGTTGAAAGTCTTGGGTGCTAAGTTGTTGATGGTAAAGATGGAGGATGAGACACCCCTAAGGCGGGTTCGGCACAATTGACAGTATTTCAATATATAGCTAAATTTTTTAAATAAATAGAGATGAGCGAATCAAATCAGACGAAGTGGAATTCGATCCGAATTTCAGTAAAAATTCGATTTGCAACTAATGCGAATTTCCTCACGCTTCGTGGTAAAATGGCGACTACACGTGTGAGGACATGGGGCAAGGAACTCTCGTAAGGCGGGCTGACCCATAATGCCATGCATGCAGCCAATCAGCAGCCAGCCAGCACGGTGATGTCACAGTTTTATAAATAAGGCGACCATCTTAGAGTCAGACATTTTTCAGCGTTCAGAGTGCAGGGACAGACGTGAGAAGGCGCTAGGGACAGCAATTGGAAAAACCTCATTGTGAAAATAAAAAATAAAAAAACTATTTATAAGTGCAGGGAAAGGATAGGGAGAAATCATTTCACAGCATCTTAGTGCAGGGAGAGACGTCAGAAGACCCTAGGGACAGTGCTAGAAAAACCTCATTGTGAAAAAAAACTAGTGCAGGGAAACATTATTTGGGGATCCAAATAGCCATTATACAGCTCTGGCATTCTAGCAATTTGTTCTTGTTATTGGGATGCAAGTGCTATGTTGAAAAGCCTTTAGTGGCTTATATCTGTGGAAAAAGAAAAATATATACGCATTTCACTGTTGCATTTATTTGTAAAAAGAGTTTAGTGGCCCATTTCAGTACAAAAAAGGAAAAAATATATACGCATTTAACTTCTGCAGTTATATGTGGTGAAAGCATTCAGTGTCATATTTCAGTACAAAAAGGAAAAAAATATATGCACTTCACTGTTGCATTTATTTTTGAAAGCATTTAGTGGCCTATTTCAGTACAGAAAGAAAAATATATTCTCAGTTCAATTCTGCAGTTATATGTGTTGAAAGCGTTTAGTGGCCTATTTCAGTACAAAAAGAAAAATATATTCGTCGCTTTCAGGGGTGTTTAAATTTGCTTTTAATTTATTTAGTTCAGCTAAAAGTATGTCAGGCAGAGAAGTGCCAGGCCATGCACAGGGGAGAGGCAGAGGCCTAAATGTTTCTGACGCAGGCACAGGTCACAGCAGAGTAAGGGGGCATGGCAGCAGGAGTCGCAGCAAGAGGCCTGAGCTCCCGATGTCATCTGGTGGTCGTGTCTAGACCAGCAATCCAGCGGTTCTTGATTGGTTAACTCGGTCATCCACTTCATCCCAAGTGACATCAGACACCCCCAGCCAACAGTCGGTGGGTTCGTCAGACACAACCCTTTGTTGGCATGGCCCGGGAGCAGGCCCTGTGCCCTCACCTGTCCTCAACCTGCCTCTGTCCTTTTCTGTTCCCTCAGCCAGAGAAGTATTGTATGCTGTGGGCTCAGCTCCACTATACAGCGAGGATGAGCTACTAGAGGACAGTCAGCAGCTACAGGCCAGCCAAGATGTGGAGGAGACATACGCCGCTTCCTCCGGTAGGCGGGCAAGTAGTGATGAGGAGAAAGCCTGGGAGCTGGTGTTGAGAGCGGTCAGGCTCCTGACCCAGAGACCGTTGAGGAGGACATCAGTGACATGCAGACACTACTCAATGATGATGAAGCCGGGTGCAGAAGGGGCTTCATCATCATCAGGAGAAGAGGGTGGCAGCTTGTCTGTGAGGCAGCGGCTGAGCCAGCAAGGTGGTAGCATGGCTAGGAGTCAGCGGGGTGGCAGCAGTTGCAGGTCGGGAGCCAAACGTGCCCGGGGTAGACCACCTGCTTCGCAGCAGCCTAACCGCCCGGGAAGTAGTGGTGCAGGGGTTCATGGAGGCAGCGGCGGTAGCAGTCAGTCAGTGCGGAGTGTTGGGGGGAAAATCACCTACTCGGTGGTGTGGCAGTTTTTTGTTAAGCTGCCGGAGGAGGTTAACATGGCCATATGTAGAATATGTGGGCAGAAGGTAAAGTGTGGCCAGGGTGCCAATGTTGGCACCATGGCCCTGCGTCAACATATGTAGCGTCACCATGAAGTGGCCTGGGAAAACCGTGGCTTCTATGTGGTCATCCAGCCGGCCGCAGCAACCGCTGCATCACCCAGTGGCACACATCCAGTTTCAGTCAGTCATGGCTCCACCACCTCAGCCGAAGGGAGCTGTCCTGATGCTCCTGTTCCTCCTACTCCTCGTGAGTCATTCTGTCAACAATCGATCACTGAGTGCGTGCACTTATCCAATGGCGCAGAAGCTGAACTGGCCAAGTTGCTGGTACTGCAGTCCCTCCATTTCCAAGTGGTGGACTCTGCACCTTTCAGAGAACTGATGGCTTGTGCCGAGCCAAGGTGGAGAGTCCCAAGCCGTCATTTCTTTACGAAAAAGGCAGTACCAGTCCTGCACAAATATGTAGAACAGAAGGTGGGACAGTCCTTGAGCCTGTCGGTGTCTGCCAAAGTGCATGGCAGCGCCGACATGTGAAGCTGTAACTACGGACAGGGACAGTACATGTCCTTTACGGCCCCTTTATAAGGCAAGAAATCCCACTTATTAAGCCTGTCAGGGCACACCTGTGAAGTGAAAAACATTTCAGGGGACTACCTCTTGAAGTTCATCAAGAGAATGCCAAGAGTGTGCAAAGCAGTAATCAAAGCAAAAGGTGGCTACTTTGAAGAACCTAGAATATGACATATTTTCAGTTGTTTCACACTTGTTTGTTATGTATATAATTCCACATGTGTTAATTCATAGTTTTGATGCCTTCATAGTCATGAAAATAAAGAAAACTCTTTGAATGAGAAGGTGTGTCCAAACTTTTGGTCTGTACTGTATGTCACTGGGCCACTAAGTGGTCTCCTCATGCTGCTGCCACCTCACCACTCTGTGGTCTCCTCATGCTGCTGCCACCTCACCACTATGTCACTGGACCACTCTGTGGTCTCCTCATGCTGCTGCCACCTCATCACTTTGTGGTCTCCTCATGCTGCTGCCAGCTCACCACTATGTCACTGGACCACTCTGTGGTCTTTTCATGCTGCTGCAACCTCACTACTCTTTCACTGGGCACTCTGTGGTCTCCTCCTCGTGCTTCCACCTTACCACCCTGTTGCCACCTCCCCACTCTGTGATTCTAGCTCACGACTATGTCAATGGGCCACTTTGTGGTCTCCTCATGCTGCTGTGACCTCAACACTATGTTACTGGGCCACTCTGTGGTCTCCTCATGTTACTGCTATCTCATTACTTTGTGGTATCCTCATGCTGCTGAAACCTTACCACTCTGTGGTCTCCTCATGCTGCTGCCACCTAAACACTCTGTGGTCTGCTCATGCTTCTGCCAGCTCACCACTATGTCACTGGGCCACTATGTGGTCTCCTCATGCTGCTGCCAGCTCACCACTATGTCACTGGGCCACTCTGTGGTCTCTTCATGCTGCTGCCACCTCACCACTCTATGGTCTCCTCTTGCTGCTGCCACCTCACCACTTTGTGATCTCCTCATGCTGCTGCCACCTCACCACTATGTCACTGGGCCACTCTGTGGTCTCCTTATGCTGCTGCCTCCTAAACACTCTGTGGTCTCCTCATGATTCTGCCAGCTCACCACTATGTCACTGGGCCACTATGTGGTCTCTTCATGCTGCTGCCACCTCACCACTCTGTGGTCTCCTCTTGCTGATGCCACTTCACCACTCTTTGATCTCCTCATGCTGCTGCCATCTCCACACTATGTCACCTTGCCACTCTGTGGTCTCCTCATGCTGCTGCCATCTCCACACTATGTCACCTTGCCACTCTGTGGTATCCTCCTCCTGCTGCTTCTGCCATCACCACACTATGTCACCTTGCCACTCTGTGGTATCCTCCTGATGCTGCTGCTAAAGCCATCTACAGACTATGTCACTTTGCCACTCTGTGGTATCCTGATGCTGTTGCTGCTGCTACTGCCATCTCCACACTATGTTACCTTGACACTCTGTGGTCTCCTCATGCTGCTTTCACCTCATCAATATGTCATAGGTCCACTCTGGGGACTTCTCATGCTGTTCCCACCCTCCCCACTTCATGACTGGTCCACTATTTTGGCTTTCGGCCTGCCTGACATCATCATTTATTTGACCTTTCTTCTGATCTGTCAGAAGGAAGGAAAAATGAGACGCACAACGGATCCTGTCTGTGTAGCAGCTGTAAGGCCTGTATGGTCCCATCAGAATTGGCTTATGATTTGGTAGCCAAAAGCAGGAGTGGGTACAAAACACAGAAGACAGGCAAATATTCCATTCACGTGTCATCTCTGTTTTAGATCCACTCCTGTTTTTTTTTGGCATTAGCAATACTGATGGATTACTGACTAAATGCTGACCAAGTGAAGGCGGATGCTCAACAGACAGGATCCGTTTTTTGTGGGTTATTGTTCTGACGGATCAGAGAAAGGGCAAATTAATCAGTGACGTAAACACAAACTTGCTGCTGACATCCTCTCCACTCTGTCGGGGGGGCTTTACTTGTATAAGCGTTTAATAGAACAGGTTCTGTAGACATCCATGTGGAATCAGCTGACGACGGTGTAAAATGAGTGCGCTTCTTCTTGGCGCTAACATCGACCTGTAAGGCTGAGTTCATACTTGAGTTATTTGGTCAGTTTTGGCCCCGTGACTGCCCAAATAAGTGAAGTGTGCAGTGATTCTAAGAGCGACGCCTGTCATCTACATGTCATACTGACTCACGGTATTGTTTCACTACCAAAGCAGACTCCCTATGCGTGTTACTGCAAGGCACAGTGTTCTACACCACTATAAAGGCTCTCTGCAGCCAGGAAATAGGCATTTTTTTACGTAATTCGCCGCAAATATATTTGGATCAAACCAAATTTTTCCAGAAAAATTCTGCGAACTGCCGAATCGAATGTTTTAAAAATTCGCTCATCTCTAAAAAATAATGAATTAGATGCCTCCAAGCAGTTGTACTTGCGGCACCTGCTCGTAGCTCTGCTTGCTTTGAACTCCTGTTGTCTTTGTTAGCAGGGACCATAATAGCTGGTCACATTTTCTCATGGTTTCATTTCAATTGATGGTTTTCATTGCGGTCATCAATCTGTGTTCTCCCGAAACAGACATTATGCATCGCTTAGTCCCTAAGAAACCAATTGTGTCTATTTGTGTCATTAATTCAGAAGGCGGAAACGTGTCCAAGTCATAGGATGTGCTTGATTTCAGTTTTTTGAAGATAAATAAGCGCAACGTAAAATGCATTAAAAGGTACGTCATACACAACACACAAACATTACACTTGATTACACAAACACACAGTACACCCAGACATGTACTGCTAACAGCAATCCACTGTGCGTCCAGTGCACCCCCATATCTCACACAGGCTGCTCCCCTTTCCCCTCCCTTTATTACACAGACTAGTCCCCTTTCCCCTCTCTTTCTTACACAGACTGCTCCCCTATCCCCTCCTTTTCTTACACAGACTGCTCCCCTATCCCCTCCTTTTCTTACACAGACTGCTCCCCTATCCCCTCCCTTTCTTACACAGACTGGTCCCCTATCCCCTCCCTTTCTTACACAGACTGCTCCCCTTTCCTCTCCCTTTCTTACACAGACTGCTCACCTTTCCCATCCCTTTCTTACACAGACTGCTCCCCTTTCCTCTCCCTTTCTTAAACAGACTGCTCCCCTTTCCTCTCCTTCTCTTACACAGACTGCTCCCTTTGCCTTCTCTACCTAACACAGGCTTCTCTGCTCTCCATGCACACTATCTCTCATACTGTATATACTGCTCCCCATGCCCCCTCTTAATGACACTGGTTGATGGCCCTCTCGTTCTCACACAGACCAACCCTCATGGTCCCCTCTTTCTGACATATATTGCTCCTGATGGTCCTTCCTTTCACACAAACTACTGCCTATGCCCTTCTCTTTCACATACTGTCTTCATGCCCTCATCACAGATTGCTCCCCATGTCCCCCTCTCCTACACAGACTATTCTCCTTGCTCCTAATTCACCCTACCCACAGGCTGGACCTCATGCCCCTATTTTCTAACTGACTGTCCACCATGCTCCCTCTTTCTCACATACTGCTTCTCATATTGACCCCCCTCTTACACAGAATGTTCTTTCTCCTTCTGATGAGTGTGCATTCACACGACCGTAAGTATTTTGCAGTCCGCAAAACATTTATACGGGCCGTGTGCGTTCCACATTTTGCGGACCGCACATGGCCGGCGCTATATAGAGAATGCCTATTCTTGTCCGCAGTTGCGGATAACAATAGGACATGCTCTAAGTTTTTTGCGGAGTCACGGAACGGAACAACGGATGCGGACAAAACATGTTGTGCTGTCTTTTGCGGCCCCATTAAAATTAATGGGTCCACACCCGTTCTGCAAAATTGCAGAATGGATGTGAATCCATTTATACGGTCATGTGAATGCACCCTTACTCAGCGTCTTCAAGTTTGTTTTATTCTCCTCCGTGGTCTTCTTCTGTTTTGTGTCCTTCTTCTCTGAAGTGCCGGTGGCTTGTGACTATGTTCTGCACCCATTTTTGTCAAATTTTTGCCCTAATTTTGCTTAAAGGGGTTCTGCTCCAGCAGCGCCGTGGCCTTCTCACTGTTTACCGCAGCTCCAGTGACGTCACGACTAGTATCACTGGCCTGTGTGCGGCTAAGCTCCATTCAGGTGAACAGAGCTTAGCCTCGCCCAGGCCAGTGATACTAGTCGTGACGTCACTGGGCCTGCAGTAAACAGTGAGAAGGCCGCGGCGCTGCTGGAGCGCCGCTGCCTTCTCAAACAGCTGATCGGTGGGGGTCCCGGGTGTCGGACCCACGCCGATCAGAAGCTGATGATCTATCCAGAGGTTAGTTCATCACTTTAAACAAAGTGCAGAACCCCCTTTAAATAGATTTTCTGTGTGTTTCTGCACAAATCGTGGTAAATTTTTAGCAGTCTGATGAAACGTGTGCAAAATACAGAATTTACCTCAATTTGAGCAGAAGTTTATTATTTCCAAACGTGGTTCTATGTAAAAATAAAAAAGAGCAAAATCGCCTACCATAGTACCCCCCCCCCCCCCCCCGAGTACAAATGCCCATTGTGCCTCCTCCAAAGTAAAAATGCCCATTGTGCCCCCTCCAAAAAAAAAACACAGTAACTACTCACCTTGTCCTGTTCCTGAAGCTCACATAGCTCTCTCCCCTGTAGATACAGATCGCTCTGCAGCACTATGGGGCTGAGCTTATGCAGATTTCCGGGCTGCAGGCTCCGCCCACACAGGCCAGCAGCGCGATCCGTGCCTGCAGGCTGAATGGTGTAGCCAGGTGAAGTCTTCCTGCTTCACCATTCAGGGCGCCGCCAGCCTGAAGATGTGGAGGAGCGCGGGGAGCTGATCGGTGAGAGACAGGACAGCAGCTTCCTGCGCTCTAGCAATGAGCGCTTCCATCTGTATTGATGGAAGCGCTCATTGCTTCTGGACTCTGGCACCCCATGAGGACGGTACCTGGGGTGGACCACCCTCCTCTTAGCATGCCACTGCGCAGGGTCCGGACAGCTGGCAACTTCGGACCGCGGTCCACCAGTTGAGTACCCCTGCTTTAGAGGGTAGAGTCCTGACCAAGTTTTAACCCCCAGTAGAAGAGTAGATGATCCCAACTGGGCCCCCTCTTGCCCTGGGCCCCATAGCAGTTGTATGGTCTGCCACTATGGTAGTTACGCCCCTGGCCAGATGTATAAGTACCTGATGCTAATAGCATTAATAAAGACAGGAGAGAGATTTGTGCTGCTGCAGTATTCAGATTATAGATGATTGTCTAGACAGGATATAACTGTAGCAGCTATCCGGTATTAGGTGTGTACATCAGCCACAAGATGCAATTAAAAAAGGTTTCATTCACTGACAGCCGACATAGATCTTTAAAATGATAGAACATAAAGTATAATTAGAGATTTGCAAAACCTTTCATTTTATATCTTAATACACAATAACCAAAAATGGAAATAAAAAATGTAATTGTATAATTAATATTTATTTAAACAGACGGTAGTTAAAGGTGGACAAACATGTTTCTAGGAGAGGAGTATGATGATATAATCTTCAACATTGAAATTGCAGCAGCAGCATCAAAGTTTCAAGCACCTAGCTCCACTCTGTGGTATGTTGGAGGAGCATAAAAATCAGAACAAGTTCTGTGGGATGATTGTGCAATGCCTCCTGTTTGCAAACTGAGAGGGACAGAATCCTTGAATTGAGAGACCTTGGTTCCTTGGTTTGTCACTCCGGCAGATCGCTACGCGCCTTTGCCAAGATGTCAACACTGGTCAACTTTGCATGTCCCAGTCACTGGGAGAAAAGTGTTGAACTGGAATGACAGCAAGAGCTACACAGAGGAGAACCTCTGCATGGAGGGATCATCTGATAAGTCGAATAGTGAGTAGAGATCCATTCTGTACTGTAAGTGAAACTGAAAGTCACATCCCAAGCCTAGGGAGGCAAACTGTGTCTACGCAAACTATCACAAGGTGTTTCCTCGACATTGGACTATGAGCCAGATGTCCAATTACAGGTGTTCCATTGACCTCACGTCCCCGCTCTTAAAGGGGTTGTCCAGGGGTTGTAAACAATGAAGGGAAGGCTGTGCTGGGATGGCGGCACCTTCTCTTCAACCAGCTGATCAGCGAGGGTGCGGGGTGTCAGACCCTCACCAATCTGATATTGATGACCTATCCTGAGGATAGGTCATCAATAAAGATAACTTTGAGAATCTCTTTAAAGGCTATCATGGTGCACAGCAAGAAGGCAATGGAGGCTAGAATGGAGATGCAACCTAATGGAGTGAGTCCTACTTTTTTCTCGGACGCAATGATAGCTGGAGAGTGGTCTGGTGATCACATGGGCAATGCCATGAAGAAGCCTTCACAAGGGAACATCACACCAGTCCTATTCCCAGGATTATGGTGTTGGATGGCATAATGTATGGTAGCCGGACCCCTCTAGTCTTCATTTCAGGTACACTAACATCTCGGCGTTACATTATATCGGTCATTGAAACAGTGCTACGACCATTTCTCCAAAGGAGCCGTTTTTCATCAGGACAATGCAAGGCCGCAAGTTTCTCATGCTACTAGGAACAGCTACCGTGGCCTGCAGCGTCTCCGGATTTGCATCCCATTGAGCACTTCTGAGACGTCATTGGTCAGCAATTGCAAAGGTAACTGCAGCAGATCTTGATGATTTCTGTGTTCAAGTGCATTTAACATGGCAGGAAATTCCTCAGACAACCATTAATAACCTCACTGATAGCATGCCAAGGCGTGTAAGTGCGTGTAGTTCTGCATGTGCCGCTCATACTCGATACTGAATATTTTGTTTCAGCTTTTTTTTCCATAATTCGATGACTTTTCCGTCTTGGTGTTACAATTTCAAAGTTGAGGAGTGTATTTTGGGAGGCAATGACCTGTGCTTTTAAAAAGATTTCTGTAACATATACTGTAAAATCTACTGCCTACTTACCTACCATGCTTCTGCTTAGGGTACTTGTGATTGCACCATCTCTTACCCTGAATGAAGCCACCAGCCCCTTTACTTTACAGCTCTGTTCTCACACCCAGTGCAGTGCAAAGACTCTCAGCCAAATGAGACTGTGCTGTATACTCATGCTATGCCAGGAGTGGCGCTGTTTTGAAAAAAAAATATATGAAAGTGTCCAATGCACTAGGTGATTCATTCTAGACAGTGGTGGAGGTTCTTGTAGATGAACCACTACTCATCAGACAAAGATGGCATATTGAATCAATATACCAGAAATGCAGATCGTTGGACTAGCTCTTTTATGAAATGAGCTGTGTAAACCTATGAGAAGCTGCACGATATTTGTGCAGAACAACTACCCGTCTTCACAGAAACCTTGACCGAGCCTCATTTCTCACAGCACATTTTGCCTAATAAATAATGGAAGAATGAGTCCCTCCAGCAAAACCCGTAGTGTGAATAATAGGAACTGGCAGAAAGAAAATCTAACACATTCCATTCTTTCACCTTTCTCTTGTACAAGATATGTTTTTTTTGTATACGGTTACCCCCGACTTAATAGTCTGGGGTCAGGTCCGCCAGCTTCACAGTGAATCAACATGTTGTAGTTTTCTTAGATGAAATAAAGACCCGAAACGCGTCTCTCCCCCATAGGAAAAAAGTTTATTTTGTCACAGAAGAAATAGTGCTCTGTGAATGATACGTGTCATTAGAGCAGGAGTTTAATAATGTTCAACACAAGGCGGCTCTCAGAACAGGAAACATGGCACCTAGCACATGGCCAAATAGGAGCCACTGACAGAAAATTGGTCCCCAGTGCCAGTTTTTGAGAAAGAACACTCTGTTACGTCTCCACCCTTGCGTGCCTTTGACCCGGGCTACAGATATTTGACATGAAGTCTACATTACTGCCCGTACATTGTTAAGAAGCAGACTGAATAGCCAAAAACTACAAATATAGAGATGTTATTGTGCCCAAACAAATAATAGTACCGGTCACGGTGCCTCTGAGCTCTACAGAATTTCTCTAATGCAGACCAGGTGGAACATTCATCTCCCTCCATTCACATATATTTCCCTTTACTGATCCGGTAGTTATGGAGTCTGACAGCAGTCACGGCTGAATTTAGGACTAGTACGTGAAATGTTGTTCTGAATTTGTTTCAAGTGTCTTTGGGTTATTGTGTGGAGGTTTAGGTTTCAAAGCTTGTCATGAATAGCAAGGGTCTCAAAAGAAAGGGAAGGTCTAACTAGGTTAGCTGAAGAAGTAGAACATTTGTAGATGTATACTTATAGAAAACTTGGGTCCTTGGGCTGGAGCTGGTGGAGGCACCACACGTAGCACCATGGTACAGCAAGTGGTCATCAGTAGAGAGGAAAGGAATGAGTGCCATTGACATCTTCACTATATCTATCGCCAGAGGTTTGGGTGGAATGGGGATTTGGGACTATGTAGGCCAGCGGTCTCCAACAGATCCACGGTAAGTGCCCTCTGCAGAGTAGGCAAATTGCGCAACAACCCTCTACCACCCACCAAAATCTATTTAAAGTTAGATTTGAACACATTTTAAAAGCAGTCACAGACATGACAAATGTAAATCCAGTAACTCACAGGTGACGTCTCCACTGATTTGAGTTCTCCACTTTCCTTTTCTTCTCCATTTGGTTCAGACCATCATGACTATTTCTCCTGAAGACCGCAGAGTTTACTGTGTAGACATCTTTGGCCTGGGGTGTGCAGCCCCCTCTGCCACATAAAAAGTCAGTTACAGATACAGATTTTACCTTAGGGCACAGGAGATTCAGGTTACACCTCTGACTATGACTCATTGCTTCTGAAGTCTATCCCCACACTCTGTAACAAAGAAGCACCCTATTTGACAGCTCCTTTAACTCTGCAATCCTGTAGCTTCCAAAACTGTGCGCGCTGTAAAAATAAATTTTTAATGGCTGCACAGCTCCCAGACCAGACTGCAAAATGAATCCAGGTCTCCAGACCTCAAATTTAATACATACACACAAACCCCAAAATTTATTCAAACTCCAAGACCAGGCACCTAAAATAATACATATCCCGTTAACCCAAAATTAATACAGATCTTCAGACCAGACTCCAAACTCAATATAGACCCCAGATTAGCCTCCAAATAATATCTCTGATAATGATCAGAGACTCCTCCAGACCAGATTCCAAACTCAATACAGACCCCAGATCAGCCCCCAAATAATATCTCTGATAATTATCAGAGACTGAATAAAGAGACATGAAAAGATAACCCTGGTCAATGACATTGCTTGGTTAACTTCTGAAATGTCCCATTAGAGGATCTAATTAGTACTTCGAGGAGATTTGCTCCATCTCTACAAATGCTAACAGCTTTCAATGTTGTCACCATATAGGATACATCCATCGGTTCTCGAAAACCTGAAATAAATTCTATCCCCTCCATCAAAATGAGAATGGAACCAAAAATCTAGAGACCCAGAGACCTTTATTCAGTTCAGTTCTCCCTCCCTTGACATGATCAACCCATTATAGCTAGACCACTGCTCAATGGTTGTTTCAGAAACGTGATATCAAGGAATGTCTTGAGCACTAACACCATAGATGTACATCCAGGGATGGACCTAGGCAATTGCTCAGTGCCCTCATTTCTTAGGAGCTGTCAAGGAATACCCTAGATTAAAATCAATTCTTCAATCTTAAACTTCCTAGTATTATTTTACAGTGCATAGTGGCTTTATTTGGGAGTTGGAGTATTTTGTGGAAGCTACATGGCTGGATTATGTGGGCTACTAGAGGAAATTGAAATATGACACATAACTTGGGCTCTACATAGTGTTGTGTGATCTGTATATGGCAGTATTATATAGAGGGAGGTACAGTATGGGAGTATTGTTTAGGTATTATCTGGTGGTATATTTTTTGGACTATTGGAGTATTATTTAGTAATTGTATGGCAATTCTATTATTTGGATACTCTACAGGAGAACTATTTAAAAGTGATCAATAAAATAATTTTGAAATTGGTATTTGAAATATATGAGGGTACTAAGTGGCAGTGTTATATTTATACTATACGCAGGTATTATTTAGGCATTGTATCCCAGTATTATTTCATATAATTATGCGAAAGACCGGTCTGAAACTATGGAGCAGAAGGGATGCTTCTTAACCAATCTACAATGAGCTTGTCCTACCAGAATTTAAAAATCGCCTTAGAGATTTCAGTCCCCGGAACACATGATCAAGTTGATTTCTTGGTTTCAACATTTGGTAGAGAGCTGATGAATTTGTACATTTCTAGTTACCAAAATCCCTAAAATGATAAATTCCATGAACTGTTTCAAACCTTCAACTGTAATTCCGCATTTTGCAGGACAGACCACTGTACCCGACCTGCAAAATCTCTCAGAAACGTTCTAACGTCACGGCGGCCTCGTTAAACTGCTTTGAGAACCCAAGTCAATGTTCTGCTCTGTGACTCTCGGTGACAATGATACGTTGTTACTGGATGGAGCTCCGCAGACTTGTATAAATACACTCCCCACATTTCCAAACACTGAAGCTTTTTGACTTTTAATTGACTGTGAAAACATAAAGGAAGGAGACGTGGAGCTTGTAATAAAGTCAGCTCCTTGTAATACGTCTGGAGATGTAGACGACAATGGATGAACGGATGACAATGTGTCAGCTGCACCAGGGCTTGGATCATAGTATAGCTTTGTAAATGACGGGATGGATCTTTCGTATATTAGTCTTATAATATTACATTGCACGGACATTTAGGATTATCTCTCGTTCCAATATCCAGGCCAGGGCAGAGCGGCTTGTTGGAGCCACTATTTGCACCCATCACCAGGTGCAGATGCCTCTCCTGCATACCATAGCAAGAAAGGTGGTCCAAACAGGGTTAGGCCCCCATACTTTTAGGGCCCTAAAGCAGAATATTTACCTAAAAAAACTTCATTGAGCTAGAAGAAAAATCATCCTAAATCTGTAGCCTCAAAACATATTCATAAATTCCAGAAATCCAAAAATAATATGGTCTGAATGAGATTATTTATGATGCCAACCATCCTGTATGAATAATTCCCCCATATATAAGGTGAAGACTGGATCCAATTTCCTATTCCTACTTATTTACGGAGTTGGCATTTGAAAAACCAACCAAACTTAGTCCCAGGTATTTATGCCAGGACCCTTCAAGCAACCCTCATGCATTGCCAATGGAGTAAGACTTTCTTTCCAGCCTGAATAAATTTACATATGGATGCTGCGCTTAATGAAGTCAAACTTTCCAGACAAACCGTGTGCAACAAAATGTTTAACGGCAGTTTTTTTAGAGTTGCCAATGCTCTAAAATAGTTCCCCCTGGCCTCCGAGGTGAATGTAGCGTTGCAGCAGTTCTCATTAGATTACATTTTGCTCTTTGAAAACATATAAAAATAAAGGGACCTTACAGGATTCTCTTATTCTTGCACATGTCGGGGTCAATATTGCAATAGCTTGCACTGGTGCTGATGAGATGCTTAGATTTTGTTTTCAGTCCAGTGGGTTAAAAATGTTGACAAACAGTTTTCTAAGACAGAAATATGCCCAGGGCAGTTGTCAGTTGTTATACCTCCTCTACCACCTTCTGGGCCACATTGCATGGCATGCATTTCATGGCTTGCCTGCATTATTAGTTATAGATGGTAAATAGCAAACCTCCTCCCACCTCCAAAGAAAGAGAATTGTAGAATGAATGTGGTTTGTGTAAAGTAGTCACTTTATTTTTATAGTTTTTGTTGCCACTAACTTTCCATATGAGGTAAATTAATAGGGGATACAAGCCATAATTCACACTCCCTAAGTACCCCGGCGTCAGATGCCCAATAACCACTTCAGATTAAGTGAATTTGTTAAAATTTGCTTCGATTTGTCCAGATTTGCAAAAAATGCATGCTGCAGATGTTTCATAGAGTGCCTCAGCCATAGATATCTAGAGTGCTATAGCCTCAGATGACCTTATAGTGCCTCAGCCATGTTTGTCCCCTAGGGTGAATCAGCCATAGATGTCCTCTAAAGTGCCTTAACCTCAGACACTCCTAGAGTGCCTCAGTCTCAGATGTTCACTAAAGCACCTCAGCTATAGTTGTCCCCTAGAGTGCCTTAACCTCATATACTCCTAGAGTGCCTCAGCCACAGAATTCCACTAGAGTACCTCACAGCCTCAAATGTTCCTTAGTTTGATTAAGCCTCAGATGTTCCCTAGAAGGCCTCAACCTCAGATGTCCTTTAACGTGACTCAGTCTTAAATGTTCCCTAGAATGCCTCAGAAGTCCCCTAGAGTGCCTCAGCCCCAGAATTACCCTGGACTACCTAAACCTCAGGAGCACCCAGCTTGCATTTACCTCTTACACGTGGACAGTCCTAGTCATGAGTCTTGGCTGCTTTCCTGGATTTTACACTTCAATTCAAAAAGTGCTACCAGGATTTTTTGAGGTACGGTACAGACGACAGAAATGTGGTAGTATACCATCAAAACGAGTGCACTTGGAGGGTATGAAATCTATGTTTATTAATTCTGCCAACAGCTGCCTACAATTTTCAAGTACTTCTCAACTGACTTCAAAGAAGCCCTTGGCACTGGAGTCTTCTATAATTCTATCCCACAGGCTTTCAATATTATTTGATGATTGGCAATCGGCTGCTTCAGACTATAAAAATGTCCCTCCTATGCTCCTTACATGGAGAATTCGCTGCTGGAGAGACCTAAGGTCACATACTTACAATGCAAGAAACAAATAGCGACTTTAATTATAAATACAAGACGCTTTGTAGTCGGTCCAAGGAGTAATTTCTAGAAGTGAGAAGGGGACAGTGGCGATGACATCACCCAGACACTGCTCTTCAGAAGATGCTTCATCACTCTTCAGGAAGCCAGGGTGACTATTAAACAAAGCTCTTTATAAATGGAGCTCAGACGTGGCTAAAAATACTTGGTAAGAGCGTCCAAGAGCACTGGATGTACAGACACATAAACACGAACCATTCTCCTGGCCGGCATAAAGGAGACGACACAAGGCAGCAAAAATAAGCAGAAGTGGAGGACACTGTGTGCACTATAAACAACAACCACGGTGCTGCCTGGAGAACAGTAGATCGGCCAAAGACAAGATCAAAGCTACTGCAGTAGATGGGACTCACATATGGCTCCCACCAACTTAATGGTACGATTAAAAAAGGGTTAGCCATATTAGGCCATGGGACTAGCATGCCACCCAAGTGTCCCAGAACCAATGTCATGGTCACAGATTTCCAGGCACTGTATTTTTAAAGGCGTTGTTGGGAACTCTAGAT
The DNA here is from genome assembly GCF_905171765.1 of Bufo bufo. Classification (NCBI taxonomy): domain Eukaryota; kingdom Metazoa; phylum Chordata; class Amphibia; order Anura; family Bufonidae; genus Bufo; species Bufo bufo. Next base: position 792,502,340 of record NC_053390.1, on the reverse strand, counting down.
ATTTAAAGGACATTGCATGCACGATTAATGTGGGCAAAGTATGGCACTCCGTGGGCACTGTTTAGCACCATAATGGCACATTGCACTTTTGACAATGTAGTGTGCATTCTATACTTGGGCAATGTGTGTCTCTTAACCACCTCCGGACCGCCTAACGCAGGATCGCGTTCCGGAGGTGGCAGCCCTGCGCAGAGTCACGCATATATGCGTCATCTCGCGAGACGCGAGATTTCCTGTGAACGCGCGCACACAGGCGCGCGCGCTCACAGGAACGGAAGGTAAGAGAGTTGATCTCCAGCCTGCCAGCGGCGATCATTCGCTGGCAGGCTGGAGATGTGATTTTTTTAACCCCTAACAGGTATATTAGACGCTGTTTTGATAACAGCGTCTAATATACCTGCTACCTGGTCCTCTGGTGGCCCCCTTTGTTTGGATCGACCACCAGAGGACACAGGCAGCTCAGTAAAGTAGCACCAAGCACCACTACACTACACTACACCCCCCCCCCCCGTCACTTATTAACCCCTTATTAGCCCCTGATCACCCCATATAGACTCCCTGATCACCCCATATAGACTCCCTGATCACCCCCCTGTCATTGATCACACCCCTGTCATTGATTACCCCCCTGTAAAGCTCCATTCAGACGTCCGCATGATTTTTACGGATCTACTGATAGATGGATCGGATCCGCAAAACGCATCCGGACGTCTGAATGAAGCCTTACAGGGGCATGATCAATGACTGTGGTGATCACCCCATATAGACTCCCTGATCACCCCCATGTCATTGATTACCCCCCTGTCATTGATTACCCCCCTGTAAAGCTCCATTCAGACGTCCGCATGATTTTTACGGATCTACTGATAGATGGATCGGATCCGCAAAACGCATCCGGACGTCTGAATGAAGCCTTACAGGGGCATGATCAATGACTGTGGTGATCACCCCATATAGACTCCCTGATCACCCCCCTGTCATTGATTACCCCCCTGTCATTGATTACCCCCCTGTAAAGCTCCATTCAGACGTCCGCATGATTTTTACGGATCCACTGATAGATGGATCGGATCCGCAAAACGCATCCGGACGTCTGAATGAAGCCTTACAGGGGCATGATCAATGACTGTGGTGATCACCCCATATAGACTCCCTGATCACCCCCCTGTCATTGATTACCCCCCTGTCATTGATTACCCCCCTGTAAAGCTCCATTCAGATGTCCGCATGATTTTTACGGATGCACTAATAGATGGATCGGATCCGCAAAACGCATCCGGACGTCTGAATGAAGCCTTACAGGGGCATGATCAATGACTGTGGTTATCACCCCATATAGACTCCCTGATCACCCCCCTGTCATTGATTACCCCCCCCTGTCATTGATCACCCCCCTGTCATTGATCACCCCCCTGTCATTGATCACCCCCCTGTCATTGATCACCCCCCTGTCATTGATCACACCCCTGTCATTGATCACCCCCCTGTCATTGATCCCCCCCTCTGTAAGGCTCCATTCAGACATTTTTTTGGCCCAAGTTAGCGGAATTTATTTATTTTTTTCTTACAAAGTCTCATATTCCACTAACTTGTGTCAAAAAATAAAATCTCACATGAACTCACCATACCCCTCACGGAATCCAAATGCGTAAAATTTTTTAGACATTTATATTCCAGACTTCTTCTCACGCTTTAGGGCCCCTAGAATGCCAGGGCAGTATAAATACCCCACATGTGACCCCATTTCGGAAAGAAGACACCCCCAGGTATTCCGTGAGGGGCATATTGAGTCCATGAAAGATTGAAATTTTTGTCCCAAGTTAGCGGAACGGGAGACTTTGTGAGAAAAAAATTAAAAATATCAATTTCCGCTAACTTGTGCCAAAAAAAAAAAATTTCTATGAACTCGCCATGCCCCTCATTGAATACCTTGGGGTGTCTTCTTTCCAAAATGGGGTCACATGTGGGGTATTTATACTGCCCTGGCATTCTAGGGGCCCCAAAGCGTGAGAAGAAGTCTGGTATCCAAATGTCTAAAAATGCCCTCCTAAAAGGAATGTGGGCACCTTTGCGCATCTAGGCTGCAAAAAAGTGTCACACATCTGGTATCGCCGTACTCAGGAGAAGTTGGGGAATGTGTTTTGGGGTGTCATTTTACATATACCCATGCTGGGTGAGATAAATATCTTGGTCAAATGCCAACTTTGTATAAAAAAATGGGAAAAGTTGTCTTTTGCCAAGATATTTCTCTCACCCAGCAAGGGTATATGTAAAATGACACCCCAAAACACATTCCCCAACTTCTCCTGAATACGGCGATACCACATGTGTGACACTTTTTTGCAGCCTAGGTGGGCAAAGGGGCCCATATTCCAAAGAGCACCTTTAGGATTTCACAGGTCATTTACCTACTTACTACACATTAGGGCCCCTGGAAAATGCCAGGGCAGTATAACTACCCCACAAGTGACCCCATTTTGGAAAGAAGACACCCCAAGGTATTCCGTGAGGGGCATGGCAAGTTCCTAGAATTTTTTATTTTTTGTCACAAGTTAGTGGAAAATGCTGATTTTTTTTTTCTTTTTTTTTCATACAAAGTCTCATATTCCACTAACTTGTGACAAAAAATAAAAACTTCCATGAACTCACTATGCCCATCAGCGAATACCTTGGGGTCTCTTCTTTCCAAAATGGGGTCACTTGTGGGGTAGTTATACTGCCCTGGCATTCTAGGGGCCCAAATGTGTGGTAAGGAGTTTGAAATCAAATTCTGTAAAAAATGACGAGTGAAATCCGAAAGGTGCTCTTTGGAATATGGGCCCCTTTGCCCACCTAGGCTGCAAAAAAGTGTCACACATCTGGTATCTCCGTACTCAGGAGAAGTTGGGGAATGTGTTTTGGGGTGTCATTTTACATATACCCATGCTGGGTGAGAGAAATATCTTGGCAAAAGACAACTTTTCCCATTTTTTTATGCAAAGTTGGCATTTGACCAAGATATTTATCTCACCCAGCATGGGTATATGTAAAAAGACACCCCAAAACACATTCCTCAACTTCTCCTGAATACAGAGATACCAGATGTGTGACACTTTTTTGCAGCCTAGGTGGGCAAAGGGGCCCATATTCCAAAGAGCACCTTTCAGATTTCACTCGTCATTTTTTACAGAATTTGATTTCAAACTCCTTACCACACATTTGGGCCCCTAGAATGCCAGGGCAGTATAACTACCCCACAAGTGACCCCATTTTGGAAAGAAGAGACCCCAAGTTATTCGCTGATGGGCATAGTGAGTTCATAGAACTTTTTATTTTTTGTCCCAAGTTAGTGGAATATGAGACTTTGTAAGAAAAAAAAAATCATCATTTTCCGCTAACTTGTGACAAAAAATAAAAAGTTCTATGAACTCACTATGCCCATCAGCGAATACCTTAGGGTGTGTACTTTCCGAAATGGGGTCATTTGTGGGGTATTTGTACTGTCTGGGCATTGTAGGACCTCAGGAAACATGACAGGTGCTCAGAAAGTCAGAGCTGCTTCAAAAAGCGGAAATTCACATTTTTGTACCATAGTTTGTAAACGCTATAACTTTTACCCAAACCATTTTTTTTTTACCCAAACATTTTTTTTTATCAAAGACATGTAGAAAAATAAATTTAGAGCAAAATTTATATATGGATGTAGTTTTTTTTGCAAAATTTTACAACTGAAAGTGAAAAATGTCATTTTTTTTGCAAAAAAATCGTTAAATTTTGATTAATAACAAAAAAAGTTAAAATGTCAGCAGCAATGAAATACCACCAAATGAAAGCTCTATTAGTGAGAAGAAAAGGAGGTAAAATTCATTTGGGTGGTAAGTTGCATGACCGAGCAATAAACGGTGAAAGTAGTGTAGGTCAGAAGTGTAAAAAGTGGCCTGGTCTTTCAGGGTGTTTAAGCACTGGGGGCTGAAGTGGTTAAATGGGTATCATAGTTAGGGGATAGGGTAGGAGATAACTTTTAGATCGGTGGGGCTCCAACCATTGGGACCCCCCACTGATCATGATAACAGGGGGCTCGGTACCCTTCTGGACCCCCTAAAATTAATGGAGAGTCAAAACAAGCATATGCACCACCACTCCATTCATCTGAACGTGGCTGATGGAGATAGGTACGTGCTGTATCCCAAATAAATTAAATGGCTCCATCCATTTCGGGGGGGGCCCCGCACGTTATCTAGACATTGGTTCACACACTGACGATCACTGATCAATATGGATAACCCCATTCCATGTATCCTCAAAGGGTATATTGACATCAAAGTGGGTGATCCATGAGCCAAAGTGGAAGGCAACAAAAAAAAACATTTGTCCCGCTTTGGAGGACTGGGCATGACCACGTATTACATGGCAGACTGTTCATTTGTATGGGTACCATGTAGTTAGAATTTCCAACTGAGGCCACATAATCATTGACAGCTCATTAGTAAACTACACGTCTAGTAAGCATGGTAGGATAGGAATAGAGATGAGCGAAGGTTTTGAAAATTTGATTTGACAAATTTGCCGGAGTTAGCCAAGAATTTCAATTTGTTCCAAATTAATTCGCCACAGATCACTATAAATCAGGTATACCCAGACCACTCTGCCTTAGGCCCCATTCACACGAACGTATTTTTGGTCCGCATCCGATCCGCATTTTTTGCGGATAGAATGCGGACCCATTCCTCTCAATGGGTCCTGCAAAAAATTAGCACAGCACACCGTGTGCTGTCCACATCCGTACTTCTGTTATGTAGCCCCGCAACAAGATATAACATGCCCTATTCTTGTCCATTTTGTGGACAAGGATAGCCATTATTACAATGGATCCGCAAAAAAACATATGCAACACAGACGCCATCCGTATTATTTGTGGATCCGTGTTTTCAGGACCGCAAAATACATACGGTCGTGTGAATGCACCCTTAGGGTACGGCCACACGAAGCGGCCATGCTCCGGGTTGCGGCAGCTGCCTTTCATTTAATAATGAAGACCGCACTGTATAGTCAGTCTTCGATGTTAAAGGGGTTGTCCCACGAAAAATATTCTACAGTTTTCCTGGATCTGAATACTTTAATAATTGCATGTAATTAAAAATGTTCTATAGCTACTGAGTTATTCAATAAAATGTATTCGTAATTTCTTATTTCTTTGACCTGCTCACTGAGATGGCCGCACATGCTCAGTTTCATCCTTCAACTGCCTCCTGAGCTGTGATAGGGAGAGCATGGGCACGCCTCCTGAGCTGTGATAGGGAGAGCATAGACACGCCTCCTGAGCTGTGATAGGGAGACCATAGACACGCCTCCTGAGCTGTGATAGGGAGAGCTGAGACACGCCTCCTGAGCTGTGATAGGGAGAGCTGAGACACGCCTCCCTGAGCTGTGATAGGGAGAGCTGAGACACGCCTCCTGAGCTGTGATAGGGAGAGCTGAGACACGCCTCCTGAGCTGTGATAGGGAGAGCTGAGACACGCCCGCTGAGCTGCAGCAGAAAAGACACTCCCCCTGAGCTGTCAGCTTGATATAAATCTAGCAATGAATGTGGAGATCTCTGGATCCATGTGAGATTCAGGGCTGGTTCTAGCTTTGTTAGAAAGAGACTGTCATGTACTGTATGATGTCTGGTTTTAATTTTTTACGTTATTCATGGGATAACCGCTTTAATGGCTGCACAGCACCTTTAAACATGGGCTGTTGCTGGTGTGGGGTTCGGCTGGTTAGGTTGGGGGCACAATATACAGATTATTGCTGTTCTGGCCTGCAATCATCTTCAGGTTATTTGACAGTAAATACAGAGTATTAATCGGCTCTGGCATACCCACTTCTCCAACCCCAGCGCTCTCCTGTCCTACAGGTGGGAGCCCTTCTTCTGTCATCTGCTTTTCCTCCTTTTCCACATCATCTAATATCAATGAGAATAACATCAGGAACATCCAGCTCCTCGGCTCTCTGCATCTGGCTGACTTATCTAGAAAGTAAAGCCAGCAAAAGATGAGGATGGTCATTATTAAGACCTGGCCCCCCTAAGGAGTGCAGACTCGATGGTATTGGTTGGCATGCTGGCACCGGAATAATAAAGGCTTCCATCTTATTGGTATTGAATTACATAGTTTACGGCTGATGTAGGAATAAGTAAATGTAGGAATAAATGAATAAAACTGATAAAGAATAAGGCCTCTTTCACATGTGTGAGTTTTCCGTAAAGGGTGTGATGCGTGAAGCAAAAGCATAGCATCCGGACTGAATCCTAACCTCTTGATTTCAATGGGTCTGTGCACATGAGCATCATTCTTCAACTTCTACATTCAGGAAAAATCGCAGAGTTTTTCATGGAGCTCTGGTTTCATAGAAGTGAATGGGGCTTCAGTGAAAAACTGATTGCATCTGGATGCAATCCAAATGCAATGCGTTTTCCACTGCTGATTGCTAGGAGATGTAGATTGTTATTCTTCAGGTTTTTATCACGAGCGTGAAAAACGCATCAAAAACTGATTGCACCCGTGCAGAGAAAACTCTGAACGCAATCGCAGACAAAACTGACTGAACTTGTGTGCACAACTATCAGTTTTTTCCTGAACAGATCCTGAGAAAATCTGTAACGCTCGTTTGAAAGAGGCCTAAGTCTCCCTGCACTCTCCCTGCATTCTCCCTGCACTCTCCCTGCATTCTCCCTGCACTCTCCCTGCACTCTCCCTGCACGCTCCCTGCATTCTCCCTGAATTCTCCCTGCATTCTCCCTGCACTCTCCCTGCATTCTCCCTGCACTCTGCCTGCACTCTCCCTGTATTCTCCCTGCACTCTGCCTGCACTCTCCCTGCACTCTCCCTGCACTCTCCCTGCATTCTCCCTGCATTCTCCCTGCACTCTCCTTCTCAAATATTCTTCTATTAATCATTTTCAGCAACACTATCCCTAGAGCATGAGCGCTTGTCATGTCTCTCCCAATGCTCAGCTCACAGGACAATGGCGGCGACCGCGCGGGATGAAGGTTTTATAGAGCTGTGACATCACGGGGGCTGGCTATCTGTGGATTGGCTGACTGCACGGCATTATGGGTGATCTCGCATTCCCAGGATTCTTACTTTCACTTTGTAACACGTGCAGCTCCCATTTTAGGAAAAACTGATTCTTTGCGAATCAAAGTTTTCGTAAACTTCGGAACTAATTCCGCTTTTAATGTTTCGCTTCGCTCAACACTATATATGGAGTTCGATGTATTACACAGACAGTACATTTCATTAAGAACCATGTAATGCTTCATGTCCCCATGTGGTGGCGCTGCAGGAGAATTGCGCACTAGTTCTGCAGGTCGTTACGATTACGCCCTCTGTTTCTAGGCTGCAGAGGTGGGGGTTTTTCTACTAGAAATTTTATATTTTTTTACATTTTGGAACTTTCTTACATATTTTTTTTGCCCCACTAGGAGACTTTACAGCATACCTCTGTATCACAGTGTTTTACTGACAGGCAGCCTATTAGGTCCTATGTTAGGCAGTGCCTATTAGGCTCTGGTACATGGCAGGCCTGAGGGTCTTTGATAGGCCCCTGGCTGTTATGGTAACCCATTGGCACCTGATCACGATTGGAACCCCCTTCCTCTATAAACCACTTAAGTGCCACGTCTGCTATTGATTGCAGCATCTAACGGGTTGTCCAGGGGGCAAAAATGATTGAGAAAGTCCTCAGAGTAAGTTAAAAAAGAAGCCATAATCACCCTTATTGGTTATACTGTAAAAAAAACATTTCCCGAACTCGGGTTCGGTTCTAAGGTACCACTTGGAACCGAACCCGAGTTTGTGAAATGTTTTTTTACAGTATAAATCAATTTTCGAAGTTATTATGCAAAATCTCGCAAGACTTTGCAAAGTAATAACTTCGGCACATTGGAGCCAATACATTCTAATACTGTACGGAGCGCTCGCTCTGTACAGTATTGAAACTAAGTTTTATGCGAATCGACTTCGGATGTTTCATCCGAAGTCGATTCGCTCATCCCTAATGCCTACCTATTAGGCATGATACAGTGCAATACAGAAGAAGATAGAAACAATCACATCTGACCGGGACATAAAAACAATTCAATAAAGTTTCGGAAAAAAAAAAATACCAAGTAAAAAAATTCCCTTATAAATGCTTTATTTAAAAAAAACAAAAAAAAAAACACGTATTTGTTATCACCAAATACTGTAAAAATAAAAAAAAGCTCAAAAAATAATGACAAAATTGCTGTTTTTTAGTTATTCTGCCTCCAAAAATGGAAAGTTATTAAAATATTGTATGTACCTCAAGCTGGTGCCAATGGTAACACTCATCCTGCAAAAAACAAGCCCTCATAAAGCTACGTCGATGGAAAAACAAAAATTGTAAAGTCGGAATGGTAACACTCCACAGAAGACATAAAAAACAATGGTGAATTTTCTGTTTTGTTTTTTTCCATTCCCCCCTAAAATTGAAGTTATACCATACATTATATGCTCCCCAAAATGGTAGTATTTAAAAAATACAACTTGGCAAATGCATAGATGAAAAAATGGAAATTTTCGCTGCGTCCTGAAGGCCAAAATAGGCGACATTCTTAAAGGGTTAACTCCATATTACGATTTATTGTATTATTAGTTCTGTTATGATTATGATATGCTGTATATTATAGCCATACAATTGTGAATATTATTAAAATGATGTAATAATGTATAATATCACTGTTTATTTTTTTTAAATATTAAAACAATTTTTTATTTTTTTTAAATAAAGTACTTCTGATTTTGGCTGCTAGAATTACATATATATATATATAGACAGAGTCACTGACCTTTTAGAATCCTCATAATCAGCTCATATAGGCGAAATACCATATGGGAGAAGAATGAATTTCTGGTAAATTGGAAAGTGGAATCTCGGAGGATTTCAGTTCTTAGATTACATACAGCGTAATATTTATGGCTGTATTATACATAAGCCTGGCGTATAAAACAGGGTGTAATGTGGCGGTTATCTTTATTAGAGGGTCATACGTGTTAAACAGCCAATATAGCCTTGTTTTTGCATGTGTTCTGAATGATATGCGGCTAGAAACCAGTTATACTGTATATTATTAAGAATGTAAGATTTACTATTGGCTGGTGGAACTTTGGCGCCATCTGCTGCCTCTTCTGCAGACTGCAGTTCAGACATTAGCAATTTGATTACGTACAGTACATGGCCTTATAATGCCTATTAATCCCTATGATGTCTAATAACTGCTTATTGGCCTTCAGTTGCACTGGTTTGCCCATATATTATATAACATTAGCCAGATCTAGTCCCAGTTCCTCTCTCTGTTGTGCCCACAGTATGCCCAATATGATATCCAGTTTCCTCCCAGCTGCCACGTACTTTGATGGAGTTTCTGGCAGTAGCTTGTTTAGATCCCCATCAACCCAGCTTAGGCTAGTTGTGTCTGACCATCTTCCCATCTGACCCCAGGCTGTGACCCCAGACCATAACCTTGGACTCAGGAGGCATGCTATATCCAGTGGTGTAGCTATAGGAGATGTGCAGGTAGCAGTCATACCTGGGCCTTTAATTTTTCAGGACTGGACCAAAGATCCCTCTGCCACATAAGAAAACACCAGTATCAGATTGTGTACTGGGACCCAGGAGCTTCATGTTAGACCACCACATGTATCTGGTGTGGGTACTACAGTGGGTATCACAAGCAGACAGCAGTGCATATCCATAAAAAGTATATTGTATCCTACAAACCGGATTCCAAAAAAGTTGGGACACTATACAAATCGTGAATAAAAACTGAATGCAATGATGTGGAGGTGCCAACTTCTAATATTTTATTCAGAATAGAACATAAATCACGGTACAAAAGTTTAAACTGAGAAAATGTACCATTTTAAGGGAAAAATATGTTGAATCAGAATTTCATGGTGTCAACAAATCCCCAAAAAGTTGGGACAAGGCCATTTTCACCACTGTGTGGCATCTCCCCTTCTTCTTACAACACTCAACAGACGTCTGGGGACCGAGGAGACCAGTTTCTCAAGTTTAGAAATAGGAATGCTCTCTCATTCTTGTCTAATACAGGCCTCTAACTGTTCAATCGTCTTGGGCCTTCTTTGTTGCACCTTCCTCTTTATGATGCGCCAAATGTTCTCTATAGGTGAAAGATCTGGACTGCAGACTGGCCATTTCAGTACCCGGATCCTTCTCCTACGCAGCCATGATGTTGTGATTGATGCAGAATGTGGTCTGGCATTATCTTGTTGAAAAATGCAGGGTCTTCTCTGAAAGAGATGACGTCTGGATGGGAGCATATGTTGTTCTAGAACCTGAATATATTTTTCTGCATTGATGGTGCCTTTCCAGACATGCAAGCTGCCCATGCCACACGCACTCATGCAACCCCATACCATCAGAGATGCAGGCTTCTGAACTGAGCGTTGATAACAACTTGGGTTGTCCTTGTCCTCTTTGGTCCGGATGACATGATGTCCCAGATTTCCAAAAAGAACTTCGAATCGTGACTCGTCTGACCACAGAACAGTCTTCCATTTTGCCACACTCCATTTTAAATGATCCCTGGCCCAGTGAAAACGCCTGAGCTTGTGGATCTTGCTTAGAAATGGCTTCTTCTTTGCACTGTAGAGTTTCAGCTGGCAACGGCGGATGGCACGGTGGATTGTGTTCACTGACAATGGTTTCTGGAAGTATTCCTGAGCCCATTCTGTGATTTCCTTTACAGTAGCATTCCTGTTTGTGGTGCAGTGTCGTTTAAGGGCCCGGAGATCACGGGCATCCAGTATGGTTTTACGGCCTTGACCCTTACGCACAGAGATTGCTCCAGATTCTCTGAATCTTCGGATGATGTTATGCACAGTTGATGATGATAGATGCAAAGTCTTTGCAATTTTTCGCTGGGTAGCACCTTTCTGATATTGCTCCACTATCTTTCTGCGCAACATTGTGGGAATTGGTGATCCTCTACCCGTCTTGATTTCTGAGAGACACTGCCACTCTGAGAAGCTCTTTTTATACCCAATCATGTTGCCAATTGACCTAAATAGTGTTAATTGGTCTTCCAGCTCTTCGTTATGCTCAAATTTACTTTTTCCAGCCTCTTATTGCTACTTGTCCCAACTTTTTGGGGATTTGTTGACACCGTGAAAATTGGAATCAACGTATTTTTCCTTTAAAATTTACTCGGATTAAACGTTTGATCTGTCATCTACGTTCTATTACAAATAAAATATTGACATTTGCCATCTCCACATCATTGCATTCAGTTTTTATTCACAATTTGTTTAGTGTCCCAACTTTTTTGGAATCCGGTTTGTATATGTGCATCACAGTGGTCTTAAGGCTACATTCACACAACCGTATCTGTTTTGCAGTCTGCAAATTGGTCCACAAAATACAGATACTGGCCATGTGCAATTCTTCGCAGACCTTTTGACTTCATTAAGTCTGTAGTCCGCAGTTTGCAGACCAGTATAGGACATGTTCTATAATTTGCAGAACAGACTCTACTTTTTATGGGTCTGTTCTATAATTCTATATACAGATGCGGACAAACGGATGAATGTGATGTCATCCGTGTGCTGTCCGCATCCATATGTCCGTTCCACAAATTAGAGGAAAGACCCATGAAAAGTAGAGTCTGTTCTGCAAATCAGGGCCAGGAGGATGGGTAGGCGAGGGTAGGCCTACCTACCCTGGGGGTGGCGCAATCAGGATGCTGCTAGGATCATGAAGGCCAGCATGGACTACATGGACAGATGCTTCAGGGAGGTGCTGGATTGCTTTGGGAGTCCTCAGCAAGTCTTGGCTCGGGCTCTGCTGGAGAACTTTCTGCAGGAGCTTTTCCTGGCTGAGCTCATGAACGGAGGAGATATATTTAAGAAGGGGGCCTGCATGGAACACTGTAGGGGCATTACTATTGGGCACAACATGTAGGCATTGCTACTAATGGAGCACTCTTGGGGAGTATTATCACTATTGGTGGCACTATTACTATTGAGGCCAGTCCGGGAGGAGCACTATTACTATGGGGGGACTATCTGTGTGGCAGTGTTATGTCTGACGGTATAGAGTTTGTCGGCATGGAGGAGCACAGCAGACATAGTTTTGGAAGGAGAAGCAGGATGACAGTAGCCTGCATAAATTCGGGGGCTGATTTGCAAAATCTGTAACAGTCCCCCATCTTCCATGTCACATCTAGGAACACTGGTGTCTTCTTATGTGGCAGAGCGGGCTACACACCCCTGACCAAAGACGTCTGCCCTTGATGGTGTGGGCCAAATGGAGAAGAAAAGAAAAGTGGACAACTCAAATCCATGAAGACATCATCTGTAAGTCACTGGATCTGCCCCTGACGGTTTCTTTTAAGTGTGTTTTAATTTATTTATTAGGGATTAAAGTCACTTTAAATAGATTTTGATGGGAAGGGGAAGGGGTGCTCAATTTGCCTGCTCTGCCTAGGGCACCAAAATACCTCGTCCCAGCCCTGCTGCAAACTATGGAAGATGTCCTATTCTGGTCTGCAAAATGGGTCCACAAAAAAATGTGGTCGACACATGGAAAGTATTCATACTTTGATTTGTGGACCGCAAACCAAATAGGTTCATGTAGATCAAGTCTTACTGTATGGTTATTGACTATTTCTCATACACATTCCATTACTGGACACTAGGGGAGGCAAGACGACCAACAAACCTTCTACTTCCTACTACAGGGAGTGCAGAATTATTAGGCAAGTTGTATTTTTGAGGATTAATTTTATTATTGAACAGCAACCATGTTCTCAATGAACCCAAAAAACTCATTAATATCAAAGCTGAATATTTTTGGAAGTAGTTTTTAGTTTGTTTTTAGTTTTAGCTATTTTAGGGGGATATCTGTGTGTGCAGGTGACTATTACTGTGCATAATTATTAGGCAACTTAACAAAAAACTAATATATACCCATTTCAATTATTTATTTTTACCAGTGAAACCAATATAACATCTCAACATTCACAAATATACATTTCTGACATTCAAAAACAAAACAAAAACAAATCAGTGACCAATATAGCCACCTTTCTTTGCAAGGACACTCAAAAGCCTGCCATCCATGGATTCTGTCAGTGTTTTGATCTGTTCACCATCAACATTGCGTGCAGCAGCAACCACAGCCTCCCAGACACTGTTCAGAGAGGTGTACTGTTTTCCCTCCTTGTAAATCTCACATTTGATGATGGACCACAGGTTCTCAATGGGGTTCAGATCAGGTGAACAAGAAGGCCATGTCATTAGATTTTCTTCTTTTATACCCTTTCTTGCCAGCCACGCTGTGGAGTACTTGGACGCGTGTGATGGAGCATTGTGCCGCATTAAAATCATGTTTTTCTTGAAGGATGCAGACTTCTTCCTGTACCACTGCTTGAAGAAGGTGTCTTCCAGAAACTGGCAGTAGGACTGGGAGTTGAGCTTGACTCCATCCTCAACCCGAAAAGGCCCCACAAGCTCATCTTTGATGATACCAGCCCAAACCAGTACTCCACCTCCACCTTGGACTGGAGCTCTCTGCCCTATACCAATCCAGCCACGGGCCCATCCATCTGGCCCATCAAGACTCACTCTCATTTCATCAGTCCATAAAACCTTAGAAAAATCAGTCTTGAGATATTTCTTGGCCCAGTCTTGACATTTCAGCTTGTGTGTCTTGTTCAGTGGTGGTCGTCTTTCAGCCTTTCTTACCTTGGCCATGTCTCTGAGTATTGCACACCTTGTGCTTTTGGGCACTCCAGTGATGTTGCAGCTCTGAAATATGGCCAAACTGGTGGCAAGTGGCATCTTGGCAGCTGCACGCTTGACTTTTCTCAGTTCATGGGCAGTTATTTTGCGCCTTGGTTTTTCCACACGCTTCTTGCGACCCTGTTGACTATTTTGAATGAAACACTTGATTGTTCGATGATCACGCTTCAGAAGCTTTGCAATTTTAAGAGTGCTGCATCCCTCTGCAAGATATCTCACTATTTTTGACTTTTCTGAGCCTGTCAAGTCCTTCTTTTGACCCATTTTGCCAAAGGAAAGGAAGTTGCCTAATAATTATGCACACCTAATATAGGGTGTTCATGTCATTAGACCACACCCCTTCTCATTACAGAGATGCACATCACCTAATATGCTTAATTGGTAGTAGTCTTTCGAGCCTATACAGCTTGGAGTAAGACAACATGCATAAAGAGGATGATGTGGTCAAAATACTCATTTGCCTAATAATTCTGCACGCAGTGTAGTTCCTTCTACTTTCCATGGGTCTGTGCAAGGGCAAAAAGGCCATAGACCTTACAGGGAAATTTCCCAGTAGGCCGATGCCCAGGGGCAGTGAGCCCTCCTCACTGCCAGCTTGTGGAAGTTTTTGGGAATGTATTTTGTGCTGCTGTGTCACGATGCAGTGTTCTGGGAAGCGGGGATGGCCAGGACGAGCTTGCGTCATCAGCGCACCTGGTGTCGCCCTGTTCCCGTGGGAACTACAGTGGGGCTGAGTGCCGAGCTGATCACTCGGCGCTCGGCTGTATGGGCTGCATTGGAACTCAGGAGTCATGTGACGCTGGCCACGTCACATGACTCCACTAGTGCTCTATTTAAACAGGCAATCTGCTGGCCACAGATTGCCTGTTATTGAGGTCCTTCCTGCATGATACTCACCTGGTTAGTTTGTTCCTGCTTGGCTTCCGATTTCCCGTCCGTCTCATCCTCTGGTCTTGGCGTGCTCTCCTGGTTTGACTTCGGCTTGTCCTGACGATTCTCTGCTTGCTCCTCCGGTACCTTATCTGCTCTCTTGGTTTTGACGCGGCTTGTTTGACATTTCTGTTTGTGTTGTCTTCCCTGCACTATCCTAGCTAAGGGTTTGTCGACCAGTTGTCCTTTGTCGCTAGGACTTGCGAGGCAAAAGTAGGCAGGGACAGGGGTGAGGGTGGAGTTCAGTGGTCACTACCCCGCCCCCTGTGTGTGTGACATGCTGGCAGTATTTTGTGATGGACTGTGGTATTTGGCTCTGTTGGGGTGGTACAATGTGCTACAATATGGTATTGTTGGCCCTGCCTTCCATCAATTTGGACTGAACTACAAAACGGGGCCACTTTTAGTATTTTTTCAAGGGCCACTTTAACCGCCTCAGGACCGCCGTACGCAGGATTGCGGCCCTGCTATTCTGGGTGGACGCATATACGTGTCCTCTCGCGAGAGGCGAGATTTCCTGTGAACGCGTGCACACAGGCGCGCGCGTTCACAGGATCGGAAGGTAAGCGAGTGGATCTCCAGCCTGCCAGCGGCAATCGTTCGCTGGAGATGCGATTTCTTTAACCCCTAACAGGTATATTAGACGCTGTTTTGATAACAGCGTCTAATATACCTGCTACTCTGGTGGTCCCCTTTGCTTGGATCGACCACCAGAGGACACAGGCAGCTCAGTAATAAGTAGCACCAAACACCACACTACACTACACCCCCCCCCCCCGTCACTTATTAACCCTTTATTAACCCCTGATCACCCCATATAGACTCCCTGATCACCCCCCTGTCATTGATCACCCCCCTGTCATTGATCACCACCTTGTAAGGCTTCATTCAGACGTCCGTATGTTTTTTACGGATCCACGGATACATGGATCGGATCCGCAAAACACATACGGACATCTGAATGGAGCCTTACAGGGGGGTGATCAGCCCATATAGACTCCCTGATCACCCCCCTGTCATTGATCACCCCCCTGTCATTGATCACCCCCCTGTAAGGCTCCATTCAGACGTCCGTCTGTTTTTTACGGATCCACGGATACATGGATCGGATCCGCAAAACACATACGGACATCTGAATGGAGCCTTACAGAAATATCTTGGCAAAAGACAACTTTTCCCATTTTTTTATACAAAGTTGGCAATTGACCAAGATATTTATCTCACCCAGCATGGGTATATGTAAAATGACACCCCAAAACACATTCCCCACCTTCTCCTGAGTACGGAGATACCAGATGTGTGACACTTTTTTGCAGCCTAGGTGGGCAAAGGGGCCCACATTCCAAAGAGCACCTTTCGGATTTCACCGGCCATTTTTTACAGATTTTGATTTCAAACTACTTCACACGCATTTGGGCCCCTAAAATGCCAGGGCAGTATAACTACCCCACAAGTGACCCCATTTTGGAAAGAAGACACCCCAAGGTATTTCGTGATGGGCATAGTGAGTTCATGGAAGTTTTTATTTTTTGTCACAAGCTAGTGGAATATGAGACTTTGTAAGAAAAAAAAAAAGAATCATCATTTTCCGCTAACTTGTGACAAAATATAAAAAGTTCTATGAACTCACTATGCCCATCAGCGAATACCTTAGGGTGTCTACTTTCCGAAATGGGGTCATTTGTGGGGTGTTTGTACTGTCTGGGCATTGTAGAACCTCAGGAAACATGACAGGTGCTCAGAAAGTCAGAGCTGCTTCAAAAAGCGGAAATTCACATTTTTGTACCATGTACTGTACCACTTTTACCCAAACCATTTTTTTTTACCCAAACATTTTTTTTTATCAAAGACATGTAGAACAATAAATTTAGAGAAAAATTTATATATGTGTAGCGCACCCGTGGGTGTACCTTAGAAGTGGAATAGTAGGTTCAGATCTCTCTTTGCTCTGGTGAACTCCCTTTTTCTTCCCCAATACTCAGACACAGTTTATATGAACAATGGGCCCGTTTATTTTCAACAATGTGACCCTAAACAAAATAATGGTAAGCAGTCAAACTTGCACAGAATATTACTAGTTATAAAATTACTGCAGTATTACATGCAATGCGCGGTCAAACAGCTTCTTACACAAAAATCTCAATCAATTACACTTTTCTCCACAGGGTGTCTCTATAACAAGTTTCACAGCAAATGATGAGAGTAAAACAAATGTTAGATATTGACTCTAATCAAATGAAAATACAACAGCTGAGTATATTAAACCCTGTAGAAGGCTTCCAACGCTTAAATATACCCAAAGGAAACACAAATATAGTCCCAGCGTTAGCAGAAAAGAAAAAGGAAAATAGTTGGCAGCTGCATGCGTTGGGGCCCGTCTTCTCGGTTAAATATTTATAGCAATGGTGGACAGTGTAGCTCACTTGTGTAGGAAAATCCTTAACTGGTGTCCAAGTCCAGAACCTATGATTCCCTGCACTTTACTAAGCTATATGATTCAGAACGGGGTCCTTAGGCTCTTAAGCATTTGCCTTGTGAAGATTTCAATATCAGCATGAGAAATATACACTAGGAGAGTCCACACAGTGTCTTCCAGACACACAGCTTATATCAATGCAGCTGGAGGTGAATGCAGGGTATTAGTTTGTGTTGATCTCACACTCTCCTGGATGCAATGTTCATAATACTTTAGTATGGTGTGCAGATCTGTTACCTCTGAGAGCAGAAAATGCCAGCAACTCACTACTATTTAGTCTTTCTCCTTCCAAGAAACAATCCACTCTCTCTCTGGTCCCAGTGCAGTATACAGCTTGATCTTCTGTCTGGCCAGACAATCCAGTAACTCTCTCTTGAACTGCATCCACAGCATCCTTTTCCAACCTTCCTCACACATCCAACAAAACCCTCCCCCTCAGGAACTGTCCTCTCCAAACTTGGTTCCTAGTGTGACACAGCAATCTTTTCTAAGTACACCCCTAGTGGGCATAACTGTGCACTGCAACTAATGAGGGAAAGAAAAGAAAAGGTTTAGCATTAAACATCATCATTGCACAAAAAGCTATGGGGTGTTACACTCTCCCCCCACTTAAAATGTCTTGGGTCCTCCCAAAGAATGGCTCAAATCTAACGTTTTCTTTTTTTGTTTTTGTTTTTTCGTTTAGTGTACAACTAACTGAACATTGCCACTGTAGTCAAATGGGACATTCCACCATGGAGTGTCATTAGTACACATTATTGTGGGGAGAGGGTCACCTTTGGAGCAAAGAGCAAAGGGAACATGAGCGTAGACTCCTCGATGTGCAGTGCTCACAGGTTCTTGAGTACTATTTCCCATAGTGTCATATGTGAGTCTCTGTGGAGGCCTTATCTGTCTGGGTGGCCTTAGTTCAGAGGTGTTGACTGGGGAGCATGCTTCAACAGGTGGTGCATCATTGACACACTCACACTTTGTTTCTGCAGTAGTCACGTCCTCTATTTCTGGAGTAACCTGGGAGTCACCCACACTTGAATTGACAGCAAACAAAAGGTCATTGTCCATAGTAGGCAGGGGAAAACTCTCATTTTGTTGCTCATTCAGGGCCAAAGAACCCTCCAGATGAATGCCTGTTTTGGATTGGTCAACTTGACAAGGGACGAACTCTAGAGCATTAGCATTCAGATCGCTTTCAATGGGGTTGTACATACTATCATAGAAAAGTCCATCTATACCCCACTCACTATCACTGTCTTCTTCCCCATCAAGGGGGGTCACTGGTTCTTCAGCTGACGGAGTAGTCTCTCCTTTTCTCTGCAGTCTGCTGGACCGCCTTGAATTTGATTTTCCTTGTACACGTTTGGGTTCAGAATTTATTATCCTCACAGTTTCTGCTAGGGGCATCAGGTTGTTGCGATGCCAAGTCTTAATTGGTCCTTCCTTTCCTTCAGGGCGAACCTGGTAGACTGGAATGTTTGGTAGTTGGGAGCAGATTATGTAGCGATCAGAACCCCATCGATTTGCTAATTTGTGCTTGCCTTGCAGGCCCACATTCCTCAAAAGAACTCGGTCCCCTGGCTGAAGATCATGTGCTTTCACTTTCTTGTCATAGCGAGCCTTATTCTGTTGATGTCGCAGTCCTGAAGAGATTTCAGCCAACTCATACGCTTGCTTAAGACCTTTCTTGAGTCTCTCCACATAGCTAGTGTGAGAGTTCACCGGAGTGTCATCAGCAGAGACTCCAAATGTCAGATCGACAGGGAGACGAGCCTCTCGCCCAAACATTAAAAAGTAAGGCGAGAACCCTGTGGCATCATTTTTTGTACTGTTATAGGCATGCACCACTGTTGCCACATGTCTACTCCAATGACTCTTTTTTTCAATAGACAAAGTCCCCAGCATGTCAAGTAAAGTCCTGTTGAAGCGTTCAGGCTGGGCATCCCCTTGCGGATGATATGGGGTGGTGCGACTCTTCTGCACCCCCAAAAGTGTCAGTAGTTCTTTTACAAGTTTGCTCTCAAAATCACGCCCCTGGTCAGAATGAATTCTCTTTGGTAGACCATAATGGACAAAGAACTTTTCAACAAGCAGTTTAGCCACTGTGAGAGCTTTCTGATCACGAGCAGGGAATGCCTGAGCGTATCTGGTATAATGGTCTGTCACAACCAACACGTTGCTAATTCCCCCTTCGTCAGGTTCAATACTGAGAAAGTCTATGCATACAAGTTCTAATGGTCCTCCACTCTCTAACTGTCCCAAGGGAGCAGCTCTTGTGGGCAACGTCTTTCTTTGAATACAACACAAACAGGAACGGCAATAGTCTTCTATGTCTTGCTTCATACATGGCCAGTAAAATCTGTCTCTCACGAGCCCCAAAGTTCTGTCATAACCCAGATGGCCATGTTCATCATGTAACGCACAAAGTACTGTCTCCTTGTACTTCTGGGGGAGTAATAACTGCCATTTTTCACTATTGACGGTACTTGGAGCCCTCCTGTATACAAGTCCACTTCGTATTTGCAACCGGTCCCACTCTTTGACCAACAGCCTCGCCATTGGGTGGGCATCTGTACGAAGAATGTCAACTTGGTTCTTCTCTAAGGCTGCCACTGCTAGTTTTCCTAAAGGATCTTCTTTCTGATATCTTCTGAGATCACTGTGGCTCAAAACTGGTAATGAAGAAGCCTGCAGAGTGACTGGATTGCAAAAGGATGAAGGTAGACTTTCGGCTGGTAGAACTAGGCTCTGGGCACAACACTCACTTCTCGACTGGACTGTTGAAAATTTGCACATAGCTCTCACTCCTGGTGCAGGTATTTCTACCCATTCATTATCAGGGTGTAAATCTTCATGAGGTCTACGGGATAGACCATCAGCATCTCCATTCTGTGTGCCCGGACGATACTTCAGACTGAAATTGTAGTTGGACAGAGCAGCCATCCATCTATGTCCAGTGGCATCCAACTTTGCAGTAGTCTGTATGTAAGTCAAAGGATTATTGTCTGTCTGAACTTCGAACTCAGCCCCATAAAGGTAGTCATGCAGTTTATCCACTACAGCCCATTTCAAGGCAAGAAATTCCAATTTGTGGGCTGGATAGTTCTTTTCTGTGGGGGATAGACTTCTGCTAATGAAAGCCACAGGCCTCAGCCCCTTGTCTTGCTCTTGATAGAGAACTCCTCCCAGACCTTCTCTGCTAGCATCTACATGGAGTGTATAGGGCTTAGTCGAGTCAGCATAGGCTAGCACTGGAGCATGAGTAAGACAATGTTTGAGCTCTTCAAATGCTTCATCACACTCAGAGGTCCAGCGGCCCTCAATACACTCTTTAGGCCCTCTTGATCCCCTCACTTTCTTCAACTTGAAACCTTCATCTGAGTCAGTGAGATCCACATTACTTTGAAGCAGTTGGTTTAGGGGTCGGGCTGTCTTGGCAAACCCTTGTACAAATCTTCTATAATAGCTACAGAACCCAAGAAAAGAGCGCAACTCTGTGATGGTTCGGGGCTTAGGCCAAGATGTCACTGCTTCAACTTTGCTGGGATCTGTTGCTATCCCCTCTGCAGACACCACGTGTCCGACATATGTCACTGATGGCTGGAAAAATTTGCATTTGTCTAAGGATAGTTTCAATCCTTCTTTTTCAATCCTATCCAACACTTTCCTTAGCCTTGCCTCATGCTCTTCTAAAGTTTTCCCGAAGACAATGATGTCATCCAGGTAGACAAGTACTTCAAGAAGATGCATATCTCCAACTGTTCTTTCCATGAGCCGCTGAAAAGTTGCTGGTGCGTTTGATAGGCCTTGGGGCATGTCATTGAACTCAAAGAACCCCAGAGGAGTGATGAATGCAGTCTTTTCTCTATCTGTAGGATCCATTGGAATTTGGTAGTATCCACTCCTCAGATCTAACACACTGAACCATTTGCTGCCCACCAAACAATTAAGTGCATCCTCTATCCGTGGGGTGGTGTATTGATCAGGGATGGTTCGCTGATTCAAAGTGCGGTAGTCAACGCACATGCGTATTGATCCATTTTTTTTTCTGACAACCACAATGGGGGAGGCATAAGGGCTTCTGGACTCCTGAATCACCCCAGCGGCTTTCAGTTCCATCAAGTGCTGTCGTAGGTCCTCCAAATCTCCCGGAGCAACTCTTCGTGAGCGTTCCCTGAAGGGCCGATCTTCCATCAGCCTGATGCTATGCATTGCACTCTTAGAACGACCTATGTCATATTCACCTGCAGAAAAACAGTTCTTCTTTTGCTTTAGCATCTCTTTAATTCGAACCATCCATTCTGGTGGCAAGATACCACCTCCTAAGTCAACATCTTCCAGGTTCAGTTCATCTATATTGACGTTATCACTTGGAGGCAAAGGAGTGGCAGCATATACATTTCCCAGACGGACTTGAGAGCGAAGGATAATGGGAGTGCTCCCCTTGTTCTTCAACCCCACTGACAAGGTATCATGCGGGTGCTTCAATTTGTCAGCTGGCCAGACCTCTGGTATTAACTCCAGACCAGGTGGCAATTCTATTTCTGAGCCCATCTCCGTCATGAAGTGGGAGGTAGTTGCCTTTCCACACATCCTCACCTTTGCCCTTAGACAAGTTATTCTTCCTGGTTGAATGACATGTTCTCTTCCGGAAGGGGACCAAACATGCCCAATCTCTTCTTTTGGGTTGATCTTCTCCTTTTTCAAAGCATAGTACACTGGTTTTAAGAATGGGTGAAGTGAAAGACAATTCTCAGCCAACTGTGGTCTCAACAATCTCCGAATAAAATCTGTATTTGTCCCAACCAACATGGCAGCTTCTCCCTTCTCTTTAGGTCTTGGGCACACAACAGCTAGAGTGTTAACTTCTTCGCTGATCCCCACCACTGAGGTAGGGAACTCTAACTTGAGTGAGACGTAGCCATCATATGGGAACTTTGTGTCGCTCAGACCCCAAATCTCCAGATCTTCCAGTCTTTGAAGCGGCAAGTGTTTCAGTTGCTTCTGATAAAAGTCTCTGAATAAAATAGTAACCTGAGCCCCAGTGTCCAACAAAGCTTTGCTATAGATTCCTTCTATTTTAATTGGCACTAGAGGGGACGGCCCAATTAGACCAGCTGGCAGCTTCTCATTCCTTGTTCTTTCCACTGCCTTACAGTCGGCATGCTGATGAGCGGTAGATGGTAGTCCTAAAACTTTTGCTCTCTCCTTCAAAGAATCAGGCCGTGTTAGTCTTCTGTCATCTGAAATGTAAATGGGCGAAGAATTCGAGGCAGGGGTTCTTTCCTTCATGGTGTTATTTATGGAGCGCTTTAAACTTGGGCACACAGTTGGCTCCTTCACTGAGGCCCTCTGAAGTTTCCCTGCGTCGAGTTCGCCAAAAACATTTCATTTACTCTCCTTAGATTCTCAGGATTCGGACATCTCCGTCTCATGTGTCCTGTCTCTCCACATCGGTAACAGAATCCAACAAATGCTCTTGATCTGACTGCATTCAATTCTCTTCTGACTGCCATACCTGTGGATGCTGCCTCTGTTTGCTTCTCTTCTGCTAGTGTCTTGACTGTCTTCTGTAGCCCCTCTACTGTCTTGACAATCTGTGTTATTGCATCTGCTAATGTGGCCACTTGTGACTGTATCTGTGATGCTTCGGAACTAGAGGCGCTGTGAACCATTGCTCCTGTTTGTACCTGAGAGGAGCTCCTCTCTTCCAATACAGCTTCTTCCTCTCTGACAGCTTTCACCAACTGATGATACATTAAAGGTGTCTGGTTTGTTTGTGCCCGCATTTTTATCATGATGGGATCTAGAGGCAATGCACCCTGAAATATCTGCTGAACTCTTTTCTGATCTACTTGGTCTGAGTTTATCCCCTTCTTGAGCATTAGTTGATGAAGAATTCGATCCAACCGCCTAATATACTGGGACAATTTCTCCCCCTCCGTCTGATAGGTATGCGTGAACTTATATTGAAGCTCCTCCACTGTCTCAGTTCGCCCAAAAACATCTTGTAAAGCGTTCAAGTAGTCTCTAGCAGAGCAGGCCCTTTTGCTCAGTCTTAGATTTCTGATCACTTCTGCGGCCGCCCCTTTGAGACTTTCGGCAACTCGCTGTTTCTTAACAGCTTCCGACACATTCCATTCTTCTATTACTTGAAGCACTTGATCCAGCCAGGGTTCAAACTCCTCCTCCCCATTTGGTGTGGGCTGAGTCCCTGAGAAGAACTTTAACTTGCGGTATTCAGATGCCAAAGATTTCTGGCCCAGAGTCGCACATTTACTCATTACTTCAGTCAGTGCTTGTACTAACCCAGAGGTGGTGACCATGTCATTTGCATCTACTGACTTGTTTCCAGGCAAAAACTCTGGTCGAACCAATCTAGCTTTGAGTCCCTCTTTCCCAAATTCAAAGTCCTCAGGGAAATCTAACGCTGACACTGGTGTCTCCCACTCAAACAGAACATTGGTCCTCTCCTCTTCTGTGTCCCTATTTACTTTGATATCTCTAATTAAACAATGTTCTCCTGGGATAATCTTTTCCATCAAATCATAAAGCTGACGGCGGGACATTTCAGTACTGGGGACTATTAATGCAAGTGCTTTGTCTAAGTCCACTCTACAGGTCTGACACCACTCAGTGACTAACTTTGAATCCATTTTGTTGTCTTTACTGTGCTTAAAAAAAAAAAGGGAAACAGAGTTATGGTCTGAAATGGAATCCCGGACGAGCCCCCAAATGTAGCGCACCCGTGGGTGTACCTTAGAAGTGGAATAGTAGGTTCAGATCTCTCTTTGCTCTGGTGAACTCCCTTTTTCTTCCCCAATACTCAGACACAGTTTATATGAACAATGGGCCCGTTTATTTTCAACAATGTGACCCTAAACAAAATAATGGTAAGCAGTCAAACTTGCACAGAATATTACTAGTTATAAAATTACTGCAGTATTACATGCAATGCGCGGTCAAACAGCTTCTTACACAAAAATCTCAATCAATTACACTTTTCTCCACAGGGTGTCTCTATAACAAGTTTCACAGCAAATGATGAGAGTAAAACAAATGTTAGATATTGACTCTAATCAAATGAAAATACAACAGCTGAGTATATTAAACCCTGTAGAAGGCTTCCAACGCTTAAATATACCCAAAGGAAACACAAATATAGTCCCAGCGTTAGCAGAAAAGAAAAAGGAAAATAGTTGGCAGCTGCATGCGTTGGGGCCCGTCTTCTCGGTTAAATATTTATAGCAATGGTGGACAGTGTAGCTCACTTGTGTAGGAAAATCCTTAACTGGTGTCCAAGTCCAGAACCTATGATTCCCTGCACTTTACTAAGCTATATGATTCAGAACGGGGTCCTTAGGCTCTTAAGCATTTGCCTTGTGAAGATTTCAATATCAGCATGAGAAATATACACTAGGAGAGTCCACACAGTGTCTTCCAGACACACAGCTTATATCAATGCAGCTGGAGGTGAATGCAGGGTATTAGTTTGTGTTGATCTCACACTCTCCTGGATGCAATGTTCATAATACTTTAGTATGGTGTGCAGATCTGTTACCTCTGAGAGCAGAAAATGCCAGCAACTCACTACCATTTAGTCTTTCTCCTTCCAAGAAACAATCCACTCTCTCTCTGGTCCCAGTGCAGTATACAGCTTGATCTTCTGTCTGGCCAGACAATCCAGTAACTCTCTCTTGAACTGCATCCACAGCATCCTTTTCCAACCTTCCTCACACATCCAACAAAACCCTCCCCCTCAGGAACTGTCCTCTCCAAACTTGGTTCCTAGTGTGACACAGCAATCTTTTCTAAGTACACCCCTAGTGGGCATAACTGTGCACTGCAACTAATGAGGGAAAGAAAAGAAAAGGTTTAGCATTAAACATCATCATTGCACAAAAAGCTATGGGGTGTTACATATGGATGTCGTTTTTTTTTGCAAAATTTTACAACTGAAAGTTAGAAATGTAATTTTTTTGCAAAAAAAATCGTTAAATTTCGATTAATAACAAAAAAAGTAAAAATGTCAGCAGCAATGAAATACCACCAAATGAAAGCTCTATTAGTGAGAAGAAAAGGAGGTAAAATTCATTTGGGTGGTAAGTTGCATGACCGAGCAATAAACGGTGAAAGTAGTGTAGTGCAGAAGTATAAAAAGTGGTCTGGTCATTAAGGGTGTTTAAGCTAGGGGGGCTGAAGTGGTTAAGTACCCAGTCCGCCCCTGGGTCTGTATACTGTCGGTACATTATACACCAATGTATGGTGGCTCATTGGTTAGCAATGGTATCATGTAGATATTGGGTCCTGGATTCAAATGTGGCCAAATGCAACCTTTGTATGTTCTCCAGGTGTTTGCATGGGTATGCTCTGATTTCTGGTGTGAAAGAGCCCACCAGTGGTACTATGTTCCTGTTGTGCCCCGACTTGGTGATGCAGATGGTGCTGCTGCTCCCACACTACTCCAATGAAGCTTAAAGTACCAGCAACTGAACAGAACAGGAGGAGATGAGTTGAGTGTGTCATTTGGTAAAAGCATTGTGACTGTATGCTTAGGGTAGGGCCACGTGGTCAGGTTTCTTGATGACGTTTTGAAAGCCAAAATCAGGAGTGTATCATAAAAGGAGAGAAAGTATAAAGGACAGACATGACTTCTCCTCTTTTTTGAATTCACTCCTGGTTTTGGCTTCCGAAACTGCATCAGGAAACCTGACCATGTGGCCGTACCGTTAGATTTAGTAGCTCTACAAGTGGAGATTTATCCAGTATAGACAACTTTATGTGAGACGGACTGGTCATGTAATCTAAACCTTTTATTGGGCATGGTTTCAATACTTTTTACACAACTTTCTTGGCTATAAGGAAATCTTTGAGATGTTTGATTTGCCAGATGCCCACAGTCATGAGGATAAAGGTTTGTGCGATCGCCCACCACAAGACATTGCTGTTCATGTCTTCACTCTTCTGTCTGTAGTATTCCTCACGTTCCTGCAGCGAAAGAAAAGAACATTACTGTTGTGACACCTTACCCAACGCTGGACTTGACCACCAGAATACTAGAGGATCCTCAGATGGGCCCAGTCCCAGAAACAATAGTGGACCCCAAAGGTCCAGGAGAAAAATCTAATTTGGAGACAATTACTTACCACTAAGGTCTATTTCTTATATTCAAAACCTATTGGACTAGATGGATGATAAAGGGTCTGGCCCCGAGAATAATTTCCTCTGGTGGGCCCAAGGAATTCTCGTCTGCCACTGACCTCACCTCTCAGTAAACCTCCACCAAGAAATATTAGGCTGCTCATATAAGAAACAGTTTGCTTCACCAGCTACTAGACCATAGAAAGAGTCATGAGGACTTATTTCAGTTTCAATGACAGGGGTTGTACACAATTAGAAAAACATGGCTGCTTTCACAGCCCTGCCACTGTCCCCACTTGCCTCTAGGTCTTGCCGTCGGAGGCAATCGCCTCACCTGGCCTCATTTAGTGGTGCACCCCTGTCCATAGGATGTCTGTTATTGCAGCTAATCTCCACTGAAGTGTATGGGGCTGAGATGCAATACAACGGGCAACAGGCTTGGACTGTCCCACAGGGATACAGGTGACTCACCCAGTGGGCCCCTGAGCAAGGTGGCCCCCTAGTCTCCCACCCCCTGCACAAGTGGCACATAACACAGTAGACTTACTGCACTACATACACATATTCAATGTACAGCACCTCAGCCAGCCTATGTTCATGTAAAAAACTTGATAGATCATGAAAGAAATTCCCCAGTTTATTATTATAGACACGATCAGAGCCGAGACGTCTTCTAGGTATCTGCCAGTGTTCTCTTCTCCCCAGGACCTACCTTCTCAAAGTTTCTGCAGGGACCCCCATATTTAATCATCTGGTAGCATCTCGCTGCTGTGTGAGCAGGTCATATTTGAATGTATCTGTACGATGGGCCCCCAAAATACATTTTACTGGTGGGCCCTAAGTAACTCAGTCCAACACTGTGTGCAGCTGTTTTTGGAAGAAAGCAGCAATATTTTTTCTAACTTCATACAACTTCTTTAACTTGAATCAGTTTTGTTATTGAATCTTTTCGACTCAATTGTTTTTTTTCCGTACTATGGTAATCTATGCAATATGGATTGGCCCTGACCCTTCTCCTTCCCACCTCCTGCATGTATGTGAAGGCTGCATACATGTGTATACCCATGACTCATTGTCCCTCTTTAATATTTTACATGATGCACTTTTAATGAACTTTAACCCTTTAAAGGGGTTGTGTCATCTTATACATTGGGGTCATATCACTAGGACATGCCCCCAATGTCTGATAGGTGGGACCCACATTTATCGCCAGAAAGGAGCCTGTAAAGTGAAGGAGATCAGACTGCACTCCATTCATTTCTATGGAACTTCTGAAAATAGCCGAGCAGCACGCCCGGCTATTTTCAGAAGCCCCATAGAAATTAATGGGAAGTGCACCGCGCAAGCTCGGCCAACGTTCTATTCAATTCTATGGGTCTTCCGAAAATAGCCCATCCAGCGCTCGGTTATTTTCAGCTCTCCCATAGAGATGAATGGAGGACGGCTGCACTTTTGCGGGCTTCGTTCTAGAGATAGCTTCGGGTCCCATAGGTGGGGCCTGTGCCCATCAACTAGGGGGTATATCTTAGAGATATGCCCCCAATGTATGAGATGGGCCAACCCCTTTAAGGACCTGACCTAGTTTGAGCCTTAAAGGGGTATTTCAGTAACAACAAGTTTTCCGCCAATGGATAGGGGATAACTGATAGATATGATAGATGTAACAAGACGATCATGAGGATAGGGGTCTTGTATTCCCCTCCCTTTCCCTGTACAAATGGGGTGTTAGTGCTACCACTCTATTCATCTCTATGGGACTGCCAGAGGTAGTCAAGTACAGTGCTTGGCTCTAGTTTCGGCAGTTCCATAAAGTTTAAATGGAGGGGCAATTTGCATGCTCGATTAACGCTGCATTGAAACTGAAGACACAGGACCAGTGTAACCTGTCTACCGCTTTAGGGACTTTTTATTTTCCCATGATTGTGGGCTGGGATACACATACTACTGTATGATACATTGAATACCTTTCGTGGGAGACAAAAAAAAATCCATCAGTTCCACCACTGTTATTTTAGATTTGCTTTTATAGCATTCACCATGCAATCCAAACAACATTATTTTTTATTCTACAGATTATTGTGATTTTATATAGGTTTTTTTAAATCTATTTTAATACTTTTGCATAATGAAAAACACTCTTTCCGGAAAACAATTATATTTGTGTTCTATATTCCGAGAGCCATGTAGCTGCAGGTTGGCTTGTTTTTATGCTGAACGAGCTGTGATTTTCATTGGCATCATCTTGAAGTACGTACAGCACTACTTTGATTACTTTCTATTCCTTTTCGGGAAGAGCACAAAACAGCTATGCTGCCATTGTTTTTAGATTTCCACTGGCGTTGACCATGAAGATAGTATGGGTGGTGTACCACATAATGAAACATTTGGGGGGATGTTTTATTTTTATTATTTATTTTTTTTTCTACACTAATGAGAGCTCGGGCCCCCCAACCTTCTCCATTCCCGTGGAGGATCCTCCCGTAGGTTCATGCTCTGATACAACTAGGCCACAAAGGTTTATCAGAAGACAACACCCATACATGGAGGTGACTTGTCACTAGGGCCTATTTCTTAAAATTAGAGTCATATATATCCTATTAGACCTCATTGGTGATATGCACTGTTTGTACAATTATAACAACAATGATGTGGGTGTGGGCCCTCATAATCATCTTATCTGGTGGACCATAGGAACCCCAATCTGAAGCTTGCCATACACATTCAATAAATGTAGGCGGACAGCTATCTCTCCTGACTCCCCCATACACATACATGTTCAGTTCGGTCAACTGTATATACCGTATGTTTTGTCAAAGGGAAGAAAGAGAAAACCAATGCCAGACACTTATGGTGGTGATGTATCTCCCATGAGAACAAAAAGATCAGGCGAAATAATTCAGTTTGCACGGTCATTTACTCCCCCTACATCATCTGTCAAAGGAGAGTTGGGAGCTCCCCATACATATTAGACTGTCAGCTGAACCCACCGCTCTTGTCAGGTTTGAATGAGAACACACTAATGTGTATTATTGGACCCTTACCACCATATACATCACATCAAAGTTGGCTGAACCCAACAATCAGCTGATGGCTGATTTCTGGTTACTCTCTGTAGACTTGCAGTGGTCTGCCGGGGATTGATATAAAGTCATTACCCATTTTGTATTTCAAAAGCTGTGTATGGGTAGTATCCAGCCAGCCAGCCCCATAATAACAGTTTCTGGGTGTGGGCTGGTCCCACCCCTTCCTCTAGTGGTGAGCAGTTCAGTTGTGTGTAGGCTGTGAGTGAGCAGCAAGGAACAGAGCTGAACAAGGAAACTCTTGCCTTGTGAACCTTGATCAGCCAGCAAAGCAACAGCAGAAGTATCATCTCTGAGAGAATGAACAGCTGGATAGGACAGAAAGCTTAGTAGCCATACTAGGAGATTGCTGAATATTTGTCAGAGAAGGTAGCTCATATAGTTTGTCTATAGACTTCCCTGCATCTTGGTTGGGGAGATAAACTTCAGGTCTTCTGCTTTATGAAAGAGACAGACTGACCATCTGTTTGAAGGACTGCACCCCACTGAGGGTAAGGTGGAAATACAGATAAAGAGAGAGAAGAATTGCACCTCTTGGCCGAATGTAGGAGATTTTGCAAGTTATCCGTAAAGGGAACTCAGAGGGGAACTTTATACTATCTACACCCCCTATACACAGCCCGTGAAAAGCTGACTTTATGTACTTGAATTGGGCCTACCTCTTTGAGCAACCTAACAGTACTATTACTCCTATCATTGCCACGGCAACCACTCTCGTCCTCCTCCTCTACCCCCAGGGCTCGCTGCAGCCTTAGGCAAGGTCTCATTAGAATTCATGGTCCCAATGAGAACTATGAAATATGAGGGAGCACTGGCTTGTGATTGACCACATGGATATACCAGGGGAGCTCTAAATCTGTATATACAAATAAAGAATTTTAACCTACCCTTTGATATTCTTGCTCTTTGATGATATGATTAGTTTCTCCTTGAAGATGTTCAAGACCATATGACACTTCCTTCACTTTGTCCTTTGGATCTACTTTTGCATAATCCAAAGGATGCTCCCCAACTTGAACGTCCATGTGTATCCTCTGATAAAGAAAGGTCCGTGATCAGTGTTTTCTTAGACTCAATTGCTTCTTACCTTGTTGGACAGGATTTACACCATCTCTTTTCAGAATCAGTATGGGTCCCATTGGACAACTTGATGTCCTAGGCAAACCAGAATAAAAGTGGTCTGTCAAGACCAGTGGAAATCCAATAGGTCAAACCCTCACAAATTAATGTCCTATGACCTACCCTAGGTCTTAAATATATGATAGATGCTTGTCCCATCTCTGTGACCCATATCCATCTCCAGTTGAGGCAGCCAAAGGGTCCAGGTGGAGAATGGCTGGAGAGGTGGATGCACATGTGTGCCTTTCATAGAAGTGAAAGGAGAGAGCTACCCACATGTGCAGCCAACTCTCCATTCATTCTGTGCCTGGATACATCGGGCAGGTGACCACATTCTGAAGAAAGGTTCAGGTACCAAGTACTGAAGATTCATATTATACAGAGTGGAGAAACTGTGAGAGGAAAAAGGGAGCCAGACCAACCAGGGGTCTACTGACCCAAGCTCACAGTCTATAATATGATGAGTTCGGGTCAGTAGGCCTGTGATTGGACTTGCAGATGTTATACTAGCACATAAATGTCCCCATATTATGCTGGTGTGAAAATGGCCCTATACAGGGAGTGCAGAATTATTAGGCAAGTTGTATTTTTGAGGATTAATTTTATTATTGAACAACAACCATGTTCTCAATGAACCCAAAAAACTCATTAATATCAAAGCTGAATATTTTTGGAAGTAGTTTTTAGTTTGTTTTTAGTTTTAGCTATTTTAGGGGGATATCTGTGTGTGCAGGTGACTATTACTGTGCATAATTATTAGGCAACTTAACAAAAAACAAATATATACCCATTTAAATTATTTACTTTTACCAGTGAAACCAATATAACATCTCAACATTCACAAATATACATTTCTGACATTCAAAAACAAAACAAAAACAAATCAGTGACCAATATAGCCACCTTTCTTTACAAGGACACTCAAAAGCCTGCCATCCATGGATTCTGTCAGTGTTTTGATCTGTTCACCATCAACATTGCGTGCAGCAGCAACCACAGCCTCCCAGACACTGTTCAGAGAGGTGTACTGTTTTCCCTCCTTGTAAATCTCACATTTGATGATGGACCACAGGTTCTCAATGGGGTTCAGATCAGGTGAACAAGGAGGCCATGTCATTAGATTTTCTTCTTTTATACCCTTTCTTGCCAGCCACGCTGTGGAGTACTTGGACGCGTGTGATGGAGCATTGTCCTGCATGAAAATCATGTTTTTCTTGAAGGATGCAGACTTCTTCCTGTATCACTGCTTGAAGAAGGTGTCTTCCAGAAACTGGCAGTAGGACTGGGAGTTGAGCTTGACTCCATCCTCAACCCGAAAAGGCCCCACAAGCTCATCTTTGATGATACCATCCCAAACCAGTACTCCACCTCCACCTTACTGGCGTCTGAGTCGGACTGGAGCTCTCTGCCCTTTACCAATCCAGCCACGGGCCCATCCATCTGGCCCATCAAGACTCACTCTCATTTCATCAGTCCATAAAACCTTAGAAAAATCAGTCTTGAGATATTTCTTGGCCCAGTCTTGACGTTTCAGCTTGTGTGTCTTGTTCAGTGGTGGTCGTCTTTCAGCCTTTCTTACCTTGGCCATGTCTGTGAGTATTGCACACCTTGTGCTTTTGGGCACTCCAGTGATGTTGCAGCTCTGAAATATGGCCAAACTGGTGGCAAGTGGCATCTTGGCAGCTGCATGCTTGACTTTTCTCAGTTCATGGGCAGTTATTTTGCGCCTTGGTTTTTCCACACGCTTCTTGCGACCCTGTTGACTATTTTGAATGAAACGCTTGATTGTTCGATGATCACGCTTCAGAAGCTTTGCAATTTTAAGAGTGCTGCATCCCTCTGCAAGATATCTCACTATTTTAGACTTTTCTGAGCCTGTCAAGTCCTTCTTTTGACCCATTTTGCCAAAGGAAAGGAAGTTTCCTAATAATTATGCACACCTAATATAGGGTGTTGATGTCATTAGACCACACCCCTTCTCATTACAGAGATGCACATCACCTAATATGCTTAATTGGTAGTAGGCTTTCGAGCCTATACAGCTTGGAGTAAGACAACATGCATAAAGAGGATGATGTGGTCAAAATACTCATTTGCCTAATAATTCTGCACGCAGTGTACTAGGCCTCATGCACACAACTGTATCCATTTTGCATTTTGCAATGGGTCTGTGACCCGCATTTTGTGGACAAATTCTATCTTTTTGTGGGATGGACATAAGGATATGGAAACACATGGACAATCCATGAGCTTTCCTCATCAGTATGTCCATCCCACAAAAAAGATAGATGTCCTATACTTGGCCACCAAATTACAGACCATGGACCCAATGATGTCAATGGGTCTGCAAAAAATGCAGACGCAACACAGACAGTATCCATTATTTTCATATCCGCAATTCAGAGACCACAGAATACATACGGTCATGAGGCCTAAAGGTCATAACTTGTGACAGAGCTAATGGGAAACCTATAAAATGTTGGTGTCCACTTGTGGCAGAGAGGCTTTTGGGCCCCCCTCTACACCCTATAGCTATTCCCCATGAAATATGGATATGTAACACAAGGAGCCATCATGAAAAAAACATACTATGCAACCCCCCAGAAATTACCACCATATTCAGCTCTGCTACATCACCAGAAATACTTGTTGAAGTTAGCAAAACATGGAGGCATCATCAGACTTCTAGCACATGACATCCTAACGATCCGTGCAGCATCTTGATGTAGATGTCTTTGGATTGGCATTGATCGGTGTAATGAGGAGATACATACTGCGTGTCCTCCACTACGCACACACCGACCGGGTACATAGAGGGTTATGTAGGTCTGTATTGCATTTCCTTCTGCCACTGATGACTATCCTTCTGCTCGGGCTGCTATTCTCCACATCAGTGAAGCAGAATAATCTGGCAGATAGTGTTCAGATTTTTGACGTGTCTTGCAGAATTACTTCAATTTTACATTTCTGAAGCGTGATCACATCCACTTTAGCGCGGTCTCTCCGATGGGCTCCTGAGAAAATGGAGTGTGAAATTGTCTGACTCCTAAGTGGATTGTTTGCTTGGCTGTTTGAGTTCCAGTAAAATCTCAGTCTAAATATTTTTTTCTCGTGCAGAGAGTGATTATACAAATTTCCAGAATTATTCCAGAATAATACATCCTTATTGGATAATGGATGGTTAACAGCTGTTCCAGAGGTGACTACATTCAATCATCTCGAAAACACAAATCTTAGGCAGGGATGGAATGTAAACAAGGGTCAAGATGGTAAGAAATCTGGAGCTAAACTGGTATTTAGTGGATTGGGTGTTGTTTGGGAGGTATGAGGCACACGGTACCTCCAGTTTCAAGGATATCGATTTCCAACTAATTTATTAATATAAATTATTATTGTTATTTATTACTTTCAATTTGCAGGAGAACAGGCTAAACTGTATGGACGGATGTCTTCTATCAGCCTTACAAACTGTGTTATTGTGAGATTGTGAAACAGCTCTTATTACATGAACACTGTTATTTTGCTGTTTGGCCACAAGAGGGCGCTGTTTCCCCACACAGCTAAACAAAGTCTGTTCTAACAGAGCTGGTGTCAGAGTCGTTTTCCTTGTTCGTGACTTCGCTGTATCCTGGGGAGCCTACCCCGGTACACGGCTTACAACTTGGCGTAGTCGGCATGATACAGCGACCGTTATGGATGGGAACGCGGCGGGAGACCCTCCCCCGGAGCCAATGGCACCGGATCAGGAGCCAGCTCAGGGTGCGCCTGCGCAAGGCCAGCTTGCCCCCAACGCCATGTCTGCCCCAGTAGGATACATACCCGTGGGGGCACTGTTGTGTCATCTGCCAAAGTTTGACGGTAAAAACATGACGCTGCAGGACTGGACTGAAAGGGTGCGGAGTGCGGTTAGAATGTGTAACCTGACCCCCGAGCTTCGGGCAGAGGTTGCGTTGAGGACTCTAGAGGGTGACGTCAGACGGAAAGTGATGGTGAGGCCTGAATCCGAGAGAGACACTCTCGGATTCAGAAAATATTTTCCCTGCTGGAGAGAGACCAGGGGGGAGTGCCAAAGTTGTGCAGTTGCGGGCTCACTTCTTCAACCGACAACAGCATGAGGGCGAGACCCTGACCCTCCAATGCCCTACAGGAGACATTAAATGAAATACAGTGGCGAGACCCAGAGGCCATGGGAGCCTTCCGGTAGGGTGGACCGGCCACTAAGAGATCAGTTCATAGTGGGGCTCTCCAACAAGTTCCTACAGGATAAGCTGCAAGAGATGACCCGGACAGTGGCCGACATGACATTCTACAGTGTCTATCAAGCTGCCGTGGAGAGGGAGGAAGAGCACGTACCTGTGGCGGCGAGAGTGGTGAGTAGCACTCATGCTACAAGGGACCGGTCGGGGTCTGAAGAATCTGAGTCCCTAAAGGAAGTGGTACAGGCTCTGCAGACAGAATTAAGAGGACTTCGGCTAGAAGTGTCCCAGATGAAGGCGGAAACATCCTGGTCTCTGGAAATGACCCCAGCATCCCGCGCCACTCCACCCAGGAAGACCCAGGTGCTGGGGCATGTCAAAAGCTCTGTTGGGCTTGTCGACAGTACAGACATATGGCGAGAGAGTGCCCCAAACAGATGGAGTCCGAGCCGACGTTAAACTTCCAACCGTCGCAGTAGCTGGGTGCCCTGCGGCGGTACACCAGAAGCTAAGCCCTATGCGTGAGGAGCACGACCCGTATGCCAGAAGCCCCATTATGGAAGCCAAGTTGGAAGGCCAGAAGGTACGGTGCCTAGTTGATACAGGGTCTGAGTGCACCCTTATGCCTTTGCAGTTCTTTGAAAGACACTTTAGACGTATGATGGAGCCAGAAAATGGGAGCGTCATCAGGCTGACGGACGCCAATAACAGAATGATGGATGACCGAGGGATAGTGGGTGCGGGTCCAACTGTTTGGACAAGATGTCGGCAAGAAGGGGGTAGTGTTGGTGGACCATCTATACCGGAAAGGAATGGACATGACCCTAGGTATGAATGTACTGAAAGACCTAGACCATCAACTCTATGCCAAGGAAGAGCCGAAGTATTGGCAACGGGCCACCACACACCGGCCGACCCAGAAGGTTTTACAACAGATAGTGAAAAGCTGTAGTTTGCAAAAGAGTAACATGGCCGGTCGGCCCATGGTAGACGTGAAGGTACCGCGGAGGACCCCGTTGAAGATCCCACCTCAACAAGAACGAATACTGATGCTGCCGGTGGGGGCTGGATGACAACTGAATGGACTGGAGGTCCTGATCGGAAACGCTTATGAAGAGGAAACTGGTAGCCCGGGCCCTTGCCATTGTGAAGAATGGATGTGTGCCTGTATGCTGCCTAAATGTTGAATACTGTGAGTTAACCATCCCCGGAAACACCTTGCTGGCCAAAGTTTATGTGTCCGAGGGGGATATCTCTCGACGAAGAAGCTTCACGTTACAGCCTGATAGAAGATCAGCCTGGACCTATGCTGTAGAGGTTCATCAAAGGGAGACCCCGAAAGCGGAGTGGAATGGTCAAGTGATCATGGCCCGGATGGATGTGGACTGCAAGACTCTGACTCCCGGACAACAGAAGTTGCTGGAAGATGCCTATCCCCTCCCGCGGATTGAGGAATCGTTATCAGCCCTGAGTCAGGCGAAGTTCTTCTCGACTTTTGACCTGGCCAGTGGGTATTGGCAGGTACCGGTGGCCAAGAAGAACAAAGCGAAGACAGCTTTCATTCTACCTATGGGACTCTACGAGTTCAACCGGATGCCATTCGATCTCTTTAATGCCCCGGGAACATTCCAGTGGTTGATGGAGCACTGTCTGGGGGATCTCAACTTCGAGTCAGTATTGATATACCTGGATGACATAGTAGTGTTTGGGGCCTCCTTTGAAGATCACCTCCAGAAGCTGCGACAGGTCCTAGGATGGCTACGAGACCATAGGCTCAAGATCAAGTCCAAGAAGTGCCAACTGTTTCGACAACAGATAGCGCATTTAGGACATATGGTCACCCTGGAGGGGGTAAAACCTTCCAGAAGAGGCCCCAGCTGAGTACACTATGAGATGTGTGGGCGTTTGTGGGACTGGCCAGCTACTACAGGAGGTTTATACGCAGATTTGCTCATTTGGTGGGCCCATTAAACGAGTTATTGAGGGGCACTGCGGGAGGCCCGAAGAATCGTCCCATCGTCTAGGGACCCAGGCAACAAGAGGCCTTAGAGGTAGTGAAGGAGTGCCCCGTTTTGGCTTATGCACAGTTCGACACCCCATTCCTGCTGTACACTGACGGAAGTCTACATGGTCTAGGGGCCATGTTATCCCAAGTCCAGAATGGACGTGAGAGAGTCATTTCCTATGGCAGACAGTCTCTGAAGGAGTCAGAACGCAACCCTGACAACTATAGCTCCTTTAAATTGGAATTACTGGTGCTGGTGTGGGCCATGACCGAAAGGTTCGCGGAGTACCTGACAGGTGCAGAGGTGACCGTGATGAGGAACAACAACCCGTTAGCACATCTGGAGAATGCCAAGCTCTGTGCGCTTGAGCAGAGGTGGTTGGCTCGCCTTTCTAAGTTCCAATATCACATAAAGTTCCGGTCAGGTATGGAGAACGGCAGCACCGATGCACTCTCCCAAGTCCCTGTAAGGGCACCGACTCAGAAAGCCGATGAGGAGCTAGAGGATACTGAAACTCCTGACCTTGGTCGATTACCCATGTTCCAGGACGTGGCACATTCAAGTGGGGTGGCGTCCGGGATGTCCACGGTGTTGGGAAAGACATTGGCTGATTGGGTGAGAGTCCAGAATGGCTGCCCGGACCTATGGAAAGTGAGAGAATGGGTCCGGACCAAGACCTAGTCTCGGCCGGAAGAGTGGGCCCATCTGACTACAGAAGGCCAAAAGTTGTTGAGGCAGTGGGATAAGCTGACTGTTACCCAGGGCCTCCTGTGTTGAACCATATAATTACAGTCAGAGCTGCAGTACCGGCGACAGATTGTCATACCCATTGTCATTGGGACCAGAGGCCGCTCGGGAAGCCCATGAGAGAGGAACCCATTTCGAGAGCGACAAAACATTCAAGTGGCTCCAACGGCTGGTATACTGTCCAGATCTGGCAGACATAGTGGCCGAGGCCTGTCTTAAGTGTCGGCCCTACGTGCTGAACAAGAGTACTGAACAGCGGGCTCCTGTCCAGGCCATACAGACTTTAGAGCGACTAGAGCTTCTTATGATCGATTATGTGCAGATTTGATACTCTACCTCGGGACACTCGTACTGTCTAGTCATGACAGACCATTTCACAAAGTATGCGGTGGCTGTACCCACCAGAGACCAGACAGGAGAGTTGGCAGCCGAAGCGGTCTGCAAACACTTTATACAGGTGTTCGGGTGTCCACGGAGAATACATTTAGATCAGGGGGCATGTTTCCAGGGTACTCTAATGGACGAACTGTACCAGCAGTATGGGATCGAACGCTCCCGCACCACTCCGTATCACCCTCAAGGAAACAGGGCATGCGAATGCTTTAACCGCACTTTGCTCCAGATGCTGCGGACTCTGGAGGATAGCCTAAAGGCTTGGTGGCCTGAATAACTACCTGAACTGATGTGGGCCTATAACAACAGGGCACACAGTAGCACCGGACACTCCCCACATATGCTCATGTTTTGGAAAGCCGGATGGGAGATGGAAGACCTCCACATGCCGACCCGATGGAACCACCACCGAGGAGTACCACCGCATGGGTGTAAGAGCACCGCTGCTGGCTGAGAGCGGTTCACAAAGTTGTGGGAGAGCGCCTGAGACAAGTGGTACACCCTAACCCAAGACCAGTGCAGTGGGATAGGTATGCCCCGGGTGATCGAGTGATGTCAAAGCCAAACGGCGGACTAGGAAGTTAGATGGGCGGTGGGAGGTGGTCCCATCCCAGTATATGAGATAGAACCAATAAAGACTGGGGGGCCCTCACAAAACTTACACCGTAACGTGTGCGTGGAGGAGATCCCTCTTCATGCTCAGGTACAGAGGAAATCCCCTTAGAGGAGGAAGAGGAAGAATGGTGGGTTGTCCCTGCCCCGGTACCCACCTAGGCGCCAACCGTGGCAAGTTTGCCCCCAGAGAAAATGCTGAACAATTAGTAGCTCCTCCCCAGGCAGATGTGCCTGACGTCCCCAGCGCTTCTGAGCCTCTCACTTTGCAAAGATCAACCAGGGCCAACGCTGAGGTGCCCCCACAGTGCTATGCACAGGATGAGTTTGAATGGGGAGGGTTGCCGAGGACGACAACCTCTAGTGGGGTGGTATGTGAGATTGTGGAACAGCTCTTATTGCATGAACACAGTTATTTTTCTGTTTGGCCACAAGAGGCCGCTGTTTCCTCACACAGCTAAACAGACTGCTCAGATTTAAATATTCATAGGAGGTGGAGCTGTGTGTC
This sequence comes from Bufo bufo, assembly GCF_905171765.1. Taxonomy (NCBI): domain Eukaryota; kingdom Metazoa; phylum Chordata; class Amphibia; order Anura; family Bufonidae; genus Bufo; species Bufo bufo. Next base: position 792,463,330 of record NC_053390.1, on the reverse strand, counting down.
TAGAGGAAGGAAGCTGGCGTCCATGTTAGTTGCAGACTGGAAAAGTGTGTGTGAGAGAAGAAATCCATTAACATCCAAGCATGGAGTTGCCCTCTTGCGACCAGGACTGCAGCCAAGTGAAGCTGATCGTGTCAAGGACCCGGATCCCATCCAGGAGAAGGAGTACAGCTGACAGGATCGCTGATGAGAGCTAAAGAGCAAAGCAACGAACCCTGTGGTACCGCACGTGTATTGGATCAGCCTTGTTCAGTTCGCAGTCACCAGCTGAGGCAGAGCAGACCTGGGTCGGTAAGACAGAGCGTGCACAAACCTCAATATATGATTGATTGGCGCCTAAATACTAGAGACTGAGATTAAACCTTCCGGTAGTTAGTTTGTTAGTGTTGCTGAGTGGCAGGGTACCAAGAATTGTTGCTTGTTTATCACAAGGACTTATCAGATAAAGTTTTGGTTCCCTCCGGAGAACAGAGAGGACTTCACCATAATCTACAGTTACCCCAGTGTGTTTATCGGGAGTGATATATATTAGGCATGTGCCACATTACAGTTTGGGGAAAGGGAGGGGGATAGTACTGTATAGTCTGGTAAGATTTTAAGCTGCTGTGTTGCACCGCGGGCTAGCCCGTATCTCACACACACACACGATTGTTCCTGTTCTTCAGGGTAATAACAGGTATGGCAGGGCAGAGTTAGCTCTGCTCATAGTAGGTAAATTGCGCAATTGTTTTCTGGCTACCATCGTAGGGCGCCGTGCTGTGCGACACAGGGGTCTCAGCCTCTGGGCTGAGTGTATGTTATCTGATTTTATGTACACTGCATTTGGGAGTGTGTTTGATATCCCGTAACAGTAAAACAAAGTGTGTTCTACAAGAGCTTGTTTGTGACTTCGCTGTATCCTGGGGAGCCCACCCCGATACACGGCTTACATTATTATGTTACTAAAGCAACATTCATTTAGACCAACCTATAAGAAAAAACCTCAAATTGGGTATATAGATACACTGGGGTCTAGTATGATATACTGAGCCAACCAACAAAAAAAACCAATAACCCCATATAGAATAAGAGAGCACACATATAAAATATATGTAGTTTATTAAAGACACATTAAATGACAATAAATATAACATAAAGGCACAAAGTAAAGGGGGGGGGGGTGACCCCCCCCCCCCCTTTACTTTGTGCCTTTATGTTATATTTATTGTCATTTAATGTGTCTTTAATAAACTACATATATTTTATATGTGTGCTCTCTTATTCTATATGGGGTTATTGGTTTTTTTTGTTGGTTGGCTCACTAAAGCAACATTCATTCCATAGATAATATAAACCAAAAGCAATAAGCATGAACAAGACAAGTTACCAACTGGTACAGAAGGAGAGAGGACCCTGCCCGCGAGGGTTCACAATCTACGAGGTATGGAGGAAGGACACAGTACAGTAGGTGAGGTTAAAGCTGCAGGGTTACTGCAGGTATAGTGGCAGCAGGGTTACTGTAGGTTGTAGTCTTGTCTGAAAAGCTGAGTTTTCAGGTTACTTTGTAAGGTTTTCACTGTAGGTGAGCGTCTGATTTGTTGCAGTAGAGCGTTCCAGAGTACAGGGCCTGCACAAGAGAAATCTTGGAAGCGATTGTGGGAAGAGGAGATAAGAGGAGAGAAGGAGGTCTTGTGAGGATCGGAGACTGCATGTAGGAAGGTATCGGGAGATCATATCACAGATGTATGGAAGGGACAGGTTGTGGATGGCATTGTATGTCATAGTTAGTGTTTTGTACTCGATTCTCTGGGCAATGGGGAACCAGTGAAGGGATTGGCAAAGAGAAGAGACAGAAGAATAACAAGGGGGAGATGTGGATTGGTCAGGCAGCGGAGATGAGGATAGATTGGAGGGATGAGAGGGCACAGAGGTGGATGTTACAGTAGTCTAGATGGGAGATGATGAAGGCACGTACAAGATTGTTTGCAGACTCATGGTTGAGGAATGTGCAGATCTGAGAGACATTTTTGGCAGGAGGTGGAAAGAGCTTGGATGTGCTGTTTGAAAGACAGAGCAGAATCAAAAGTTACCAAAAGGCAGTGGACTTGGTTGACAGGGAGGAGTGTGCTGCCATTGACTGTGATAGGTAGGTATATTGTAGGGGCTGAGTGAGAAGGGGGAAAGATGATAAATTGATGAGGCAATATATAGGACTTTCACTATTTCTGGCTGGATAAGACATGATGCATGGTTTATACATATCTTGCTCTAAATTTTATCACTGACTGCAATTTAAAGGGGTTGTCCCACGAAAAATATTCTACATTTTTCAAACCAGCACCTGGATCAGAATACTTTCGTAATTGCATGTAATTAAAAATTTTGCATAGCCACAGAGTTATTCAATAAAATGTATCTGTATAGTGCCACCTGCTGTTTGTTTGTTTTTCTTATTTTTTTGTCCTGTTCACTGAGATGGCCGCACATGCTCAGTTTCATCCCTCAACTGCCTCCTGAGCTGTGATAAGGAGAGCTGAGACACACCCACTGAGCTGTGATAGGGAGAGCTGAGACACGCCCCCTGAGCTGCAGCAGAAAAGACATGCCCTTGAGCTGCCAGCTTGATATAAATCTAGCAGAGCAATGACTGTGGAGATCTCTGGATCCATGTGAGGTACAGGGCTGGTTCTAGCTTTGTTAGATAGAGGTTGTCATGTGCTATATGATGTCTGATTTTCATTTTTTACATTAGTCATGGGATAACCCCTTTAAATTCTCAGTCAGATGACAAATTCCCTATTTTTTCTATATAATACGTTATCAAAAGTCATATACAAGCTTTGGACACTTATCTCTTGATACCTACCAGTCTGCTTGTAGCAAATGCTATTAGATTTGTAGAGTTTGACTGCATACAGATAAAATGGAGCCCAGAAGAATGTGTGGTGAAGGTAAATTTTCCATCCGGTCCATACAATTTAGACAGTAATATCTGCAAATATAAAATTTTTACATTTAAAGGGGTTGTCCGAGATTTACATATGGATGACCTATCGTCAGGATAGGTCATCAGTATGAGAGCAGTGGGAGTCTGACTACCGGGACCCTAGCCGATCAGCTGTATGAAGAGGCCGCGTTGCTCCATGAGCGCCTACGCCTCTTCCTAGGCCAAGGACATCACATTCATCGGTCACAATGGCATAAGAGCCATGTAAGTGAATGGTGCTGAGCTGCAATACCAATCACAGCCACTATACAATGTACGGCGCTATGCTTGGAAAACTGCGTGGAGGACGCGGTGGTCATGGAAGCACTGGCTCTCTCCTTTAAAAGCTGATTGGCGGGGATCCCGGGAGTCAGTCCCCGTCAATCTCATATTGATGAACTATCTGGAGAATAGGTCATCAATATGTAAATCCCAGAGAACCCCTTTAAGGCAGTTAAAGATGTAAAATCTATAACGATATATCAAATAACTCTCATAAAAAGATTTTTAAAAATCCCTTCTGCAGGAATGTACAGGGAATGTATAACATTAGATTAGAAAAACATAGATGCTCTCTAAAAACAGCGCCATTCTTGCCTCTAGGCGGTGTCTAGTATTACACCATTCATTTCAGTGGGTAGGCTCCACAATACTAGACACAGCTCATGGGCGATGGTTGTATACACCTTAATAGAATGACTTTTTTAACTGTTTTCTATCCATGATGCTCATGAAGGAAGGACCATGACCACTAGCTACACTGCAGCATATTTACCTCGTCATTTGGATCTTTGACGGTGACAACCATTCCCAGGCCAGGAGCTGAGGGGAGGAAATCATGTTGAGCCATGTCCCACTTCTGTACCTTGTATCGGCCTTAACGAATAATAAGAAGACCTTTCTCATCATTAGGTAATGTAGTATCATGAACAAATCACAGTAGTATTATAGGGCTTGGAAAAGTATCAATATAATATATCACAGAGAGAAATGACTTTTCATCTAAAACATAACTTTTACTCACATTGGTTAAAATATTACCCCATCTAAATATAATGTTAGGCTAAGTCAAATAAATAGTCAAGGCCTTACTTTGGAAGTATCCAGGATAGTACAGTCCGATATATAAAAAATAACGGCAACTTACAGTTAGATGACTGTGGACCTGGCCAGACGGTGAAAGAGAGGTGAAGTCTGGGCCGGGGATAGATGAGGAGGGGGGGGAACAAAATCCCTAATACATGCCTCAATGTACCCCTGCCTACAGGCAGAGCACCCGCCCCGAAAGGGGCGACCCCACCTCTCGGTGGCTAAGCCCTCGCTGTCGCCTAGTATTACCCTGCCTGTAAGGATTGAAGATGTTCGTCCCTTCTTAGCAGTTTGTCCCGACGCGTTTCCCCAGTAATCGTAAAAACTGGTTCATCAGGGGACTGAGGATAGATGATCAGATCTTTACAAACTTCTAATAGTTGTTGATTATAAAATAATAAAATAATAAATTGTTGCAGGTTTCATTAATGGTAATTATATAGCAGACCTCCTGGTGTAATAAGGTGCACTGGTATTGCTGAATAGGCGATTCAAATACCTGTTTTTGGCGCCAAGAAAACTGCCCCACCTCCTGGATAACCCTATGACTGCCTTAATATCGAACAAAGCGCCACTTCCGGTATTTGGAACGCACACGGCGCCAGGTGGAACGCACATGTGATTCCAAAACCGGAAGTGAGCGGGCGTCATTCTCCTCATCACTTCCTGCCTATGGAACGCTTGCAGGAGTGTGGGAGGAGATCAAGGAGGCAGATAGCCAGCTTAGGGTGCTCTGGCTGGCGTGGGCACGTCCAGCAGAAACGTGCCCCCTGCACACCTGTCCCCTAGCTGGGGGTAAGCTAGACTGGAACTAACTGGTCCCCACCCTTCCTGCAAAAATTGGACAAGCCCACTTCTCTCCAGACGGGGGTTAGAATGGAATGGCAAGTTTCATTCTCTAACTATAGCTCTGCCGTGTTTGCTGCCACCTGCTGGTGAACCAGGCACATTACATGAACAGTTACATAACACTATTATAAATGCACAGTGTTGTGTATTTTTTCCAGGTCCCTCAAGATGACATGAGGTTAGACCAATAAAGACAGTAGCAAGGTGCAGAAGTGGTAACACCACTCTAGGGTGTTACAGGGAGAGCAGTACAGACATACATTTTGTGGAATTTATATAATCAGGAATAGTGAGAATATGAAATTTTATTCTGCCAGATTCTGCTCTTTACATGCTCAGAAGGGGAAGCTTCATTCGTGAACTGCTCTCTGCATTAAGCTGCTTCATAGCACTTCAACTTTGCTCTCAGTGATGGATACGTCACAGTGAAGTCCCACCTATTAGACTATTGAAGGAGCAGAACCTAGCAGAATAAAAGCTCATATTCACACTACTCCTGATAATAAAATCTCCACAAAAGGTAGGTTTGTACTTCTCTCCCTAGCCCTTACGTAGTGCTGTCTGCAGTTTATCATGGTCAAAACTTCTGACACATTCCCTTAAACACTTCCTGATAGATTCTACCACAGTATAGCGTATAAGGGAACCTTTAAAAAGAAGTGTTTGTGCAAAGCGGACAATACTTTATCGCGAAAGGCAAAGCCAGTTGAATGAGTGGACATAAAAAGCCCTCACTGACAATCCAAGGCAATAGTCCACCCTAAATCCCTATTGCTTCTGGAAGGTGGTAGAAGAAGGGATGTTGGACACCTCTACTACCAAGCTCTTACCAAATTGTTCAGTCTACCGAATCATGCCCTTTAAATTGTTTTATTTTTCCTGCATTAATCTACCTGTTGCAGAACATCATAGAAAAGGTGGTCAGCATGGATGCCTCTTCTGAAATACCAAATAGTAGAGAGGAGGTACTGTAGCATACATCAAAAAGGTCCCCTATTACAAAGCTAGGTTTTGCCACCCTGGGCGATAGTCCAAACCCTCTCTGTGACCCTTGGGCTGCCTTCCTACTCCCTTCCTGGCCAGCAATGAGTGGTTATTCATGAGATGGTTCCTCATGAGATGTCCTGCAGAGCTTCGCATAAACCCGTAAGAATTGAAATTGACATATGACAATAGTCAAACCTATATTATTACCTTAAGACCAAGGCTTCACTCTCACTTAAAGGGGTTGTCTCACTTCAGTAAGTGGCATTTATCATGTAGAGAAAGTTAATACAAGACACTTACTAATTAATGTATTGTGATTGTCCATATTGGTTCCTTTGCTGGCTGGATTCACTTTTCCATCACATTATACACTGCTCGTTTCCATAGTTATGACCACCCTGCAATCCATCAGTGGTGGTCGTGCTTGCACAATATAGGAAAAAAGCACTAGCCTATGGGTGCTCCCATGGTCCTGGCCACCAGAGAGGTTGACGCTATTTCCTATAGTCTGCAAGCACGACCTCCACTGGTGGATTGCAGGGTGGTCATAGCCATGGATATGAGCAATGTATAATGTGATGGAAAGGAAGCAATATGGACAATCACAATACATTAGTAAGTGCCTTGTTTTAACTTTCTCTACATGATAAATGCCATTTGCTGAAGTGAGACAACCCCTTTAACAGAAACAGGATCAGTTTCTACTACATGGCTACAAAGAAATGATAGACCCAGAATGCTTCCATCTTATCCTCTATTAGATTCAATGGTCACAGACACGTGGGAAAAATAATGTCATTTTTGGGTTAATATGAAATTTCAAACCATGCACAGCCTGAGACATGACAGGCTAGAAATCTGCAAATTTGATATAAAAATTACATTTTTTTATTTATTTGGGATAGCCTGACCTTTATTAGACTCTAAGAGGAAAGCAAAATGAAGGTCTACCTTGCTCAACTAATCCTACTACCTAAGGATGGCTCCAGGGTCAATGTGGGCCTTCGGGCACAGTGAATCACAATGAGCCCCGTTATACCTCACATCAATTCCAAAGCTTCTTACAGATCATCAATGACCTTTAAGCTCACTGGACCCACTGTGGTACTTCCATATCATTAGAAAATCCCAACATTTTCAAAAATTTACTCCTGAATCATAAATCTGCATATTCAGCCACATACCACATAAATAATAATCGTATGATAATGAGTAGAATCACCCTACCTGTGACCAGCATGTCAGTTGGGATGTCTTCTATGATACATTTCTCCTCTCTTTCAAAAGAATGATAGTACATAGACTGTACTACTGACCATAGACAGAAGATAACTACTGCTCGGGCCACCATGGAGTCCATGTCTACCTGTAATATCAGAGTAATGGGAGCAGACACGTGGTGATGGTGGAGCTCGTCCTTACAGTGAGCAGCACTCAGGTATTGCTTCTCATGGGAATATCCACCTGCTTCATGTAGTCCATGTTAATGATTAATCTACTACTGGTTGATGGATGAAGACTTTGTGTCCTGGAAATAGTCCTCCTGATAATATGTTTATGTAGAACTATCTGTGACAATGGGATTAACTCGGATTAACCAAACTTTCATCAGGATTTTACATTCATATATCCAGTTATGTAGTAAACCATTAAATTTATGGGGCAGTTTATCTATCTATCTATCTATCTATCTATCTATCTATCTATCTATCTATCTATTATCTATTATCTATCTATCTATCTATCTATTATCTATCTATTATCTATCTATCTATCTATCTATTATCTATCTATCTATCTATCTATTATCTATCTATTATCTATCTATTATCTATCTCTATCTATCTATCTATCTATCTCTATCTATTATCTATCTATTATCTATCTATCTATCTATCTATTATCTATCTATTATCTATTATCTATCTATCTATCTATTATCTATCTATCTATCTATTATCTATCTATCTATCTATCGAATATCTCATATCTATCTATTATCTCTCTATCTATCTATCTATTATCTATCTCATATCTATCTATCTATCTATCTCCTATATCTATCTATCTCCTATCTATATCTATATCTGTCTATCTATCTATCTATCTATCTATCTATCTATCTCATATCTATCTATCTATCTATCTATCTATCTATCTATAAACAAAAAAATTCCACGGCATATCCAGGGCGTAAAATGAGAATGGTTTCCTTCCTAAAAGGAAGCCATTCTGATTTTACGCCCTGGATATGCCGTGGAATTTTTTTTGTTTATTGATTATTTTGAAGGTGGTTTACCTCCACAGCTGCTGGCACTCTATATCTACATTTTGAAACTGCTGTGCTGCCCAGTGTAATTATCTATCTATCTATCTATCTCCAAGCTATCTATCTATCTGCAATAGAGCCACCGGATGTATGCACACTGACACCAAAAATGCAACGGCTGGGTCAGGTGTAGGAGATAGTCTATAGTTTTGTTCGTGACACAAATTGCAGCGTGCGCAGGGTACAGTCACAGGGCCCTTTAAGGTGTTGTAACTCACGCACCAGGTTAGGAATGCCAGAGTGGTGTAATGTCTCTGGGTGGTAATGGCAATAGTGTTAACGGTGTCTCCTACCTGGGTACGGCTGGACTCCTGGATCCTGGCTCACTTGCAATAAATTGAGTGTGGTGCTAGTAGGAGTAAAAGAGGGATTTTCAGCAGTAATTGAGATCCTGACCTTTGGTAAAGTTCAAACTTGTCTTTACTAGTTGCAGTTTTCATCCAAGTGAGATACAGCATTAGTCTTTGGTACCAGCAGGTATTGGCAATGTGTGGCAGGAAATTATCTTATGCTGTATCATGTGCCTGGAGCTTTTGCAGGAAAAACACGTCTGCTTAGTAGCTCTGTAATGTGGCAGGAATTTATCTTCTGCACTGACTATCTTTTGCTGTCTTGGGGACTGACTAGCTGAGGAGGAATATGGCTTCTCCTGGGGTCTCTGGACGGTAGTCACAGCTATCTTCACAGGGTATGCTTCTTCCTGGAGTTCTGGAGTTGTCTGCTTGCTTTCTTCCAGCTGAGGCTGCAAGGCTCAGGCTGGGGATAATGATCAATTGTCTCAGCCGAGACAAGATCCTGGCTTTGGGTCCCTATATCTGGGAGCTCCTACACGCACAGACTTCCCCTAGCAGGGGTGGCTGGCACACTAATTTAACTTCCTTTCCTCCCCATGAGGCAGGATGTGGGCGAGCCCACTTCTGCTCACAGAGGGGGGGCTAAACTGGAATGTACTATTCCAGCCTAGAAACACTAAACTGTAGCTTAAGTCCTTGCTGAACACATTGCTGCCACCTGCTGGTGAACATTGAAATTACAGCAATATGTATTTAACAAGGCTTTGAATGCACATTTGTGAGAATATGATGTAAAATTACATTAGATGACAAGGTAAATACACTTAACAGGTGGTAGCGGGGTAAAAGAGTTTTGTAACACAACCCTGGGGTGTTACATATCTATCTATCTATCTATCTTCTATCTATCTACGATCTACCTATAAATTTCATATCTATATATGTATTATCTTTCTATCTAATAAATTCAAATCAGCTTTATTGGCAGGACTAAATAAATATTAGCATTACCAAAGCAAGTTGGAAATAAATGAGATGGGGTGGGGGATGGAGACACATCCAGGGTGGGGGTATATGAGTCCATGGCGTATCACTGTCAGTCTGTGGCAGGCACTGACATATTTTGCTGCTATGGCCACTGTGTTCTCCTCTTCCCCCAGCAGTATGGAGAGTTTCTCTTCCTCCTCCATAGATGTGAAGTCTGGGCAGAGATCAGACAGTCTCCTGAAGAGTGTCTCTCACTGCTGAGCATTTGGGGCACCGCAGAAGGAAATGAGCCTCATCCTCCACAGCCTCCTGGTCGCACTGCTGGCACAGTTTGCTCCCCCTGGGCTTGTAGTTCTGTCAGTGCCACCCGGATTTGATGAGCATTCTGTGGGCACTCAGTCTGTAGCGGCTCAGGATCTGTCAGTCTCAGGTTGGGGAGTTTCTTCTGATATAGGGCCAGTTTGTACTCCCTGTGTAGGCTCTGGTATACTGTCAGCTTCTGTGATGTTCTTATGTTTTTCCTCCAGATACTGATATTTTACTCTTTGCTCTTGTGTATTGTCTTCTAGATTCCCCCTTTGTCAGGCTGTACTGGCTGGTAGCTTGGTCAGGCTGGGTTTGGGTGACTTGTTCCAGTTGTTTTTCTGGGGTTCTTGGTGCAACAAGGCTTTGTGGTGGTAGAAGCTGGGACTACTGCTATGTAGATGAGCTCTGAATGACAGCGCTATCTATCTATCCATCTATCGCTATCTATCTATCTATCTATCTACAGTCAGGTCCATAAATATTGGGACATCGACACAATTCTAACATTTTTGGCTCTATACACCACCACAATGGATTTGAAATGAAAAGAAGATGTGCTTTACCTGCAGACTGTCAGCTTTAATTTGAGGGTATTTACATCCAAATCAGATGAACGGTGTAGGAATTACAACAGTTTGCATATGTGCCTCCCACTTGTTAAGTGACCAAAAGTAATGGGACAATTGGCTTCTCAGCTGTTCCATGGCCAGGTGTGTGTTATTCCCTCATTATCCCAATTACAATGAGCAGATAAAAGGTCCAGAGTTAATTTCAAGTGTGCTATTTGTATTTGGAATCTGTTGCTGTCAACTCTCAAGATGAGATCCAAAGAGCTGTCACTATCAGTGAAGCAAGCCATCATTAGGCTGAAAAAACAAAACAAACCCTTCAGAGAGATAGCAAAACATTAGGTGTGGCCAAAACAACTGTTTAGAACATTCTTAAAAAGAAGGAACGCACCGGTGAGCTCAGCAACACCAACAGACCCAGAAGACCACGGAAAACAACTGTGGTGGATGACCGAAGAATTTTTTCCCTGGTGAAGAAAACACCCTTCACAACAGTTGGCCAGATCAAGAACACTCTCCAAGAAGTAGGTGTATGTGTGTCAAAGTCAACAATCAAGAGAAGACTTCACCAGAGTGAATACAGAGGGTTCACCACAAGATGTAAACCATTGTTGAGCCTCAAAAACAGGAAGGCCCGATTAGAGTTTGCCTAACGACATCTAAAAAAGCCTTCACAGTTCTGGAACAACATCCTATGGACAGATGAGACCAAGATCAACTTGTACCAGAGTGATGGGAAGAGAAGAGTATGGAGAAGGAAAGGAACTGCTCTTGATCCTAAGCATACCACCTCATCAGTGAAGCATGGTGGTGGTAGTGTCATGGCGTGGGCATGTATGGCTGCCAATGGAACTGGTTCTCTTGTATTTATTGATGATGTGACTGCTGACAAAAGCAGCAGGATGAATTCTGAAGTGTTTCGGGCAATATTATCTGCTCATATTCAGCCAAATGCTTCAGAACTCATTGGACGGCGCTTCACAGTGCAGATGGACAATGACCCAAAGCATACTGCAAAACCAACCAAAGAGTTTTTTAAGGGAAAGAAGTGGAATGTTATGCAATGGCCAAGTCACTCACCTGCCCTGAATGCGATTGAGCATGCATTTCACTTGCTGAAGACAAAACTGACGGGAAAATGCCCCAAGAACAAGCAGGAACTGAAGACAGTTCCAGTAGAGGCCTGGCAGAACATCACCAGGGATGAAACCCAGCATCTGGTGATGTCTATGCATTCCAGACTTCAGGCTGTAAGTGACTGCAAAGGATTTGCAACCAAGTATTAAAAAGTGAAAGTTTGATTTATGATCATTATTCTGTCCCATTACTTTTGGTTCCTTAACAAGTAGGAGGCACAGATGGAAACTGTTGTAATTTCTGCACCGTTCACCTGATTTGGATGTAAATAACCTAAATTAAAGCTGACAGTCTGCAGTTAGAGCACATCTTGTTTGTTTCATTTCAAATCCATTGTGGTGGTGTATAGAGCAAAAAATGTTAGAATTGTGTCAATGTCCCAATATTTATGGACCTGACTGTATCTATCTATCTATTTCATATCTATTGATCTATCTAAAGATCCATCTACCTATGTACAGATGTAGCCTGTGTTATATTGACACCAGGTGAAGCAGGATGGTAAATTTAACCCCTTAAGGATCCAGGTCGAGAATGCTCGTCCTAAATGGCCGGTACTTTGTGCCCCAGGACGAGCATTCTTGTCCTGTGGTCCTTCCTGTCCCCCATATGCGGTGTCGCGATCAGCAGCACGTATCCGGCTGTTACTGACAGCCGGATCCCAGATGCATCCATCATCAGCATCGGTGATAACGCCGATGCCGGTGGATTAACCCTTTATATGCCGCGGTCAGCGCTGACCTCGGCATATGGGAGGTTTGTGCTCCCTCTCCTCATCCATCGGGTCCCCGCCACCGCAGAGCAGGTTGCCATGGCAGTCCCAAGCCATTCAAAGGCCTTGAGGCCCGGCATGTACGTAGGCCTATGAGAGCCAGCCCCCGGGCTGGGTCTCATAGGCAAACTATCAGTGTATTACACTGTGTAATACACTGATAGTCAATGCAGTACAATACAGATGTATTGTGCTGCATTGAAACAGGGATCAGACCCTGTAATGTTGAAGTCCCATAGTGGGACAAAAATGAAAAATAATAAAAGTGAAAAGAAGTGTTTTTAACAATAAAAAAAAAAAGTTTCAATAAAAAAAGCCCCTTTTTCATAAAAAGAGACATAAAAAAATTGTAAAAAAAATAGAAGAAATAACTAAAACACAGTCATATTAGGAATAGGCGTAACAACCTGCTCTATAAAAATATCACATGATTCACCCGGTCTGGTCAACACCGTAAAATAAAATCGGTGCAAAAAAAAAAGCCATTTTTTGTCACCTTTGATCACAAAAAGCGTAACACCAAGTGATCAAAAAGTCATATGTACCCAAAAATAATACCAATCAAACCGTCATTTCATCCGGCAAAAAATGAGACTGTAAGACAATAACCTAAAAATAAAAAAGGTATTGCTGCGTTCGTAACAACCTGCTCTATAAAAAGATCACGAGCTGGTAAACACTGTAAAATAAAATAAAATAAAAACCGTGACAAAAAATACATTTTTGTCACCATAATCACAAAAGGTGTAATACCAAACGATCAAAAAGTATTATGTACTCCAAAATAGTACCAATCAAACCGTCACCTCATGCCGCAAAAACGGAGCCCCTACATAAGATAATTGCCCGAAAAAATTAAAATAATATGGCTTTCAGAAAAAGGAGACACAAAAACATGATTTATTTCAAAAATTCTTTATGTAAAACTGAAACAAGAAAAATAAAAGTAGACATATTTGGTATTGTCTTGTCCATAACAACCTGCTCTATAAAAACAGCACATGATCTAACCTGTCAGGTGAAGACTAAAAAACTAAAAATAAAAACTGCCAGAACTGCCATTTTTTGGTTACCTTGCCTCACAAAAAGAGTAATATAGAGCAATCAAAAGTCATATATACCACAAAATAATACCAATAAAAGTGTCAACTTATCCTATAATTTCCAAAATGGGGTCACTTTTTTGAGTTTCTACTCTAGGGGTACATCAGGGGGTCTTTAAATGTGACATGGCAACTTAAAATGATCCCAGTGAAATCTGCCCTCCAAAATCCATATGGCGCTCCTTTCCTTCTGCGCCATGCCGTGTGCATATTACGACCACATGTGGGGTATTTCTGTAAACTTCAGAACCCGGGTAATAAATATTGAGTTTTATTTGGCTGTTGACCCTTGATTTGTTACAGGGGGGAAAAAAAGAATTAAAAGGGAAAATCTGCAAAAAAAGTGAAATTTAAAAATGTCATCTTTTTTCTTTAATTCTTGTGGAACACCTAAAGGGTAAACAAAGTTTGTAAAATTAGTTTTGAATAACTTGAGGGGTGTAGTTTCTACTAAGTAAGACCCACAAAGTGACTTTAGAATTGAAGTGGTCCTTAAAAAAGTGGGTTTCGAAAATTTGCTTCTAAAATTCTAAGCCTTATGAGATCCTAAAAAATAAAATGACATATACAAAATGATGCAAACATGAAAGTGGACATATGGGAAATGTAAAGTAATAACTCTTTTATGATGTATCACTATCTGCCTCAAAAGCAGATAAATTCACATTTGGAAAATTGCAAATTTTTCAAAATTTTCGGTAAATTAGGGATTTTTTAATAAACCAAGGTGAATTATGTCGACTAAAATTTTTCACTATCGTGAAGTACAATGTGTTGTGAAAAAACAGTCTCAGAATGGCCTTGATAAGTAAAAGCGTTCCGAAGTTATTACCACATAAAGTGACACATGTCAAGTTTCCAAAAAACGGCCTGGTCCTTAAGGTGAAAAATGGCAAGGTCCTTAAGGGGTTAATGCAATTTGTTAAGCTTGTCAAAATAATGGTGACTACATCATAGCCATCCATCCATCTATTGGCTTCAGAATTGCAGTGGAAATACCGTACTGTAATAGGACATCCACACGGGCAACTTTTCTGCTGTGGATTTCACTGCGGATCCGGAGCAAAGTCTGCAAAGAACTTATGGCAAAAACTGTGGATTTTGCTGCAAATTTGTAGCGGATTTCATTCTGTGTATTGCACACATGGATAAAAGATATAAGAGATCACATCACACCTTATCACGTGTAGGCGGCATCTTGTAATGAGAACTTCAGCTGGATCATCAGCAGCACGCAAGTATGCAAAACACATCCACGCTGAAATGTATGGTTTTCGTTTGTTTTTTAAAAACAACGCCCCCTACCTTCCTTTCTATCCTAAATTGTAATGATGAGATTGCCATATTGGGTATTTAAATTTATTAGTTGTCTAGAAATTTTGGAGGAGTTCGATATCAGGCTGTAAAGTTTTAAACTTGAGAACGATGTAAGAATAATGGTGCAGATTTAATAAGCACATTTTGGCATAAATTGCACCAAAAATTGGCATATATGGCATGAACAAGATTTATTATGTTTTCCCGACACTTTCTTTGTTTTGAAAAGTGTCTAGAGAAGGGTCGTGGCTATAAGGGGAATATGCGCTAGAATTGTGTCATGAAATACTGGCCTAAAGTGAGCCATGCAAGAGTGGTGCAAGGAAGAGAATCGTGTCTAATATGTCTAGCAAAATGCACCACTATAATAATAATAATAATAATGAAGCTGTCTAAATTTAAGACAGTAATATTTTTATTGGGAACCTTTAAGTAATACGCGCCTCTGTATGCCTATTCAGACCACACATTGGGGGCGTCCGTCAGAGGCATACATCAGTAGTATTTCCAGATGTATATCTCTGATGGACATTGCAAACACAGTGTCTAAGGCAGGGGCGCACAGCCTTTTCTGGTTCGGGGCCACATTGTCAGCCTGAACCAATTCCAAGGGCCGAAAATAAAACTTAAAGGGGTATTACCAACTGAAATACTATATTTATGGCATATTGAACACACAGTATATATCATAAATCTCTAGTTGCACTTCTAGTACTACCATGTAATGGGAGATTACATGAAAGATACATGTGAGCAGCCACAAGACATAGACATACATGTCTGTTACCTGTTGGTTGGGGGGGGCCACACAGAATGCTATCAAGGACCACATGTGGCCCCTGGACTGCAAATTGTGAACCCATGGTCTAAGGCATACTTGCTAACTCTTCTGGAATGTCCATGAAGCTCCTGGAGAAAGAGGAGACCTCTCGGACGCCCACAAGAATTGGTTCCTGGCACCTCCCAAAGAGCAGCACTAACCGCTAACGCGTTTTGCAGTTGGCTTCTTCAGGGGCATGCCTTCTTCAGAGGCGAAACGCGTTGGAGTTTTTTTTTTGCATGCGGTTTGCATTCATTTTACTTTCTTACCACATGATGTACTTTGTATTGATAAGACGAGCTTTGTAGGTATAGGTTATA
Organism: Bufo bufo; assembly: GCF_905171765.1. NCBI lineage: Eukaryota > Metazoa > Chordata > Amphibia > Anura > Bufonidae > Bufo > Bufo bufo. The sequence goes on along the minus strand of NC_053390.1, from coordinate 792,447,490 downwards.
GACTCGGCATCTACTACTGCCGATTCTTTTTATATGATTAAATAATTGATCATTTTGTTTTATACCAATAACCTTTCTTGGTATAACACTTATTACTGAGACCGCGCTGTGATTTATCTTCCTGGATGTTGTATCCCTATTTTATATATCGTTTAGATACTTGATCTCCCTAATTTTTTGTATTATTAATAAAGTTTATTTTATGTATAAATAGTTAGTGCATTATTTATAGGTCAAGAACTTTAGAATGCTCACATTATAGAGACCTTTAGTATAAAACTAGAATGCTTACACTGCAGATAACTCTAGAATGATCACATGAAACAGAAATGCTCACACTACAAGAACTCTAGAATACTTACACAAACCTAGAATTGTCGCACTGTAGAGACCTTTAGTATGTTCATAGAAAACTAGAATGCTAACACTACAAAGAACTCTAGAATTCTCACATAAAACTAGAATTCTCACACTATAGGGAACTCTGGAATGCTTACACAGACCTAGAACTCTCACGCTATAAAGAATATTAAAAGGTTCACATAAAACTAGAATTCTCACACTACAGACAACTCTAGAATGCTCACCTAAAACTAGAATGTTTGCACTATATAGAACTCTAGAATTGTTGCATGAAACAAGAATGCTCACATGGCAAAAACTTTAGAATGCCCATACTACAGAGAACCCTAGAATGCTCACTTGAAACAAGAATGCTTCCACTACCAAGAACTCTAGAATGCTCATGTTGTACAAACAAATAGAATTCTCACATCGTTCAAAACATTTGAGTCTGTATCTTCTACAGACTATTAGAATGCTCATTAAATTCATTTCAGACCATGCAGTCGTTAGTCATTGCTTGTTTGTTATTGGGGGTTAGTTGGTAATGCTGTATCAGTACCTACTGTAGTATGCATTTCTGTTCCCAACATACCATAACTGAAAAAAAGCAAATTGTTGACTTTAACGTTCTACATTATGATTTTAGATTGCATCTGACTCCCACTTGTAGCTACAAACATTATAATATCTGGACAGCTACAGTCCACAAGAATGATTGTTCTATGCTGGGCATGCAGAAGTTGTTAGGAGTCAATACCTTGTTCCAGGCAATCATCGATGCATTTTAGAACTTCTGTCTTTCTTCTGTAGCATTTATGTTTTTCTCATTATCCATGAGTATACGAGCAGATATTGATTTCCATACAAGCTTGCAACGGAGGATACATTATAATTATACTACAGTTATGTCCATCCGCTTGGCTTGAGATAGCCTTAGATGAGTGGCGCCTTACTCTGTGGTGTAAGCTGAGTTTTATTCTTTCGTCTGTTTTTTTTAAAGCTAGCCATCTTGCACCACTCATCTCTGGATATTCAGGTCCAAAAGGAAAGATAAGGAAGGATACATCTGTACTTCAAAGGATCACAACAGTTAAAAAAATAGATGTCATATAATTTAGTTATAGCAGTGGCATACTTAGAAGAGAGGGAGCACAAAGCGGTGTTTGTGCAGTGAGCCCCTGAGGAGCCAGAGCAGAGGGTGGGAGTGGTAGGGGACCTGTGTCACGGTGTACTCCCTCAGGCTGTAGCTCCCTGGGGTCGGTGCAATGAAGGAGGAGCACCCTATATTCCCTCCGGCATTCACTGTAGCTAGGGCTCCTGCCTGATGGTAATTTGGGGTGCCCTTGTTGTTAAATGTCTGTGTAGGTTCAAGGCAGGGCTTGAAAATGATTCAATCACCAGCGTGTGGTGTAAGCAGCAGATTGAACTTAACAAAAGTCTCTCTTTACCATGCAGAAAATAGGAGTTATAGTACATCCAGCAATTATCTGTACACAGTGAACATTCTTTGCAGATGTCCAAGCATCAGCTAATCAGATGTTAGCAGCAATGGTTCTCTGATTACCTTTCTCTTGTTACAGTCTCTAGTATTGGGATCTCTGGATAGCAACTGAAATATGTCACAATGTCCACAAATCGCAGGACGGCATACAGTTCCAATAATACGACTATCCAAATCGTACCCGAAGTATGCCAGGTGTCTTACCTTGTTATCCCTCCACTGCAGCAGGGCCTGACAATGCTGTACACTCCTCACCTAGCTAACTAAAATGTTGTAGCCCTTGACTCCACCAATCCTGGGTGCATCTGGTGTCTTAACTTGTTCCCCCAATGCAATGCAGCAGCAAAGTCTGTAATGTTCTATGCTGTTACCTTGCTGAGGCCCCATTCACACAACCATATTGTTGTTCCACATCTGATCCACATTTTTTAAAGATTGGATTGCGGACACATTTATTTCAAAGGAGATGCTGTCCGCATCCATATGTCTCGGAGTTGCCCAAAGAGTACCAGCCACAGTACCATACCTCCCAACCATCCCGGATCCGGCGGGACAGTCCCGGATTTCAGTGGCTGTCCTGCAGTCCCCATACGGGGGAGGTATGTCCCACTCTCAGACAGCTGTCCCTGCTTCAGCAATAAAGCAGAGAGCAGTCAGTTCCCTGCTCCATCATTCCTACCCTTCTGGCACTCCGCGCTGCCAGTCTGTGCAGGGGGCGGGCCCGGCCGGCAGTCAGCCTCTGCTCCTCCTCCTCACAATCCTATGCATATTACTGCAAGGGGCCACAATCCCATGCATATTACTGCAAGGGGGCACAATCCTGGGCATATTACTTTGAGTGGTTACATTCCTGGGCATATTACCATGAGGGGGCACATATCTGGGCATCATTTCTGTGAGGGGGCACATATCAGGACGTAACTACTGTGAGGGGTCACATATCTGGGCATTTTACTGTGAGGGGGTACATAACTGGGCATATTACTGTGAGGGGGCCCCTAGGCGTAACTATAGGCGCAACTACAGTTGCGACCGGGCCCCTAAGCCAAGGGGGCCCAGAGGGACGTACAGAGCGCACTCTGACCTGATGCTGCAGGAGGTCAGGTGACTGCAGCGCGGGCCCTGAGAAGAAAAGACAGCCAGGACAGGGAGAGTGGCGGCAGGAGAGGTAAGTTACTTTATTATTTTACAGTCTGATCTGAGGTCTGATATGGATGTCTAATGGGGGTCTGGAGAGGTCTAATTGGGGTCTGGAGTTGTCTATGGGGGGGTCTGGAGGTCTGACTGGGGGATCTGGAGATCTGACTTGGGGGTCTGGAGGTCTGACTTGGGGGTTTGGAGGTCTGACTGGGGGGGTCAGTAGGTCTGACTGGGGGGATCTGGAGGTCTGACTGAGGGTATAGAGTGGTCTAATTGGGGTCTGAAGGTCTGACTGGGGGTCTGGATGACTGTCTTGGGAGTCTGGAGGTCTGACTGGGGGGTCTGGAGGTCTTACTGGGGGTCTGGAGAGGTCTAATGGGGGTCTGGAGGTCTAATGGGGGTCAGATATGGGGGTCTGGAGGTCTAGTGGGAGTCTGGATCTCTAATGGGGGTCTGGAGTTCTGATATGGTGGTCTGGTATGAGGTCTGATATGTGGGTCTGGAGGTCTTGTCTGGAGGTCTGATATGGGGGTCTGGAGGTCTAATGGGGGTTTTATCTGAGGTCTGATATTGGGTCGGGGTCTTACATGGAGGTCTAATGGGGGTCTGATCTGAGGTCTAAAACTGGGGTCTTATAAGGGGTAGTCTGACATAGAGGTCTAAAGGGGGTTTGGTCTGAGATGGGAGGATCTCATTTAGGGTTTTATATGGGGGTCTGATCTGAAAGGAAGGTGGGATTTTTTTGTACTAGCGCACAATATAAAGGTGTGTTTTTGTACTGACGCACTGTGTGTGGTACCAGTATTTTCAGGTGGACTGTTTCTGCAGGAAAATATTGGGGAGCACAGTGGACACAGTATTGGGGGTGGCAGGATGGGGTGTTGAGAAGGTGAGGAGGAGGATGGAAAAGTAGGAAAGTAAGATCTCTGTTTGCTAAACTCTGCAGAGACGAGGCACATCTGAGGAAATCACCATGGTGGTCTGGTCTAACAAGAGAAGAAGAGGAAAGAGAATATCTACATCAGAGAGGAGACGCCACTGGATGTAAGAGGTACATATGTGGCGCTGTGTGACCCTGAATGTTCTGTAGCACTGTATGGAATGTTTTCCAAGTATGTCTTTAAAGGGGTTGTCTGCTTTTTTTTTGTATGAGCTCTGCATTCTCTGCTCTGTTTACCTGCTCATCACTGCAAATAATATGACGAGCAGGTACACAGAGCAGAGAAAGCAGCTCTCATATGAGCGCTGCCCTCTCTTTAAACAGCTGATCGCTGGGGGTGCCGGAGGACCCCGGCCGATCTAATATTGATGACCTATTCTGAGGATCCTATTCTGAGCAGTCCGTTCCGCGATTCCTAAGATGACCCCCGCAGACGACATCGAAACCTACCTGGCGATGTACGAGAAAGTGGCCATCAGGGAAAAGCTACCCCATGACCAGTGGGCTGAGGTCGTCACTCCATTCCTGGCATCCGATTCCCAGCGGGTGTATTTTGACTTGCCGGACGATCAAGCGGCCGACTACCAAAAAGTAAAGGAAAAGTAAACGGTGAGATTTTGGCAAGACTGGGGGTGAATGTGTTGGTCCGGGCCCAGCGGGTACATCAGTGGGGGTTTAAGCCAGCTAAGCCTGCGAGGACCCAGTATTATGACTTACTCCACCTCTTGCAAAAGTGGCTACAGCCTGATGTGCTGAGTCCCCCGGCTATGCTGGATAGACAATTAGCCGATATGTTCTGGAGGGCTTTCCCATACCCTCTCCAGCACTGGATCGGTCAGGTGTCTCCTGACAATGCCCTTGAGATGGTGGACCTGGTGGAACGCTATGAAGCTACCAGGAATCTAAAGGAGGGTTCTGTCGGGAGGGTGGTCGGCAAACCCCGTAAATCTCCACCCCAGGCCCAGAGATTTGAGCCAATAAAACCTGCTCGAGATGTACCCATGGCGGACTTGACTCCATAGTCTGCTGGCAGTGTCAGGAGCCTGACCATGTAAGGGCTGACTGTCCCCATAGTTGAGCCCATGGACACTAACTATGGCTACCGTCAGTCGCTATATGCCAGGAGGCTGTGTGCAACAGGTACCCCAGAGTCTCTAGATCACTTGTGCCAGGTGAAAGTGGGAGACACTCCGACGGAGGCTCTGCTGGACTCAGGGAGTCTGGTGACCCTAGTAAGGGCTACCCTGGTGCGGTCCACTGAGTATACTGGCCAGAAAGTCGGGGTGATGTGCATCCACGGAGACTTAAAAGACTACCCCACCGCGCTGGTGTCTCTAACCACTGTGGCCGGTAGATGGACCCATGAGGTGGCTGTCGCCACAAATCTACATTATGAACTCATAATAGGCAGAGACTTCCCGGGCTTCCCGGCACTGTGGCCTGCTATGAGAGTGGCCCGGCTCAGGGGGGATACCAGAAACCTGGGAACCTGAGACCGAAGGGGCAACGGTAGGGGAGACAACCCCAATGAATGTAATGGTGGGAGATGCAGAGGACTCGCCGCCGGGGCCTGAGCTGGCTGACCTTAATGTCTCTGGGGATAATTTTGGTACTGCACAACACGGAGACCCAACCCTATCCCGCGCCTGGGAAAATATGTTAATAGTAGATGGTGAACCACAACAACCTGGGGCAGAGTCAGTGTTTCCCCGTTCATCAAGATATGTTGTATCGGGTAAACCAACTATGGGGTGAGCCTATTGAACAGTTGGTGGTCCCCAAGGCTTATCGCAAGCTTGTGTTAGATCTAGCCCACCAACACGTTCTCGGGGGTCACCTGGGGCTGCAGAAAACGTAGGATCATATTCTACAGCGGTTTTACTGGCCCAGCATAATCAAAGAAGTGAAAGAGTTTTGTTTCTTGCCCAACCTGCCAGATAACTAGCCCCCAGCAACATTTCCGTAGTCGCCTAGTACCTCTCCCGATTATCGAAGTACCGTTTGACCGAATAGCTATGGACCTCATAGGCCCAGTACCGAAGTCCGCCAGACGGCATCTTAGTCATTCTAGACTATGCCACTCGGTACCCGGAGGCGGTGCCACTGCAACATACCTCGGCCAAACTCATAGCTAAGGTGTTAATGGAGATGTTTTCTCGAGTAGGACCACCTAAAGAGGTTCTGACCAACCAAGGGACCCCTTTTATATCCAAGGTGATGAGGGAACTCTGTAAGTTGCCTCACATAAAACCACTATGGACGTCCGTTTACGATCCGCAAACGGACGGTCTGGTAGAACGGTTTAACCAAACATTAAAAAATATGTTGAAAAAGGTAGTGTCTAAAGATGGGAAGGACTGGGACCTCCTTCTGCCCTATCTCATGTTCGCAGTGCGAAAGGTACCCCAGGCCTCTACTGGGTTCTCGCCCTTCGAACTGCTTTATGGCAGACACCCTCCTGGTCTCTTGGACGTGGCCAAAGAGGCGTGGGAACAACAACCCACTCCACATAAAAGTGTCATTGAGTACATTACCCAGATGCAAGATCGGATAGAGACAGTGTTGCCTCTTGTTAGGGAGCATATTGAGGCAGCTCAGCGAGCCCAAAGTCGGGTCTATAATCGGCAGGCTCGGGTCCTGATCTTTAACCCGGGTGATCGGGTTTTGGTTCTGGTGCCGACCGTGGACAGTAAGTTCCTGGCTAGGTGGCAGGGGCCCTACGAGGTACTCGAGAAAATTGGAGATGTAAACTACAAGGTACACCAGCCAGGGGGCGGCGAAAGCCAAAGCAGGTTTATCATGTGAATTTACTCAAATTGTGGAAAGATAGGGAAACCTGTACAGAAGACAGCCCGCGGCCGGGTTTTCTAGGAGAAGAGGTATCGGCCCCTCTGTCTGATGCAAGAGAGGCGGCTGCCACAGTAAAAAATTACTGACAGCCTCTCGTCTAAACAGACTCAGGAGGCCAGAGAGTTCGTTAGTCGGAACACGGATGTGTTCTCGGACCTCCCTGGACGCACTTCCATAATCCAGCATGACATTGTCACTGAGCCTCAGGCAAAAGTCTGATTAAAACCATACCGGGTACCCGAGGCTCAGTGACAAGCCATATCGGAGGAGGAGCAGCTAATGTTGCAGCTAGACGTCATTGAGGAGTCAAAAAGTGAGTGGGCCAGTCCTATAGTATTGATACCCAAGCTGGACGGGACGTTGCGGTTTTGTAACGACTTTCGAAAACTTAACGAGGTTTCCAAATTCAATGCGTATCCCATGCCCTGGCTGGATGAGCTCATTGAGAGGTTAGGACAAGCTCGGTATTTTTCTGTTTTGGACCTCACAAAAGGGTACTGGCAGGTGCCTTTAACCAAGGCTGCCAAAGAGAAAACTGCCTTCATCACGCCTGAGGGGCTGTATCAATATAAGGTCTTACCCTTTGGTCTGCATGGCGCCCCCGCCACTTTTCAGCGACTAGTTGACATTGTGCTTCGTCCACATGGTCGGTACGCTTAGGCTTACCTGGACGATATTCTCATCCACAGTACCGACTGGGAAAGTCACCTACCCAAAGTGCAGGCTGTAGTGGACTCCCTTCGGAAAGCTGGCCTAACCGCTAACCCAAAAAAATGTGCGATAGGGTTAGAAGAGACTAAGTACCTGGGGTATGTAATTGGGCATGGAGTCATCAAACCCCAAGTGAACAAAATAGAGGCGATACGGAATTGGCCATGACCTGTCACCATTAGGCAAATAAAGTAATTCCTGGGAATGGTGGGCTTTTACATGAGGTTTGTTCCCCACTTTGCTACTCTAGCCGCGCCTTGACAGGGCTCTTGAAGGGACGAAAATCAGTGATGGTTCGCTGGGATAATCAGCGGAAGAGGCTTTTGCCCCTTTGAAGTCGGCCCTGTGTGGGTCACCGGTTTTGGTGACGCCCGACTTCAAGAGGGAGTTTGTGGTACAAACGGATACCTCCTAAGTAGGCCTCGGTGCTGTATTGTCTCAGGAAGTCAACGGGAAGGAGCATCCCTTTGTCTTCCTAAGCCGCAAGCTCACCCCAGCCTAAACTTGGTACAGTATAGTGGAGAGAGAGTGCCTGTCTATCAAGTGGGCACTCGAGTCTCTCCGCTACTATTCGTTGGGGAGAAAGTTCCGCCTGGTGACCGACCACTCCCCTCTCAAGTGGATAAGCCAGGCCAAAGACAGGAATGCCCGGGTCACCAGATGGTTTTTGTCTCTGCAGAACTTTAAGTTCTCGGTAAAACACAGAGCAGGCCGGTTGCAGGGAAACGCGGATGCCCTGTCCCGGGTGCATTGTCTGGCGTGTGTCCACCTCCTCAGGGTTGAACAAAGGGGGGGGGGAGTATGTGACACAGTGAGGGGTTGTGTCTGGCAAGGCAGGTATCTTCCTCCCAGCATGTGCCAGGTGAGGACAAATACCGGACCGGAGTTTAAGTGCCGGTCCGGGTTTTGGCAGCACCTGGCTGTTCTTAAATAGGCAGCTGGACTCAGCAGAGATGTCTCTGTTTTTGGGATCTGAGGCTTTGTACCGTGCTGGAGGGCTGAGAGCCGCATGCTGGAGAAACAGGCCCCCATAGGGTACTTTCACACTAGCATTTTTCTTTTCTGGCACTGAGTTCCGTCAAAAGGGCTCAATGCCGGAAAAGAACTAATCAGGTATATCCCCATGCATTCTGAATGGAGAGTAATCCGTTCAGGATGCATAAGGATGTCTTCAGTTCAGTCATTTTGACTGATCAGGCAAAAGATAAAGCCTGCTGTGGACTACTGGAGGCAGAACTGCCAGCAAGGTGACTTGTGTTATATGAACTTTTCATTGTGTGTGAATTAACACCAAGACTGCAAAGTTAAGTGCTGTTTTGTGCAATTGCCTCAAGTGTGAATAAACATTGATGTTTTGAGTTAAGAACTTGTATTTTGCCTCTGTACTGCGCCCGCTTACCCTATCTACCAGAGCCAAACCCCACAGGGTGCACATATCTGGCTATAACTACTGTGAGGGGGCACATATCTGGTCACCGCTACTGTGAGGGAGCACATATCTGGCCATAACTACTTTGAGGGGGCACATATCTGGTCATCGCTACTGTGAGGGGGCACATATCTGGCCATAACTACTGTGAGGGGGCACCTATCTGGCCATAACTACTGTGAGGGGGCACCTATCTGGCCATAACTACTGTGAGGGGGCACCTATCTGGGCATAACTACTATGAGGGGGCACATATCTGGTCATTGCTACTTTGAGTGGGCATATATCTGGGCATAATCTGTGAAGAGGGCACAATGTGGACATAAATACTGTGTGGTGGCATAAAGGGGGAATAATTACTATGTGGGGGCATTTAGGGGACTGGGTGGGATTAGGTGTTTAGTTATGTTTAGGGCGGAGTTAGAGGTGTGGCCTAGTGCAGGAAAAATTCACCGTGGCGCACTTCGTGCACCGCACATGGTGTCCCTCTTCCTTTTTTTCAGAAGTCGAGAAGTATGCAGTACTCTCAGATAATATTCATGCCAAAGAACCCCACCATAAGTTTCTTGAAAAAGAGGCCCCCCTGCCCCTGGTTTGCCACAGGGTGCAGGTTACACATCTCTGGTCTAGCATCTAACACCCTTTCAATGTATACTGTAATAGGATTCCACTGCACTGGGTTACATTGGCTCCTGGCAGGAGCAATCTCACCTCCTTAGATTGTAAGCTCACATGTACAGGATCTTCTTTCCTTTTGTCTCGCTGTTTGTTAACTTTCATTTATTCCCTATTGTCTGTCATTTTGACCTGATTGTAAATCACTAAGGAATGTGTTGATGCTGTAAATAAAGGATAAAGGGGTTGTTGAGGGCTGTAATATTAATGATCTATCATTAGTATGAGTGGCGATCCGACTCCCCACCGATCAACTTATTGAACAGCGGCAATGTAAATAGGAGCAGAAGTGCAGTACCACTCATGGCCACTACTCAGTGTTGTGAGCCGTACTGTTCCTGTGACTGTTCTAGAGTGTATCACCCCTTTCAAGCAGCTGATTGGTGGGCATGCTGGTAGTCAGAACCTCCACCCCACCCCTTTCCAGATCTGATATTGATGACTTATCCTAATGTTAAACCTTCTCCTTAAGGGCTATCTCCTCATTTGCAGCCTTTTTTTTTAATGGTCCAATAAATCTAAAATGAAATTTAAAAAAAAAAGTCCTATCGTTTTGTTTCTACACAACCTATGCCGACTATGGCTCTGAACTTGTACTGAGCTGAGCAGAGAAAAAGCACAATATTGGGAGAGATTTATCAAAACTGGTGTAAAGGAAAACTGGCTTAGTTGCCCCTAGCAACCAATCAGATTCCACCTTTCATTTTTCACAGCTCCTTTGGAAAATGAAAGGTGGAATCTGATTGGTTGATATGGACAACTAGGCCAGTTCTACTTTACACAAGTTTTGATAAATCTCCACCATGAAACTCCCATTTAGGCCTCATGAATAGGGCCATATGCAGGAAGCCTGCTCAGAGTTGGTTGTCAGTGACAACCAGACTCGCCATAGAGAAGGCAGAGATGTTTTTTTTAAATCTTTTCTGCCTTCCTTATTGCTGTATGCCCAGCTCTCAATGAACGTTGTGTATATAGACCAGAAAGCCACCATGACGCTTCCTTTATGTGATCACCGGGGCCTTGATTAACTGCAGCAATAGCTGCCTGTAATATTGGCTGCCATATTATCCCCAGTTACAGTGGGAATACGGGCTCACGGCAGAACTGCTAAGACCCAGTTTAGTTCTGCCGTGAGTCTGAATTTCCACTGGGGATAATATGGCAGCCAATATTACAGGGGAAATCAGTAGTATAAAAAATATCTAATGTTAAACCGCTCTCCAAGGTCTTGTATGATTATATGAGGGAAAGGCCTCGTGCACACGGTCGTTGCTTTGGTCTACATCCGAGCCGCAGTTTTGGCGGCACAGATGCGGACCCATTCATTTCAATGCGGCCGCGAAAGATGTGGACAGCACTCCGTGTGCTCTCTCCGCATCCGTTGCTTTGTTCCGTGGTCCGCAAAAAAAATATAACCTGTCCTATTCTTGTCCGCGTTTTGCGGACAAGAATAGGCAGCTATATTAAAGGCCGTTCCACAAATTGCGGAATGTACACGGACACCATCCGTGTTTTGCGGATTCGCGCAAAACACACAACGGTCGGGGGAAAAGGGGGGGGACGTAAAATAAAAAAGACAAAACAAAATAAATATACTAAAAAAATGACCACTACTAGTCCTGCCCATAGCGACTGTAGACTATATATCCCCTATATCCCCTATATCAATAGGACTGTAACAGAAAGGGGATGCAATTTAATAATATTTTTTAGTTGTAGAATGTGCTGTTAAAAAAAATAATGTGAAAAGCAGATTTTTTTTCCCAGAAAAGAAAAAAAAAAGAATGATATAAAAATAAAGACACAAAATCATGTAAATAATTTTCAAAGCCGCATGTACTAAGAAAAAAAATAAAAATAAAATGTGTCTGGTCATGAATGAGAGAAAATGCTCGGTGAACATTTATTTTACAGTCACGTTGAATATAAGTATGATAAATATGGCCCATGTCTGCTATATCAAATTTTTATAATATTTTTTGTCCTTTTTTTGCTGTCCTGATCACTGTCCACCAATTTTTGACCATGTCTTACCTTATACCACATTCGACCACCGTTCTAGTACCGCGTGAAGACCCCTATGTTTTTCCCGCATTCTCTTATCTCCGACATTCTAAGTAATTATAATAAAATAATGAATCCAGATCCATCATAAATTAAAATAGGTCTTTTATTCCATCATAATGTCAAAAAGTGTTTTTGATTTTCCAGCTCCTATATACAGCATGTATTTAAATAACGACAGATACCATTTAGTGGCAGTTCTGACTACCGCCACTAGAGGGTGCTATAATCAATATCCAGCACCAAACTGCATCTACAGTCATCAAATTAAAGAAGTATTCACCAGTTAAAGCCTGGGTTCCACTGAGACTTTTTTTTTTGTAGCGCCACTGAGTTTAACTATTGAACTGGAGCTTCGTACATTGAGACGCTGCAATCATGTGCACTGCGGCCGTCACTGTTGTCCATAGAGTGCTGCAGTCCACAAGACGCAGCTTAATGTATTCCTATGGATTGCATAATTAAAATCAGTCACTTGTAATAGAAAAAGTCTGTGTACCCCAGGCCCAAAAGTTCCGCAATTTTCTAATATAGTTTGTACATCAATCCCTCGCAGTTTTTAAGATCCCTGCTCGCAGTTATTGAATGGCAAGCTTCAATATTTAAAAGCTATGGACACCTTCAGAGACAATTTTTGTTTATGATTGCATTTTACTCATTTTTGGCTGAAAATCATATTTTCAATTGGCCTTTATAAAAAATATTGAGCCATTCTGTCACAAACAGTTAACTGTTTTTCTAGCTGTGTGACTGGTACTTTCGCTTTCACTTTGGTCATCTAATAAACCTTTTCTCTAAACTACTAAGAGGACACAAACACTTATCTAAGCCACATTCTTATCAGTAAGGTAAGAACTGAGCTGTAACGAGTGTTTATAATGTCAGAGAGCAGAGGTAAGGAGCCCATCAGCTCCTGGTCTGACGGAAGAGAGAAAATTCAGAGGGTGCTTCTAGAGCATCTCAGCCATGTACAGAAAAAAGGATTTCATATTTTTAATAAAGACCAATTGAAAAAAATATTTTTAGCTCAAAATAAGTACAATAATAAAAAAAATTCCCCCCAAAGGTGTACATAGCCTTTAACTATTACAGTTTCCATTAACTAACAGCAAGCTGAAAACATTGAGAGATCGACAAAGTACGTTAGAAAATTGCAGTTATGCAATATATGAGCAATGAATGAGCTTTATTTGCTGACACTGAAATACCCCCTTAAGAACAATAGGTTCTCATTTTCTAAAGTGATAAATTCTTCCAGCATGGTCAACAACGGGACCGCGGCATCAGCGGAAGTTTGCGGTGTGTGTGTGGATAGGTAGACTAAAGAAGTATATTATTCTGATGATATGTTATTGTAACAGGAGGTCTGGTTTCAGGACTCCACTTTATTTTCTTCTTAAAGAGCAACTCCATTAACTACATTAATATTTCTAATTGCATGATGAGGATATTTTGAGCACAGATTTCATAATATCTTTCCCCTGGAAGGAGCATTCTCTGCTGGTCTTTGCTGCCCCCTGCTGGTTGCATTATATGACCTACCTAAAATAGTGGGGGAACGGAAGTGATAAGAACATGGTTATAATTTCTGTAGACCTTCTGGACTTTACCAGTGCTGCCTGCTGTAATACTGCCCCCTATGGACGACAATACAAAGAATATAGTCCTGAAACGGTAGGAGAATTCTGCCTGAATGGAATTGCTGTTTAAGTTTCTTAGCCAAGACAGCAATTCTCCTATTAATATTGAAGACTGAAGTGGAAGTGTCAGGTTATAGACGGGGGTTTAGCTACCTGATCCCTGGTGAATGGAGCCAAAGGGCTCTCTGCCTCATTATTTAAAAAAATGGCACATGGTAGGTATTGGCCCTGTTACAGATTTTGCATTGGGCCCAAGAACTTCTCGTTATAGCCAATTTATAACCATAATACACTTGTATAGTCTTGGATGTCATGTACAGCTAGGGTATCGATGATGTTCCTAAAATAAGTTACTGGTTGTTTGCTCTACCCTATAAGCAGTTCTCAGGTTCACATTCTTTATCTTCTATGAGGGTTGGACAAGCTGTCCCATTGTTGGCTGCTTTCATGCGGATGTAGCGGGTTCGACTTTTTACTCCAGTGGATCCACAGCTGCCTTTACAGAGACCCCAGGGGGACCACAAGGAGACCTCACAATCCAAAGGTGTTTCTGAAAGAAAGAGGAGCACAGTACTTAAAAAATAATGCATGGCCTTTAGCAAACCAGAGTCATTGAGAAGAACATCTGTGTAGGACAGAAATTAAATGGGTTGTCTCATGAAGACCACCTCCTCTATCCATAGGCCGAAGTCGGACATATGGACATCTTACAGGGAAGTCCCCAGCTTGAGACTCCCCTTTTATAACCGTAGCAAAGGATTATCTCTCACTCTGATGGACTCAGCCAAGACATGTATTAACTTTGTGTAGGATACTCTGGTGGGCCCAGGCTCTGATATCATAATGGGCCAAAAATATCCAGGAGATAAAACCCATTTGGCTGCCTCTGGAGCCAAACACTTGCCATTTGGGTCTATTTCTTTGATTCAAAACCTTTTAAACTTTATTGATGATACAGTGGCCTGGAGAATAATTTCCTCTGGTGGTCCCCAAGAACCCCAGTCCAACGCTGATTTGGTCACTTCTTCATTTGAATAGATGCTTACATTTGTAGTATTACAAATGTAATACTAGATTTCACCTGAAATGACTGCTACAAAGGAAACGTATGGCCAGCCTCCACAAAGCTCTTCCTTGGGGTTTCTGAAGTTAGACCCTAATTGATTAGTTGATCATTTGTGTAATGACACATAGATACACCCACACAAGAGTTTTGGATCTCCATGTACAAAACTTTTCAAGTCTACTACTTAACATGCTGGTAAAATGAGAGTTGATCAGTTTTCAGTAGGAGAAGCAAATTGGAAAAGTGACAACCAATATGGCTACATTTCCTGTTCCTGTTGTCCCTTTTGCAAAATGCCCGCCATAATTGACTTGAAACATATCAATATCTCTGTAAAGCCGACCATACTCTAGATAAGTGATTTTGGTTTGACTGGCCAACCATCTGGTTGTGTTTGGGGGAATCCTTGTACCTCGACCTTGTACCTCTTACAGAGAAAACCGTATCCTTTATAGTAATGATTGCTATGGCTCAATGTTTGACCCTGTTATGGTAGCAATACCACCCGGGTGACTTGTGAACTGTGACGTGACCATTACTAGAATATCTCAGCATTGCTATAATGTTATATTTATGCATGCTATTACTGGATATCTTTCAACACTTGTGTGCCATGCGATCTGCACCAAAGGTCATACATACGGCATGTTTTGATGATTTCTCGTTTATATGTATTACTGTGGGCGAGACTCCCTGTAAATATTGAGACCATGGCAGAAATGTATAGTGGTCACATAATTGGCGGATCGTGATAGTGTTCTCCATATGGGAGACAGTCTTGGGTTGGATGTGATGGATATTTCACCTGCGTTGGTGTGTAGCGAGGCCCCACTTCCCTCACCCACTTGGGCATCTCTGCAGGTGGAGGCAAACTGTCCTATTCACATTCAAGGACTGGTGGCTCTGACCCATTTTAAGTTATTCCCAGAGAACCCTTTTAAGTTACAGCTGTGTCCACCTGATTCCTTCCACCCTACTAGATTGGGGAGCCACGCATATCACCCAGGGCCAAAAATATCATTTTCTGTCAGGGTCTGACCATCCATTACAGGCCTCCTGACTGAGTCCTGACCAACTTTGGCTGTTTCTCTAAATTTTGATTTACTATTTCAAGGAGAATGTCATGATCTGGCTACAAACGTCCCCTAATTGTCTTCCTATGAAATTTCCCATTGAGTAGGTGGTTGCTTAAAATGGGTTCCCAAAGGGACAGGCACCAATGCCAGCAGGGGCGGACTGGGAATTTAAGTGGCCCTGGAAAAAAAATTCTAAAAGTGGCCCCATGTTGTAGGTGGGTCCATATTGAGAGAAGGCAGGGCAACAGAGGTAGATATTGTAGGTAGACAGTGCAGCACAAAATACCACCCCTACAGAATGAAATACCACAGTGCAGCACAAAATACTACTGCCCCCACTTTAGTATTCCACTGTATCGCTGTCCTGAGGATGGCACTATGGTTGAATTCAGGAGGGGACCTATGGCCACCAGCCAGGGGCATAGGTACCTGATGTTTCTAGCATTAATTAATGTTAAGAGCATCAAATCAGCTGCCATGAGGAGATCTTGGGCAGCCCCCTGGGCAGTGACCCACTGGGAAATTTCCCTCTAGGGTCTATGGCCAGTCCGCCCCTGAATGCCAGTGCATTTCATCTGTACAGCAATATATGTGCAATATATACATAAAGGAAGCGGATAAACTTAGAATTCTTCTATTTGGCCTCAAGAGGGCACTGGAAGAATGGGCAACATACAGTATCATGCATAATATTTAATTTCAACGCGTCTATAAGGTGCAGGTACATAAAAACTGGGGGAAAAATAGTTCCAGGGCCAGTAATCACTTTATTACACTTGTATAATATACTGTATGTTGCCTATAGTAGTGCTTTTTAGTCCTTATAATATTATTGTATAACATTCCTTTATCATAGAGCTCAAGAAATTCTTCATAAGCGCTCATGCACATGACCGTATTTTCTTTCCGTGTCCGTTCCGTTTTTTTGTAGCCCGTATGCGGAATAAAACAGATGCAACACGGACGTGACATGGATGTCATCCGTTTTTTTTTGTATATCCATGTTTTGTGGACTGCAAAATACATACGGACGTGTGCATGAGCCCTAAATATGGTTGACAAGTTGGGTACTTTAAGGTCTAAAGTTGGCACTACATACCTATTGTGATGTAGTGCTGCATGCATATGCAGCGTATTATAGCATAATGTCATTTTTAGGCACACGATACTGTTCTGATTCATTTTAATATATATTCATAGCATTTTTAGCTTTGTTTTTTGTTTTTTTTATTCAGAGCACCATAGATTTAAAAAATAACATTCCACTGCTTGCGGCCACCAGTAGGGGGAGCTTATGAGCTTGCTGTGTACTGTTTATACATTGACCTGAATAATAACACAGTATGCAGTAAGCTCCCCCTAGTGGCTGCAGGCAGTAGAATGTTATTTTTTAATTCTATATCTATGTAAGGCAGGTGCCAGGTGTGCCAAACTCATTTTCACTGAGGTCCACTGCAGCAATTATGGTTGCCTTTAAAATGCCGTATGTTATTCTGGCTGGTCAATAAAGAACAGAGGACTTTGGTCACTAAAAAATGAAAATCTAGAGAGGACTCAAGTGGGGACTCAGGCACCAGAGCCATAAAGAAAGCAGGGCGTGCTGACCTCCGAGACATGGCCGCTGCAAGACACTTTCCAACGGACAATCTAGTGAGGACTCAGCCCGATGAGGTGGAACTCTTTAGAGGCTTCTATAGATGCTCACACTGTGACTGGTTCAGTAGCTTCTGGAAATTAGGCACCAGAGTATGGTTCTTGAGTTCCAGAAGCTGTCTAGCCAGTCACTGAGCAAGTGTCTGTAAAAGCCTCATGAGAGTTGCACCTCACCGGGCCGAGCCCTCACTAGATTGTCCTTTGGGAAGCGTCTTGTAGTGGCCATGTCCCAGAGGTGAGGTGTGGCTACAAATGTCAGCACGTCCTGCTTTCTTTATGGCATCTTGACCTCGCGTGGGCCATGTAAAATGCTGTGTCGTGCCAAATTCAGACCTCAGGCCTTGAGTTTGACACGTAATGTAGTAGAGGATTTTGAGGTCTCTATGAGGAAAGCAAGGCTCTTGAGGGAATTTATTAAACTATTTACACCAGTTCTCTGCCACGTTCTCTGCAAAAATGATAGAACTTTTTAAAATTCTAATCATAGTCATTTTTTGAAAATGGACTTAGTTGTGTCCAGAATGGTTTACTATCATTTTTGACAGATGAGCGACCCATAGCATGTGCCTCCTGTAGCTCCCGTAATTTCTCTGTTACCTAAATAAGCAGTAGGCTTTCCCCTGCCCTCTCTCAGCTCTTCCTGGCAAGCAATCACCATGGAAGAAATTCCCCCTTACTTCCTCCTACTGACATTATGAACCATGATCTAACATCAGAGATTAATACTGAGAAGGGTAATCCACAGGGGTGCAACTAGCCTTTCTGCTGCCTGAGACAAAAATTTAAACGGTGCCCAACCCCTCCAGCCCTACCGTTTAAGGCATACTGTGATACAGTTGAATATAGAGATATTCCCACAGCGCTGCCACTGCCCCCACTTCTATCTAGGTCTTGCCGCCTGAGGCAATCGCCTCATCTGGCCTCATTAGTGGTGCAGCCCTGGTAATCCATCGGTGGTCTCAGTGAGAAAGGAAGTAGCTAGCTTCTCCTCACACTTGGGATTTTCAATGAGACACAGACCGTAAAACCATTTTGCACCGTAAACCTAATTTCATAACCAAGAGCTAAAAATAATTCCAATTGACTATTTTATTTCAAGTTAAAAGCTATGTAGATATGAAAAGAGGAAGCTTACCCAAGACAGTCCCCGTGATCTCATTCCCTGTAGTGGTCGCATTTGATGATATATCAAGGAACGATGTTATCTTGCCTTTGAGTTTCGTAAATGTCACTTTTGCGATTGGTGGGAGGTTCTTTAAGCGAGGGTAAAAGAATGAGTTTGCTGGATGGTTCGGTGAGGAAGATGTAATCTGTCACAGAAGAAAAACATTTGCACATCTGCAATTCACTTCAGGAGGGAAAAGTTTAAATAACCTTTAATAAAATATCTGTTATATTTGAAGTAAAGAGAGAAATGTATGCAAAAGGGTAGGCAAATATTATAGTGTAAAGGGCAGCCATGATTGTGTCTATGGAGCAGCAGTCCACACACATGAGGCAGGAGAGTGACAGGAGAACTCTATACAGAGACTTACAACCCTGCTTTACCTCCGCCTGCCACAGTATATTTGAGCTATTAACTCATAAGATAATGAGATGACAACGACATTCTGTCCCAGTCTACACAGTAAAACCAATAACTATTAGCCTATTGTGTCTACTCTATACTCTTTATATGGATAGCTACAAGAAAATAAAACATCCCCAAAACATTAAAAAATATATATTTACGATAAAAACCCACCTAAAGTTATTATACATACCTCAGTCACGGTGCCCTGTGGGATGGTGGCATAATTTGGTGAAGAGAATGTAAATCCACTGTCAGTCCCAGCATCGTAAGGATGGAGATCTATTGACACGCTTTGTTTCCAAGTCTTTCCACCACACAGGTTTAGACTACTGATTCCCACAAACCAGTCAGGACTTGGCACAATTCTTACCATAAATGAAACCTTGAGAAGGAGAAGAGGTTCAGAGAGGAAATGAGATTTATGATTACAATAAGGCCTAATGTCATATGATTATATACAACAAATCACACATTACCGAATAGAACACTGTCATGATTTCCTTAAAGAATGGCTCCAATACGATATCAAAGCAATTCTTCCTGTTCAGATCCATTTCTTGTAAATAGGCGGCTGCATTATTGCAGTTCTATTTCTTTAGATGAGGCACTATTATAGCAGTTATATTCTTGTACATAGGAGGCAGTATTATAGTAGTTATATTCTTGTACATAGGAGGCAGTATTATAGTAGTTATATTCTTAAATGTAGAAGCAGTTATATTCTTGTACATAGGAGCAGTATTATAGTAGTTATATTCTTGTACATAGGAGGCAGTATTATAGTAGTTATCTTCTTGTACATAGGAGGCAGTATTATAGTAGTTATATTCTTGTACATAGGAGCAGTATTATATTAGTTATATTCCTGTACATAGGAGCAGTATTATAGTAGTTATATTCTTGTACATAGGAGCAGTATTATAGTAGTTATATTCTTGTACATAGGAGCAGTATTATAGTAGTTATACTCTTGTACATAGGAGGCAGTATTATAGCAGCTATATTCTTGTACATAGGAGGCAGTATTATAGTAGTTATATTCTTGTACATAGGAGGCAGTATTATAGTAGTTATATTCTTGTACATAGGAGCAGTATTATAGTAGTTATATTCTTGTACATAGGAGGCAGTATTATAGTAGTTATATTCTTGTACATAGGAGGCAGTATTATAGTAGTTATATTCTTGTACATAGGAGCAGTATTATAGTAGTTATATTCTTGTACATAGGAGGCAGTATTATAGTAGTTATCTTCTTGTACATAGGAGGCAGTATTATAATAGTTATATTCTTGTACATAGGAGGTAGTATTATAGTAGTTATATTCTTGTACATAGGAGCAGTATTATAGTAGTTAGATTCTTGTACATAGGAGCAGTATTATAGTAGTTATATTCTTGTACATAGGAGCAGTATTATAGTAGTTATATTCTTGTACATAGGAGCAGTATTATAGTAGTTATATTCTTGTATATAGGAGCAGTATTATAGTAGTTATATTCTTGTACATAGGAGCAGTATTATAGTAGTTATATTCTTGTACATAGGAGGCAGTATTATAGTAGTTATATTCTTGTACATAGGAGGCAGTATTATAGTAGTTATATTCTTGTACATAGGAGGCAGTATTATAGTAGTTATATTCTTGTACATAGGAGCAGTATTATATTAGTTATATTCTTATACATAGGAGCAGTATTATAGTAGTTATATCCTTGTACATAGGAGCAGTATTATAGTAGTTATATTCTTGCACATAGGAGCAGTAATATAGTAGTTATATTCTTGTACATAGGAGCAGTATTATATTAGTTATATTCTTATACATAGGAGCAGTATTATAGTAGTTATATCCTTGTACATAGGAGCAGTATTATAGTAGTTATATTCTTGCACATAGGAGCAGTAATATAGTAGTTATATTCTTGTACATAGGAGCAGTATTATAGTAGTTATATTCTTGTACATAGGAGGCAGTATTATAGTAGTTATTTTCCTGTACATAGGAGGCAGTATTATAGTAGTTATATTCTTGTACATAGGAGCAGTATTATAGTAGTTTTTGTACACAGAAGACAGAATAATAGTAGTTATATTTTTATACATAGAGGGCATTAGTAAAATACAAAATAGAATAGTGTTTTGTTTATCAGGCCAAAGCCTGAATATTATTCAAAAGTAACATCCTGCTTTTTATGATAGAAATATGCTCAGAGGGTTATCAATTTCCTTCAACCTTTCTTGATACAAAATGCAGAGGGTGACAATAAGCACATGATAAAACTACTCAAGTCCTGATTTTTGCAAGTCTTTACTACATAAATAACAGATATTTAGTGCACATTTCATTTTCTAACAATTTTTCATAGATTTGAGTTTATAGTCTGAGACACTGTCAGTGCTTTCCGTGGAGAAGATATGGGATTATGAAGCAGAAATATTAGTTTAGCATGTGCTCAGAGAAAGGATGTGGGTGATGATAGCATTGATTTACGGTCCTTCTGCTATGTTGTATTTGTGGATATTTAGTTGCCAGGCAGCATGGAGACTTTGCGTGTTGAGTCTTGGAGGTGCTTTCACTGGGTTATTAATGTCGTTTATAGGAATCCCTACGTATAGGCTTCACGGGGCCGACAACTACCACAAAGCGACTATCAAAAGAAAATATGATCGATATGCAATGTAGGGTATTTAGCCCTTCAAATAAAGACATTAAAAGGATGATGGCAGAAAATATAGCTTCATGGCAGTGAAAAGCAAGGCGACATATGGGAAGGGATATCACAAGGCTACGGGAGTCAAATCACAAGGCTGTACTGGGGAGATGAAAAAGCCACTGTGGGGCAGATTAGAAGGGTTTTTTGAGGGGCTGATAACATGACCATAAAGAATGGGATGAAAACCTTAAAGGCGGCCATACACATCCAATAGCTGTCGACCGAATGATCATTCGTCCGACAGCTATTTCTCACGCTCCGAGGTCCCTCATATACATACATGTCCAGCTTGGCCAATTATGTGTATTCAATGGGGAGAGAGGAGAAAGCTACTGCCGAACACCTCTGGTGGCAGCTTATCTCCTGGGAGGACAAAAGTATCGGGCAAAAAAATATTCATTTTGCCCGATTCTTCTCTCCCTCAACTCCATCTGTCGGGGTATAGTTGGGAGCTCCGTATACACATTAGACTGTCGGCCAAGCCCCCAGTTCTCGGTGGGTTCGGCCGACAATACAATAATGTGTATAGGGACGAGAAACAAAAACATATCAAGATGGCGGCAGATACCAGAGGCACATGGGGGGCATCATGGGGACACATAGATGGGGGATATAAGGACATAGAGCAGTAGGACTGGTACGACAAAAATTATGTAACTGCATAAAAGAAACAGGATTACTTTGAAATTGAAAAGGGTTCTCTGGTAATAATGCTATGTTACTAAGTGCCAGCCTCCTGTCCTACGAAGCTAACGATTATTTCTTACTTGTTCCCTGCCGCTCCGGTCTTATGCTCTGCCTCTGGTATCTCCAACTTCTGGTCTTTGGACTGTTCGCTTCCAGCGCTACATGTGCATGGTCACATACTGCAACCAATGACTGGCTTCAGCAGCGACGTGGCCACAAGCAGCAAGTACACGCACAAGTTCAGCACGTGACCAAAGCAGTGCGGGGACCTGAAGATGGAGACACCGGAGGAGGACTGAAGCCAAGAAGAGGACCTCTTAAAGGCTCCCGTTTTGCATTCTGTCCTAAAATTCCGTTATAACTCTATTGTAACAGAACCTATAACGGAATTCAGTAACGCCAATGCGAACCCGCCCTTACCTGCTCCACACCGCTCCGGTCCTCTTCTGGTGTCTCCATCTTTGAATTCTTAGCTTAGTGGGACAGGCTGCTGGCACTTGGTAAAATGGCAACTGGAGAATCTTTTTAAGACACCTATCTCTTCAATTTGACTTAAAAACTCGTATATCTATCGATGGATAAGATAGATAGAATATTGATAGATAGATAGATAATAGATAGATAGATAATAGATAGATAATAGATAGATAGATAATAGATAGATAATAGATAGAGAGATAATAGATAGATAGATAATAGAGAGATAATAGATAGATATATAGATGGATTTGAGATAGATAGATTTATCAGACCTTGTACTTCAGTGTTCTGGCTTCAAAAAGTCCAAAATAGGACTTTGTGAAGTTTTGGACTGATTATTTAAAAACATTGCGTCATTTAGCATTTTTCCACCAAGTGGTTAGAAAAGTGGGTTTGGTTAGCCTGTCAAGCTGATTTAGGCCGGGGCTACACGGTGATCTTGGCCCCGACACCTGTGTAGCAGTGCAGCCATAATACGGACATTCGTAGAGGATGATACTATGGCCCATGCACTCTGAATTCATGTCCTGCAGCTGTGAGAACATGCTGAGAGTTGTAGTTTTACAACAATACTTACATATGGGTGTCTAGAATGTGTCTCTAGCTCAGTTGAGGACTGGCCTGTCCCGCTGGAGATGGCCGGTGCTGAGAAAATGCCATGCACGCTTTGGATTTTCTCCCCAGCTGCCTCTATTTCTTTCATTAGGGTCCAGGCTTCGCCTTTTTCTGCGAAGTCACGCACTCCATTGCTGGCGTGGTTATTTTTTTTCCACATGTGGTAGTCAGAGCTGTGACTCACCCCTGTTGGATAAGAGAAATCTATTGTCATCTCGTAGGTCTGGATTTTCTTAAGTTGGAGTGTTAGTAAACCACATCACAAACCCCTAACATGTGATCTGGATTCAGGGCGGTGGTGTCTACAGCAAAGGACCATAGTCGCCTAGTTTCCCACTAGCGTTAAAACCATCTGGCTGGCTGTTCTAGCAGAGGAACGGCCTGCCAGAGTTCATTGTATCTGGCATAGCCGGAAACGGCCAGAGCACTGCCAGGCCCCATTGACTATAACGGGGCCCGACACATGGGTTCCAGCGGGGAAAGGCAGTATCCAGCTATGCAGTTTTTGTCTGGCGGATTCCTAGCATTGTCTGACGGATCTGCCAGCCTTAACACCCGGCCAAAGATGTGAACGTAGTCTTAGAATGTAGGTAGAGAACAATGATATTGTCATTTCATTAACATCACAGGCAGGATTACAATGATAGATAACATATATAGCTAAGACAGCATCCACTATTTACAATAGGTGATGATCGCAGCTCACCTCATCCCCCTCCCTATACATTGACCTCTGCACAGGTTACAGAGCATGCCCACAACGCACTCCTGTAGAAGCCAATGAACATCTCCAGGCAAAAGGCTCGTATGGTCTATGTGACTGCTGTAGAGCATGTCTCTGAACGTTGTTAACTGCAGCTCAGGCAAAATGGCCGCCCCCATAATCGTGTACAGAACTTATCATTTAAAAAAAATTACAACCAGAAGTGATAAAATGTATGGTCACTGGTGATCAGACCCGAATTATGAGAACAGGGGTCCATGAGTCCCTGGGGTAATGGAGTGGTGGTGCACATGTGTGATCACCTCTCCATTCCCTTCTATAGGGCTCGGTCTTATAGAAGTCAAGTCAGCTCCTTGACCTCACCGGTGTGGCCTTTGACTATGTCTTTATATTCCAAGCATTACTTATATTCTCAATTCAAGCTTAAAGGTAAAGTGCATTCTGGGAGTCAAAGGAGATGTCTGGTTTAGAAAACGCAGTCTCAAACACCCTCTTAGAGAATTTTGATGTAATTCCTGGACTTCAGATCCCTCATCTATTAACTAGACTGGTTACACAGAACATCTCTCACCCTGGAGGACCCAACATGTCTATACATTAAGTGGACAATTCACTGATTTCAGTGAGAAGTGTGTAATGCTTCATTTCTCCTGTGGTGGCACTGTAGGAGATTTGAATGCTTATTCCCTCACCGATCACAGCTGATCACTAGGAGCTCTGGCAATAGGACAAGTTTGTGATCATGGTATGGTCAGGAGGACCTTTTAACAATAAGGGATTGCCCAAAGCAGACATCTGTGAAGGTCATTAGGTCGCATGCCTGGCAGTAGAGTAGTCATTCCCCATAAATATTACTGGGTAATACAAAGGGAACTGAAAAGTTCAGGAATACCTTGCCAATTCTTAAAATACTATATACTGTATATTCCATGCCATGCAAAAATCACTCACCCAACAATGATGACCACTGAGCCGGGGGCCTGAACAGGGGATATTGTTTAGGGAAGGAGGCCTGGTTCCATTTACCAGTGAAGGCTATTCTATACTTAGCAATCTCCTCGGCAGTGCAAATAGGATCTTCATTCAGGGGAAGACAGCTGGAATAACCAACAATCCATAACACGGTCAGGACAACTTTGTAGGACTGGTACGACAAAATCATGTTCTCCTCTCCCTGCGGGAATAAAAAAGAAAAAGAGGAAAAAAATCCAGACATGAATAAAGATACGACTCCCTTTATCCACGTCTGTAAGGCATTTAGCAGCCGTCCCTCCTGGAAGCAGCAGCAGCGGGGAACACAATTGCCTTTTTATTCAGTCCACATTTTGGTAAACCTTGAGAAGGAGGTGGACAGATGTAACAGTGCTGAGCGTGTAGATGCTGGCATGATCGAATTGGATATCGCAATGCGTATGGTGGCTTTACGTAAAGCTTAGGTCCAGCTCTGCTACATCTGCATGGAAATGAATGAAAATGTAAGAAAGTTACTTACAAGTCTGCAGACGAGTCCGGGGAAGACAGAGGCACCTGTGTTTGCTGGCAGCTAAACTCTTCTGGTGAGGAGGAAAGGAGGAACTGATCTATTTATGCCTCGAGAGGGTCCCCTTTGTCCAACGATGATTGTAACCTTAAGACCTCGCAGCGTTCAGCAACCGTTCACTTATCGGAAGCGCCTCTGTGCCACTCGGTCCAAGTTTCTCCAATAAAAAGAAATCAGAGACCGCTGACTAAACAAATTAGGTTTACAAAGTACTAACCCCCCTTCCCTTACCCAGCCCCCGTGGACTTTTTTTTTTCTTCTTCTTCTTCCCTGTGGTACATTTGGGAAAGCATTCTCATACATGAAAGTAATGACTCTCCGGAGGGAAAGTTTAACTATTACATTTGGTGGGGGGGGGGGGGGGGGGGGGAGAACATGTGTGACTTGTCAGGTGGTTCATTTATGGGATTTAATAACTTCCCTTCGTTCCCTTTGGGACTTTAGAGAAGAGCCTTTTTGCTCGTTAAATTGTTCCACCGATGATTGTGTAGAGGGAGATATCATCTTGATGATATGCTCATGTTCATATCTGGTGAACACAAAGCATTAGAGAAAAACCTCGGAGCGGATCTGCAGTCACTGCTTTACAACAGATCAGACATTGCAGTGAAAACAGTAGAGCCAGAGAGAGGTGAGCGGAGCAGGGGCTATGCATTTCTAGGGAGCCCGGGTGACTCTGTGACTAAGGGCACTTTCACACTAGCATTTTTCTTTTCCGGCACTGAGTTCCGTCACAGGGGCTCTATACCGGAAAAGAGCTGATCAGTTTTATCCCCATGCATTCTGAATGGAGAGTAAGGCTACTTTCACACTTGCGGCAGAGAGATCCGGCAAGCAGTTCCGTCGCCGGAACTGCCTGCCGGATCAGGCAAAATGTATGCGAACTGATGGCATAGTAAGAATGATCAGGATCCTGATCAGTCTTAAAAATGCCTGATCAGTCGAAAAAATGCATTGAAATGCCGGATCCGTCTTTCCGGTGTCATCCGGCAAAAACGGATCCGGCATTTATTTTTTCACCTTTTTTTCAGTCTGCGCATGTGCATACCGGAAGGACGGATCCGGCACTAATACATTCCTATGGGAAAAAATGCCGGATCCGGCATTCAGGCAAGTCTTCAGTTTTTTTAGCCGGAGATAAAACCGTAGCATGTTACGGTTTTCTCTTTTGCCTGATCAGTCAAAACGACTGAACTGAAGACATCCTGATGCATCCTGAACGGATTAGGCTCCATTCAGAATGCATGGGGATATAACTGATCAGTTATTTTCCGGTATAGAGCCCCTGTGATGGAACTCTATGCCGGAAAAGAACAACGCAAGTGTGAAAGTAGCCTGATCCGTTCAGGATGCATCAGGATGTCTTCAGTTCAGTCATTTTGACTGATCAGGCAAAAGAGAAAACCGTAGCATGCTACGGTTTTATCTCCGGCGAAAAAAACTGAAGACTTGCCTGAATGCCGGCATTTTTTTCCATAGGAATGTATTAGTGCCGGATCAAAATACCAGAATGCCGGATCCGTCCTTCCGGTCTGCGCATGCGCAGACCTTTTAAAAATGAGAAAAAAATAAATACCGGATCCGTTTTGCCTGATGACACCGGAAAAACGGATCCGGTATTGCAATGCATTTTTGTGACTGATTAGGCATTTTTCAGAAAAAAATGACATGCATTTGCATACAGTTTGCCTGATCAGGCAGGCAGTTCAGGCAACGGAACTGCCTGCCGGAATCAAACAACGCAAGTGTGAAAGTAGCCCTAAGTTGCAATTACAGTTTGTTTTCTGTAGGAGATGTTGTAAACAGGATAATTCGGGGTTAAGGCCTCATGCCCGTCTGTGCTCGTATTGTAGCCACAGCATGTCCGCAATATACGGGCGCCGGCCATGTGAACCACGCATCACAGATATGTAGTGCTTCCGTGGGGTTTTTATGCCAGTGCCTCCACACAGCAAAAAAGTAATGCATGCAAGTTGAATGGCTCCGGATCCGTCTGCGCAATCCGCACGGATGTTGCCCATGCATTGGGGACCTCAAATTGCGGTCCCCAATACACGGAACGGCCGACCAACGGCTGAGTGCATGAGCCCTAACAAGCATGCAGAGGTGGACTATATATGTGGGTTGACAGCATTTAACAGGTAGTCCTCAAAGGGAATGTGTCAGCTTTGTTTCTTTTCTGCCGATTAAAACCAGGTAGTGACACATATTATTTTTTTTCTTATCAGTTTTTTATTTTCTAATCGTAGATTTTTTTTGAATTTTATTTTCAGTACATGATCATAGGCGGTAGACAATCTTGCACGAGCATCTAGTACGCTTTACAGCAGCCACGTGGCCCATAGCCACAATAGCATAGTCTGAATTTGCAGGGAGTGTCCCTAAATTTCAGAGACAATCCTAAAAAAAATTGGGGCTGTCCTGAGCCTAAATCAGTTGACGCTTATGTCCCGAATTTACCAACCGCAAGGTTGCCAAGTATGCCACAGATTGGAGGGGGCTTCTCTGGGAGAGTTTTGTAGGCATTCTCTGTCAACTGTGCAGGCAGGGGGAGTAGATAAGCTGCGATAGCACCTATTGTGAATGGTGCAGCTTGTGTTATCTAGAGGTGATATCTTTTATTGCAATCCTGCCTGTGATGATAATGAGCTCACTGCTAAGGTGTCATCTCTACAGAACTGGAAGTGTCAACATATTAGTAGGCTCAGTGGCCAGTGCAAAAACTGCAGGGTTTTAGGACTTAAAAAAAAATAAAAAATTAGAGACATTCTAAAAATATATCTGTTTAAGATTAAAAAAAAAGTGATTTAAATAGTAGGTCATTTTGTGATGATACATTCCCTTAAAATATAAACCAGTTTAGGTAATTATGGCAGGCAATCACTCAATTCTGGTAATCCGTACAATTCTGCAGACAGTCTCCAGGGGCCACTAGGTGCACTTGTCCACAGAGCTGGCGACTTCTGGCACACACCATTTGGCTCTTCCTGTGCAAGTGTTGTACCCACATCTCTGGTCTGAAGCTAACAACACCATTTTGGGCCCTAGTAGACCCTCTCCTTGTGACACAGTTCTGGATCTAGTGATTTGGGGATTCCCTCTGGAAAGTCTACTCTTCTATTTGGAGATATAGGGTGAATAGTCCACACATAAGTTTAGCCTACACCAGGGGTGCACAACCTGCGGCCCTCAATACCATTCTGTGTGGCCCCCAACCATCTGGTAACAGACATATATGTCTGTGTCTTGTGGCTGCTTATATGCATCTTCCATGTATTTTCTGATTAGATGGCAGTATTAGAAGTGTAACTAGAGATTTATGATATATACTGTGTGTTCAATATGCCATAAATATAGTATTTAAGTTGGTAATACACCTTTAGGTTTTATTTTCGGGCCTTGGAATTGGTTCAGGCTGACAATGTGGCCCCCAACCAGAAAAGGTTGTGCACCCCCGGCCTACACCAAACCTATTAACAACCTATCATGTTTAGAGTTGAGCGAACACCTGGATGTTCGGGTTCGACGAGTTCGGCCGAACTTTCGAAAAATGTTCGGGTTCGGGATCCGAACTCGACCCGAACTTCATCCCGAACCCGAACCCCATAGAAGTCAATGGGGACCCGAACTTTTGGGCACTAAAAAGGCTGTAAAACACACCCGGAAAGGGCTAGAGGGCTGCAAAAGGCAGCAAAATGTAGTTAAATCCCCTGCAAACAAATGTAGATAGGGAAATGATGAGTTAACATAAAATAAATAAAAATTAAACAATATTAATTGGAGTGAGGTCCCATAGCACAGAATCAGGCTTCAAGTCACCCACCAATGGAGAAGGTCACTTACTATTATTTTGACCACAGCACCCAGACAAAGGAGAGAGGTCCCACAGCAGAGAACCAGGCATCATATCACCCACCACAGGAGTAGGCCACCATTTAGTTACTTTGACCCCTACACCCAGACGGAGGAGAGAGGTTACACAGCAGAGAATCAGGCATTTAGATCACCCACCACAGGAGTAGGCCACCATTGAATCAGACCCCGGCAACCATGTCAGATGGCACAAGCATAAGCTTTATATCAATCAGCACAGGAGAAGGCGACTTTGACAGACTTTGACCCCTACACCCGGACGGAGGAGAGAGGTTTCAAAGCAGAGAATCAGGCATTTAGATCACCCACCACAGGAGTAGGCCCCAATTTAATGGGACCCCGGCAACCATGTCAGATGGCACAACCATCAGCTTCATATCAATCAGCACAGGAGAAGGCGACTTTGAAAGACTTTGACCCCTACACCCAGACGGAGGAGAGAGGTTTCACAGCAGAGAATCAGGCATTTAGATCACCCACCACAGGAGTAGGCCCCCATTGAATCAGACCCTGGCAACCATGTCAGATGGCACAACCATCAGCTTTATATCAATCAGCACAGGAGAAGGCGACTTTGAAAGACTTTGACCCCTACACCCAGATGGAGGAGAGAGGTTTCACAGCAGAGAATCAGGCATCATATCAACCACCACAGGAGAAGCCACCATTTAGTTACTTTGACCCCTGCACCCAGGAAGAGGAGAGAGGCACCACAGCACATATTCTGGCATCATATCAGCCACCACAGGAGAAGCCACCATTGAGTTACTTTGACCCCCGCACCCAGGAAGAGGAGAGAGGCACCACAGCACATATTCTGGCATCATATCAGCCATCACAGGAGAAGCCACCATTGAGTTACTTT
The DNA here is from genome assembly GCF_905171765.1 of Bufo bufo. Classification (NCBI taxonomy): domain Eukaryota; kingdom Metazoa; phylum Chordata; class Amphibia; order Anura; family Bufonidae; genus Bufo; species Bufo bufo. Next base: position 792,417,325 of record NC_053390.1, on the reverse strand, counting down.
GACCCCCGCACCCAGGAAGAGGAGAGAGGCACCACAGCACATATTCTGGCATCATATCAGCCACCACAGGAGAAGCCACCATTGAGTTACTTTGACCCCTGCACCCAGGAAGAGGAGAGAGGCCCCACAGCACATATTCTGGCATCATATCAGCCACCACAGGAGAAGCCACCATTTAGTTACTTTGACCCCCGCACCCAGGAAGAGGAGAGAGGCACCACAGCACATATTCAGGCATCATATCACACACCACAGGAGAAGGCCTCTTTCAGTGATTTAGGCCTTTGGACCCAGACAGAGGAGAGAGGCACCACAGCACATATTCTGGCATCATATCAGCCACCACAGGAGAAGCCACCATTGAGTTACTTTGACCCCTGCACCCAGGAAGAGGAGAGAGGCCCCACAGCACATATTCTGGCATCATATCAGCCACCACAGGAGAAGCCACCATTTAGTTACTTTGACCCCTGCACCCAGGAAGAGGAGAGAGGCACCACAGCACATATTCTGGCATCATATCAGCCACCACAGGAGAAGCCACCATTTAGTTACTTTGACCCCTGCACCCAGGAAGAGGAGAGAGGCACCACAGCACATATTCTGGCATCATATCAGCCACCACAGGAGAAGCCACCATTGAGTTACTTTGACCCCTGCACCCAGGAAGAGGAGAGAGGCCCCACAGCACATATTCTGGCATCATATCAGCCACCACAGGAGAAGCCACCATTTAGTTACTTTGACCCCTGCACCCAGGAAGAGGAGAGAGGCACCACAGCACATATTCTGGCATCATATCAGCCACCGCAGGAGAAGCCACCATTTAGTTACTTTGACCCCTTCACCCAAACAGAGGAGAGAGGTTCCACATCAGAGAATCAGGCATCATATCAACCACCACAGGAGTAGGCCACAATTTAGTTTATTTGACCCCTGCACCCAGGAAGAGGAGAGAGGCCCCACAGCACATATTCTGGCATCATATCACACACCACAGGAGAAGGCCTCTTTCAGTGATTTAGGCCTTTGGACCCAGACAGAGGAGAGAGGTCAGAGATTAGCTTCATATCCCCCAGCACAGCAGAAGACCGCTTTATTTGACTTAGGCCTCAGCACCCAGACAGAAGACAGAGGTAGCATGGCAGAGGTTATGGCTTCATGTCACCCGTTAGTTTAACCGGCCACTTTCATCTGGTTAGGCCCCGGCGCCCAGACAGAGAAGAGTTTCATTCAACTGTGGGTTTCATAAAATTTGTATCAAATAAAGAAGTGGCCCGTAGCACAACAAGACATGTTTTAGGCAGTTAATAAGGACTACTCTGCACAAGGGAGGGACAGGTCCTGTGGGATCCATGCCTGGTTCATCTTTATGAAGGTCAGCTTGTCCACGTTGGCTGTGGACAGGCGGCTGCGCTTGTCAGTAATGACGCCCCCTGCCGTGCTGAATACGCGTTCAGATAAAACGCTGGCCGCCGGGCAGGAAAGCACCTCCAAGGCATAACATGCTAACTCTGGCCACGTGGACAATTTCGAAACCCAGTAGTTGAATGGGGCCGAACCATCCGTCAGGATGTGGAGGGGTGTGCAGACATACTGTTCAACCATGTTAGTGAAATGCTGCCTCCTGCTAACACGTTCTGTATCAGGTGTCGGTGCAGATAGCTGTGGCGTGGAGACAAAACTTTTCCACATTTCTGCCATGCTAACCCTGCCCTCAGATGAGCTGGCCGTGACACAGCTGCGTTGGCGACCTCTTGCCACTCCTCTGCCTTCACCTTCCACCTGTTCCCCTGTGACATGTGGGAATGCTCTCAAGAGCGCCTCTATCAGCGTGCGCTTGTACTCGCGCATCTTACGGTCGCGCTCCAGTTCAGGAATTAAAGTGGGCACATTGTCTTTATACCGGGGATCCAGCAGGGTGGCCACCCAGTAGTCTGCACACGTTAAAACGTGGGCAACTCTGCTGTCGTTGCGCAGGCATTGGAGCATATATTCGCTCATGTGGGCAAGGCTACCCATGGGTAAGGACAAGCTGTCCTCTGTGGGAGGCGTATCGTCATCGTCCACCGTATCCCCCCAGCCACGCACCAGTGATGGGCCTGGGCTGCCACCCCGCTGTGAACTTGCGTCATCCTCGTCCCCCTCCACCTCCTCCTCCTCATCCTCCTCGTCCTCCAGTACAGTGCCTTGGCTGGCGACTTGTGAACCTGTCCTCTGCTGCTTAAACAAACCTCCCTCTGAGCCACTTCGAACAGACTGGCCCGAAAGTGTTAGAAACGAGCCCTCATCCTCCTCCTCCTCCTCCACCTGGGCCACCTCCTCTAACATCATTGCCCTAAGTGTTTTCTCAAGGAGACATAGAAGTGGTATTGTAACGCTGATAACAGTGTCATCGCCACTGGCCATGTTGGTGGAGTACTCGAAACAGCGCAGCAGGGCACACAGGTCTCGCATGGAGGCCCAATCATTGGTGGTGAAGTGGTGCTGTTCGGCAGTACGACTGACGCGAGCGTGCTGCAGCTGAAACTCCACTATGGCCTGCTGCTGCTCGCACAGTCTGTCCAGCATGTGCAAGGTGGAGTTCCACCTGGTGGGCACGTCGCATATGAGGCGGTGAGCGGGAAGGCCGAAGTTCTGCTGTAGCGCAGACAGGCGAGCAGCGGCAGGATGTGAACGGCGGAAGCGCGCACAGACGGCCCGCACTTTATGCAGTAGCTCTGACATGTTATGGTGAATGAACCTCTGCACCACCAAGTTCAGCACATGCGCCAGGCAAGGGATGTGCGTCAAACCGGCTAGTCCCAGAGCTGCCACGAGATTTCGCCCATTATCGCATACCACCAGGCCTGGCTTGAGGCCCACCGGCAGAAACCACTCGTCGGTCTGTTGTTCAATACCCCGCCACAACTCCTTTGCGCTGTGGGGCCTGTCCCCCAAACATATGAGTTTCAGAATGGCCTGCTGACGTTTACCCCGGGCTGTGCTGAAGTTGGTGGTGAAGGTGTGTGGCTGACCGGATGAGCTGGTGGAAGCAGTGGAGGAGGAAGCCGAGTAGGAGGAGGAGGCTACAGGAGGCAGAGAATGATGCCCTGCGATCCTAGGGGGCGGAAGGACGTGCGCCAAGGAACTGTCCGCCGGGGGCCCAGCCGCCACTACATTCATCCAGTGTGCAGTTAGTGAGATATAGCGTCCCTGGCCGTGCTTACTGGTCCACGTATCTGTGGTTAGGTGGACCTTGCCACAAATGGCGTTGCGCAGTGCACACTTGATTTTATCGGACACTTGCATGTGCAGGGAAGGCACGGCTGTCTTGGAGAAGTAGTGGCGGCTGGGAACCACATACTGCGGGACAGCCATGGCCATCAGCTGTTTGAAGCTGTCTGTGTCCACCAGCCGGAATGACAGCATTTCAAAGGCCAGCAGTTTAGAAATGCTGGCGTTCAGGCCAAGGGCTCGAGGGTGACTCGGGGGGAATTTGCGCTTCCTCTCTAAGGTTTGAGATATTGAGAGCTGAACGCTGCTGTGTGATATAGTGGAGACGCTAGTTGACGGTGGCGGTGGTGGTGGTGTCGGTGGCACATCCTCTGTTTGCTGCTCGGCAGGTGGCAACATTCCTCTCGAGGCGGAAGCCGAGGCAGCAGCGGTAGAGGGAGCAGGGGGAGCCTCAGCGAGTGCCTGGTTTTTAAGGTGTGTACCCCACTGCAGTTCATGCTTTGCATGTAGATGCCTGGTCATGCAGGTTGTGCTGAGGTTCAGAACGTTAATGCCTCGCCTCAGGCTCTGATGGCAGAGCGTGCAAGTCACTCGGGTCTTGTCGGTAGGACATTGTTTAAAGAAGTGCCATGCCAGGGAACTCTTTGAAGCTGCCTTTGTGGGGCTGGGTCCCTGTTGGCGATGTCCAGTAGCAGGCGAACTCTGGGGGCGGCGGCTCGTCTGCTTTGGCCCCCTGCTCCCTCTTTGGCTTCGCTGTTGTCTCGGTCTCACCACTACCTCTTCCTCTGAACTGTGAAAGTCATCGCCACGACCTTCAGTCCATGTGGGGTCTAAGACCTCATCGTCCTCTGCATCGTCTTCCACCCAGTCTCCCTCCCTGACCTCCTCCTGTTCAGTCTGCACACTGCAAAAAGACGCGGCAGTGGGCACCTGTGTTTCGTCATCATCAGAGAGTCGGTGACTCTGCTGTGGTGGTATTCCCATGTCCTCTTCATCTGGAGACATAAGTGGTTGTGCGTCAGTGCATGGTATGTCTTCCTCCACTGGGGAAGGGCTAGGTGGACGCCCCTGGGAAACCCTGGAAGCAGAGTCTTCAAACAGAAGAAGAGACTGCTGCATAACTTGTGGCTCAGACCGTTTCCCTGATATGCTTGGGGGTGATGTGACAGACTGATGGGCTTGGTTTTCAGGTGCCACCTGTGCGCTTTCCGCAGAAGACTGGGTGGAAGACCATGTGGTGAACGTGCTGGAAGCACTGTCGGCCACCCAATCGATTAATGCCTGTACCTGCTCAGGCCTTACCATCCTAAGAGCGGCATTGGGCCCCACGAGATATTGCGGTACATTCTGCCGGCTAGTTGAGGGAGTTCGTTCCCTACTGTGTGCGCCTGGGGCCGAACGGCCACGTCCTCTACCAGCAACAGAGGCTCCACGGACACCACCACGACCGCGTCCTCGTCCCTTAATAGTATTTTTCTTCATTGTTGCGATTCAACTCGCACCACAATGAAATATATTATTTTTTATAAGCAAAATCCCCTCACTGGAATACTTTCAGTCTTTTGACTGTATGGATTACAGATGGAATGACTGTTATATGTGAGTACCGCTTTCTTTGACAGATTCTAGTATGGGTACATATATGTTTTCCCAACCCCAGCACATTAGTTTGCTAATTCCAGATGTATGAAACGCAGGCCTAACTGTATCTAGTATATTGAACGCCAGATAAACTAACTTGGCCTTTTTTAAATAAAAAAAATCCCCTCACTGGAATACTTTCAGTCTTTTGACTGTATGGATTACAGATGGAATGACTGTTATATGTGAGTACCGCTTTCTTTGACAGATTCTAGTATGGGTACATATATGTTTTCCCAACCCCAGCACATTAGTTTGCTAATTCCAGATGTATGAAACGCAGGCCTAACTGTATCTAGTATATTGAACGCCAGATAAACTAACTTGGCCTTTTTTAAATAAAAAAAATCCCCTCACTGGAATACTTTCAGTCTTTTGACTGTATGGATTACAGATGGAATGACTGTTATATGTGAGTACCGCTTTCTTTGACAGATTCTAGTATGGGTACATATATGTTTTCCCAACCCCAGCACATTAGTTTGCTAATTCCAGATGTATGAAACGCAGGCCTAACTGTATCTAGTATATTGAACGCCAGATAAACTAACTTGGCCTTTTTTAAATAAAAAAAAAATTCCCTCACTGGAATACTTTATGGCTTTTCACTGTATGGATTACAGGTGGACTGGTATTAGTAGGGGTGACACAAGCACACCCAAGTCCCTGATGTAGGATTTCTATGGCACAGACCACTATTACAAGTGATTAATGGACGTTGGGAGAGATTGTGCTGCAGCACTAGTCCCAAGATGGCCGCCGCCTATCAGCCCAGTAACATGTGCCACAAAATGGTCTGCACAACCTTTAAAAAAAATAGCCTTGGACTGTGCTGCTAAATTGCTATTGGTCTGAATCCCAGGTGTAGATGTCTGACTTGTTTGGAGCTTTGGAATGCACACTGTGGCAGCTTCTGCTGCAGCACTACAAGTCGCAAAATGGCGGCCGGCGGTCAGCCCGGGTACATGTGGATGGAAAAATCACTCTGGCCACTCTAAAAATAGCCAATCCCTATCAAAAAAGCAGCTCAGCTGCAGTTGTTCAGATGAATCACAGGTGGAGGAGAGAAATTTGCTTCCAGTTATTCAATTATCCCTGCCTATTCTCGCCCTAGCATCAGCTGCGTCTATCCCTGTTCTATTCACATCGGGAGTGAGCACGTCCCGACGTGCGCACAAGCTTATAAAGAGGCTGAGTCACATGCTGCACTTGGCCAATCACAGCCTTGCCAATAGTAGGCATGGCTGCGATGGCATCTTAGGGCAAGTAGTATGATGCATGTTGATTGGCTGCTTTGCAGCCTTTCAAAATGCGCCAAAATACATGCCGAACGACGAACCCGAACCCGAACTTTTACGAAAAAGTTCGGGTTCGGGTCCGTGTCACGAACACCCCAAAATTCGGTACGGACCCGAACTATGCTCGAACTGTTCGCTCAACACTAATCATGTTCAATGGCCATTCGTTGGCGTCTCGAAACAGTGACCCGGGTCATAGCTAAGGGGGGGTTTCAAAGTTGCAAAAATCATTCTGCCCAGGGTGTTAAAAATTTGGGCAGTAACATAAATTTTAAGGTCTTAAAGAGTCACCGTACTTTCACACAATTTTATTTCATTTATTAGAGAATGGTGTAACTAGCAAATTTGTATTATTTAACCCTTAAGTGACCACCCATACGCCTTTTACGGCGGTCTCTAAGGGGCTTTAGGCTGGGCCACCGCTTTTTTACGGAGGCCCAGTCTAAGCACTGCACGGATCCCCGTGCAGCGGAGAGAGGGGCCAGGCTCTCACATGAGAGCCTCGGCCCTGCTCTAACATCCTGGACCGGCAGGTGTGCCGATCTGGGCTATTTAACACTTTACATACCCGCCGCATGTAAAGTGCTGACAGAGGGAGCGGACTCCCTCTGTCTCCCATCAGCACCCTGCAAATGCGATCGCGGGTCGCCAATGTGTGTGAAGGCTGCCTGGGGTCTAATGAAGGCATCAAGCCTGCCTTGAGTAATTTCCAGCAGGCTGTGCCTCTCTGGCGCAGTCTGCTGGTCAATGTCAGAATAGCACTGACATTAAAATGCAATGCACTATCGGGATAGTGCATTGCATTTTAAAATCAATCAAAAAGCTGTCTGCTATAGTCCCCTTGTGGGACTATTAAGTGGTAAAAAAAAAAGTAAAAAAAAAACCATTTATTTAATAATAAAAAAAAAAACATTAAGAAAATTAAGCTCTTTTTTCCATAGAAAATACGCTTTTCAATGAAAAAAATTGCAAAAAAAAAAATCTCCCCCATATTTTTGGTATTTCCGCATCTGTAACCACCCGGACTACATAAATATCACGTAAATTATCCCCTACGGTGAAGGCCATAAATAAAAAAAAAGGACAGAATTGCTCATTTATTCTTAGTTGCCACCGAAAAAACTTAATAACAAGCGATCAAAAAGTACCATTTACTCCAAAATTATACCAATAAAAAAATTCAAGTCGTCCCGCAAAAATCAAGCTTTCACACAACTCCATAGAAAGAAAAATAAAAAAATTATGAGTCTTGGGAAGCGGCAATGCAAAAAAATTAAATTCTTTAAAAAAAAAGGGGTTTTATTGCAATAAAGTTGTCAAACGTAAAAAAAACTATATGTATTTGGTATTGCTGTAATGCTACTGACCCATAGAATAAAGATATTATGTTAGTTATACCGAAAAATGAACGCCGTAAAATTTATAATGTAAAAACGCAGTGGCAGTATTGCTGTTTTTCCCATCTCTCTCCCAAAAACAGTTAAAAAAAGTTAATCAGTAAGTTATGTGTACCCCAAAATGGTGCCATTAAAAACTACAACTTGTCCCGCAATAAACAAGTTCTCATAAGGCTATATAGACGGAAAAATAAATAAGTTATAGCTCTTGGAACGCGACGTTAAAAAAAGGAAGAAAAATGCTTGGTCAGTAAGGTCCAAAACAGGCTGGTCACTAAGGGGTTAAAAAATATGCCTGCATCCACCAGACAAAAAGCTGTAAAGTCATGGCCACTAGGGGTCTCACTTCCACCTAATTTGCAGTCCACTACTGCCTGCTGTCAAGCATGGTCCTTCCCTAGCAACAGAGACTCAGAAGATGTCTCACAGTTAATGGGGGCGTGTCAGAACTAGCTGAGATCCTGAGACTGCTTCTACACAGCTTTTGAAGATTATAGAAGCTTCCTGTGTGTCTGCAAGAGTGATTTCCCCGTCGGAAACTGAAAACAAACCTAGTGGGAAGTAAGGGAAAGGATGGCACAGCAGTACAGTGCTGGCAGATATCACAATAGGGATACGCCCCCTGCTTCTGAGAGAAATGCATCTGGCTGTGCAGCTGAAACAGGCAATAATATGGCTGAAAGAGGCATTAGGGAAGCCCCAAAAAACCTGCACAGCCATTATGCAAACTTTTTTTTGAAACTCAGGTACGCTTTAACAATGAACTTTTTAAATACACAATTGCAGACCACATCCTAATAATGACGGCAAAATTATCAGCGCCATGGGTGCACCAAAAGGATTCTCCCCATAAACAGTACCAGAGAGCATCAAACATAAACAATATTTCCAGCAGAGTTCCAGAGTTCTCCCTGATGAACAGCTATAAAAGTATAAATACATGTGAAACAAGCACCTTCTGGTAACTGCCAGCATTCTTTCGAGAAGACTTGCTTGATCTCCTTGTAGCGTAAAAGGTCTCTCCCATTTTGGAAGACTGACAATGCGAGAAAGTAGGCAAATACAGTATATACTCTAAATGATGAACTTCCTGGCTCTGTAGATATTAACCCCTGTCCTAGGGCTTTACAAATTGTCAGCAGCTGACAACCATCTCCAAGTCCTTTAGTCAGTCCAAGCATCACATCCTAAAAGTCCTTAAGCAATGGCAAAAGGTCAATCCTTAGTAAGAGCTCTACCCTTTTAAGAACGTGGCTGCCAGTCTGCCGCCTTTAATGTACTGTCCACAATCTCGACTGCTGTAATTACTTCATTTTCAGCCTAGATGCAATTGACCAGACAAAAGTCTTAACTCCACCCTACTGACCCCTATTGCCGCCAGTGGCGCTAATGACTTTTCCTAGCAATGTAACTTAAAAGAGTTTTCCAAGACTTAAATACGGATGACTAGTGTTGGGCGAACACTAGTTCGTCTCGAGCATCGCGATGCTGGGCACATCACAGTGTTCGGCCGAATACCACGTGTGCTCGAGCGTGATGCTCAAGTCTCCTCCCCGCACGCTTGTTGGCAGCCAATAAACGTGCAGGTAAGTACTGCCATTCACTGTAATGCCGTAGCCATGTTGGCTGCTGGCATTACAGTGATTGGCTGGCCGGAACGCGTCATCGGGTGCTAAATTGCTAAAACTTGTTAGAGACTCCTTTTAAGGACTATAGTTGTGTCTGGCAGCAATATCTATTTTTAGCGCAACCTGCGCTAAATAGCTTGCAATTGTTTAGCGACATTATCTGCGCTATATCTCCTGTGTAATGTGTGCGCAGCCTAAAAATATCTGTGTACTTTTTCCATAGACGGTGTCCGCTGCGGACAGTTACATTACCTGCGCTACATCTCCAGTATAACATTTGCCCATCTGAAATATCAGTGACATTCATTCAGTGTAATTTTTCATTAGGTGGTAGTGACAGCGACATTACTTGCGCTATACCTCCTGTTGAACGTGTGCGCATCCCAAAAATGTCTGTGACATTCAGTGTACTTTATTTGCGCATACACTTATAAAACCTGCACTACTGTACGTGTGACATACTTGCAAGCATATATCATTTAATATGCGCAAGGCGAGCAGTAAGGGACGGGGAAGTGGCCGTGCTGCTGATGGTGCACGCAGAGGCCGTGGCACTGGGCATGGTGAAACTGTGCCTGCTCCTAGAGCACAAGAAACACACTCATCCACGATACCTAGATTCATGTCCCAGTTTGCAGGGCGGCGCAGGACACCACTCTCATAGTCAGACCAGTGCGACCAGGTGGTCAGTTGGATTGCAGCAGATAATGCTTCCAGTCGGGTTAAGCACCACCCTGTCTTCCACAAAGTCCAGTCTCAGTAGCCAAGAGTCTGGTCAACAGAATCCTCACCCTGATACTCCTTCCTCATACCATGGAGAGTCTTGGCAAACAAGTGATCCCACACTCGGATATTCCGAGGTGCTCTTTTCAGCGCCATTCCTTGATTTGGCCGTCTCGCCAAGCCCGCTTGAAGAGGAACATGAGGAGATCTTGTGCCCTGATTCCCAAACTCTGGAGTATCCACAGTCAGAAGAAGATGACGGTGGGGAACGGCAATTAGTGTTTCACGAGGTGGATGATGATGATGAAACACAGTTGCCAATAAGTCAACTGCAATTAGTGTCTCAAGAGGTTCATGATGAGGATGAGACACAGTTGTCAATAACTGAGGTTGTTGTTAGGTCAACAAGTCAGGAGGATGAGCAGAGTAAGGAAGTGGAAGAGGAGGTGCTGGACGATGAAGTCACTGACCCAACCTGGAAAGGTGGCAAGCCGAGCGAGGACAGCAGTACAGAGAGGGAGGGATCCGTAGCACCGCAACAGGCTGGAAGAGGCAGTGGGGTGGCAAAAAGGAGAAGGTGGTCCACACCAAACAGGCCCGCAACTGTTCCCAGGAGCACCCCCTTGCGGCAATCTCCCTTGCCAAGGGGTAGATGTTTTGCAGTCTGGTGCATTTTTGAGGAAAGTGCGGATGATAAAAGAACTGTCATTTGCAACCTGTGCAGTACCAAAATGAGCAGGGACGTGGACACTAGCAACCTCCCCAACAGCATCATGATCCGCCACATGGCATCAAAGCATCCTAATAGGTGAGCCGAACGCCTAGGTCCACAACCAGTGTCTGTGGGCCACACCACTGCCCCTGTGTTACGTGTTGGCCAATCCCCTGTCCAAGACGTAGGCACGGATGCCTCCCGCCATGCACCTGGACCTTCGCAAGCACTATCAGCTAGCACATCCACTTCTGTGTCCCAGCGCAGCGTACAGCTGTCTATACCCCAGGCCTTAGAACGAAAGCGCAAATACCCAGCCATCCACCCACAGACCATAGCACTAAATGCGCACCTTTCCGAATTGCTCTCCCTGGAAATGTTGCCATTTAGGCTTGTGGACACTGAGGCTTTCAGCAGCCGCCAATATTTTTCATGATGTGCTGTACCCGCCTTACACCAGCATGTGTCCCGTAACATCACCCGTGCCCTGACCAACGCAGTTATTGGGAAGGTCCACTTAACGACTGACACATGGACAAGTGCTTTTGGCCAGGGATGCTACATTTCCCTGATGGCACACTGGGTTAACGTTGTGGAGGCCGGGAGCGAGTCATACCCTGGGATGACATAAGTGCTACTGCAATGAGCAGGACACTGGATCAGTGGGGATGCTATGCAGTGGGTCAGTTTATATGTGTATAAGTTTGTGACGCCAGTTGCAGCTTGCGCAGGTACTGTAGCAGGGCCCTTTAAGATGTAATAAGCTCACGTACCAGGTGAGGAATGCCAGAGGGGGATATTGTCTCTGTATAGCAGATATGGTAGTGTCAATGGTGTCTCCTACCTGTAGTACGGCTGGACTCCTGTATCCCGGCTCACATGCAACAAATTGAGTGTGGTTAATAGGAGTAACTGAGGAATGATGGAAATCCACACAGATAATAGGGTCCAACTTGTCTTTACTTGATTTTATGATATGCAGCTTTGATCCATACAAGTTACAGCTTTAGTCTAGGGTCCCAGCAGGTTTTGGCAAAATGTGGCAGGAATTTATATGTATTCTGCGTATGATCATATGCCTAGAGAAACTGGCAGGTATCTATCTTCTGCTCTGTCTTTAGTCTGCTTAGTTTAGGCCTGACTAGCTGATGAGGTAATTATCTTCTCTTTGTCTTAGGATCTTTACTTACAGGACTGCTCGCAGGGTATGATGGTGGCTTCCTGGAGATCTGATAGTTCTGTGAAAGGCTGCTTTCTTGGTCTACCAGCTGAGGTAAGGGACTCAGGCTGGGAAGGTTGATCTTGGGCCTCAGCCGATGCTTGAATCCTTGGTTGGGATCCCTGTTTCTGGGAGCTCCTACTAACACAGCCTGCCCCAGCAGCGGGGGTGGCTACACACTGCCTAGAACTTTCCTTCCTCCCCCTGGAGTAGGATGTGGGAACATTCCACTCCTCCTCAGAAAGGGGGGAGCTAGCCTGGAATGGTCTATTACAGCCTAGATCTATTAACTAACCATGGTCTGCTTACATATTGCTGCCACCTGCTGGTGTACATTGAGAATTACAGCAAATATACAATACAAGCCTGGAAAATGCACATTATGGAGAGAGTGATGCAAACTTATACCAGATGACAATATACATACACTTAACATTATGAAGCAGGGGAACAGAAGTTTAGTGACATACTTCAGGATGTTACACTACCGACGCCAAGGATTGCGGGCCCTACTTCCATTAGGGTTTCCGCCACCAACTATTTTAGTGGCTGCAACCCCCCCTTCTCATCCTCCGCCTCCTCCTCCACAGGGCCATTTCTTGGACCGGGCGGGCCGGGCGGCCGCCTGGGGCACTGTCAGAAGGGGGGCGCTCAGGCAAATTGGGGTAGGTTTTCAGAAACACTGCAGTGGGGAAGCGGCAACAGGCCGTGCTTAAGCTGATCTGCTTAGGTGACAAACAGCACACCGCCGGAGAGCTGTGGCAGGGGGTAAGGCACCAGACTGAGCTGTGGCTCTCGCTACTCAACCTAGAACCAGGCATGGTTGTGTCTGATAATGGCCGTAACTGGGTGGCGGCTTTGGAGCTCGGAAAGCTCGCACACATACCATGCCTAGCCCACGTGTTCAACCTAGTTGTTCAGCGGTTTCTGAAAACCTACCCCAATTTGCCTGAGCTACTGGTGAAGGAGCGCCGCGTGTGTGCCTATTTCCAAAAGTCATCTACAGCTGCCACCGGTCTGGCAACGCTGCAGCAGCGCTTGCAATTGCCAGCTCACCGACTGTTGGCTTTGTGAGCAGCAGAGGGCAGTAGTGGAATACCAGCTGCAACATGGTCGTCGCCTTTCAGGTCAGCTTCCACTCTTCACAAGCGACGAGTGGGTATTGATGTCTGACCCCTGTGAGGTTTTACGCAACTTTGAGGAATCAACACAGATGGTGAGCGGTGATAATGCTATTATCAGTGTAATCATCCCACTTCTGTGTCTACTCAAACGCTA